>NW_026555295.1:2400000-3129166 GCF_021234165.1 Pteronotus mesoamericanus | reverse complement strand
CTTCAAATCTGCTTACACAATTTGCCCCCCAAGATAGATAAACTCTGAAAAGATGCACAGGTTCTAGACAATGCAGGACTGCCAAGGATCGCATTGGCCAAATGAAGACCATAGAACTACCCTACCAGATCTTGCAGAAACAGTGGGAAACTCAGGTTAAGCTCTGGTTCAGAAGGCAGAAGCTTTAGGCAGCTGATGTCCACCAGGTTCAAAGTACCAGTTCTCCCAGAGGTCCAGGGGCTCCGGCCTTAGCCACATGGACCTGCCTGGACTTGCCCTGACTCCTTCTACCTGTTACTTTCCTTCTGGTGAAGCCCCTTTCAGCTCTACAGACTCTGATTTCATTAGATCTAAAGAAGTTAACCAGTTGAATTAACCCAGTTTCTGATTTAAGTACTTCTCTGACTCCACACTTTCTAGGTTCTTCTTTCTCAATCACGGTCTCCTTAGCATGTCTTCTCTTCAGCTTTATGACTCTAGACTGAATGAAGACACCACTACAGGGCCAAAGCAAGGCACATGTATACTCAAAGCAGATCACATGAGGAAGACAGTGAGCTCTTCTCCGATGGTTTATGAGGAACATTTGGCTCTTGTCAGTTTCCCAGAGGATGGGTATATGGGAAGGAAAGTGGGGAGAAGCACACTGGCAGCTGCCCCTGGGGAAGTCTGTTGAGCGGAGCACCCTCCCGAAATTATTCCCTGATGTTTTGTGCAGACGAGCAGACCCTAGCCGCTTGATTTCTTGCTTCATGGGCCACTTTGCATTAGTGTCTTCAGGTCTTTTAAAAAGTAAACATACAGTAAAACAAAACAAAACAAAACTCTGTATGTATGTGTATATTGTGTGTACAGTTCTATGAACTTTAATACATATAAAAATTCATGCAACCACCGCCATGATCAGGATACAGCACCATTCCATTGTGCCAGGAACTCCCTCATACTACTCCTTTGAGTATATCTAAACTTTACTCTAATAAAAACCAGTAGGGAAAGGTTAACCTATATAGAAAAGTTAAGAAAGATGGTCTGTGTTCAGTATTTGAAAGAACTTGTTATTTAGGACTGGATTATACCTACAGGGTGAGAACAAATTCCTGTGCTCTCAATTCCTAAATGGGTCCCTGACTGTCTTCCCAAGCAAGTTGGCTGAGTGAGTCTCTCCTACCCAGGCAAGCAAGAGCTACCTAGCTCAGGAAAAACAGCCTTGTCCTGAATGGGGACCTGATGATTTAAGCTTATATTCATGATACCCATTCATTTGAGTTTAGCTAATACGAATTTGAAATCATTAGTCTGTAAACATGAAACTTCTGAAAATAAACTCTCAGTGTGGTCACACTCATGAAATATCAATATGCAATCTGCTAAATTTGGGGAAATAAATACCAAGTGCATGCACACATATCTACTCCACAACAAAATACAAGCCTAAAGAATAAACTGTAAGAAGATCAAGATTTCAGCTGGGTTTTGACTTGGAAAAAATTAGTATTTTAGAATATCTATCTATCTATCTATCTATCTATCTATCTATCTATCTATCTATCTATCTTCTTTTTTTGTCAGAGAATGTGACTGATAAAGGCAAAGGAAAAACCAGATGTTTCAGCTTTGAGAAAATCACAGCACTCTTATGTTTAATGGATTTGTTGAAACTTTCTGAGCACTCAAAAACATTCTTGTCAAATAATGTTGACATTTCAAATTCTGCTTCAAACAATGAGAGAGGATGCCATCAACACCATGGTTACCTCAGGGACCATGAAGAATGGTGTTCTCAGTGGGAGGGAAACATCAGCTTTGGGGCTGTCAGACATCAATATTTGCAGACTTCTAGAGGAGGGTAAGTGTGTTGAAGTCATTTGGGTTTTTATTCTTTTTCCACTCACACTAACTATATGGCCTTGGATAGACAGCCTAAACTCTCTGAGCTTGATATACTCATTTTAACAATGGCATATTAATATATAATATGTTATAAATTATATTAATTAACACATAATTTGTATGTTATAAATTATATTAATTAAAATATAATTTATAAGGCAATCTGAAGGGTTTAATGCTACAGTGTATATACCATGTCTGCCACACAACAGACACTCAATGAATGTGAATGAATTTTTGTCTTTCTTTTCCCCACTTAATCCATTCCTCTGCTTCTAAACAGAGCTCCACTCAAACTAGCTTAGTCAGAGTTTATGCTATTTTTTAAGTGCATAAGAGAAAAAAAGATGGTTTAATTTGTCTCCTAATTTATCCAATGACTTTAAATGTTCTCTGGTAGGTGATAAGGTCTTAGAACTAGCTTAAAACACTTTTTTCTTTTTGGGGTAGTTTTACTTTAGGACTCTCAGCAGGAAAGGAGAGAAGTTGGTCAGGGCTCCCCAGATGTTGTAGATTAGGAAAGTCTACATTATGCTGTGATGCACAACAACCTCATGAACAACCCCAAATCTTAGCAGTAGTGTTTTATGGTAGTTTCTCATTCATCCAAGGAAAAAAAAAAGATGGATTGACATAGCACAGTAGGATGGATGGACAGATGGATGGATGCATAGATAAGTGACAAAGCAAATCAGCCAAATGTTAATTGTGAAATCATGATGATGAGTATGGGAATGTTTTCTGTACAGTTCTTTCAACTTTTTTGTATACATCAACATTTTTTGCAAGAAAATGTTTCACAGTTATGCTACAGAGCTGAAAATGGTTGGCTAGGGTTCTGCTCCATATCCTCTCACTCCAGGACCCACAATGATGGATCATCTTGAAAGTGGCTGGTTGTCAAGGCAAAAGGAAAGAGAGCTCTGCTGGGTATTGCACAGACAGTTGGATATTTCAGCCAGGAAATGCATCATTTCTGCTCACAACTCATTGGCCGGAGACACTCTTACAGGGCCTTACCGCAGACCATGGAGGTGCAATCCTACCAAGTGCATAGAAAGGTCTGGAAACATTGGTGGGCAACACAAATAATTATGCTAACAGAAATAAACTACTCAAAAGAACGACACACCTCAGTACCACTATTATTAACTATTGTGAAAAGGTATAGTCCCTTAAAGCAATGTCAGTAAAAGAATTCAGAAGCTTTTCCTCTCTCATCCACTTGCCTTCTTTGGCTTCCTTTAAACGGAACAGAACTAACCTGCTAAAGGATGATATATTCCAAACTCTCGATGGCTGGTTTTTCAGTCAGCCAGCCAGCCAGCCAGCCAGCCAGCCAGCCAGCCAGCTCTTTCTAGAATCTCATCACCTTTTTATTGAGTCAGCTCATTTTCACCATCAGTAGGAATTCATGGATGTCATCCAGACAACTTAAGAAAAGCAGAAGTTAGATGGAGGCTGATGACACTTTTCAGAAGTGGGGTAATAAAATAAAATATTCAAGTAAACAGTATTTTACAATTATTCTTGACTCGACATTTTTAGAGGAGTCAGGAAAGCCTTCATAGCTGAGGTGACATTTAAGCTGGCACTTGGAGGCATCTGCTAGGTAGAAAATGGAGCAGGGCATTCCAAGCAGAGAGAACACACTGTGCAGTGGAGAGGAAAGCGTTCTGGCTCACTCTGTCTGAAGGAGAGTCACGAATTCACCATGGCCAGAGTCTAGAGGGCCTGTCGGGGTTACTCTTAAAGCACTAGGGTAGAACTAAAAATATTGTTGTAATTTTCATTGGTTGGTAAATGGGAGATGGACTACTATATTTATTAAGGAAAATTTTAATCAATTTTATCTGGAGCTGTAAGAGCAGTTAGAATGACTTCAAAGAGAACAAGGTCATCTTCAAGTAACATGCTGTATAGGGCACTATAGGTTTCTGCACTGAATACTGAGTTTCTAGAAACTGAATACTTTTACTCATTGACAGTAATTAAGTTGTATGTATGTTTTTAATATATCCACAGTACTTTTCTTTGGGAAAAGCCACTGACCTACTAGGCTATAAACAAATTAAGGCAAAGTTACCAGGTTAAAAAAATAAACACTGCAGGAAGATGGGCACACAATGAAGTCATTTAAAATGAAATGTGTCAGGAGGAAGGTGATGGGGAGAAGAGAAAGAAGATACTTCTCATGTGGTATAACTTATCATCACCTCATGAGAAAACTGAAAATCAAATAAAGTGGTTTATAAAATTAGCTGTTTAAGCGTGAGCCTTATTTTTAAACTAAGAAATGAGAGATTTCTCTCCTCTGTGGAATGAAGACAGGACACGTGCTGCCCGCCTCCCAGAGTTGTCAGGAGGGTTAAAAGGAATAACAAAAAGGGCTTTTCACATCATCCTTGACTTTTACCAGATTTTAAGGTCTCTGATTCTGTCCTGATGTTTGCGTATTATTCAAAATCGGGCCTTTATGAAAGAGGCTTAATGAAGCCCGATTGTGATGACTGTCTTTTCCTAGCATAGCTTAAGACATACTATTTCAAACTACTTTTAAATGATTAAAGATGGTATTTCTACATGCATTCTTTTCTTTTTTTAGTATTAAAAAAGAGCACAAACTTTGACCTTTATTTCAAATCCATGCATGGATTATCCTAGGAAAATAAGTTTTATTCCTGTAAATGCCTTCAGTTTCTCTCTTGGCATTATTAATAATTTTGTTTGAAAATTTATTTTGTCCTGTCTTTAAAAAACATGCTGAATAGTATTATGTGCAGACACTATTCTAAAGGTTTTACATACATTCATTTATTTAGTTCTCACAACCATTCCACAAGGTAAATATTATTATTTTCTCCGTTTCCCAAATGATAAAATTGAAGCACAGAGATATTAAATGATTCGTCTAAGGTCACACAGTTAGTAAGTGGCTGAGCTAGGATTTGAAATGAGGAATCTTGGCTCCAGAATGTAAATTCTTTTTTTTCCCCAATTATTTATTTATTTTTAGAGAGTGGGGGAAAGGAGGGAGAGAGGGAGAGAAACAACATTGTGCGGTTGTCTTTTGTGCACCTCTTTTTTGGGGACATGGCCTGCAACCTTGGAGACCTGGCCTGCAACCCAAGCATGTGCTGTTATTGGGAATTGAACCAGCAGCCCTTTGGTTCACAAGCCAGCGCGCAATCTACTGAGCCACACCAGTCAGGGCCAGAATCTGGATTCTTAAACAGAAAGTCATGATGTTACATTTCTGAAGATAATGGAGTACCTTCCTAAATGAAACGGCCATGATTATGTATATCAGTTTTTATTTGATACCCACAGAAACTACTGATATAATACAGAATTGTGTCTCTATCATCCTTATTATATTTTTTGACTTACTTTATCTGCTTTTTACATTTTTTCTCTGTCCTCTGTCTGTGAAAAAATTTATTTTCAGTATTCCTAGCTCTACAAACTACCTTCTTTCCTCCAGTTATTCTGTTTACAATTTCCTAAAAGCCAGAAAGCAGATCACCTTATATGTTAGAACTGATTTGAAAATAGGAGTCACGAGGTTTTGAGAGAAGACGCCAGCCTTTAGTGAATGGACTTTGTGACATCTGTGACGGGGCTCTTTATTTTTTGGCATGTTTTCTGTTGTCAGCTGTGATCCAGATAGTTTAGATGGCTGGATAAGTGACTTCTCAATAAGCGTGGAGTCACAAAATATAAATTCAAGGCATTTCCACTCTTCCACCTGTTCAAAAGTGGTTTAGTCATCAACATAATTAGAAGGATGGCCTTGTTCCTCAAGCTTCTGGGTAGCCATCTGATGTTTCGAAGTATGGAGACGTGGCTACAACTTGTATAAAAATAACCCTTCCAGATGGCTGAGGGGCAAAGTTACAACTCAGCAGCTTGATATAGCTGAGCACTCAAGTTTTGGAGTAGGAGAAGAGCTGTGCAGAAGTAGCCAGAGACACTGGGCTGGAGTCCAATCATAAGTGGAACAGTATATGCCAGGAGAGATCACTTAACGTGGCAGATTAGCTGTTAAGATTTCCTGTTTACTTCATCTCCATCTCCTCCCCACCTCCCCTGATTCAGCCTTACCTCTTAGCCCCAAGGGAAGACACACACCCTTTTTTTTTTTTTAAAGGAGAATAAAATAGAGGGGAAAACTATCAATCTTAGAGGACTTTAGAATTCTCCTAGCCTACCTCCTCATTTTGGCGACAAGCAAACTGAGACCTAGGAAGGTGCAATGAGCACACAGGCTCCCTGAGACTCAATCGCTGCAGCCTCCTGTCCGGGGCTCCTCTTCCAGCTCCTTTGTGGGGCAGTGTGTGCACCAATGCTGGGCCGCATCTCGCCCAGCTCTGCCCCGCATCTCGCCCAGCTCTGCCCCGAATCACTCCAAAACCAAAAACCAAAGCTTCTAGTTAAAAAGAAAAAAACCCACACAGAAATATTGCAAAAGCCATGGTGTTACTTCCACCCTTCAAAACAAATACTAAAGCTCTGATGAATCACCAGCTTGAGGCCTTGTTTCACAAATGAAAATATTTACTAATCAAATACTTCAACAGGTTCAAATACATAGTTTTCCTATTTCCCTGCCTTCCAATCACTGCCTTTCTACTGGATGTGAGGGAAGAAAACTTAAGCTGTCGTTTGTAGTAAATACATTGTTCTAAATATCTTGGTGTCTGTTTAAATAACTGAGTGTTGGTTTTTAAAATAACCGTAATTAGGAATGGGTTGATGCTTACATTTATCAGCAGTTGTAATAGACACTATTATTTTCAAAAACCAAGCAAATTGAGAAGCTTCCTACTGCTCTCTTAACCTCACTCATGACTAGCCCAAATCCAAGGCAGTGCTGTGCCCTGCTGGTAGTACAGCCTCATTGCAGTAGGCAGCAAAGTTGGAAGGGTTTTGGTTTTAGCCTTGCAAATTCCGTTCTGCAATAAACTGACTCTTTGTAATACTCCTAATAACTTTGCATATTCTTACATGAAGTGTTTACAGGTAGCAAAAAATACATCCCCAACTAACTTTTCCCAACACAGTAAGATGCTCATTGCTTTTCAAGAGGACATGTCTGTCCTTCTTAGGAGTTCATCCTCAAATGTCATGGAGAATGGGCTCTGTACCAGGTACCTTGTGGTGCCCTGGTAGCAGGCAAGAAGGTGTCCACCTCAGTGTACACATATTATTACAGCACCATGTCCTCAACCTGCTCAGGAAGTGGTCACCACAGAAGAATGGAGAGAGGGCAGAGACAAGCATTTTCTGATTTCCCACCAAGTGCCTGAGCCCTTTCCAGCCCAGTCAGAGCTGGCTGGAGCACTCCAGGCAATTGTCTGCATGGATCTATGGCAAGTATGCTAACTCTAGTCCAGGCCCTAATCCTGCAGTGCACATGGGGATCTGAGCGGAGCTGGCCTGCAGCAGCGGTCTGCCTGCTTGAATAGATATGGCCCAAATTAAGATGGCAAGTCAGAGTATGATTTTCAGTAACTTTATTAAGAAATATCAAAAGTTGACTACAGTTCCATACACAGTTTTACAAAGTTCAAGTGAAGGGGAACGTAGGGATGCCATCAATGTGCATGTTTGAACACCAGGGTAGAAGAGATCACCCCATAATTCCTGTCACCTGGCCTGGCAGTGTGGTCCACAACCATGCTTTTCCTCATTTCCACAGGTCACAGCACAATACCTTAAGTTACTTGGGAGAGTTTTAATACATTATAAATACTTGTTAAATATTTCCCCTTTTATTTTGTCATCATCTTTCCCTGAAAAAGCCGGGCTGTTTAAAGGAAGCACATTTGATCACATTCACTGCTATTTATATTACATTTTCACAAAGCCTGCTTTGAGAGCTGCAAAACATTGCAAGTTACATGTTACCATATTACACTTGGGCGAGAACCCACGCACATTGTTATTTTTTATTTAACATTTAACAAAAAAAAAATGGGAATCGCTCAATTTAGAAACAAAACACCATGGTCATTCAGTGGGACAGTTAACTATGGGACACGTCTGTCAGTTTCACTGAGTTCTTCACAAGTGGCCAACAGCGTGACTGAGAACAATTGGATGCAAGAACACCAACACAAAATACAGAAAGGGAGCTTCTTGGGGGTGGAACATCATATTCTTTTGTCAGGGACATTGTATCGGAGGGGAATTACACTTTCAAAATAACCGGGGCTAGTAGGTCATTGGCACCCAATGGGAAACAGCAACGGTGTGGTGTGCCTTGGTGAAGGCTTGTGCTGGGTTATCTAAAAGTAGGTTTCTGAAGAGATTGTCCAGCAACATCAGAAAGAGCCATCTTCAGAGGAAGGACTCCTTGTTCACCCACATGAGACTGCGTGTCTCGTTGGGCTTGCATTCATACTCGATGACGGAGAAGGGGCTTCCCCACTGGCAGTGGTCTCGCTTATGGTAATTGTAGAACTTGACTTGCCACACTGTCTCGAAGGTCCCAATGTCAGTGAACTGAGGGAAGAGAAACACGCCCCATAAAAACCTCATTCTGCCCTGAGCAATAGACGAGAATTAACGATAGTGAGGTCTTGCATGATCAAGAGTAATTAATCAAGACCCTTTGGGTCAGCAAAGCTTTGACCTTTATTTTAAAGAACTATCTTCCTGCATTATGGGAGACACTTTCCTGAGGATGTCTTTATGAAATCTTATTCCCATGGTATGAGAGGCATTTGCTATCGTATTGTCTTTAGTAACAAGAACTCCCCAAATGTATCTGTTTTCCAAATTTAATTTCTGGGAACCATCTTAGAATCTCAGAATTTTATTTATTTTTTATTATTTTTAAAGATTTTATTTATTTTTTCTTATAGAGAGGGGAAGGGAGAGAGACAAGGAGGGAAACATAGACCAGTTGCCTCTTGCGTGCCCCCAACCAGGGACCTGGCCCGCAACCCAGGCATGTACACCGACCAAGAATTGAACCAGTGACCCTTCAATTTGCAGGAGGGTGCCCAGTCCGCTGAGCCACACCGGTCAGGGCAGAATCTCAGAATTTTAAAGTTTACCACAGAAACGAAGATTGGGAAGAGAAGGGGGAGTTAAGTTTAATGGTTCTCTTTTGGTTTCTATTTCAAAAGACAGCTGCACAAAATAACATAACTACAACATAAGATACAATTTTCCATCCATCATCAATTTCAATTCCAGGAAAAACTATTTTATTGGAAGCATTTGATTGTTGAAGAGGCTACTTTAACTTGCCAAATATTACTGAGTGTTTATAAGTCAAGATCCATGTCCATGCCTCAGGCTTTGATTACACCATATCCAAAACCACATTTAAGTGCCTACTAGGTGTCTTGTACATACAAAAATTTGTATAAGGCATGAGTCTTACTCTCCAGAAGCTTGCATTCTATTTCCAAAAGGTAGGCCCTGCAAATAGCTGCACAGAAATCTTCTGAACCATAAGCAAACAATTCTCATGTAGCCGGGAAGAGGGCACAGAATACCCTAGAGGCCACCGGGCAGGTGCTCAAGTGGCCTGTGGGGTAGCCTGACCCTGCTACCACCTCCTGGAGCTATTTAGGGGATCTGGCATTAAATAGCATGATGCTTGTCGTTATTTTCTCCTCTGATCCTTCCCTGCCATGGGAGGGGACGGGGACTGACTTGGCAGGATTCTTAGACTTGTCAGGAGCCAGAAGACATAAACTGGAAGGGCAGTGAGAAGTAGACACCTTATGCTTGTGGCTGCTACAGGAGGAGGGTGATCAGGTGCTCCCAGATAGCTTTCCAAGATTCTCTCAAAATTATATCCTGCACCATTGCCTCATCCTGCTAATTTAATTCTGAAAACAAGATTTGGCTTTCCTTTGGGAAACTTGCTGGACTTGAAAGAGTGGATGATGTACCTAGAGTCCACAGATCTACACCCAGATAAGGAAATGAAGTATCTCTGTTTAGAGAGTCATGGCTTAAAGACCTGTACAAGTTTACAGCAGCTTTATACGCGATAGTCCCTGACTGGGAGCAGCCCAAAAATGTTTCATCATTCGCCTGATGATAGACAGGATTTGGTACATGTATAAAATGGCATTTTACTCAACAATAAAAAGGAACATACTGATTCAGGCAGCAACAAGGCTGGATCTGGATCACAAAGACATCCAAACCCAAAAGAACAAAAGAATCCAGACCCAAAAGGATACATAATCTGTAGTGATAGAATATAATCTATGCTGACAGGGCACATCTGTGGTTACCCAGGACCTAGGGTGGGAGGAAAGGATGGTGATTGATGAAAACATGCAATAAGAAACTTTTTAAGATGATGAAAATGTTTGATTGGGTGGTTTTAGGAAGATATATATATGTTTGTCAAACTTCACTAATTAGTGTGCTTAAAATGGTGTACTTATTATATGTAAACTATACCTCAAATTTGATTAAAAAATAGGAATATTGCTTTTTACTGAGCAATAAGGAAACAGGTATTATAAATACTGCCAAGGGGAATATAATAATACAGCCTTTTGGAAGGGTAATTTATACTAAGTTAAAGGTGTGAATACACTTGGGTTCAGTAATTCCACTTGTAATTTTTCTTAAAAATATCACAGTGTACAGAGTAGTAAAAAATTAAACACCAAATGTCCGTCTTTAAGACATTAATTATGGCATATCTATATAATAAAACACTATGTAGCATTTCTAAGTGTAAATATTTAATAAACTTTTTCTAATGTTCTGTTACCAGAACTAAGCAGTGTACCAATAAAAATGTCTAATATTAATTCAATTAAAATTATAAATGTTAATGTTGGAAATTCTGATGAAATAAGTTTTATTTTCTTCTTTATACTGATTTGTATTTTCAAAATTTAATAGTTTTTTACTCTAATAATTAGAAAAAAATGTTAAGCCAAAATGTATTTACAAGTACTATCAAATAGTAAATACCCATAATATAAAAGATTATATGAATTAACTAGTAAGAATTACTAAGAACATTTGGATAAAACTAGGACACAGATCATTAAAAAGAAAAAAAGGCTAGTATCTGAAGGTATTCAAATGTACTATTATTAATTAAAGAAATATACTTTATTATAGAGATATTATTTACCTATCAACTTAGCAAAAATTTCTAAATACCAGAAACTAAGCATCCAACTATAGGAAAATATTATGAAATGTGAAATAGTCATAGGATGGATTTATAGAGGGTGGGATAAAAATAGGTTTACAGTTGTGAATACACGAAACACAGAGTTTATTCTTGTATTATTATTTATTAATTATATATTATTTTCAATATGAACAATTGTAAACCTTTTATCCTCCATGTATAGACATTAAACAGGAATCTAAGGTTTTTAATGATGAGAGAAAGTGATTAGAATAATGCCAACAGGAAAAAGATGGATAAAAAGAGTTTATATACAGTATGAGCTCAAATACATAAAATAAGATATAGGAAAAAATGAAAAAATATTAACAACAGAACTAAGTAAATAAACTGAGTCATTTTGTATCTTTTCTACTCAGATTTTTTTTTGCAATAAATATGCACTTTTATAATCAGAAAGAATATTTTAAATGGTGAAATGGATTTATCATCTCTGAAAATTTAACATATATTCTTCAAATTCTAGGGATTTGATAAATTTTATTAAGGACACATATATGCTAATGAAAATATTAAAAGTTTGTGTACAACAGGGTATTATTAGTAAGAATAGAATGAAATCTCATTTTAGAAATCACCAAGACTTTCAAAGAGGGTTTAGTATTACTTATTATTATTGACCAGCATAGGGCATTACACATTTTAAGTGCAATTTAATTAAATTAAGTTATAAAAATATTTTACAAATACTGGCTAATCTTTTGAGGGAATGAGCTTGAAACCATGCTAGGTAAATAGAAGATACAACGCTGAGGCCTTTTTCTGAAACAGACTAAAGTTGGTTGTAAAAAAAAACAAAGATAATTACGACACAGGTAAGAAAAAACTTACGTCTGAATAACCTTAAAACTAAGAAAGTCTCAGCCTAAGAATTCTCAGTAACAGAAGAGACTGAAACAGGAACCTGCTGACAGCAATAATCACAGCTAAAGAAATGACACATGAGGTACTTCATATTTTGGTTTTATTTCTCCTTTACTAATGTTGGACCCAAGGGCATGGTGTACTAAACTTAACTGGAGCTAACTATGCATATATTTTCCTCTTTACCATGCTTCAGTTGTTTTAATTTCCCAGTAGCCTTCTTCCTCCCTACTCTTTCTTCTGGAGTTCCATTTTCTGGGCATCTCACTACCTAGCTCAGAATTTCTTCTCCTCTGGCTAAGAAGAGATAGAGTCTTAAAAACTGCCGTTCTTCTTGAAGAACAGAAGCTATTACATAAGCTCTTTACTCCTTCCCATCTGTGCCTCCAAGGAAAATTTACCCAGGCAGGCTCCCCGGGTAATGCAGTTTATGCATAGGATAATTATGTGCATTGGTATAGTAATCTTTATTTTATACAACACTTTCTCATATGTCATTCCACACTGGTCCTATGATTGATTTTAACATCTCCATTTTATGAAAGTAAAAACTAAGATTCTCTGAATTTTAGTGATTTGCCCTTGGTTTAGACTAGGAAGCCAGTAATGACAGGAGCAAGTCAAGAACCTAGGTTTCCCAATACCTATCTAGGAACTATCATCACTGTAGCAAACTGTTTACATAAGCAAAAGAGTTGATGATCAGTGTTTTCTTTTTTCTCCTTGAGTGAGAACATACACGGATTGTCACCTGTTGAATGCTTCAGGACACTGCTATGGACTGAATGTTTGAATTTCTCCACTGTTCAAGCTTAAATCCTCACTGTGATGGTATTTGGAGGTGGGGCCTTTCACGAGGGTGGAGCCCTCATGAATAGGATTAATTTCTCTCTCTCTCTCTCTCTCTCCTCCTTCCTCTCTCTCCTCTCTCCTTCATATGAAGACACAGCAAGAAAACAGTCATCTGTAAAGGTGGAAGAATGCTCTTACCAGACACCAGATCTGTTGGCACTTTGATCTTAGACTTCCAGCCTCCAGAACGGTGACAAATAAATGTTTGTTGTTTAAGCCACCCAGTCTAGAGTTTTTGTTGTGAAAATAACATTCTACTGTATACCCGGGCATCTATCTACTATAGTGTCCTTACACGTTGCAAGCCTTCTTACATTTTTATTTCAAAACTAATGTGAGAGAGAAGCCATCAAATTCCAAGAGGAGAAGATGCATTTGTTGTCCCCAGTAATAAATGAGTAATCTGAAGGGTTTGTTTTAAACAATTTCTGTGGTCTTACTACCAGTTGGCCTAGAATCCCCGGAGTACTTCCCTGCATTCCCCATGCCACCCATCTCCACTGGAAACACGTGAAATTCACCAGTAATAAGGTCATTCAGAAATCCATTGACTTGGGAGCACAGAACAAGCTTATTATGTTGATAAAAATATGGCGTTACTTCATTACTAAACAAATTCAGTATAAATAAATGTCTGGGATGTCTAGTGTCATGTGACCTATTGATTCCTACTGGATTCCAAACTCCTCTATTCCTGTAATCTTCAAATGTTATTATGAAACACATGTTTTTCAGTTCTCTTAGATGAAGAGATAAAAAAGTACTGGGTCTTATAAAGTGTGTTTCACTTTATAAGCAACTGTCCAACTTTTCAGACTTCTGGCCAAGGTGGAGGCATAGGTAGATACACTTTGCCTCCTCACACAACCAAAAGAAAGACAATAACAAATTTAAAAAGAAAAAAACAACCAGAACTGCAAGAAAACCAAACTGTATGGAAGTTCTACAACCAAGGACTTAAAGGAGAACCATTCATCCAGACCCGTAGGTAGGGCAGAGTCGGGAAACCAGGGTGGAGAGGACTCATGGCAAGGCAGTGGCTGGCAGACCAGGAGGTCCCACATTTGTGTGTGGATAAACCGTGAGGAACAGCTAGGGAGTGAGAGAGACCACACAATCCAGGTTTCCAGTGCAGGAAAAGAAAGCCTCAAAGCCTCTGGAGGTAAAAACCTGTGGGAGTTGAGGTGGCAAAAGAAACTTCCAGCCTCACAGGAGAGTCTGTTGGAAAGACCCATGGGGTTCTAGAATGCACACAAACCCACACACTTAAGAATCTCCACTAGAAGGGCCCAATTTGCTTGTGGGTAGCAGGGGAAGTGACTGAAAGCCTGCAGAGAGCCAATCAAGCAGCATTGTTCCCTCTTGGAACCACTCCCCTCCCCCCCTGCCCCCCCCCCCCCCCCGCCCCCACAGACCGCATCACAACTCAGCAACCTGGGTTGCCCTCCCTGGCGAATACCTAAGGCTTTGCCCCTCCCAATGTAACAGGCACGCTGAGACAAAGAAATATGACCCAAATGAAAGAACAGATCAAAGCTCCAAAAATAGAAGTAAGCAATGAATAGATAGCCAACCTATCAGATGCATAGTTTAAAACACTGGTAATCTGGATGCTCACTGAATTTGGCTGAGTGTGGTTGCAAAATGGAGGAAAAAATGAAGGCAATGCGAAGTGAAATAATGAAAAATATACAGGGAACCAAGGAAACTGGGACTCAGATCAATGACTTGGAACAAAAGGAAGAAATAAACATTCAACAGGAACAAAATGAAGAAACAAGAATTCAAAAAAAATGAGAAGAGGCTTAGGAACTTCTGGGACAACTTTAAAAGTTCCAACATCCGAATCATAGGGGTGCCAGAAGGAGAAGAGGAAGAGCAAGAAATTGAAAACTTATTTGAAATAGTAATGAAGGAGAACTTCCCCAGTTTGACCAAGGAAATAGACTTCCAGGAAGTCCAGGAAGCTCAGCGGGTCCCAAAGAAGTTGGACCCAAGGAAGCACACACCAAGGCACATCATAATTAAGTTACTAAAATTAAAGATAAAGATCTTCAAAGCAGCAAGAGAAAAGGAGACAGTTCTCTACAAAGGAGTTCCCATAATACTATCAGCTGATTTCTCCAAAGAAGGCTTGCAGGCAAGAAGGGGCTGGCAAGAAGTTTTCAAAGTCATGAAAGCCAAGGACCTACATCCAAGATTACTTTATCCAGCAAAGATACCATTTTGAATGGAAGGGCAGATAAAATTTTTCCCAAATAAGGTCAAGTTAAAGGAGTTCATCACCAAATTCTTATTATATGAAATGTTAAAGGGACTTATCTAAGAAAAAGAAAATCAAAAACTATGAACAGTAAAATGACAATAAACTCACAACTAACAACTACTGAACCTAAAAACAAAAACAAACTAAACAAACAACTAGAACAGAGACAGAATCATAGAAATGGAGGTCAAAGGGAAGGAGAAGGGGGAAAAATAGAGGAAAAGGTACAGGGAATAAGCAGCATAAATAATAGGTACAAAATAGATAGGGGGAGGTTAAGAATAGTACAGGAAATGGAGAAACCAAAGAACTTATATGTACAACGCATGGACATGAACTAAGGTGGGGGAAAGAATAATGCTAGGGGGTGGGGCAGTGTACAGTGGAAGAGAATAAAGGGGAGGAAAAAAATGTGTCAACTGCAATAGCATAATCAATGAAATATATATTTAAAAAAGAGAAGTAAAAGATATCTCTATTCACATATAAACAACTATGCTTGGAGAAAATATTAAGCAATCTAATAAAAAGCTATTAGATTTAATATGTGAATTTAGCAAGATTGCAGAGTACAGTATAAATGTATAAAAATAGCTATATTTCTTAAATACTAGCACTAAACAGTTGGTATTTTTTAATATTTCATCTATTTTGTAGGTGACAATCGGCATTGCACTGTGTGTAATTTCTAATAGTTAAAATTAAGCCATTTTTCATGTTTATTGATCATTTGCACTTCTTTTGTGATTTTCCTATTTAGTTTTTAAGTTATTTTTCTATTTATTTCTAAAATCATTTCTCTATTTCTCACATCCTATGGCTATTTTTTTTTATTATAGGTTTCTAAGAATTCTTTGCATGTTCAGTCAGAGATCTTGCCAAATGACAAAACAGAAGTGACACAAGGAACAACTTTTATGTTTGTGAGTACACACATGAGATTGCCTCCTTCGGCACACACAGCCTCATGACAAGCTCAGTCACCTCCCTGCCTTACTCCTCCTACCCCCCACCCGTCTCCCACCGAAGAGGGCCAACCAAAGGGGAATATTGTGATGATCTGTGCAGGCAGAATCTCCACTTGCACTCTCTCTTTGGAAGAAGTGGGGAATTAGTCATATTAAAACACAAGTCAACATTGCTCTTTCAAGTGGGGGTTCAGAGCTGTTAGAGCTGGGGTATCACTTTATTAACTCCCAGTATCAGAGGCTGTGGAATTACTTGAATAAAGAGATCACTCTCATAGATCTAAGTCAGATGGCATTCAACTACTTCCTGACTTGAGAGCTTCGGTGGGCAATGAAGGGCTGTAGAAAGTTACTAAGGGCAGAGCAATGTTTGCCTGCACAGCAGCAAATCAAGGCAACACAGCTTAGGAGACCATCCATGTTACACTTTTCTTCACTAATTGTCATTTGCCTTTTAATTTAAATCACTTTTTAATGAAAATTTAATTTAACACTTTATAATGTTTGACAGAAATTTTACCTTGTGTATAACTGAAACTTTTAATTTTTACCTCTGGATTTCTTTTAGGTTTAGATTATTTTTATTTTTTTTAAAGGTGGCTTTTTACAGATAATCCCTTGATCCACCTGGAAATTTTGGAGTATAATATCAGGAAAGAACAACAGTGACATTTCTCCTAAGTAGCTAATTATATCAGCATCATTTATCCAACAATTTAAAAATTAAAAAAACAAACCTATGTATTTTGAAGTAACTTTAGATTCATAAGAAATTGCTCTGGTATACAGTTAATTCAGCTTCCCTTGCTTGATTCACCAATTTAATTGGATTTACTTGGACATCTCAAGACTTTCTTGTTACCTATGAAAACTGCGGTTGTGTCTATAAATTATAATGGTTAAGCTTGAAACATGGGTGCCAAAAATCATAAAATAGGGTAAAAGGCTATGTGAGGCTTTAATTACTAGGATGAAATTTGAATTTAACTTTAGAGCTGACTTGATAAGGAAATCTCTAATTTCAGTTGTTTTTTTAGACTAACTCTATTACAGATAAGATACAAATGCATGGCCAATGCTCAACCCAAAAGCTGTTGGAACAATCAGTTATCAACCACCTGCTTCTTCTAGATGTGGAGATTATATGCAAGGACCTACGCTTTACTGCTGTGACTCCAATCGTGAGTTATAGTGTAGAGATTGTAGATCCTTTCCCTTACAACATACCCCCAAAGCATCTAGTAATTTAAAGGCTCTTAAACCTTTTAGTGTATACCTGTACAGACAATCCAGATTTACAGTAAGTCAAAAAATCTTTCTTTTCATGAGTAAGACTGAAACATTCTCACATTTAAAAAATACCAGTACTTCAGCCATCCAAAATAATACAGAAATTCTCACTTAACAGATCCAATGAAAACGTTTTTAATCAAGTCCTTTCTAAATGCTTGAGTTAATCTTCCACTGTGTTCTGTTTATTCCTAGAGCAAAAGAAGTACCCATCTGGTCCTTCTAAAACCAGAGGCTAAGAAGGGAGTAGCAGCCTCAGGAATTAAATGAAGAAAGTTAAGCTCTGGCCCCCAGTTCTTACTGGTACTGGAGAGGAGGGGAGGCCTCTTCTCCTGCTCTGTGAGCACTTGGAAGGGAGGGTACAGGGTCATTTATGGTGGCCTCCTCTGCACTTGACCCAGTGCTCAGTACAAATTTAGTGCAAGAATGAACATCTTTAAGTTAGCTCACCTGCTCTATGGGATTTCATTAAAATTCTGATAACTTTGGTATTTGCAGTTCTGCTTCAAGTTAACATTTCTTTTCAACTCTAATTACATATGCTATTCTTGACATACTAGGAGTGGAAGAATAGTTTTATATAAAAGATTATTTTGATCCAACCACCCTTTATTAGCCATGTGATTTGGAAATAGTTTCCTAGAGGTCCAAATATACATTTTAAAACTCTAGAGACGGTTTTGTCAGAAAAAACAACTAAAATGAATTCAGCAAAACCCCCTAAAAGCAAAAGTTCTAGACTAAATTAAAAGTTAAAGGCACTTCTTCCAAATAACTTTATTTTGGATCATGATTTTATGGAGAAATTCTGTCAGATTTTCAAGCAACAGCTAAGTCTTAATGCTATGAAAATTGCTTCAGAACATAAACTGAAAATGTTCCCAATTCATTTCATAAAGCTATTAAAACTGACAACAAAACTTAGTCTGCAAAAGCCTTCTAATTTTTCCTCCCCTCTCTCGCTCTTTTCCATATTACACATTGCCACTGGACTGATTTTTAACAGCATGCAAATCTTACCACATTATCAGGAACTAGAACTCTTAACACTGAAAGGTTTTTAAAAAGGGAGATAAGGTGCAGTGGAGTTGTTGGGTGAACCTTACACATATAATTATAAAATCTGATAAACTATCAAGGACTGAAACCTTAAAAAAACAACTAAAAGCAGGACAGAAACCAGAAGAGGGTTACTTTGAAAGACCTCAACTATAACAGTCAAGGATTGCTTTTTTGATTTTTTGCCTAAGGGCACTCCTCAATTCCCTACTGATCGGGCAGAAGAAAATGACAGCTTTATCTCCAGAAGCAGCAGAAGACAGTGTTCAGGGCTGGCAAGGCCATGGAAATATGCCAGGAGGAAATCCTGGAAGCAAGGGGGCTGCAGTAGTGGTGAGACCCAAAATCTGACTGCAACTCTGCCACAGCTCCTGCGTAACTTCATGTATGGGCTAGTGGGACGGGGACACCCTACGGGACCTACTGAAAAAGCATACAAACCAGTAAAAAGTTAATCCTTGAAAGAGAAAATAGTGCCGAAAAAGATTATTCTGAGTAAGGTTTGTCGGTTCAATGTCTTTTTTTTTTAATTGAGTGCATTCCCAAATCTAAGAAGTTAGAGTCTTACTTGCTTGAAATGTCTAAGCAAAGGGCTTAGGACTGGCAAAGTAGCTGAAAATTTAGGGAGACCTTAGGGCGGATGAATCCCAAAATCTTAGCATAAACCATCCCATTCCTTGGTTGAGTGCTAAACTCCATCAACACAATGGATTAGGCTAGAAAATTAGCAACTGGAAGCTGAAAAAATTAAGTAGACATATCAGCTGTTACACACTATTGGCAAGACAGAGTTTGGAGTTTGAGTCCAGGTATGTTTTCTGCATGCTAGAATATAAAAAGATATAAAAAGATAATAATCCTCAGATGAATAAAACAGAAACTAGAGTCTATAATATATTATTTACAATGTTTAGTTTTTAATCAAATATTAACAAGCATGTAACAAAACAGGAAAGTATTACCCATATTCAGAAAAAAAAAGTCATTCCATAGTAACTTATTCTAAATGGAGCCAAATGTTGGATTTACTAGACAAATATTTAAAACCATAAATTATAAATATGCTCAAAGAAGTAAAGGGGGACATGGTTTCAATAAGCAAATAGGTAAGGAATCTCAAGAAATGGAAACTATAAAAGTTAGAAATAAAAGTTCTAGAGCTGAAAAGTATGATTGGAAAAATGAGATGATAAGCATAATAGCAGACTGGAAATGATAAAAGAAAAAAAATTAGTGAACTTGAGGGTACATCAATAGAAATGATCTAATTTGAAGAATCATAAAGGAAAATTGAAGAGAATTAAACAGGACCTTAAAAACCTGTAGGATAATACCAAACTGTCAAACATATGTATAATTGGAGACCAAGGGAAAAGAGAATAGAGTTGAATAATTTTTTAACAAAATAAGAGTTAAAACTAATCCAAATTTTGTAAAAAAGAAAAACCAGTTATAACTTATAGATTGAAGAAATTATATTTAATGGACTCCAAGCAAAAGAGGTACAAAGAAACCACACTTAAGTGCAGAATAGTCAAACTACTGGAAAACAGAACTGTACAATATGCAAAGGGATCATTTTTATATATACATCAAATATTATATATAAAAACATTAAGCATATATATGCTTATAATTCAATTAAAAGTTCTCAATGCAAATAAAGGAAAAAAATAAACCAGAAATAAATAAAGTAGAAAAATAGACAGTGAAACATACAAAAACAAAGCTGGGTTTTTAAAAGTCCAATAAAATTGGTAAGTCTCTAGGTGAAATAATCAGATAAAAAAGGCAAATTATGAAAATCGAAATAGAAAGAGTGTACATTACTGGAGATACTAAGACAGTAAAGGACGGTGGAGAATTATTAACAACACAGTACCAATAAATTTGACAACTGAATTTAAATAAATCAATGACATCAAAGATAAATTACAAACATTAACTCAAGAAATAAAAGCTGAGTAGCACATTATCAACTAAGGAAATTGAATTTTTACTAAAAACCTTCAAACAAAGTAAAACATGTGCCTTTGTTGGTGAATTCTATCCAACATTGAATAATAATAATATCAATTCCACACAATTCTATGCAGCCAGTATTATTATTCTACACAATTTTATGCAGGCAGTATTATCTGATACCAAAACTAGATGAAGACATTGCATGAAAATAAAACTACAAATCAATATTCCTAAGAAACACAGATGTAAAAATTCTCAACAAAATATTAATGAATCAAATCCAGTTATATAAACAGAGAATATACTATGACTAAATGGTATTTAATTTTTGAGCTAAAGTTGTTTTAACATTGAGAAAACAGTATACTTTACCACAGAACATAATAAAAAAAGAAAACACTGTATGATCACCTCAAAAGACAGAGAAAACATGCTTGTAAACATTTGACAACAAATTCATGATAAAAACTCCCAGTAAACTAGGAATAGAAAGGAAATTCCTTAACCTGATAAAAGGAGTTTACAAAAAAACAAAAGCAAACAAAAAACACCTGCATCTAATAAAACTCATACTTAGTGTTGAAAAACTGAATGCTAAAAAATTTAACAAAATATATATAAATATGTACAGGAACACTGTAATATATTATAGAGATAAATTTTTAAAGACACAAATAGAGATAACATATTTATGTATTGGAGAGCTCAATATTAAAATGTCAAATGTCTTCAAATTAACCTATAGATACAATGAAAAACCAACTAATATCCCAATTTTTGGAAAAACTGACAATCCTAATATCTATATAAAACTGCAAAGGGCCTAGAGTAGCTAAAATAACTTGGAATAAACAAAGCTGGAAGATTTATGCAACCTGATTTAAAGACTACAGTATAGATCATGAAACAATATTCTTTGGCTCCTGTAGGTCTTTTGTATTTCAAAATTTAAAAGACTGGTATATAATTAATATGTAAAGCAACTAAAATTCTTATACATTGCTGGTAGAAATATGAAATGGTAAAACAGTTTGGATATTTCTCATAAAGTTAAACATATGCTTACCATGTGACTCATCAAATCGCCTCTTAAGTATTTACTCAAAAGAAAGGAAAACATGTTCATACTAAGACTTATATTCAAATGTGCATAGAAATTTTATTCATAATAGCAAAAGCTGAAAACAACTCAGATGTCCATTTAAATAGGCTATAGTGTATTCATACAACGGAATATTACTTAGTGATAAAAGGAACCAACTACTGATACATGCAATACCATGGATGGAGCTCAAGAATATTATGCTAAGTGAAAGAAGACACACCAGTGTGATTCTATTTACATGAAATTCTAGAACAGTTAAAACAGTTATAGAGACAAAGAGTTATGGGTGGGCTAGGATTGAGGAGACTGATTACAACAAGCATGAAGGACTTTTTCAGTTGACAGAAATGTTCTATATTTTTATTGAGGTGGTAATTGTACAGTAGTATCCATTTCTCAAAACCTATGTAAGTATATACTTAAAATTGGTGAATTTTATTATATGTAAGTTTATATCAAAGTTGAATTAAAAATCTTCAATGAATTTCTATAGGCATTAAGATAAATCTAAAAGTAAAGGTCCTGTAACATCTATCCCCTACTTACCTCTCCAGCTTTATCATGAGCCAGTCTCTGCCTCATTCTCTACTCCAGCCAGTTGGGCTTCTGTCATTCATTAGAACATATTATGCTCTTGACCTGAGTAGCATTTCTTTCCTCACATGCTCCCTATTACCCAAACTCTATTCATTTTTTAGTTATTCCTTGAGAAACCCATCCTCAAAATCTTAGACTAGGATAAGAGCCCTGGTATGTGCTTCGCATGCATGATTATTCTTTCACTATACTTTATATAATAATAATTTGCTTCATTATTGATAACCATATATAAATTATGTTTAGCTCCTCTAGATTACAAACTTCATAAAGCCAGATATATTTATTTTGTTTACCACTCTTTTCCTAGTAACTAATGTATAGGAAATCCTCACATATTTGCTGACAAACCAAGAAAATTTTAAAAATTCATAAAGTAAAAATTTAAAAATTCTAAGTAAAATGAGCATATTAAAATTAGGAATATATTAAAATGATACATCATGTTCAAGTAAGATTTATTTTAGAAAATAAAGATATTTTAGTATTTGAAAGTGTATTATATAATTATTACATTAATATAGCGAAGGAGATTAATTATCTCCATATATGGGAAAAGGAATTAGATGACATTTCACACATCCAATTAAAAAAATACCTTTCAGTGAACTAGAAAAAGGATGTTTTAACACAATAAATAATTGAAACTAATGTTGTCCCTAACAGGGTAATTCTGGAGACAAGGATATCCCTTACTACCTCTAGCATACAAAATTATTCTATAAACATTAGCTAATGCAATAAGGCCAGAAAAAAAAATCAGCAAAAACCAATTATATGTAGATTATGACTATCTGAAAAACACAAGATCAATATGAAAAATTTTAATAAGCAAGTTCAGTAAGGTGGCCAGTTGCAAAATACATGAACACATATTAAAAAGTAATGTATTTAAAACAATGCAATACTGGCATAAGAATATGCAGATCAATGGAATACATTAGAACGTATGAAAGAGCCTTAACATTTTTCCCATATAAAAAAGTACCATGAAACTGACTTTTGGAGAAGTATGGATTATTTAATTAATTATACTGGGATATTATAAACAAATAGATTCTAATATGAAACCATGAATTTAAATAATATTTCCTAATTTCATAATATTTCATTTTCTATCTTTTCTTAAAGGGAGAGAGTGATTATTTTCTTTTCTGTGGTTTCCATTTGCTGGTGTACCACACCCTACACCCCCAAGCAGGCCTTACCGGCATGGTGATCTGGATGGGTTGTCGTTCTCCGCTCTTGGTTGGGGCCACACCTTCTGTATCATATGTGCCCATATAAACAATTCTGTCCCCATCAGGCTCTTTTGACTTCAGTTCCAGGGGAACAACCACACCACCAATGGAAATATTCCTGTAATGGATTTGAGTTGAATACATTTGGTAGGAATTAGCTTATGGTCCTAGTCCTTTCGACAACCCTAGGCCAGAACCCTACAGGGTATGGCTAAAGGAGACATTACCGTGTGGTAGAAAGTTCTGAAAGTGTAGGAACCAGTCAGATGACCTTAGACCAACTACATAATCTTGCTGGACTGACAGTATTCTCATCTAGAATATTTGCCCAAGGCCAAGTCAGACTTTCAGTGGTCCTCCTCTACAGTTTCTCATCTGAAGAGCTATTAAAACCTACCTATACCCAGCCCCATCCCAAACCCCAGAGATTAAGATTCACTTGGTCTGGAGTGTGATCTGGGCACTGGTAAATTTATTTTAAGATTCTCTACGTGATTCCAATGTGTAGGTAAGGTTGAGAGCTATTGGGTTAGGGAAATTCAAACCCCTTGATAAAATTAAAGTGTACCTAGAAAAAACGTGGTTTTGTCATTAATACAAATTTACTTTTAGATTAGCTGGAAAAATTGAGGACTACCCTAAAGAAAATGGCATAAAGAATAGATAATTTGAGAGAAGAGGTTGCCTGGAAAGGAAAAGTCTGGGTTACATGAAGACACACAGAGCACTGGGAGATGTGAAGGCAGTGGGTTCGTGGAGCTGGGATACTGACAAATAGATGGACCAGGAGCACCCAACTACCCGGGTTTGGTCCTAGGACCTTGGATTAGGGCCTGCCACTTAGGAGGCCAGTACAACTTTATTGAACTAATGACTGCGGATGGACGCTAAAGCTGTAAAAAGTGTTCGGTGGATTCAAAGCACTCCCTGCCCCCTCCCAACTCAGCGTACGACAGATGATATAAATGACGATTATTTCCTTCTTTCAGGCTAGACTTCACAGCACGCTTAGGTGGAGGCAGAGAGGTACAGCACTTCACTCCTGGGTACTCCCTCATAAACTACTGCTGCACCCTCCTACATCACTACTAGCTGTATCAACTGTGGTAATAGGGAAGGAATAATCCCTGACACCAATGAACTAAAAACAAATAAACATCGTTTCGTTGTAAGGACGTTGCTAATCCTAGATACCATCACAAGGCTGAACAGACAACTCAGGAGAAACAGAAAAACAGCAGGCATGAAAAACCTTCAAATTAGGCCACGCAGAGAAGGCTGCGCTCTGACTTGTGGCTGCACCTCCAGCCCCAGGGCCCCCAGCCACGCCACGGCATGTAGAGGAGTGGGGAGCTTTCTGAAGGAGCATCAATAACCACCCTACCCCCGCCTTTACACTTCATTCCTCAGCTTTTCTCCCTCCTTCAGCCTCGTGGACAGACCCGGGCTGTACGCCAGGACCTGGGAGCAGAGGTCCGGGATTGCGGAAGGGGTACCCCCGCGGCGAGCTGCCCCCACCTGCACTACACCGGCCGCCTGGGCGTCCGCGTGGATGGCTCGATAGAAGGAATGACAAAAATTACTAGTGAAAAACAAAAATAAACCTGAACCCTTGGTTTCCTTTCGCTGTTTTAAACATCTCACCCCGCGACGGGTGGGGGGAAGACAGAATACTGGAAAGACAAGCCTAAGGCAGAGGAGGGGACCCAGGGAAACGGAGTTGACTTTTGCCTGCCGCCCCCGCCCCCCACCTCCGGGTCCCGTTGGGTGCGGCGCGAGCCAAGAAGGTCCCGGGAGGCGCAGGCGTCCGGGGGACCTCGGTCCTCCGCGCGGACCCTAAGGGGGGCCAAGCAGCCGCAGCGCGCTCCCGCACTCACTCGACCTGCAGCGTGCTGGGCTTAATCTTCACCTCCACCTTGTAGGAGGAGCCGGTGAGCAGCTTGATGGTGCGGTTCTGGCCGAAGCGCTGCCCGTCCACCTTGAAGAAGACCGGGCCATCATTGGGCTGGATGCGCAAAGCGATGGAGAGGCGCACCAGGCCGGGCAGGTCCCCCATGGCTGGGCTCACGGCAGGCGCGGTGACTTCGGGGGGCGGAGGAGAGTGCGGGCTGCGACCGAGTGGCTGGAGCGCGATGGGCGGAGGGGAAGCGCGGGAGGGAGAAGGAGGAGGCGGAGGGGAGGCTGCCGTTAGTAGCCCGCACCGTCGCTGCAGTCCGCACGGGCTTTTGAGGAGAAGCTCCTGAGGCTGTGACCTCCCACCCCACTCTGCGAGAAAGCGCGCCGCAAGGACAGCTGAGAGGCCCCGAGCCTCCCCATCCCCCTGCTCCCGGCGCTGTGCCCTCCGAGCACCAGTGGGCTCGCTCCGGCCCACAGGCCGCGAGTAGATCAGTGCAGCTGGGGGCGAGAGAGTTAATCCTGTTTACGCACCACAATCCCCTGCAACTGGGGGGCGGGGGGGAGAGAATATTTAGGCTCCTCCTAGAGCGGCGCGATTCGGTCTATGGAGAGGATTGGGAGGAAGGGTGTAGGTACTGGGGTTCAGCAACACTACACCAAAAAGAGACACCTCGGAACCTGGATGCCACCTCGGTCAGCAAAGAGATGTGGACAACATTGCTCGCGGCTTGGGCTCTCGGCAGGAAGGAAGAGGCTGGGAGGCGAAGAGGAGACGGGTAGCCAGCGGGGCAGGAAACCGCTAGCCAGTGATTTAAATTTCAGGAAATAGGAGTCTTTCCAAAGCTTCGGGGAATGGCCGAGGGAAGGCGAAGTTCCTTCAAATATGGACTGCAAACTACACTGGTTTAGGAATGTGAGCAAGAAAAAGGAAATGAAAAAGGGAAATAAGCAATATTCAAGCACTTCCACCTTCTGGTGTGTGTGTATTTTCATTATGCATATCCTTGTCTCGAGAATGATGTGGTGTAATGAATCACACACATATATTTACAGATCTTGATGAATGAACTATTAATCCGGTGAAAGGCACTGGCATATCTCTAAGGCATAGCTGATGGGCAATGGCCAGGAGGGATCCTCAATAAAAGATTATTGGCAGAGCACTTGGTCGGACATTGTAGAGTTTAGATTTGCATTTTAAGTGTGGTTAGAGAGCCTTCAAGGAAGCAGTCAACGGACAGATCTTGATTTTGGAAGCAGGGAGAGACCATGGGTAGTAGGGCTCTATTGAGAATGGCTTTAGGTAGCGGAGAGCGAGCTTCTGCTTCAGCACCACCTAGGTGGATAGTACCAGGGCGGGTGAGCACACCTGGGGGACAAAGAAGGGGGTTAGTGAGGACAAGCAGGTAACAACAGGTCTGTTTGGTAGTATTTGTTCACTCGGGTTGTACCACTTTTCTCTAGAAATAGCATCATCTCGAAAGTGATTTATTTCCTACATTATTGTATAAAAATAAGTCAGCTTTAATTCTCATTCTCATTCCAGAGTTGTTCACATTATTCCCTACACTATTCTGAATAGTATTAAATTCTGTGGAGGAGCAGAACTTTGTGTGATTATTCACATCTCTGCCATTGGACAGATTCGTTAATCATACCCTCTTTGCTGACACCAAGTTGTTCCCCTTGAAGGGAGGGAGTCAGACTGGAGGGAATGATTTGAAAGTGTTCCTGGCAGCAGAGGCAGTTTGTGTAGTTGTTCAGCCCACAAGCACTACAATCAGACTTGTTAAAAGTCCACACTCTGCCACGTCACCTGCTGTGTGACCTTGGGACTCATAACATCTTAGAAAGAGTTTTCCCATCTGTAAAACGGATGGGTGAAGCAAATGCCATCTTGCTGGTAGAGTTGTGGTAAAGAAAAAAAAAATGAGAAATTCACATTTCAATACCTGGCTCTAATATTAGCAATTATTATTAATTTAAAATGCAAATGTCAGTAGACCTGTGTAAGGGTGCTCAACCGTCTCTAGGGAAAGGGCCAGAAGAATGCAAATTAAGTTAGTAATATCAAAGCTATTTTTGCTTATAAGCTTGGCAATTTTTTTCACTGTATTTATAATCAGTTTTATTATAAAGGATTTAAATTAGGAGGACCAGCAAATGAAGACACATATAAGGCAAGGTCTGGGAGGAAACACAGAGTTGGCAAATATTTAAAGACTTAAAATTAAGTATTGGCAAGATGCAGGGAAACTGGTACTATTATAAGCTGGTAGAAAAATATAACTGAGATAACCTTTTATTAGAAGCAATCAGGAATTTATAAAAGTTAAACTTATACATATATAGCCTTTGAGTAAGCAATCTTACTTTTAAAGACCTACTGTTCAGAGGAAATAAAAGCATCTTTACATTGGATATGTATAATATATGCAATATGGGTTTTTATTGCAACCTTCAATATAAGAATCAAAACAAAACATAAACTGAATATCAAAAATAAATAAATGACTGAATAAATTCTTATGTGTCCATACTATAGAATTTTTGCCATTTGTTCAAAATAGCACATTATATGTTGTATTAGCAAACATGAATGCTAAGACTCCTAATGATAAAAGTGGGGTGGCTATGCTGTGGTAAACTGTGGAAGCCCAAGGGCAGGGCATTTTTGTCTGTTTTGTTCACTGCCAAATCCCCAGCCTGGTCCACAGCAGCGCTCCATAAATATTTGTTAAATTGAATTCCTGCCCTTGTTTTAAGTATGTTAATATGGAAATGCTTCCATATCTTGAAAAGTAGTTAGATCTATTTGATTTATGTGGAATAACGTACATAAAATAATCTAATTGTAAGTAATATTTATAGTATGATAGTGTTTTAAAACACGAATTTGAACCATATACACTTGTATATATTTTTATTAACAGTTTTAAAAAGCATCAGAGGTACACTGCAAACAATGGTCATTCTGGTGGATGGAGACTGGAAAGAGGATGATACTCTTTCGGAGTTATTTTAAAGTCTTTTTGGAAATTTAACTTTTTTTTCTCAATTTTTTTCAGCAGTCCAAAGGTCTCAAACCAGCTTCCCCCTGTGTGCTGAAGAATAAGATGATTTCAGTTTGAATTCTGATTCAGCTATTAATTGTTTTCTTTATGCAAAGCACTTAAAATCTTTGCAATTCAATTTTCGTTATTGTAAAATGGGAAATAAAACACTTCTTTCCCAACATTGTGATAAGAAATGAAAAGTGTTTTTAAAAATTACTTTTCCAGTGTGAGGTGTTACTAATGCTAGGCAACATACAGTAGGAATAACATTTTCAGAAATGAAATGCAACATCTGAAAATGGAATTAATAAATGTAAAAGTAACTGGGCAATTTCTTATCACTGATACACATCTGCAACAAATCTAGGTATGGAGTTTAATGGATCTGCATTTGTATCCCAGTTCTGCTGAGTACACGTTGGGTGACCTAGAGCAAGCCAGGCTACTTGGTTTCTCTGGGCCTCAGTGTTTTCATTTGTACAATGATGATGGGAGCATATATAATGCTCATGGAACCAAATGCGATTACATAAAACACGCAACAGTATTAGTGACAGATAAGCTCAATAAATTGTAGCTATTTTTGTTCTTTTGAAAATATACTTAATATATTTTTGTTATATTTTATCTAGTGTTACTACCTCACATTGATGACCTTAAACATCGTCAACAGGGAAACTATTATTATCATTTTTGTGGAAATTGGTAAATTAAGCCCATAATGAATGGCAGGCTTGGCAGAGGATTTGGGCTAACAATATTCCATGTTTACTGGCCAGTCTTTATGGTGAATTCATATTTTAGACATCAAAAAGTAGTAAGTGTTAATGACATGGGACATTGTGTGTACGTGTGTGTGTATATATAGAAGGGTAGGCAAAAGATTACCAGTCATCGTTACCTAAAAGATAAATCATAAGTAAGGTTACAATAATGATAATAATATAAATAAATAACAATACTTAATAAATAAATAATAATATAAGAATCAACTGTTTTGTGTACTCACAACTGTAAATCTACTTTTGCCCAACCCTGTATATGTAAAACCCAAAACCCAGCACACTTTACTTTCTTTTTCATTCAATCTATGTTCAGGTACAGTTTAACATCTGCAGGAATTATTTCTTATTTTTATTTTTAAATCAATGTCAGTGATTTATGATGTGTGCCAGACTCCATCCTTTTAGCATCAGAGATCTCAACTAGTTCGCTGTATATTCATGTTAGGACTTCCTCTCTCCCTTTGACTTGCTAGACTGGAAGACAAAGCCACCCCCCTGGACCGATTCTGAAGAATCCAGATCCTACCTTAGGCCCAAAGGATTTTGTAGCCATGGTGTTAAACACTAGGCCTCCTGTTTGTTGATAGTCTCTTGAGGGAATTTGGTTACCTCCTCACACAGTCATGGTGCAGACTTTTGCTCACTGATCATGATCCTAATATCAGTTCAAGCTTGCATATGTCCTGGACCAAATGTGGCACTGGAACTTGCATCCAAATAAAACTGGCTGTTTCCTGACAGAGATGTGTTCTGTGAACAACTAGTTCAGCAGAACTCACTTTTTCTCCAGAAATGTAAATAGATATTCAATTAAAAGTAGATTCCATAGAGATGGCTTTCTACTTTTTTCTGATATTGATACAGAACTTTTAAAAAATTGTGGTAAAGTATGTGTAACAAAATTAACCATTTTAAATGTGTAGTTCCATGGCATTAAGTACAACCACTGTTTTTCGATCATCACCAACAGCCATCTCCAGAGAGTTTTCATCTTACTCATCTCAAGCTCTGCACCCATGAAACACTAATTTCCCATTATCCTCTCTCTTCAAACTCTTGGAATGCCATACCTCTGCATCTTGTTCTTTCATTCCTTGTTCTTTCTCTCTATTCAGGCCCTTGGTCAAATATTAGCTCACTAGACAGGCATAAATTTATCACCCCGTGTGTTCAACTTAATTTTTTTAGAGTACTTTTCACCATCTTGTCTACTTGTACATGGTTTCCCCAATCAGCAAAAGGAATACCTTTAGGGCAGAGAATCTAGCCTATTCTCAACTGTATTCCCAGTAGCTAGGACTGAGCATAGTAAATAGTAGGTGTTCGATAGTTGTCAAATGAATCAATCAATGAATTAATCCTTCAGGATTATTTGCAATTATCCCATTTATCAGGTTCCAAGTCAAGTCTTGCCTTCTTAAAGCTGTTACTGACTAGCCCAGCCGTCACCAATACTCACTTCCTTTGAAGTCCTACAGGGATCCCGGTGTGGTCAAATTATAACTAATTGTGGCGAAGGTGGACTAGAAAACGAGAAGATGAACATGGATAACTCAAATTTATAATAAATATAGAATCCTTTAAATTCTAGTACAAAATTAATAGAATATTTATTACACACCCAATATTCTAGAAACTATTTTCCTCTCCAAAAAGTAATGGTGATGTAATTACTTTTAGGGACACAGGATGTCACACACATTGCCTGTCCCCATTTCTTCTTTGTTCTCAGGTAATACAATGAAGCCATAAAATATGAGCTCCTCATTGAACAAGAGTTCCATATTTTCCACATGCAGTCTGCGATAATGATCACAATTTTACTTTGGTGTCCTGCTCCCCTCCCCCACCATTCTCCATCTTTATGCTGAACAACTTCACAAAGCAGTCATTTCTCAGCATTTACAACCAAGGCTCTTACATATTATGCTCAGGCCATTAGCCATTGTCATTTTCTTCAACATGTTCTCTGAAGAACTTACAGTACTTTATGAATGTGACTACCTACCAGAAAGATACATTAAAGCTACCTTCTGTTCTCAGACTGCAAACATTTTTAGATCCATCCAGACAGAGACATTCGCTGAATCTCCTGTGATGGACTCAAACCATCACCACCTTTTCCAGTCCCATAGGAGCACTTTTAAGAAAATGACCTTGTCCTTTTTTTTTTTTACTCTTTTAAATGTATGTGACAAAGATACAGATTGCTTAATATTTTCTCCCTTACCATATTTCCGTTTGTTCAAATATTTCAAAATTTTCTCCCATGTTAAGATGCTGTCATTTTTATTACTAAGATGTTTAATAATATTTAAACTTTCCAATGCTCAACAACAGAGTATAGCTCATATTTTCACAGAACAGTGACGGAAGGTCAGTCTATAACACATTATTACAGGTTTTATCTGACTGCTGAGGGGTTTAATGCTTAGCATATGGTTGTAAATAATAAATGCATTTTAACATGCAGGTGTGGCAATTTTAATAATTTTTTCACAAATGTAATGTTGCTTTTTAAATGTACTTTAGCTGAAAATCACTTAATTCACTGCCAGATAATTGGTAATTGATCATTGGTATATTTATATATTCTCATATAATTACCTAATTTTTTCTTTTTCACATGTCTTCTGTTTCAATCAGATCATGATTTCCTATTCTTTTATTTACTCCACACACCTAGTACAATTGATTGCATCAGGATTCATTTGCTAAAGAAACTCAATTCTAACCAGCATGGGAGAGATTGTCTGGTTATGTTTTGTAGCAAAAGAAAGTGCAAATAAAGCTACACACAGAAGAGGGAAGGTTCAGCTGGGCCTCGGGAATAACTGAAGCTAGAAACATTAGAACCAAATGGTTGGAGAGAAAGAATACTTTCCCTAAACAATAGGATGCTTTTTCCCAAAAAAGGACCAATGAAGGCACTGGCAGGCAAACAAACGAACAAATGGAGGAGGAATTTTGAACTGAGATGATGTTAGTCCAGTGCCTGGCAAGCCTATCACCACTGATAAACCTTCTCAGGATAGTTCACATTTGGCTCCCTATGTGTAATTGCCTTGGCTGTGTCTCATCTCATAGAAAAGTCATAGCTATGGAATTTAAAGAGCAGATAATTTTTTTACTTATTTATTTTATTTTTCCTCTTTTTTGGATAGGAATTTTTAATGATCTCTCTCTCTTGAAGTTTATTTTACATGTAGTCCAATTAATTAAGAAACAAATTGAATAAAGGAAGATAGAGCATCTGGATATTTCCTGCATCCTGACGCCCACCTCTCTTGCCATCATGCACACATGTGCCTGCATGTTCAGGGGCCTCGAATGTTCTCAAAGTGAAACTGAATACATAATCCCAATTCTTTTTTAAATGCATATAGGCTTTGTGGACATAATGAAATTTTCACTTTCTGAAATCACAAAATACAATGAGATGATTTCCTGCTAATGATGACTTGCCTGGCTCCAAGCTTGTCAGGATCATGTGACTGGCTCCATTATTTTTTTTCTTTTCCTGCCTTGTGCTTTAGCAAATGTCATCTTAAATAATCACAGGACCTGTAAAACAGATGAGTAAGAAGCCATAGACAGTGGAATAGATTATGCATTATAAAGGAAAATCAAGTGACTGATTGAAAATCAAAGCACAATTCTCAAAGAAGAAACTGTCACTTAAAGCACAACATGCTCTCCGAAAAGACACTGAAAATTGTGAATAAGGAGAGCTGGGGAGTTACATAACAGGTTCAGAGCAGCAAATAAACTCTTTTTTTTTTCTTGAGACCAAAAGATGCTATTAAAGCACTAGATTCTGAAAATCTGACTTGTGTTTTATGGAAAATAATGTGCAGGGAATTCCCCCCTCCCCCGATTTTTTTTTTTTTTTTTTTTACTACTTCCATATACGACACATAGACATTCTAAAGGCTGGAATTAAGTCTCAGTTTCAAGGAGTGTCTGAATACAGTAGGGTTCATGGACTGGGCACTCAGGCAAAGGACTGGATTTTGAGTCAGAGCAGAAGGGTTGGTGTTAGAAACCTAGGGGATGTTGGTCTAACATAGGAGCTGTATTCCTTAACTACGGATGTGTAAAAAATTACCCTAAAACTTAGCAGCTGAAAACAACATGCATTTATTACCTTAACAGTTTCTGGGGGGAGTTAGGAGCCCAGGAGAGGTTAGCTGGGTGATTCTGGGGCAAAGTCTCAATCATTCAAGCTGTTAGCCAAGGATACAATGTCCTGAAGGTTTGATTGGGGGTGGAGGGTCTGCTTCCAAGCCCACTCACATGGACGTTGTCAGGAGGCCGCGACTCCTTTCTGACTGTTGGCCATCGGCTTCAGTTGCATGACCTGCGGGCCTCACCACATAATGGCAGATCCAAGACAGAAATTGCAGACTTTATAACCTTATCTTGGAAGTGACATACCATCACCACTACCATATGCTATTGTGATAAAGGAGGGAACTTTACAAGGGGTGACTACCAGGAGGTGGATATCACTGGGAGCCAAACTGAGGCCAGGTACCACAGGCATAAAAGCATTTATTAATAAGATTGTTCTCCCTAGGAAATGTCAGGTTAAGGAAGCCCAAAAGCATAGGGATATTTCTGTTTGAACAAAAAGGTTTTTTTTGTTTTTTGTTTTTCGTTTTTTGTTTTTTTAGTGGTCACTGCACCACACATATTTAAAACTAGGTCAGCAAAGTATAGCCTTTAGGCCAAATTTGATTCTGCCTATTTTTGTTTGCCCCATGAACTAAGAATGGTTCTAATTTTTAAGTGGTTGGAAAAAATAATAATTATACTTAATGACAAGTGAAAATTACATAATTCAAATTTTAGTGTCCATAAATAAGGTTTTATTGGAACACAGCTATACTCATTTGCTGAGATATTGCTTATGGCTGCTCGTGTAATAAAACAGCAGAGCTAAGTAATTGCAACAGAGACTGTGTGGTCTACAAATTCTAAAGTATTTCCTGTTTGGCTCTTTACTTAAAAAGTTTGTCAACTCCTGACTTAAAAGGACATTTTAAATAAATTTAACATACCATCCTTGTTATTTATAATTGATAAAGAATATGAAATACTTTTCATAGATAATAAGATATGTCATAGGGATTAATATTTGTGTAAATGTAAATTATTATTTATATAATGAAATAATGAAGTTTATAGGCACTCTGATATCGCTACACGTCAGCATATATCAATTTCAGATATTTAATGAACAGTGTACTGTACTTTAATAGATAATGGGAGATATTATCAAACACTTTTGGTATTTGATGAGGGGAAATTTTCTTCATTTGTTATGTGAACAGATATTTATTCTTTAAATTGTCATATATTTGTAAAAATTAACTTTTTTCTTATATATGCTACAGAAAAATCAGAAAAGAATGACAAGCAAAAACCAAAAAAGCTATCTACAGTTTACTTACTACATGGAATATAATCACTGTATATTTTAGTGTATATTTTATACTGCTATCTTAGTATGTGTGTTTGTGTGTGTGTGTGTGTGTGTGTATCTACCTATTTATCTATCTAGATCTATCTATACAGAGAGAGAAACTATAGAACTTTCTAGAGCATTTAGTTTGATACAGTATATTTTGTATATTCAAAAATGCAATACAGTATTTATGTAATGTTTCCCAAATGTATTTTGACTGTCAAAACTATTTCTTGACTTTTGGCCAAGGTAGAGGTGGTATATATGCTTTGCTTTGTCACACAACCAAAGGAAGGATAACAACCAATTTAAAAACAAAAATAACCAGAACTGCCAGAAAATCAAACTGCATGGAAGTCTAACAACCAAGGAGCTAAAGAAGAAAGATTCATCCAGACTGGTAGGAGGGGCAGAGACAGGCAGCCAGGGTGGAGAGGATGCAAGGTGAGGCTATGGCTGGCAGACCTGGCAGTCTTATATTCACATGTGGATAAAAACTGGGAGGAACAACTAAGAGAGTGAGCAATCCCAGCCCAGGACAGACAGTGCAACCCATGGATCTGGTGCTGGGAAATTAAAGCCTCAGAACCTCTCTCTGGGTGTAAAAACCTATGGGGGTTGTGGCAGCAGAAGAAACTGCTACTCTCTCAGGAGAATCTGTTTGAGGGGTCCTTGGGGCCCTAAAATGTGCATAAGCCCACCCACCTGGGAATCAGCACCAGGGTAACATCTAGAAGGGCGCCATTCGCTTGTGGAAAGTGGGGGGAAAGACTGAAAGTGGGGCGAGAGCTGAGCAAGTGGCATTGTTCCCTCCCTGACCCCTCCCCTACATATAGCACCATAATGTGGTATAGTGGGTTGCCCCACCCTGGAAAATATCTAAGTCCCCACCCCTTACAATGTAACAGGTGTGCCAAGACAAAGAAATATGGCCCAAATGAAAGAACAGACCAGAACTCCAGAAAAAGAACTAAGCAAATAAGAGATAGACAACCTTTCAGATGCACAGTTCAAAACACTGATAATCAGGATGCTCACAGAAATGACAGTATGGCTGCAAAATAAAGGAAGAAGTGAAGGCTATACAAAGTGAAATAAAGAAAAATATACAGGGAACCAATTGTGAAGGGAAGGAAACTGGAACTCAAATCAATGATTTTGAACAAAAGGAAGAAATAAACATTCAACCAGAACAAAATGAAGAAACAAGAATTCAAAAAAATGAGGAGAGGCTTAGGAACCTCTGGGACAGTTTTAAATGTACCAACATCTGAATCATAGGGGTGCCAGAAGGAGAAGAGGAAGCAAGAAATTGAAAGCTTATTTGAAAAAATAATGAAAGAAAACTTCCCCAATCTAGTGAAGGGAATAGACAAAAAGTCCAGGAAACTCTGAGTGCCAAACAAGTTAGACCCAAAGAGGTCCACACCAAGATACATCATAATTAAAGTGCCAAAGATTAAAGATAAAGAGAGAAACTTAAAAGCAGCAAGAAAAAAGAAGAGTTACTTACAAAGGAACTCCCATAAGACTATCAGCTGATTTCTCAACAGAAATTTTGCAGGCAAGAAAGGGCTGGAAAGAAGTGTTCAAAGTGATAAAAAGCAAGGAGCTACAACCAAGATTGCTCTATCCAACAATGCTATCCTTCAGAATGGAAAGGCAGATAAAGTGCTTCCCAGTCAAGGTAAAGTTAAAGGAGTTCATCATCACCAAGCCCTTAGTATATGAAATGTTAAAGGGACTTATCTAAGAAAAAGAATATCAAAACTACGAACAGTAAAATGATAACAAACTCATAACTATCAACAACTGAACATTAAAAACAAATAAACTAAACAAACAACTAGAACAGGAAAAGAATAATAGAAATGGATATCACATGGAGGGTTATCAGCAGGGATGGGGAAGGGGGAAAATAAAAACAAAGATACAGGGAATAAGAAACATAACTGGTAGATACAAAATAGACAGGGGGAGGTTGAGAATGATATAGGCAATGGAGAAGCCAAAGAACTTATATGTACAACCCATGGACATGAACTAAGGGGGAAATGTTGGAGGGAATGGGGGTATTGGGTGGAGGAGAGAAAAAATAGGACAACTGTAGTAGCATAATCAATAAAATATACTTAAAAAATGATCTCCTCAAAACTAATACTGATAGTGCTGAGTGCACTAGTGTTCCATAAATGAGTGTTTCCACAAGTATTGAGAAACACTGTATTAGATACACATCTGAAGATATTGCCTATGTCTCACTTGTTGAGGATATAGGACAGATTTATACCACCTATTATTTACTTGTAAAATGAACGTAATCAAACTTTATTTTTCTCTAATTATGTGTAATGTACTTAGGGGGACCATACCCATTGTGGACTGTTGTCCTTGACGGGACAAGGGGCGGGTAGGAAGAGCATATAGGCAGCAGGAAGCCACAAGCTTCAGCACGTGATGCTTGCTTGGGAATCCCACCAGGAAAATGAGAGCCAGATCACGGTTTCTTTCTCACGGCAGTGATGATGAGTGTGGGACAACAAACTCATGCACCCTTGGCTGCAACCACATAGAAGGGAGAAAAAATAGATGGCTCAATGTTTGGAAACACCCCTTTTTACTGACCCTTCTTTTATAGTAACAGAACCACCCCGTACGCATTTGCACACGCAATCTTAGTGGGATAGCCAAATACAATGCTCCTGTGCTGGCCATCACTCAGGGAAAACAAGTAGCCTGGAGATGAGTCAGCCAATGACCAAGTCGCTGGGAGACTGATTCCCATTGCTGGGGGCTGAGGGCCATCAGGGTTCCTGTGCATTCTGGGGACTGGGTGTTCTGTTTAAATTATGGGAGCTCACCGGTATCCCTGTAACAACTGCTTTTTATTATTTAAGTAAGTGAAGGGTAACAGAATTGTAACACTTTGGAATAAGGGCTATTTTAAGCTGAAGGCAACTGAGAAGAGCAGATACCGGAAAGCCCTTTACCTTCTTCTTATTTGCCTAAAAGCAGGACAAAAATTGGTAAAGGAGTCCCTCCCACCCCTCTCTACAAGGAAGGTCAGAAGCTAATTACCAAGACTGCTCTAGACCCTTATCGACCCAGACATGGCACCAGAAAAACCTACATTACAAACCTTGCTGAAACTAGCCCTTATCTACCATTAACTTCCCCCATAAATTTGCCTTCCCACAATTTGCCATTCCTAGAAGCTCAAAGTCCTTTTCTTTTGCCTTGTCACTTCTCTACAAAATTATTGGTTTTTGCTAAAATGCTCTATAAATCCAAGTTCTAACCACCTCTTTGGGCACTCTACCACATCCCTGAGTGCTCCCAGGCAGTAAGTGTGATTCATGTGTTAGTAAACCTCTGTTTGGCTTTCCTTTGTTAATCTGTCTTTTGTCAGCCTAATTTGCAGGGCCCCAGCCAATGAACCTAAGATGGGTATATGAAAAAAAAAAATGTCTTCCCTTAAGTAAATCAGAGTCTGTTTCCTCTGGCAACCAAATAATACTAATAAAACTGGTGTAGGGGTGGGGATAGTATAATCAGAGAATGTACACTAAGGTCTTAAAAGTAACATTTGCCTTTTTTCCTTTCATTTTTCTTGTTTATATTTTCTAGAATTAATAACAAATGTATATTATGTTTATACTACAAAATGAAAGGATAATCAAGCTGTTTTTACAAACAGGATCAGAGGCAGAGATGAGACTGCACACAGGTTACCACAACTGAGCTTTCTCAGTTAGATCTGACTTTTGGGTAGAGTTAAAAAGTTGAGACAGGAAGTACATGGGTTATTTAATCTGATAAAAATAAGCAAACGTATTTTTCTAAAGAGACAAGATTTTTTCCTGGCACTGAATTTAAGAAATTTTGCATGTGCGTGGGTTCTTGTTTAAGGTACACTGAGTAATTTAATAAATATCTTAAAATGTGGTTTTGCGAAAGACAGAATGTTCTGCAAATGAGTTTTTATGTTAGTTTGTTGTAAAAACTAAGAGACTGTCAACGTTAGAAATGTGTAAACCTGTAAGAATTTTTATGCATTTATTTGAACCAAACTGATGACAATTGCCAGGATGCAAAAACTCAATGGATTGAGGAAATGCTCTGGAAAAATGGCAATTTTGCAACTTCTTTTATACATCGGAATCAAAAGAGGAGGTGGAAAGGGGTTACGTGAAATCCAGTGGTACTAGATGAGGGAGGCAGGAAAAAGCAAAGTGGGGTGGGGGGACCTCTAGGACTGTATAAAAAGTAAAACGATAGACACATACTTCTTTTACATAGGTGAGTATACAGGATACTTAACAGTCAACAGCCAACATGGTAACAACAATAATGAGGGGATGTGGTCTCTGCTCTGGTGCAGTGGTTATGCCTGAGGAGTTTGGAAAAAGAGATTGTTACCTTGACATTCCAAAAGCATGTTATCGTAGATGCAAAAAGACAGTAGGCAGGCTTGATTAAGGTAAAGATTGACTTTTGTCAGGGAAAATTCTAGCCTAGGACATAACTACCCACCATAAACTGCTTTTAGTTAAGTGTTTTAATTTCAAACCATCCTGTGTGGTTACTTTAGGTCTCTGAGTTTGTAAGGCCACCATGCAGGCCTCCCCAAAGCTTGTCAGGTTTAGTATGTTGCCCCCTTTGTCCACAAGACTTACATTATATTTTAACAAAGTGAAGACTTTGGCAGGAGACTGACATAATAAGATCCGGGTTCAGGTCCATTCTCTAGATATTACCCAATACACATAGTAGATCCTAGCTCTCACTCTCACCTACCTCAGATCCAAATTCAGAATTTCTTTGCTTCTTCCAAAGTAGAGCCAAATTCTCAATTTGTTTTTAACAATGGACAGACATATTTGTGTTTTGTTTGTTATTCACATTCCTTACCAAACAACAGAAACTTAATCAGACTAATCCAGTAAAGTTTGTTCCTCTTTCCAGTTACTTATTCCTCTTCCCCAAATTACTACAAATCCTCTGTGTGGTCCAGGATTAGCTCTTGTTTCAGTGAGGATTACCCAGCTCTTGTCTACCTTATCGAACAAACAAACAACAACAACAACAAAAACAACCACACAGCTTGGTTTGGTTAGTGTAAAAATTTCCTTTTATTGTTCTCAAGCAAGACCCTGATGCTTTACCAACCTACTAAAAATGATCTCTGAAGGACTTCTGCTTTTGACATGATGGTGGGCCAGAGAGTCTCCTCTTACAAAACAACTGGAATCTACATACAACACAATTTTTAGTGTATTGTTTATATCACAGAAAATAGAGAACTTTCCAAAGGAAAAAACAAAAGCAAAACCCAAAGAATCCTGAGTGCCACTGAGAAGGCAGAATTAAACAGGAAGCGGATGAAATTGCCATCCAAAACCATGTAGAGAAAAAGAGAATGAGATTCCACACAATTAATAAACAGCAAATTTAGACTACCAAGAGCTTCAGATACTAGAATAGCAGATAGGAAATATAAAATAACTATGGATTAAATGTTTCTAATAGCAAAAGATGAAATCACAAAGATGAAGTATGTCAGAAGAGACTATAAAATATACTCAGGTGGCTATGAAAAAGAATTTAAAACCCAATGAGACCAGTAGCAACAATCCTTTTCCAAAAAGGTATTACAGATGTGGGGAAAGAATCAAATATCTACCAGCAGTAGGGTGGGTTTATTTTATTTTATTTATTATCTTTTGGTTTAGGCCAAACTTTTTATTTAGTGTTCTGTAGTTGCTTAACACATACTTAAATGGTCTTATTGGGGGAGGGGGAAAGAAGAGGTTGTTGTAGATTGCCAAGGAAATGTCAGAAAGACAAAATGTGGCCAGCACTATCCATTTTGTTTTGGGTTTATCTGGTAATAAGCACTTTCTCTTTTAAAAAAAAAATTCACTAACTAACTAACTTCTTTCTTTCTTTCTTTCTTTCTTTCTTTCTTTCTTTCTTTCTTTCTTTCTTTCTTTCTTTCTTTTTCTTTCTTTTCAGAGAGAGGGGAAAGATGGAACAAAGAGAGGGAGAGAAACATCGATCCGTTGCCTCTTGCATGCCCCCAGCGAGGACCCAGCCTGCAATGTAGGCATGTGCCCTGACTGGGAATCAACCGTCTATCTTTCAGTTCTCAGGCCAGCACTCAACCCAGTGAGCTATACCAGCCAGGGCTGAACAGCACTTTCTTTACATAAATATCTGATCTCACATGTTTCATATTGAGAACGTTTGAGATATCCATTTGAAGTCAGCATGATATTCTAAGAGCAGCATACCCCAACAACCTTCTTAATAGCTAGCTTGTTTGAATAGGCATTGGGATTCATCTCTCCATTTTAGATGGCTAGATGTCTGTAGAAGATTTTAGAATTGCTTGCCTCACTGACCAAGAAAAAATTAAAAAGTAGCCTTTAGAGACACTTGGAAAATTACAATACTAGTACACAAGTCAAGTCTTAACACATTTAACATTGGTTGTTGAAAGCAACATCATAAGATTAAACATGTTTACTTTTTTCCTTACAAGAACATAAAAATTATGGAAGGGGAATTTAACAGGAAATTTAAAAAAGGTAACAGTGCTTCCTTTTAGTAGTCCTTGGGTAGTTACGACAGAATAGGTTCCACTTTTTGTTTGTTTCACTGAGCAGGGATTTTGGTTCATAGTTTTGTTTTTAATTTGCCCTTCTACCCACCCCTTCAACCTCCTCTCCACCCCCACCCCTTCCTCGGATCAGCTTCCTCCACAGCCACCACCCTTTGATGACCCATGGTTTGAGCTGCAGTAGGAATCAAGTGGAGGAGGCTACCCTCTTTCTGTAGAAGAAGAAGGCCTTTTTCTTGTCTGCCAACCCGATCACGACCACTTGAGTAGAGACCACGTAGGCGGCTTGAGTATCTGTCTCAACTGCCACCACGTCCGTCAGGGGAGCTGCTGTAATCATCATAGTGATTGCTTCCACCCTAAGATGATGGGCCTTCCTGCAGGTGGAGCACTATGTGAGTTACCATAACTGTCATATAATCCCTGTAGGAACTGCCACTTGGATGACCAGAATAGTCACGATCATGACCACAGCCATCTCTGTCACTACAGCCTCTTGATGGAGAGTCATCAAGTGAACTGGAAAGATCATAATCATGTTAAGTATAATCTCTTGGTGGTGGCACATAATCTCTTGTATCATGAGAATTCGGGTAATCTCTATTTGAACAGCTATCTTTTGTAGAATATCCATCATCTCTTGGGGACAAATAAACATCTCTGCTAGATGGCAGGGGTTTCCTTCAAGGTGAGTCTCCATATCTCTTCCTGGTGCTACAGGGTCTCTTCCTCCCATTCTACTGCGGCTACCAACTGGTCCTGAAACAGTGGACCCTTCAGGAGGAGGGTCCCTGCTTCTCAGTGATGGTTTTCTTTTACTGGGAGTGGTCCCCTGGGAGAACTCATGTTAAAATTCATGGAATAGCCACCATCATCCATGTGCCCTCCACTTGAGGGACGTCCCCTGGTTCCTCCACTTTCTCCTTTTCTCTTCTTCTTGGAGGCAGAGGTGGAGGTGGTGGTCCATGTCTACCACTTTCAACTGATAGTTTGTTTAGTGGCTTCTTCTACCTTGATGGCTTTGCATCTAAAGACTCTCCAGTCATGTTTCTGGCTGCGTCCTTAGCATTTGCTGGGCTTTCAAAGTTGACAAAAGAAAATCATCTTGACTTGTTGGTTTCATGATCTTTCATCAAAAGCACTTCAATTACTTGTGCATATTTGCCAAATACTGCTTCAAGGGCTTTCTCATTTGTTTCTGTATTGGGGCCACCGATGAAGAACTTTCCTGGGAGATCAGCTTCAACCATTTCTCCCCTAGTGAGGGTTGGAGGGGTGGCGATGATTTCAAGCTCCTACTAGCTTGCAGACAGGCTTTCCTAGCAGCTCAACATGAAGGAAGGCGGTGGTTCTGAAGATGAAGAGAGAACCTCCTGGAACTATTGCACAGCCAGTGAATGGATAAAATTTGGACAATAGAATATTATTGCAATGAGAAGGAATGATTTAGAGATGTATGCAATAATATCAATGCATCCCTCAATGCTAAACAAAAGAAATAAGGTCTTGGAATACAGATAATAGGATTCCATATAGTTCTAAAACAAGCAAAATTAAGCCACAGTAATCAAAACAGTTTGGTGTTGGTATAAAGGCAGACATATAGATCAATGGAATAGAATAGAGAATCCAGAAATAAACCCTGGCATACATGGTCAAATGATTTTCAACAAGGGTGTGAAGACCCTTGGGAGTGGGGAAAACCATCTTTCCAACAAAGAGTGTTGGAAATACTGGTATCCACATGCTGAAAACAAAAAACAACAACAAAAAACTCCCACAAAAAACCTTAGACCTTTAGCTTACACCAAATTAAAAAATTAACTGAAAATGGACTCATGGACAAAACCAAAGGGGAAGAGCTGAGGGAGGGAAGGAGGGAGGGGGCAAGGGAAAGTGGTGGGGGGGAGGCAGAGACAAATGTATTTGAAAAAATAAATTAAAATAAAATTTAAAAAATTAACTGAAAATGGATCAAAAACTTAAATGTAAGACCTAAAAGTATGAACTTTTAGAAAAAACACAGGGGAAAAGCTTAATGACATTGGGTTTGGCAATGGTTTCTTGGATATGATACCAAAAGCCTAGGCAATAACAGTAAAAATAGATAACTTGGACTATATAAAAATTAAAAACTTCTCTGAATCAAAGAGCACACTAAACAGTGTAAAAAGGCAAACTATGGAATGAGAGAATATATAACTTCTACAACTCAACAACAAAAAGTCAAATAACTTTATTTAAAAACTGACAACGGGCTCAAATAAACTTTTCTCTAGAGAACATGTATAAATGGCCAACAAGCACATGAAAAGATGCTCAAAATCACTAGTCATTAGGGAAATGCAAATCAAAATCATAATGAGCTATCATCTCACATCCAATAGGATGGCCAGTATCAAATAATCAGAAAATAACAAGTGTTGATGAGGATGTGGAAAAATTGAAATTTTGTGTACTGTTGGTGGGACTGTACAATGGTGTACCCACTATGAAAAACAGTGTGGTGTTTCCTCAAGAATATAAAAAATAGAATTAGCATAAGGTCCAGTTATATTACTTATGAGTATATATCTAAAAGACTTGAAAGCAGAGCCTTAAAGAGATAATTGTACAATAATGTTCATAGCAGCTTTATTCACAATAGCCAAAAGGTGGAAGCAACCCAAATGTTCTTTGACAAATAGATAAACAAAATGTGACATATACGTACAAAGGAATATTATTTGGACTTAAAAAAAGAAGAAAATTCTCACACACTCGACAACATAGATGAACCTTAAGGACATCATAGTATGTGGGAAATAAGCTAGTTACAAAAAGACAAATATTATATGATTTCACTTATATGAGGTATTTAAAAATAGTCAAACTCATAGGAACAGAAAGTATGGTGGTTACCAAGGGGTAGGTAGAAGGGCAAATGGAAGTTGTTTAATGTGCATAAAATTTCAGTTTGCAAGGTGAAAAGTTCTGGAGTTTGGTTGCACAACAATGCAAATGTACTTAATAGTACTAAGCTGTACACTTAAAAATAATTATGATGAAAATTTGTATATTATGTCTTTTACCAAAATTTAAAACTTTGAAAAGCAAGCAAAATTACTATACTGGTTAGAGATACACTTTTATGTGTGCATTTATATGTACATTTAAATTATGAAGGAAAATGGAAAATGATTATCATGCAGTCCAGATAATGGTGATCTGCTGGAAGAGGGAGAAATATATGATTAGGAGGGGTACATGGGCCTTCTAGGTAGGTGGAAGTGTTCTATTTCTTGACATGGGTGATGATTATACATATTCACTTCATAATGTTTCTTGAGACTTTTTTTATATATATATAAAGGTTATATATATTTAAAGTATACACACACAGGCACGCTGAATAGTGCATAAGACACAAATAGTTTAAAGAAAAATTATGAAGGGAATATGTGTGTATATATGTATATGCATATATACATGTATGAACATGTAGCTGTTTCCTGTTGCTGCTTTAACAAATTACAACAAAGTTAGCAGCCTCAAACAACACCAATTTATTATCTTACGGTTTGGAGATCAAAAGTCCTAAAATAAAGCATTGGTATGACAAAATTTCTTCTGAAAAGTCGGGAAAAAACATTTCCGTGCCTTTTCTAGCTTCCAGAGGCCGCCTGCATCCTTGGCTCGAGGCGCCTTTTGAAGAAGGCTCCATCTCCCAAACCGGCAGCACAGCATCTTTCACTCTCTCTCTCTCCACTTCTGCCATCGCAGTGCCTCTTCCTGCCTCTGACCCTCTCACCTCCGTTTTATAGAAATCCTTGTGATCACATTGGGCCAAATTGAATAGTCCAGGATAATCTCCCCATTTCGAAAACCTTAATTCCATCACATTTACAAAGTAAGGTAAGGTAATATAACATATTTACAAGTTCTAGGGATTAGGAAATGGGCATCTTTGGGAGGCCCTTGCTCAACAAACTACTAAGTATTTTTTTTTCCTTTTTGACAGTTTTTGTATTGGGTTGTTTGTTCTTTATTATTGAGTTTTGAGAGTTCTTCACATATTCCAGATATGGGACAAATATATGATCTGCAAATATTTTCTCCCAATCTGTGCCTTGTCTTTTCATTTTCTTAGTGGTATCTTTTGAGGAGCAGGAGTTGTTAATTTTGAAGAATTCCAACTCATCAATTTGATTTTCTCGTGCATTATAAATTTGCTGTTGTAGCTAAGGAATGTTTGCTTTACCTGGGGTCTCCATGATTTTTTTCTGCAAGTTCTTATAGTTTAAGGTTTTACATTTAGAGCTATTCTATTAATTTTTTGCATAAGGTATGAGGCATGAGTTATTTAGAACTTTAAATCCTCAATAAGTGATGACACAAAGACTAAAATACAGTTAGAATTCATCGGCTGCAGTAATGGTTAGTGATGGATGTTCTGCAGCAACCCCAGCCTCTTGATTGTAGTTAGTATTCTACCCAGAGCACCCTTGATTTCTGTCTTCAAGTATGGCAAGGCAGCTATATTTAAGAAAAAATATTGTATTTATATTCAACAAAACATCAAAACTTCCTAAATAAACAATATCCCAAAATAAAACTAACAGTAAATGAAAACACCTCAAAACAGTTTGAGATGATAAATATCCTTTTCTCTACCACAACTTTAAATGCAGGATTTATTATAGCCACTGAACAAGAATAAAACTGATTTACATTGCACTGCTTATTTGAGGAGTGGTATGAATACACCTGGACAGTTTAATTTTTACTTATCTTAATTATATTTAGATATATATTTATATTTAGATATATTAATTGATATCCTAGAATATTGCTTGTTAGGCCCATCCCTAAAATAGCTCTTTTTTATGCGTTTCTTCTCAGGTCCTAGGAAAAAGAAATTTTCCCCATATTATTATATTCTAATATTATGTTCTTATTTAGTTTAAATAAATTTGAGAGACAGAAATAAAATATGGGTTCTCAAAACACTCTGGACCTGCTCTGACCGGTATGGATCAGTGCGTTGGGGGACAACCCACAAACTGAAAAGTTGGTGCTTGATTCCCAGTCAGGGCACATGCCTGGGTTGGTTGGGGGCACGCAAGAGGCAACCAATCCATATTTTTCTCCCACATTGGTATTTCTCTCCCACTCTTTCTTCCTCCCTTCCCCTCTCTCTAAAAACAAATTAATAAAAATATTTAAAAAAACACTCTGGAACTTTAATTGCTGAAAATTATTTTTATAATTACTTTTGCCTTTATGATGTTGCCCATTGTGTTTTTTTATAAGCCATGATATATGCATTTGCGTGGATAATGTCTGAATGAGCACTCGCAAATGCTAAATGCTGCAGGATCAGAGAGAAGAGATGTGAGCCTTGGCACTAGGTGAACTTGGGTTTCACCCGTACCTTTGGCCCTTAGACTTCAGAGAGTTTCTTAGTCTCTCTACAAAATGGAGGTAATGATACCTGCCTTGGCTGCAGAGACGAGGCATTTAATAAACATAGCTGTATAGGGGAGGCCGTGAGGATTGAGAGGAGACAGACATCTGGGCTGGATTCTGAGGAAAGGAGAGGATGCTTTCTCTGATTTTTGCTTTTCATCAGACAAAGTGTGCATCCCTCCCCCACTGCCTGCCTTTGCTGTTACCATGGCGATCCAGGTTCTATTTAGCAGGAGTTTGTGGTAAGATAGTTTGTGCGATTTGTGAAATCTCACTCTCTAAAATAAGGACCAAGCAGTCATGGCAGCAGTAACAACACATGTTGAGCACAGTTTCTGCCACCTCTCAGCCACACAGTGAGTGCAGAATCCACTGTCAGCCGGGCGTGGTGCCAGGTCCTGGATATCGGGTTTTGAGGGACGGTGGCCATCTAACCTGATAAGATATAGCAGTTGAAGATTGCCGTTGGCTTTTTCAGTTTCCCTTCCCTTCAGTTTCTTTTCTGTGCTGTATGCCTTCATGTTCTGCCCCTCCTACCATCAAACACCCGCTCTCAGGGCATTTGTTCTGAGTTGACACAGTAGGAATGGGCCTACTTAAAATAGAGATTCTTAGAATTGATTTCAGAAAACATTTACTATAAAAATTTCAAAAAAATAAACAGTGCTCATTACCCAACTTCAATAATTATCATTTCATGGCCAATGTATAAATCTCTGTATATACATTTAAATGTACATAATCCCAGAAATTATAATACTAGGATTTTATAACACAAAGATTTTAATGAAACTTCTAAAAGGTAAGAATTGGTATTGTCTTGTGTGTTTAAAATGACCACACTACCATTTAAATTGACCTTGGAGATACTCCTTTACTCTTTGATAAATTATGAAGAAAAAACTATCGACTTGTACTTTTTCCCTGCATGAAGGTTTAACAGCAACAAGAATTTCCATTCTGTAATAAATGACTAGAAAATTGAACAAAAGATTTGTAACAGCTATTTTCAGACTGTGGAACGCAGGCACAATAGGACTGTGAAGCCTGAGAGGAGTGATATAAACACAACCTGTGGCCCAGTATGGCTATGAATGTGGCCCAACAAAAAATTGTAAGTTTACATAAAACCTTTTTTTTTTGCTCATCAGTATTCATTACTGTTTGTGTATTTAATGTGTGGCCCAAGACAACTCTTCTTTCAGTGTGGCCTGAAGACACCAAAAGTTTGGACACTCTTCCTTTAGGCTATATTATTTTCCAACCTCTCTATCCCGGTGGGATCAGTAAGATGCTGTGTTGCTTAACACCTATCTACTATATCACTCCCAGCTTCTCTTCCCATTCAGGGCCTCTGAGTGTGTGTGTGTGTGGCTTGCCTCTGAGAGCATCTTGAACACTTCTGGAAGCAGACAGATAATGAAGACACACCAGTAACACCGGCTTTGGTCCCACCCCCCAGCTCTGGTCCCACCCCCCAGCTCTGGGGCAGCCCTTCGGCTCTGGTACCCCACGGTGTTATGAGCAGTCAGGCAGGAATCACTGTCGCGGCTGCTGGGAAGAGGTTGTGCTGACTTAGGAATAACAGCTCTGAGTTGATGATGTCAGTTACTTTTAAAATAGCTTATTTAAAAATCTCTTCAGTGACCTCAGCTACACTTAATGCCACTTAGCTAATCTAGATGTGGGCAGGAAATGTAAAAAGGATGGGTGACAATTGGAACTCCAAGCAGCTGTATCTTCAGAAGCCCATTTTAGGAAAGAACTTATCTGAATATGTTGGAGATTGAAGAAACCCTTGGTATCCAGTGACCATGATGCACACATAAAACCTGTGTGTCCCCAGCCCTGCAATTCTGGGGAAAAAATCCAGCCTCCCAACAATAGCTGCACATGGTATTTCTTGAGCTCTGCACACACCTTCTGCGATGGGAGCTCTGGCCCTCTTCTCCGGTTCCTTATGTATTTCAGAGATTCTGCAGGAGATGACTCCCATGGACTCATGGACACCATCCTGTCAGTTACTGTGGATTTCTCCTGTTGACCCTCCATATGATCCTCTCCTGCAGCTCATGCAGCCACCATAGCAGGTGATGCTCGCCGAGGTCTGCTGCATCCCGGCTGTGGCTGCCTGACACCAGGGCTGCTGAGAACACGTGCCTTGCTGCACAGCCCAGGAGAGGGTGCTGCTCTCAGCAGAAGTGCAGAGGGGACAGAGCCCTTGAAAAGCTGTGCTTAGTCTCCTGGAGCCTTCCGTGTGCTAAAGCTACACCAAAGCAGGGGGCACTGTGGCATTCGTTAATGCCATTTTTCTGTTCATTAAACACCAAAGCCATACCACAAAATGTCCAGCACTCTGTACTTGTTATTATTGAAATACTTATGGACCATGATTAAACATACTCATTAACAATTTGAAAATTTCACAACACCTAGATCATCACAGAACTCGACATCTTTCATTTTAATAAAAGGTCTGTGTTTGCTGTTTAAAAATTAGCACATGAAGTCTCCAACTGGTTTGTATCCTGCTGTTTTCACTTATTTCTATTGAATGCCTTTTGTTTTATTCTATACATGTTTCATAATTCAGTTAACCAAGCTTTTTGTTCTTGAACATTTAGGTTTTACCCCCAGACCTCTCATTTTTATAAACCATGCTACAAAGAACAGTCTCATGGCAATTTCCCCCCACAACCATAATTATTTCCTTAGGGTGGAAATCCTGATTGCTGAGTCAAAAGGGTTATATTTTTTAAGGCTTTTGATACATATTCTCTAGTTGCCCCTTCAAATGATGGAACTGATTTATATACTCTTCCCATGGTCTTGACAACTCTGGGTAAATTATTAAAATAAATGCTTATTGTATTTAAACAAAATTCCTGCAAGTTCAAACAATATAGAAGTGATCAAAGTATAAGGCGAAAGCCCTACTTCTTTTTTTTCTTTATTCTCACCCAAGGACATCTTTCATTGCTGAGAGAGAGAGAGAGAGAGAGAGAGAGAGAGAGAGAGAGAGAGAAACATCAATGTGAGAAACACGATTCGCTGCCTCCATAAATGCCTCGACTGGGGATCAAATGTGCAATCTTTCGGTTTAGAGGATGACTCTCCAGCCAACTGAGCCACACCAGCCAGGGCTGAAAGCCCTACTTTTTATAATTCTTTCCCACTCCCTGAAATATTTGGTATCCTGTTAACAACATTCTGTGCCTCTTTCCAGACCCTATTCTGTGCATGGCAGATGGAAGGAGGCGTTGCTGAGACTTTGGCATATACCTGCACTGATGTGATGAAAATAACCCTATTGAAATATATAAAATCACTGGTTTTAACATTTATTTCCACATTTATATCAAATCACTAGTATTGATATTTATTTCCATATTTATTTCATTCCTTTCTGTGGTATGAAATGGTTACAAATTCATATTATTTTGATAATCCAAAAATATCCACCAATGTATTTACAAGTATGTTAGAACTGGGGTAACTAACCTCTAAGGGATGTCACCTGTTCTGCGAAACCATAAAAAGGAAACTTGTTACATTTATTATCACGTATGCATATTACAAACCACTGAGAAACTGCTAGATACTTAGCTGAGGATTTTTCTGTTGCTAAGTAGAGTTGAGAACAAAGGCTCCTACCTTGGCCCATTTATCTAATCTGCAAAAAGCAGGAGTTGTATTCTCTAGTGTTTAACTGGAGGACAGCACTATTGCACAAAAGACAAAGGCGCCTCTTCCCCACGGCAGCCTTTACTTGTGCTGGAGTTCAGGGTATGGGGGCTTGCCAGACACACCTTGGACCTTAGCCTACAGTTGCTCCCATGACTGGCCCCCGCTGTGCTTTAAACAGACTGCGCAAGTGTTCTGTGAACCTGCCGCTCCCCTAGCACACCCCTTCAGTGGAACAGCTGCCGTCACCTGCAGGCAGCAGCAGCCTTCCCCCAGCCTCCTTTGGGAGGTCCACTTGACACAAGGAGGGAGCTGGCAGTAAGGTGCCCAGCAGCACTGTGGGCTCAGTTTGCCAGCTTTCGAATGTTGTAGCAGAACTAGTACTTGATCTCCGTCCGTCAACTTCCAGGAGTTCACTCCTCTGACAGCTAGCGCTCTCGCTTTCGTACGTCAGTGGGATTCGCCGGGGAGTCCATTCTTAGTGTTTGGTTGTTGTTGGTAGTGTAATACCTTTATTTAATGAGATCTTTAAAAATCTGAAATTTGAATGCGTCCCATCTTGGGAAGACCAAAGAGTTATACACTGCATTAAAATCTTGAATTTAACAGAGGTCACCTTTAAAAAAAACAACAGTCTTCTATCCCACCTTAGAGGGATGGGAAGAACTGAGAAGTTTCCATTGCCAAACTGTTCTTACTGAATTTAAAGCCTTTCTGAACAAATGGAATGTGAGCCTAACAATATGAAAATCGTTGCATAAGTATCTCTTCACATGGTGAAAATTAAGATGAAGATGAATTGGAAATGCTTTTTTATTACACTATTCATTTTATTTTAGAATTATTTTAGATTTATAAGAAAATTTGAATAGTACAAAGAATTCTCATGTACCCTACACCCGGTTTCCCCTATTACTAACATTTACATTAGTATGGCACATTTGTCCCTATTAACTAACTGATATTGCTACATTATTTTAACTAAAGTCCATACTTCTTTTAGATTTCCTTGATTTTCCCCAGTGTCCTTTCTGTTCTATGTGATCCCATCTAGGATCCTATATGACATTTAGCTGTTATGGCTCCTTCGGCTCCTCTTAGCTGTGAGTTTCTCAGACCCCCCCTTATTTTTGGTGAACTTGACAGTGTTGAGGATTACTGGTTCAGTATTTTATAGAATCTCCGTCAACTGAGGCTTGTCTAATATTTTTCTCATGATTAAATATCAAGGGTACATAAATACTCTCAACCTGACTTATCACTGTTGATGTTGACTTTGATCACCTGGCTGAGGTAGTGTTTGTCAGGTGTCTGCACGGTAAAATTAATCTTTTTTCCTCTTTCTGTACTGCTCTCTTGGAAAAGAAGCCACTCAGAGTAGCCCACAATTAAGGAGTGGGCATTTATGCTACATCTTCTTGAGAGTGGAGTATTGACATAAATTTGTTAGAATTCTTGAAATCTTGGAATAAATTTGTCTATTCTCCCTAATTTTTTATTTAGTCATTAATTAATCTATTAACCCAATACTCCTTTATTTATGTTGTTGCTCAAATTGTTCCAGCTTAAGCAATTGGGCTCTTTCAGTTGCTCTTGTGTCCCTTTGACATAACTCATCACTGTGGTTTATTATTTTTTTAATTAAAAATATCTTTAGCATGTGCTTACTTTCTGCCACTCCAAGATTCTCCAGGCTCATCTTGTATATTTCCTGCCCCTGGAATCATCTGTTTCTCTAAAGAGCCCTACTTCGTTTTGTTGGAAAAATAGTATATCAAGATCTGGGCACTAGTTGTGTGCCTTAATTCATACAGGCTGCTGTAACAAACTACCCCAAACCGAATTGCTTATAAACAACAGAAATGTATTTAGCGCAGTTCTGGAGGTGAGAGGTCCAAGAGCTGGGTGTCAGCATAGCTGGGTTCTGGTGAGGGCCTTTTTCTGAATTGCAAACTGCTGTCTTCTTCTTGTAACCCGACATGACAAAAGAACAAAAAGAATGACAGAAAGCTGTCTTGTGTCTTTTTGTGAGCTCTAATCCCATTCATGAGGTCTCCAACCTCTGGCTTAATGACCTCCCAAAAGCCCCACCTCCTAATACCATCACTTATGGGGACCAGGATTTCAACATATGAATTTGGGGAGGCGTGGGGAGCATAAACATTCAGTCCATAGCACTGGGCCTGTTGCTACCAGCGTGTTATTGTTTCTAGGCCCTGTCAGCTGACAAAGCAAAGAAAAAACTGTGTGTAAATGCTTTTTTGAAGCAAATGGGTGTATGTATATTCATACTTTTATATTTTTTTTATCATTTCCACATGAATTTTGTGTCTGTGTCCCTGTTGGGAAGAGGTTGTTCAATATGTGGGCTGAGTATCCCATTTTGAGCCTGAGGCCCATTGGACACGAACTAGATGTTCTCTAATGTGTTTATATGAACTTGACATGGAATACTTTCCTTTTTTTGGGAGATAATTTTCCAAGGATCTCTTGTGTTTCTCTATAAATATAAGTAGAGTTACTATCTTTTCATAAATGTTTGTTTAGTGAACAACAGCCTTGTTATATATAGTGTCTCCTTCCAGAGCAAGAGCAGACTTTTTTACTCTCCAGTGCATAAAGAACAATGTCTCCCTCTAAGGCAAAATTCAGGCAGGTTTGTGTGTAGCCCATTTTAAAAGATTTGGGTTCCCTGAGCTCCAGGTTCCTCAGCTGTGATGAAACCTCCTACATGCGCAGCATCCTTCTGGGCATCTCCCCTCTGCCTCATAACATTTGGGGGCAAGAGGAACAACACAAGCATGAAGCTTAACCTCCTTACAGTGTTGTGAGTAACAACATCATTTGTCCCATCATAATGTCGAGAAATTTAGGTCTGTCAGCTTTCATGACACTGTGGCAGACTAACTTGTTAGCTTGCAAGTAAACCTCAGGCTTATTACAGGTTTTGATATCTTTCCCTTAATTTAAGGTTAGCGCTAGTAATATCCTGCTATTTCTCAGACAAAAATAAGGTCTTTTTTTAAAAATTACCAATACTAAAGAATATATGAACTTGTTTTATTAAAAAAAATCAGTTAAAAATGCTTTGAAATAAAACCATGACTCACACATAATACAATGAAAATTGTATTTAGCTCATGAATTAAAGAGGGAACCAGCCAGAAGTCACAAATGCTTCAAAGCAGAAGTCAAAGACAAATTTATATAAAATAAAAGAATGCTAAAAATCTATTTACGAATGGAGAAAAACTGTTTTTTTTTTCTATGGAGGTGGAATTGAGTAGGGTAGTGGAGTAGACTGTGTTGAAGACTTATCAGACAGAATTTATTTGCATATCTATTGACAAGAATGATTTGCATTTGCTATGAGTTATCCACAATTTTCAGAATTGTAAAGTAATTCCAATACAAGGAAAAACACAAGCTCCAGATAATCAGATAACTGGGAAATGTGTGCTGTAAATGAAGCCCAGTTTTCCTTTGGAGGCCTGCAATATTCTTTTTTGCTCATTCCAAAGTCTTAAATTTTCCTTACACCAATAAAATACACTATAAGATTTTTTTTCAAGGAATCGAGCTAACGTGGGAGAATTAAAAGAAGAACAGAAAGTGATTTTTAAAAGTAAGCCTAGACACACAGAAATAAAATAGATATTGAAAGAGTTTCTAATTATCTGATCTGAAGATGGGATCAGACAGGGCAGAAGAGCATTTCATTAAACTATTTTATAAAAAATTGTATTTATATTTATTAAATTTATCGGGGTGGCATTGTTTGATAGGTTCATACAGGTTTTAAGTGTACATTTCTATGATACATGATCTGTATATTGCATTGTGTGTCCACCGCCCAAAGTCAAATCATCTTCCGTCACCAAATATTTGGTCCTTTCCTTCCCCTCTCTTCCCCACCCCCTTCCATTTGGTAACCACCATACTGTTGTCTGTGTCTATGAGTTTCAGTTTTGTATCCTACATGAATGGGAAGTCCTAAGTATGTCAGTGATCCAAGCAGTTCCCTCTACTGGCCACTAGGTGCTGCTAAGCAGGCATGATGACCTGTGGCAGGAGAAGTAGGAGTTGGGGCATCTAATCCATCCCTGGTAATGTTCAGCTGATTAACAAATTTAAAAAGCTACTTGGCAGCAAGACATTTTACCTAGTCCAGGGCATATAGTAAGCATTCAAAACATATTTCTTAAAATATATTATTCAGAACACAGGTGGCTGCTTTTATACTTTAGGCGTCTAAGAAATATGATTATTTCAGAGTAAGCATTCTTTAAGACATTTGATCATATTTGGACAAAGTTAGAAAACATTAGTGTTTGGAAGTCACTTGGTTAATTAAACAATGAGGTAAATTTAGCCACAAAATCAGACTTGGTGAATCTCTGAACTGTTTCCATTGCCTGAAATACAGACATTGCAAAATACCTGTTTAAATGCAGACAGGGTAAACCATCCCTTTATTTGGTTTCTGTTTTGCTCAGGTGCCATCAAATGTAGATTTTTTCACTCCTACTCCCTCAAACTTTCTAACAATTTTCAACTAATTTGGTACAATAAGAAACTGACAGCAAACCACCTCCAATTTTATGTAATCTATATTAACATAAAACGAAAAGTGAAAATGGAGGGCCAATGACCAGTGGTTAATACAGAGTTGGAAGAAAGGAGGCGAGTGAATCAGGAGGCTGTTAGAAAACCTCAAGAAGAGATTTTCCTGTTGCTGAATTTTCTGGGGCTTTGCCTAGGCAGGGGCCTTTCATTCTTCTGTTGTTAAAAGTGCCCCGATTTTACTTTGCGGGGTGAGCCCTCCCCCATCAGGCACTGTCCTGATGGGCTGTCAGTTCACATGCTTGCCTGTCAGATGGCTGAGAGGTAAGCACTGAGCCAAGCGAGCGAGGCCCGTCAAAGGCCTGGTCCCTGGAAACTATTGCAAAGCCTGAAAGCCACCGAAATTCTTTCAGCATTGTGTCTCAAAGAAACCACCCACTTGTTCTTGCTTCCTGATTTCTATGCTTTCAAAGACCTGAGTCCTTTTTTCTTTTCTTTTTTTTTTGGAATCTGTGAGCTTTTTAATTTTTTTTAAATTCCTATTTGCCTTTGTCAGTCAGAGTTGGCTTCTAATGACTGAAGCAAAAAATTCTGACTGATGCAATGAGGAATGAGAAGTAGTCAAAAATCTAGTCCTATGTTTACTGCTACGATTTCTGTTGAATTTATCATTGACAAGGATCAGAATACATGTTATTATCCTCATCTTACAAATGAGAAAACTGAGGCACAGAGTGATTAAATAACGGATTTTCACTTGGCCCCATAAATGTTCTCAATGTTTGTTGTGTAGAATACTAGTTTTTCAAGATTGAATTACTTTCCTGGGGCTGCTGGCACGAAGTACCACAGGCTGGTAGCTTAAACCGACAGAAGTTTCTTGTCTTACAGTCCTGGAGGTTAGAACTCGGAAATCAAGGTGTTGGTAGGGCTGTGTTCTCTATGGCTCTTCTAGGAGAGGATCTTGCTTGCTTCCTCTAGCTCTGGTGTTTGCAGGTAATCCTTGGTTTGTAGATGTATCACTCCAGTCTCTGCCTCTGTTGTCACAGGGCAGTCTGCACTCTGTGTTTCACCGCTCTTCTAATGAGATCACTAGTCACATTGGATTAAGGGCCCACCTACTCGAGTATGACTTTATTTTAAGTAAACTAATTATATCCCTCAAACCCTATTTCCAAGTAGGATCACATTGTAAGATGCTGGGGAGTAGGATTTCCTTTGGGGGGATACAGTTCAACCTATAATAAGAATGTTAGTAGAAATTGTTGAAAAAAGGATTCTGTGGTCAAATAAATCTGGGAAAGACATGATTAAACATCACTGTAATAGGATTCTCTGCTGTAATACTTGAATTTGTTCATCTAAAATGGAGTCACCAAGTCAGGACTGTAAAGTACAGTTTCTCAAAATGTATATATATATATATATATTTTTACAAGCCTACTGTAGGTTTAGCATTTTGTGTTACACATGGTTCTCAGGCTGATGGGAGGCCCCGGGATCCTGGGAGGTCTCTTCCTACTGTTCTGGTTCTGTCTCTTACTTGCTATGTCACCTAGAGAAAACTGCTTGATTTTCTGAGCATGAATTTATTTATGTCTAAGATAGAGACAATAATAAACTTTCCCCTACAGGTTTCTTATAAGGACTGCAATAAATGAGGCTGGCTAAAAAACACCTAGAAGAGTACCTGGCATAGAAGTGGACATTCATTTAATAGTAGCTACCTTTGTTATGCTAACCCGTTGGTTTTTAATTTCTTGGCATTTTTATTAAGCATGTTCAAAATCTCATGAATGATTTCTAAGCCAGGACTATTTCTACCAATAAGGTTTTCTTGTTCATTTTCCTCTTCCTTTGACAAGTTTTCTTCTCTTTAGGAGAATGAGTTTCTTTATGGTAATAAAAATTTACACATCCTTTTCATAAGCCTCCAACATTAACACAGAGTGGGTTGTTTCTCTCTAAAGTTCCTTATTCTGTCTTCCCCCTCATTGAGGGGAAGAGGATGTGATCACATGATCTCCAGCCAAAGGGAAATTGTGAAAGGGCCCTCACGACAGAAAAGCAGCCATAATTGCCTCAGCTCTCAGAGGAGGCTGAGCTTCTGAGAGGACTTGCTGAGTGGACCCAGCCATCTGTTTGTCCAGCCAACATGGAACCAAAGCGGATCAGGGAGGGCTACCTTGTGAAAAGGGTAAGTAGAAATGCCACCTACAAGGGTGTCGCTGGAGATAGGGTTGAGGAGGGCTGGAGCCCAGCTTGATACTCTCTATGCACTCATTTTACCAATGTTTGGTGCTGAACCCATTGGGCTGGACTAGGAGAACATCAGAGCATGTAGAATGTTCAGGGGGCAGCCAGTACAGGTTCCATTTCATTCTGGTTCGTAAAGTTGAACTAATTCAGCTCAGGTGTCAGCACAGCTTCATCTTGTGGGACTGAGAACCCCAGGCTATAGGGTCTGGAAGCTGAGGGTCTAAGCAAAATTCCTCATTGACAGTATTCTTTTCAAGAGCCTGTTATGCTAAAAAAAAACTCAAGCTCTTCTGCTATAGAGGTTATTTGGAGAGACTATTTATTTGTTATTTAAATTCTAATTGCCCTGCTGTTTTTTGGAGGAGAGAAGAAAATGATCAGAGATGAGCTGATAGAATGATACTATAATTGTAGCTTATTTCTTGGGCTTTCTTCTTAGAATTGGTGCATTAAAAACTCTATCTTTTTTATTGGGCTGAAATCTCTTCATTCACAATCCTTAGTGAATTTATATGACATGCCATGAGGTGGTAGGTAGTGCACCGTTTTAAAGGCTGGAAAAATAAGGACACAAGTACACTCAGAAATGCTTAGTCTCACTGGTGTGACATCAGGAAATTGCATTTTATTAGTATTGTGGTTTTTCTTGTGAGAGTGGGTAGGTGCCATGTCACTGTGAAACTCCCCAGGGTGTGGAGTTCACACATGCTGCTTACGGTCATCCTGTGGACAACCTACATAAGTAAGTACATTCACACAGATCCTAGTGAGCTAAGCGTGTCAGAAATCAATTGAACCCAGTACATTCCTTCAGATGCTCAGCTTTTTAATTGAAAGAATGACTGCTGTGACTCTTTCAGGTTGTTCTTTGGTTTAACATTTTAGCCAAAATGTTCTACTTATAAGGAGGTTAAACAACACACATTGCTGCCTGACTCTCTTTTAATTTAAAGGTGGAAGGGACCTTAGATTGTCTGGCTTCATTCCCTCATTAACAGAAGAGGAAATTGAGTCCCAGAAGCTGGGTGACTGCCCAAGGTCACATGTGTGTGACAGACCATAAATCCACTTTTTGAGACCTGAGTTTCTCACTTGTGGCACTGAGCTCTGTCCAGTATCCCAGGAATTTCTCAGAATAAATTTAATCAAAAATTTGTAATTCATCTATGGTAGTGAGAGGTATGAGTGGATGCAAAACTAGAATAAATGAGGCCTCAGCTAATATTCTCTCTAGCTGGGCATATTTTGAAACATCCTTTGGAAAAGACACAGATATATACACAAAGGTTTATGTAGATTCTTTGCAATAGGTTTATTTCTTTCCTGATTGCTTGGGCTAGTATCTTGAGAATAGCAGGTATGTGAAAACATTTTCTGCAAATGTTTTTTGTTGGTTTAAAAATAATTTAAACATCTTGTAGTGAAAATTGTTATTAAGTATGTATTTTCATATATTAAACTCTATAAATTACAAAAAAAAAATAGGAAACTAATCTCTAATAAGTAAGTTTGCCCCATCAGAAAATGGGGATGATAAAGTTAGGGTTCTCAAGCATATGAACTTAAATTAATAGTTTTTAATTCTTTCAGGTCATGGCCTGTAAAAACCAGTCTAGGAAAATGTAACTAGAAAGAATAGTGAAATTTTATATTGCTAATTCCAGAATTTACATCTTCAGTAATTTTTGCATTTTCTCTGGGACATTTTGAACACTCTGTTGTAATGTATTAAGATTCCCTAATTTGCCATTTTATCTAATTAATTAATTATTTTTAAAAACCTATAACTCCTTTGTTTTTTTTTTTTAAGATTTTTATTTATATACTTTTAGAGAGAGGGGAAGGGAGGCAAAAAGAGAGGGAGAGGAAAATCGATGTCTGAGAGAAACATTGATGGATTGTCTCCAGCACTCCCCCAACCAGGGACCTGGCCCTCAACCCAGGCATGTGCCCTGACCAGGAATTCAACCAGCTACCTTTCAGTTTTCAGGACGATGCCCAGCCCACTGAGCTATACCAGTCAGGGCACTGATTTGTCATTCTAAAAAAATGCTTGCTTCAGTAATACTCCCTTTGTTGGCTATAGAACTACACCTGAAGCCAGAATTTCTTGGGAAGGTGCTGAAGTTCTTAATTTCTAGATGTTAAGTTTCTTTCAGATACTTCATATATGTGGTTAAAACATATATTTATGTTACATACACATATTATATTATATATACATATATACACACGAGTGTATAATACGGGTGTATATATATTATATGTGTGTATATAATTATATGTGTACATATTATACATACACGTAATATATATTATATACACACATATAGTTATATGTGTACATATTACACACACACATATTATATATATAAATACGCATAGTATGTACTACATAAGTGACAATGATTTTCAGTGTCCGTGTTGATATATATACACTTCAATAGATAGAAGTCCTCTTCTAGATTCTCATGGGGATATATACTTGTTCCTGGGTTGGTTGCCAAGTTAATAGTGAAGAAAGGACCAAGAAAATCTTTTTCTGACAAGGTGGTGAGAATTCTTTGACATGTTAAAGCATGACAGGCAGTCATGTATGAATCTCCCTCCATGCACATTTTTTTCTTATGCCATTTCAGATACCTGGGTGATAATAAAAATACCTTTCTCCTTATTCTTATTTTACAAAATAATTTTATTAGCAATAAAGATGGTTTATGGGGTGGAAAAAATACAACATTAAGAAAACTCTAGTGAAAGGTTTTGTCAAGTCAGAAATCTTGGGGTCAATAGTCAATGATATTTACTATAAAATATTTCTGCTTTTCTTCTGTGCAAGATAACTGCTCAAATTTTACAAATTTGACTTTACCTCCTAAGATCTTTAAATAGAGACGATGGCTAAGAGAAGAAGAGGAAATACGTAATTCTGTCATTTTGCAATTTTTTTCATTCTTAATAAGAGCCAGATTTTCTTGTCTCATAAACTTGCCACATTTTAATTTAAAAAAAAAAGCATTTAGAAGAGACTATGGGAGCTAAAAATAATTTTTTTTTCCACTGTCTGGCTGGCCTTATAATCAAATGAACAGAAATAGAGTAACAGGAGAAAATCAAATTTTAATACATGCTGATGGAGAATTCACATAAGCATGAAAATTCTAAAGACAACGAGGCAACTTTGGATATATATGACATTTTTGACAAAGGAGAAAAGGCGTGGGAGAGGGGGTCTTAGATTTCAGAGGTGAGATTAGGTGATTTACAGGTAGTTGAGAATGAGCAGAATATACAGGGCAGGCAAATCCATGCTAGGTGAGTAAGGAACAATGGGACACAGGGTACGTAAGCTAAAGTCCCCTGCCTGAAGCCCTCTATTTACCCCATTTGATTCAAATTAGGTTAAGGCAACATTCTAAGATTTCCTTACTGGAGTAGGTTTTTCTTTTCCTTTTCTTTTTAAATAGTTCATTATTTTATTGTATTTTTTTTTCCATTACCATTTATCCCTCCACACCCGCTTCCACCTCCACCCGCCCCTCCTCCCTACACTGTTGTCCGCATCTATGGGTTTTCTTTTTCTCTTGATCCCTCCACCCCCAACCCCCACTCACCGTCCACACCCCACTCCTGCCAGAGCTGTCAGCCTGCTGTCTATCTCTGAGTCTGTCTCTATTGTGCCTCTTACTTCAGCTTGTTCATTAGATTCCAGATACGAGTAAATTCATATCTGAACTCTTGCGCAGAAAAGTGGGGAGGACCAAAGTTTCTTTCTGAGTTCTTTTTTAAAGAAACCCTCACCTTAAGGTATGCTTATTAATTTTAGAGAGGGAGGGCAAGAGGGAGAGAGAGATTGAGAGAGAGAAATATAGATGTGAGAGAGAAACACTGATCTGTTGTTTCCTGTACACGCCTTGACCAGGGATTAAACCCGCTGCCTAGGTGAGTGCCCTGACCGGGATTGAACCTGCAATCTTTTGGTGTACAGAACGACACTCCAACCAACAGAGCCACCTGGCAAGGTCTCTGAGTCTTACTTCTCAATAACCAGGTCAAAACTGATATCCCAAAAGGCAGTTTCCGGGTGGCAAAACTTTGCTTCCCTTCACTACCATGTAGCAGCCAGTTGCTCTTCGAGCATGATCTCATTCAGTCCTAACCATCCTATACAATAGTGTCCTTATCCCCCTCTTACAGATGGGAAAACTAAGACTCAGAGAGAATAAATAACATGCCCAAAGTCAAACAACTGGTGAGAAGACCGCCTGGGATTCAAACATAGGCTTATCTAACAGCAAAACCCATGGTCTCATTGACCCTATGCAGCATTCTGAAAGGCAGGATTACCCAGACCAGCAAAAGGAAGGTCAGATGAATTTACCAGACAGAGCCAGAGTGGGGCCTGGACAAACTGTACTTATGGGCAAGATTAGGTTTTGTGACCTCAACCTCCCTTTCTCTCTGATTAGGAGTTACTCCCAGCTAATAAACATAAATGTCTTTTGGATGTCCTTGAAAACATACTACTGATTTGGATATGTTTATAAGCATAGCTTAAAAAAAGAGAGAGGAGCAGGTTATGCAATTAATAACCTGGACTCTTCCACACCACGTCCCAAACCAACCTTATTCCTAGAGGTCTATGGAGCAAACTGTTGTTGAGTGTTTGACAACCAATCCAACAGGAACTTCATGCAGCAGAGTGGGCCAAAAAAGAGGTTTAGGGATTGGGTGGCCTGTTAAGCTGGGAAAAAACACAGGAGGTGGGGTGCCCAAGGACAAGTTGGTTGCGTAGGAAAGAAAAGGGCCTGAAGAGAGGTGTGGTAGGAGGAGGAAAGCCTGGGGTGAAAAAGAGAGCAGGAGTCAGGGGTGTTGGCTTTGGATCTCTTTCATACAACTACCTTGTCTTCTGGACACAATACTGTTGCATAATCTCCACTGATTTGCACCCATTGATTTCCATGGTCATAATAGCTAACAGATGTGGTGTTTACCTTGCATCAGGGACAGATCTAAGTACTTAATACATTAATGCACAGAATACTTACAAGAACCCTACAAAGTGGGTAACACTGTTAGCCTTACTTGACAGATGAGAAAACTAAGGTACAGAGAAGCAGAGGTTTGCCTAAGGTCATACAACTATTAAGTGGGCAGAGCTAGACTGGAACGCAGGAGTGTGGCCTCGGTGTCACAGAGAGCTGTGCCTAAATCATGTTACATGTGGCTTCTTGGGCTTGTATTGCAGTGATTTTTCTTTTACAAAGAATTGTTGTTGTGGTAGGTGGTACCCAGGAGAACCTTCTGCCAGAATCATTTCCCAGAATTTCCTACAAAACTATGTACTCTTATCTGTCTATATGGTAATCACTTTAGAGAGCCTGCTACAAGCTAGCCATAGTGCTAAGTCCTTTAAGAATATTATTTCATTTAAACCTTTCAACAGTGGAAAGTAAAGTAGTACAATATTATCTTTATTTTATAATTGAAGAGGCTAATGTTTGGAAAAATTAAGTAACTTGCCTATGGCCACACAGAAGAGGCAAAGTTGAGATTTGAACCCAAATACCTAAGATACCAGAAATATTGCTGTTAAGTACTCGGTGACATTTATTAGTTTACCTAGTATGGTTTTATTGAGAAATTGTCCAACCTGGAAGATTTTATTAATGTAAAAAATATATACTACTAATGGATTAGTTTCCTTGCATTCAAAGAATTTAAATAGGCACATAATAATAACCATTTATCTGGGATGTTATACAAGTGATTCCATGGATCAGACTGGAAAACCAGAAGATAAAGTTTATGATGCATCAGAAATAAAGATGTAATTTAATGCAACACCAACTTAAAATAACATGTCCCATGAGTGTGAGATACGAGACCATACTAACTCACAGTTCTGCTTTAGTTAAATACATGGTTTTGACCATAACATAATTTTCCATTGAGTTCTAGCTATAAGTCAATATATGAAAAGAGAAGTTTGAGGGAAAGGAGAAGTTAAAGGAGGTGTCCTCACTCTGTGGGAAGTGACTTGGGAGGGGTCATAAACACCAAAATAAAGTTGCCCCAACACCCAGCAGTGAGTTGTGACTTCTCTCAGCAAAGCTGTTCACACACGAGAGGTCACGCCCCAGTTTATGCATTTTTCACATTGAACTGGAGTCATCAAGCAAGGTCACCCTCTCCCCTGTTAGATGGTGAACTTTTAAGGGCAGAAACTGTGTCTTACTCACCCCAACACGCAGGCCAGTGTCTGAAGCATAGGAGTCTCTTTATCGTTATTTGTTGAATGAACGTGTCTCAAGGAAAGAAACTCTTTTAAATCATAGAAACCAAGGAATCAGAGGTCCATATTATAGTTAATTTTAATGTATTAAAAATTTCCAATGAAGTCTTGACCAGTGTGGCTCAGATGGTTGGGCATCCTTCCATAAACCACACCAGAAGGTCGCCAGTTTGATTCCTGGTCAGAGCGCATGCCTAGGTTTTGGGTTCGGTTCCCACATGGGTGTGTAAGAAGGGCAACCAATCTCTACTTCTCTCTCACATTGCTGTTTCTTTCCCTCTCTTTCTCCCTCCCTACCCTTCCTTCTAAAATCAATAAGCATGTTCTTGGGTGAGGATAAAAAATATTTCCAGTGGGTATTCGCTTTTAGATGATTACGTTAAATATGTTTGTAAAACTTATTTACTTTTGGCTTGTAGGAAAGACCCAAAAGTTGGCAGGGATATCTTGAAATTGAACATATCCATAGAGATAGTAGGGACAACAGACTCTTTGGAATAGATGTGTAGAATCTGAGGGTTAAAAGGAATATTAAGTATAGAAATAACTTGAACTTCCCACCTGAGGCCTGCCCTTCTTTTGCTATTCCGTAACAAGCATGTTGCATGCCTCTTGTGTCAGGGTACCCACTAATTTAACTTTCTCTCTTAAGTTATGCAGCAAACTTTTTTTTTTCTTTCTGAAAACTTCACAACATTTGATACCTTTGTGACAATGTGTGATACCTTTGAAGACAGTTCCCAACTACGCTGCCTTTTCCTTTTTGGGCTAAACCCTGGCCATTTCTTCAACAATTTCCCAGAAGAGATGCCATCATGTCACTTTTTTGAACCGGCTCTGGTTTATCTGCAGCTCTGAGATTTCCTGAACTCAAGTTCATTCTCTAGGTACATGTGAGAGGCATAGAATTACAAGAAATTAGTAGCACTTACGGAGTGCTTACTATTTTCTAGATACTGCCACAAGCAATTTACATGGGTTATTTTACTTAATTTCCCAATAACTTCGAAAAATAGGTAGGAGCATTGTTCCCATTTTCCAGATGTAGAAAATGAGGTGTAAGAACTTGTTTAAGGTCACATTGCTAGAATGTGGCAGAGCCAGCATGCGAGCCTGGGCCATCAGCTCCAGGGCCCTCAGTCACTCACTGCTCCGTTTATGCTCCAGTTAAAGTCAGAAAATTACTTCCCTCACTTTAGATCTTATGCTTCTGTATAGCTGATAATGACTTCAGGGGGTTTTGACAGCCAACATCAAACTGCTGACTCATAAATCTCCTTTTTTTTTTATGGCTATTTCCCCAAATCTTCACCAATGTATTTTATAAATCTTTTTAAAAATTTTATCAAAGAATTATATCTTATTTTTGTTTCTTTGGAGACTATTGAAACAGTACATTTTTATGTCTATTGAGCCTGAGTATTTTTCTTTTGAGAATGGCCTGTTTATATTGTTTGCCATGTAAAAAATTTTATGCTGATTCTAAAGAATTTTTAAAAACATGTTAAAGATATTAACTTTTAATTATATGATAATATACTACAAATATCCATATTTTATTTTGCGGGGTTTTATTAATGTAGAGAAGTTCAATTTTTTGTATAGTAAAATATGTTGTCCTTTAAGATTTCTCCTTTTTGGTGTTATGCAGCGTCAGACTCTTATGCGTTAAGCTATACCAGTCCCATGATGATCAACAGTTATTTACTGGGAAACTTTATTATTTATTTATTTATTTAATTTTTTTAAAAAATGTATTTATTTACCTAAAGCAACAAGTAATAAATTGTACAAGTGTTCATCTATAATGGGAAAAACAGACGTGTGCTACATATATCATTAAAACATTCTATGATTATATAAAATAATAATCATATGATTTTATGAGGTTATAAGTATAGCTAGCTAAGTGCTCCCCCCAAAATGATTTAGATACTCAAAGCTACATGAGAACCAAAATAAAGATGGCATCTGAGGGGAAGTGGAAATAGCATAAAATTGGGACTCAAAAAACCTGGATCCTAGTTCCAGTTCCACATTTACTGGTCAGGTATAATGTGCCCTAGACATTGCAGGATCACACTTCCAGGTTTGCTCTTGGGTGAGTGTCACGAAGATTAGGGACAAAAAGGATAACTATAGGGGTAACGACAGGGGTAATAGAGAGGAGGTGCTGTCAGGTTACTGCAGTGAGAATCTGGTGGCTGTCATAATGGCTGAGAGGAGAGATCACACATAGTCCCGCCATCCTAACCTAACTAACCCCTACCAAGTCTGGAAGAAAGTTTGTGCTTTATGGGGCAGCTCTCACTTCTCTTGTTTTACAGAGGATCAGCCTTCCCCATGATAATGACCCTGAGTCCCAAATGGCACATCCTCCTCTGACAGACGCCTAAGGCTACATTTGAATTAGGAGTAGCTATACTTTAATTGCCTACACAAGTAATTCAGTACTGGCTAACCTCTCCCAATGTACCCAATTCCAGGGTGAAGAGCCCTGAGGGACTGTGGCAGTTATTAATCTTTGATAGGCCTGAGGTAGAATATAACATTTTAGACTTGAACGGCATTTAGCAGTCATTTATTCCAACTTTTTACTCCTATCTCTGTGAATATAGCTCTTACTATTCTCAGTTATTTTAATTACTTTATTAAACAGACTTGTCTCTATGTTTCCCTTAAAGTATATCCCTAATTTTGATATATTATAGTGTCATGTGTTGTTCATTTATTAATTTCCCCAAATATATTTGAAAAATTTCAAACACATGGAAAAATGAGAAAAATACTTGACTACCTGTATACTCTTTACGTAGATTTATCAATTGCTAACATAGGGCCACATTTGCTTTATCTCGCCACATCTCTATATTCTCCATAAACATACACACACATTTTATGAGAATAAGTTGCGGACATCATACTACCTCACCCCTAAACATTTCAACATATATCTTCTAAGAATTAGGACATTCTGCACAGTTTTTCCAATTTGATGTGCCATTTTGCACTTCTGCTTGCCACGTATGGGAATTTCAGTTACCATCCTTGCCAACTCTTGCTCTTCTCAATCTTTTAAAATTTTAGATATTCTAATGGGTGTGCAGAATATCTCGCTATAGTTTTAATTTGCATTTGCCTGATGCATAATTATTTTAACACTTTTTCAGAGGCTTTTTGGATAACTTCTTTAGTGACATGTCTCTTTCAGTCTTTTGCCCATTTTAAAAATAGATGGTTTGTATTTTTCTTATTGACTTGTGGGAACTCTTTATATTCTGGATATGAGTTTCTCTCAGACAGATGTAAAACAGAAAGGTATTTAACTGAATTTATTTCATGTGTTGGAATAGTGTCCAACCTTGCCCATTTTCAAGAATGGAATATAGTCTAATGTTAGTATGGATAGTCATTCTGCCTGTGCAGAAAAGAGATAGCGTTTTAATTTTAAAAAAATTTTTTAGTAACTAAAATAAAGGAAACACTTGGACAAGTGATAGTCCCACAAGTATTTACACTTTTTGCATAAATAGACTTCCTTTTGGGGCAACTTGACCTCTATATAGAGGTTTTTTTGTACTTTAAGATAAGCAGCAGGATCTGCTGCAAACTGGATGATAATTCTATTCTGTGGTAGTCACGACAGGGTCCAAGCCTCTCCTGGGTCCAAGGATGAGAGACAAAGAAGCCTATCTTCTTCCTTTTCCAAAACTCTCCCAAAATATAGACAAGAAAGGGAGACTTCCTTGAGCAAGCCAGAATGGTTCGTTTATTGCTACAGGGGCAGTTGACATTGACCCAAAGTGAAAACTTTTCAGTAAGGATTTCCCCAAAAGCTACATTGACATGAACAGCAGTACTCTGGCTTTCCAGACCATTTTGCAAGGGATTTTCATACAATATAGCCATCCTGCATGCAAGCCTGCTGTCTGAATTTCTTTTTGACATTCACATTCAGATAAAAGCTGAATAGGCCACAGGATGGACGTAACTGCAGCTAGCATGTCACCATTTACGGCCTCCACACCTGTGAAAAACATAGCTTTTGGATCATGCCACTATTCCAATGAGTCCAGTCAGGCACTGACTATTATTCAGTGGAGTTAGCACTTGAAATAGAATATATTTCCCATCCCCGAGTTGAACTGAACACAATCAGCAGGGCTGGGAGCAGAAAATAGCCTCCAGAAAGCCAAGAAGAGTAGAGATCCATACAATATTTCCTTGCTAATGATCCATGAGAGGCTTATCAGCTGATTATAGATGTGCACACAGTTTATCTTAATTTTTTTTTAAGTTCCAGAAGAATGGCAGTCCCTCCTCTCTTGAAGGCTGCTTTCCTAGCACCTTGGTCACACACAAATGTGGGTCACCTGCATTCACACTGACCAATACTAAGCTATTTACCAAGTCCTGCACTCTGTATAGAATAGTTTTAGAAAACATTGTTACATGCCTCTTTTCTTTTGTCATTACAGGGGAGTGTGTTCAACACCTGGAAACCCATGTGGGTTGTATTGTTAGAAGATGGAATTGAATTCTATAAGAAAAAAAGTGACAGCAGCCCCAAAGGAATGATTCCCCTGAAAGGAAGCACTCTGACTAGCCCTTGTCAGGACTTCGGCAAAAGGATGGTGAGCTGACATTGCTAGCCACAGTGAATGTTTTGTCAGACACTGACCTTTGGACCTGTGCTTGGCCTACAATATGAATGGTCCCCCCTGGGTTAGTCCCCCTCACCACCACCCATTCCACCCTGGATATTTGGGTCTCTCTCGGCCAAATACTTCCAGAATAGGGTTGACTCACTTGTTGTACTTCATGAGGGGCCTTGGCCCCTTGTAAATAATTATTCCTAATGGGATATGTTTTGATTTTTAGTTTGTGTTTAAGATCACTACGACCAAACAGCAAGACCACTTCTTCCAGGCAGCCTTCCTGGAAGAGAGAGATGGCTGGGTTCGGGACATCAGGAAGGCCATTAAGTGTATTGAAGGAGGCCAGAAGTTTGCAAGGAAATCCACCAGGAGATCTATTCGACTGCCAGAAACCATTGACTTAGGGTGATTTTTTGTGTTTGCTTCCTTCCACCCCTTCCCTTTTTCCCCTTTGAAGAACTCTCACAACAGGACCTGTTCCAAGGCTTGCTTTGGTCACCTCTGAATGCTTTATTCACTCTTCCTGGTGCATACTGGCTCTTGGTGTACTAAGATGTTTACCTGGATCTGAAGGAGGGATCATGGCTTCTCCAAGGCCTAGCAACTGAGGAGAGAAAGCTAATGGAGTATACATTCTTCATTTTGGATAACCTTGGCAGAGACAGAAAGAGAGCCAGATAGCCAAAGAGAGACAGAGAGGTAGAACTTATTGCATTTATGAAGTAGCCATAATAAGCTAGCCTTGAAAGAAAGCTTCAGGATCTCTAGGAAGGGAGGGAAAAAAAGGGGCTATGCATCAAAGCATGAGAGGTTTCAAGTTCAAGTGCACACGTTCCCACTGTCAGCAAGGACCAGCCAAAGTAAACACCCATTTTGGCTGGAAGCCATTTGTGCCCTGACCTAGTTTAATGTCATCTGACATTGTCTGGCTTGGAATTGAAGGTGATGGTTATTGTCTAAATGTTGTTAGAGGTTCACAGGTAGATTCAGGCCCTGCCAGGGATTGGGAACAGGGTTCCTTCCTTTCTTCCTGCACATTTCATACCTTCTATCACGCCAGTCCTTTTTTTTTCCTGAAATTCTCATTGCTTCCTGATAGTTTTGCATTTATGTCAAGTATAACCTGAAATAGGAGCCTAGTCAGAAAGAATTCTATGTTGGGTGCTAAAAATTTTCAACAACAGTTCTGTTTACACAAAGAGACCCTGAGAGGGACTGAAGAAAAACCCTTTTTACAATCTAACACAAGACTTGCATGTCACTGGAGTTTGATGAAGTTTGCACATCGACTTTGTTGAGACTGAGCACCTTCTCTCACCAGGAAAGCTCTTTGGCAAAGACCCAAGAGCATGTGCCTAGTTTAGCTGCAGCTGCTGGCTGGGGTGGTCAAGTGACCACATTTCTGGCCATGGCTGTCAGAGTTAAGTGGGAATGATGTTTGTGCTACCTGGAACCACATGACACAAGAAAGTGCCTTTCTGTGTGGTTGCTTTCAGTTTCTCTGATCAGGATATCTTCAGTTTATTACTTCAAGGACAAAAATGGGAACTTCTCACTATTATGCCTTGTCTCATAATTTTTAGAATAAGAGATAGGCTTAGTTAAAACATTCACTTTCTTGGAGGTTAATGTCTACTCTAGATGTTCTCTTGAAGGAAACTTAAAGACCTGGAACATGGGAATTGGGGGAACTTAAAGATAGAAAATGTACAGAAAACTGGACCTGAAAACCTTTAATCTTTGCCACCTAATTGAGAGCAACTCTCTTTCTCAGGCATTAGGAGTTAAATCAACAAAGGAGCTTAATGAATTTAAGAAATAATTATTACCTTCCTAGTATGTTTTGTCGAATGTTGTGCAGGCCCCAATGTTATTTAAGTATCCACTCTGCCCTTTATCTACTTGTGATCTAGTGGGGAGATTAAGGCTGGGGCCCCCTGGGGAGGGGAGGAGCTTCTGCTCACCACCAGTGTCTCCAAGGTGGACGCCCTGAGAGGACTTGCCATCCCAAAACGCTCCCACTCATCTGTCTGTTCTCATCTCTCTGCAGTGCTCTGTATTTGTCCATGAAAGACACAGAAAAAGGAATAAAAGAACTAAACCTAGAGAAGGACAAGAAGATTTTTAATCACTGCTTCACAGGTAAAAAAGGCTTCGCAAGTGGGGCAGCTGGGGAAGGATATATGTAGCTCCCTCCCGCTCAGCCTTATGCACGGGGTGGGGTTGTGTGGGGCATGCTGGGTGGATCACAGGACGAAGACTGGTGAACACGGGGCTTGTACTTCCCTAGTGTGGAAACGCAAAGAAGGGGAGAAAGGAACTTTGTTGTCCAAGACGTAGTTTTGGAAATTCCAGCTCTATCAATCAAAGTGTTATTTTTTTCCCTCCCAATAAATGATAGTGTTAAAATAGACACAGAGCTGAATAAAATGATAAACAGGAAGTAGAATGATAAACAGGAGGTAATATAATATAAGATTTACCTAACAATATTAGGGATGTCTGAGGCTGCATAGGGTCAGGCATTAAATGTTGTATGTTTAGGTAGATGGTGTAGTGGTTAAGAACATGTTTTTGGAGACAGACTGCCTTTGTTCAAATCCTGGCTCTGCAACTTGCCATGAAACCTCAGGCCAATCAATAACTTAGCCTCTTTGTGCTTCACTTTCCTTGTTTATAAAATAGTAATAAACATTTACTTTATCAATTTGCTGTAATGTGTTTAAAACAGCGGCTGGTACACACTAACTATATTGTGCAAGCTCTCAATGTGGTTTACACTAAAGAGATCACAAGTCTGAAAAGACAATCAATTTTGTGAGTTCAGGAAAAACAAAGAGTTCAGAGGGTTGCTGGGATGAATAGAAAATGGTACTTAAGTTTGACCTCTAAAGCTGGATAGAATTTCAGTATTTGTGGAAAGAAATTCTGATGAGATGGCTGAGCAGAGGATGGTGGTTCAAAGTTATGGGGCAAAAATATGAAGAATATGCATTCGTAAAAGAAAACAACCACTCTGGTAGTGCTGATGGTTCATTAGGGGGCAAGATGGGACTTATAGATTGGGCCCATGTTTGTCTGATGGCAGGCATGGCTTTCTTATGATAGAGCAGTCAAGGGAGGAAAACTCTGAGAACAGACAACAGATGTAGAATCCAGTCAACAGATAATGCATGAATATGGTCCAGGTCAAGGTCAGGAAGATAGAGAGTTAGATGGTGCGATCTCAGGTAACAGGGTAGTATCCCATGGGAATTCAGCCTCCTGGAGTGAAGGCAGTAGTCCATTAACATGAAAAAAAAGACAGGGCTAGGATTTGTGATCAAGATATCAAGCCTGGGTAGTGGTAAGGGAAACTGACAAGAGCAGGGCCCTAACTCTAGCAGGACTGAGGTCTAGCAGAGCCTAGGAAAAAGGGAACAGGGCAGGGAGCAGGGATGGGGTTATTGATGTGGATCTAGGCACAAGGTCCAGGCCAGACTTATTTCCTGTGTGACCTGTTCCTGAGTCCCATAGTGTTGGGCTAGATACAGGGGTTTCCAACCCATGGCCTGCAGGCCGTATGGAGCCCAGGATGGCTATGAACACAGCCCAAGACAAAATTGTAAATTTACTTAAAACCTTTTTTTTTGCTCATCATCAGTTTTCATTAGAGTTTGTGTATTTAATGTGCGGTGCAAGACAAATCTTCTTCTTCCAGTGTGGTGGCCCACAGACGCCAAGTTTAGACACCCCTGGCTAGAACTTCCTAAGTACCCCCCATTGAAGGTCAGGATGGGTTCCAGAAACTCAGTTGGGGTGAATCCTTCAAGTAGGAGTCAGGTGGTCTCAGTGGAGACCCAAATCTATAGCAGAGACTGGGACCCAGGCACTCCTCACATGTGATGGACAGCCTTGAATGTCAGGTGGTAGGGAGAGTAAACTGAATTAGTCTTTCAAGCTTCTGCATGCCTAGCTGAACAAGTATGGAATCTGGGGTTAGAACACTTCAGTGAAGACCCAATGCTGGTGTAACTCAGGCCTAAGGTCACTTAAACTCTCTCAGCCTTAATATTCTTATCTGTGAAATGTGGCCTGCAATTATTGCCTTACCTCTTACAGGGTTTCAGTGAAAATTAAAAGCAGAAATTCAGTATTAATTAGCTTATTCCTCTAGAGGGAAAAAAAGTAGACAAAAGCCTTTCATACATAAAATTCACAGAAGGCTCACTAACCGACTTCTCTTATTCCTGTTTCAAGGATGGCATATACTACTGCTCTCTGTTGGAGGACTCAGCTCCCACTGCCTGTGGTCGTGGCTCCCTGGTTGGCTACATTTGTAAAGATCATGTCCTTTTTAATTCAAAGCTTCATTGTAGCCTGCTAATAACCCAGTTGATGAGTTAAATTCATTTTATTCTCTTTGCAATCCTCTCATGAGGTAGAAGGTTGATTGAATGACTCCTCAAGGTCCCTGCTACCCTGCAAAAATAGTGTGACACTCAGTGTAAATGTTATCATCAGATTTTAATTTAGGACACACACATCTGACCAAGTTATTACCTGCTTAGAAACTCGCAATGGCTCCTCACTGCCAAATTATTCAATGTGCCTTCAAAGCTCTCCCCTCACTCTGTGGCTTCCTCTCTCCATTGTCTCCTTCCCCTTTTCTCCATCAACTCCTTCCCTATATCCCCAGCGTTGCTGCTTCATGCTTGTGTGAGTCTGTTGACCCTGCTGTTCTCTGGGCCTCTGCTGGCTCCTCTCTGCCCCTGCTCCTTTTGTGTCAACATATACTGATTTCAAAGCCTTGGCCCAATGTCACTTCCTCTCCTAAGTTTTTCCCAACAGTGCATGCGCCATCCCTTTCCCCTACCCACCCCTTCCAAACCTTCCTGCAGATTTGGCCCAGTAGCTCCACTGTATTGACCCACAGCATGGCAGCTGTTACAATTACTTATCACCTATCTCTCCATTCTAGATTCCTCAGGTGGGTCTCCTCAAAACCCATCACAGTACTTAGCACCCACTAGGTGCACAATAAATGTTTGTTAATAGTCTAAATGAATGGGTTAGTAAAAACTGTTTCTTTGATGACACATTGCTTCTTGAAGAACATGTAGATTTAGGGGGAAAAAAGTCGTTACACAGTTCCTTTGTTTCCAGGTGTCTTTTTTTAAAATATATATTTTATTGATTATGTTATTACAGTTGACCCATTTTTTTCTCCTTTTTATTCCCCTCCCACCTCCACTGTCCCTCCTCCAGCATTTCCCCCCACCTTTGTTCATGTCCATGGGTCGTATGTATGAGTTCTTTGCCCTCTCCATTTCCTATACTATTCTTAACCTCCCCCTGTCTGTTTTGTACCTACTATTTATGCTGCCTATTCCCTGTACCTTTTCCCCCATTCCTCCCCCTCCACCTCCCCTCTGATCTCCATTTCTATGATTCTGTTTCTGTTCTAGTTGTTTGTTTAGTTTGTTTTTGTTTTTAAGTTCAGTTTCTATAGTTGCGAGTTTATTGTCATTTTACTGTTCATAGTTTTGATCTTCTTCTTTTTCTTAGATAAGTGCCTTTAACATTTCATATAATAAGGGCTTGGTGTTGACAAGCTCCTTTAACTTTACCTTATCTGGGAAGCACTTTATCTGTCCTTCCACTCTAAGTGATAGTTTTGCTGGATAGAGTAATCTTGGATATAAGTTCTTGCTTTTCATGACTTTGAAAACTTCTTGCCAGCTCCTTCTTGCCTGCAAGGTTTCTTTTGAGAAATCAGCTGATAGTCTTAATAGGAACTCCTTTGTAGGGAACTGTCTCCTTTTCTCTTGCTGCTTTGAAGATTCTCTCTCTATCTTTCATCTTGGGTAATATACTTATGATGTACTTTGGTGTGTGCTTCCTTGGGTCCAATTTCTTTGGGAGTTTCTGAGCTTCCTGGACTTTCTGGAAGTCTATTTCCTTGGCCAGATTGAGGAAGTTCTCCTTCATTATTTTTTCAAATAAGTTTTCAATTTCTTGCTCTTCCTCTTCTCCTTCTGGCACCCCTATGTTTCAGATGTTGGAACATTTAAAGTTGTCCCAGAGGTTCCTAAGCCTCTCCTCATTTTTTTTGAATTTTTGTTTCTTCATTTGGTTCTGGTTGAATGTTTATTTCTTCCTTCTGTTCCCAGTCATTGGTTTGAATACTGGTTTCCTTGCCTTTACTGTTGGTTCCCTGTATATTTTTCTTTATTTTACTTTGTATAGCCTTTACTTTTTCCTTCATTGTGTGACCATACTCAACCAATTCAGTGAGCATTCTGATTACCAGTGTTTTGAACTGTGCATCTGATAGATTGGCTATCTGTTCATTGCTTAGTTCTATTTTTGGAGTTTTGATCTGTTCTTTCACTTGGGCCATATTTCTTTTTCTCAGCACACCTTTTAGGTTGGGACAGGTGGACCCTTAGGTATTATTCGTTAGGGCGGGGCAACCCAGGTTGCTGAGTTGTGATGCTGTATGTGGGGGAGGCATCGGAGAGGGAACAATGCTGCTTGCTCAGCTCTCAGCTGGCTTTCAGTCACTTCCCCTGCTACCCACAAGCAAATTGGGTCCTTCTAGTGTTGATTTCTGGGTGGGTGGGTTTGTGTATGTTCTAGGACCTTGTGCCTCTCTCCAATGGATTCTCCTGTGAGGCTGAGAGTTTCTCCCACTGCCTTAGCTCCCACAGGTTTTTACCACCCGAGGTTTGAGGCTTTCTTCTCCTTCACTGGAATCCTGGGTTGCGCTGACTATCTTGCTCCCCAGCTGTTCTTCGTGGTTTATCCCCACGTAAATGTGGAACTGCCTGGTTCGCCAGCCAGGGCCTCATCCACCTGGTCCTCTAGGCTCTGCCTTGCCACTTGGCCTCTCCACCCCTGTGGCCTGCCTCCACCCCTCCTACTGATCTGGATGAACATTTCTTCTTTAACTCCTTAGTTGTCAGACTTCCATACAGTTTGATTTTCTGGCAGTTCTGGTTATTTTTTGTTTTAAAATTTGTTGTCCTTTTGGTTGTGTGAGGAGGCAAAATATATCTACCTACGTCTCCATCTTGGGCAGAAGTCTGTTTCCAGGTATCTATCCCACTGATTTTGTTTTTCCTTCTTGGAATAACAGGAAAGAGACAAATGAGACATGAAGGTGCTCTGGAGCTTTCCAGAGGTGACTGTCAGTATTTGTTCTTTGATTAGGAGACTTAACCTTCCCTCTGATGGTCCTATCCAGGTAACTGTGTCATTGACTGGCTGATTTCCAACCAGTCTGTTCGGAATCGCCAGGAAGGGCTCATGATCGCCTCCTCACTGCTCAATGAAGGGTACCTGCAGCCTGCAGGAGACCTGTCCAAGAATGCAGTGGATGGTACTGCTGAAAACCCTTTCCTGGACAACCCTGATGCCTTCTACTACTTTGTAAGTAAGAAAAGCTACCTAGCTACTCTTCCTGTAATGGAGATTGCTCTGGGAAGATTCTAGGCTGATTTCAACTTATATCCACATATGTGAAAGAGAGGCCCAGATCTCTACAGCACATTGAGAGCTGCTCCCAACCCAATGGCTGCCACATCCAAGTGGTTCAGTTTAAAGGAAAATATTGTTTACTTGAATGGTTTTCTTTAAAAGGACTTTTAAAACTTTATTATGTCTATTCTTATTCTAAGCAAAAATTCATTTTCAAAAACTGATTTGGCCGTAATACATGCTGAACACTCCCCTAGACAAAGGAGATAACAGCAGTTTAAAAGAATAAAAATTGCAGTCCTCATGGAGCTTCCTTTCCTGAGGGAGATCCTTAAAATCACAATATGCTAATTGTATTTTTCTAAATATACATGGAAATATACAACTTAGTACAAAATGTGTGTATCCACATTCCCTTCTGCAATCATCTGTGTACATGGGCATATGGTATGCTTACCACAGATCGGGAAATACTATATTACACAACAGGAACCTAATCTTGGGCCATGTGAGAAATCCTGCAACAATGGATTTCTAGGGGGATTTTGGTAGTTTTATTTCTATTTGGGATCAGAGCACAGAAGTTAGGAAGTTACTTAAGAGCCCTTTACAGAAATGATGTGAATGCCCCAGAGAAAGCTTCATTTCACTTTGGAGGAACTTCCGCTGTCAGTGTACATATTTTTAGACCTTTAATTTGGTTGTTTATAGCCATTTAAATGTGGGATACTAAAAATACCCAACACAGTGGCTCCTCTTCCTCTATATGATTCATTGCTTGCTTATAGCTGAGCAAGTCCCAGTTCCCTGCTGACCTCAAAGGATGAGGCTGAGCACCAGCTCTTGGTCTTCTCAAAGTAGAAAGGGCTGAGTGGCAGAGGTCATTATGGAGATCTTGTTGCCCAGTGTATTATAAGTTAGTCAACTGTACTTTCAAGGATGTGGCCATGAGGTCCCAAGAGAAGAAAGGCTTTGAAGGAAGAAATGTGCTGAGTTAGGCTTAAAATACAAGGTAGGCAAACATAAGTTTACAGTTGTTCATATAGAAAATAATACAATAATTAATAAGTAATGATAATACAAGAAAAACTCAGATGAACACACAATACAATATATAGATGATGTATTATAGAATTGTACACTTGAAACCTATATAATTTTAATAACCAATGTCACCCCCCAATAAATTCAGTTAGAAAAAGAATAAACTCTATGTTTTGTGTACTCTAACTTGCATAGCTTGGGGAACCCAAGAAAATGAATTGATATCAACAAGATCACATGAGTGGAAACTAGAGAGGAAGAGCATCTAGAAACAAGATAAAATGGGAGGAGGAATGAGATAACCAAGGACAGCCCTTAAAGTTCAAGTTGGGTTATAAACCACAGGAGGAGAAGGAGCCTGCCCTAGTGCCTGGAAGTAGTAGATAGGGTCATGTGCTGGTGAACAGTGTACAAGCAGCAATACACCAAAGACTGGTCAAATAAACTTGCTATTTTGTTTTCCAATAGCCAGACAGTGGGTTCTTCTGTGAAGAGAATTCCAGTGATGATGATGTAGTTCTGAAAGAAGAATTCAGAGGAGTCATTATCAAGCAGGGATGTTTACTGAAGCAGGTGAGTGACCACCACTATCCTTTTCTAGCCTTTCCTTCTTATCCAGTCCTTTTTCTTTCTAACCACCAAGTGGTATTTCATTTGACCAATAGTCAACTAGTACATAAAACCCATGGAGTGAAGGGTAGACAGATAACTAAATAGATGATCAAAGTGATATTGGGTCAGGAGAACCGAGGCAGTCAGGGCAGAAGATGTACCTTGAAAAAAGGAAACTCCCCTTTTATCTATATCATGGGAAAAAGGGATGTTTCAAGAAAAATATTGATCTTTTAATTAGCTGGATGAATTCAATTGGCTAAGAGGTGTTATGCAAAAGACAGAGATGTTTCATAATGAAAATACTTCTGTTTGTTTATCCCTCTTCTCTACAAAGTAACCAGGGAACAGTTATAAGCCACACCCAGAAAAGGAACATCATATATTGTTGAGAACAAGAAAAGGGCCATTCCAGGTTGTGAGTAGGATATAGTGAGACCAAATCTAGGGCATGTCTGAGACCAACTCTACAGGAGCAGCAGCAAAGGTCAAATCCAGTTGGAGAGCAAGGACTCAGTCCTGGGGGCAAGTCATGTACAGTTACCAGATGTCCACAGGTATAGGCTACTGTTAGTCTGGAAGGCAAGGGCTAGGGTGAGCTGAAGAGCTGTAGTTAGTTGCCAGGTGCCAAGACATGAAATGCCAAGAAGTAAGAAAGAGAATGTGAGGATTGGGGCTGAGGGAGAAATCCAGGGCCAGTACCTAGTAGAAGCAGAAGCAATAGGAAGACAAAGGAATATTCAGGATGAAATAAACTGATACCAGTACCTGGTGTCACAGAAGGGAAAGCTGCTGTATGAAGCCAAAGTTTTGCCCTTTTGGTTGTGCTGTGAGCTTTCTTAAAGGCACTGCAGTATATAACAGGGAGAATCTGGTTGCTGTAAGGAGATTTTTGTGCACTGTCTGTAAGTCCCATGGGACTGAGATTTGACTTAACTCATAATGGGACCTTGAACTTTCAGGGCAAAGAAGGGAGAACCAATGCTGAGCATATATTTACATTTAAAAAAAAGGATTTGGGTTAACTGAGATTAGAAATAGAAATGGATTTTGAGTTTCACTAGGGGAAGTGGGGAATTAGTGTGGTAAACTTACCTTATATTAGGGTCCTAAGAAATAGTACAGCAAGGATTTAGAAAGAATATACAGAATATTCTAATAACTTTTATCACAGGGTGACCAGTCACTAGATTAAAGGAAAATCATAGGAGCAAGGCCAGCCTTACACAGGGAAGATAGACAGAGTTTGCCCACTGGTGGCTTCCACTTTAGTCCTGCCAAACATTCCTATGTTCCCAGCTTTTTGATTACAGGTGCTGGGAGGTGGCCATTAAGACAAGAGTAATTTGGGAGGGAATCTCATTATTTGTTCATGTTGTTGATTCCTTCTATAATTCTATATTGTTATCAGCCATTAATGCCTTTTCTTGAATTAGTTGATCGGACAAGCTCTAGCCTAAAGAGGAGTCCTGAGAAAACTGACCATGAAGGCTGAGAAGGGGCAAAGACTGAGCTGGACTGGAGTCATGTCTGGGCAAAGCAGCTCAGTGGAGACCCTGGGTCATCAAAAACTGGCTGAGGACAGTGGGTGCCTGAGTGTGTGTTAAAGACAGCGGGGACTAGAAGTGTGCTTGCTTCCATGTTTTCCTTCACCTTCCTTCACTGGGCCTTTGATAGCTCTAATTTAGCCTTAGCCAGCCCAGTTAGTGCACATTGTAATCCTCTAGGGACCTGTGAGCATGCCAGGCCAATGTAGCCAGTCTCTGGATTTTATAGCTCCCTATGGGTGTGTGGTCAAGACTGGGAACCACAGAGCTAGCTTTTTTCTCAAGGGCTAATATAGCCTATTACCAAATACTGCTATTCAAATAGTCATCCTTATAAATCTCCTTTAAATATGAAAAGAAAGCAATCTATGCACCTTCAGGAATTTTTTTCTTTAACAATATTTTTTCCTCTCTTTTTTTAGAGGGGATGGAGAAGGGAACAAAAACCTCTTCTATATGAATTGACAGTCCTCTTTAATGTTTCTAATCTCTTAGTTCAGGGGTTTATAACCCTGGTTCATATGAGAGTCATCTGAGGGAATTTTTAAAAATTACCTTTTTAAGGGCCACAAAATCTAAGCAGCCCTGGGTCTACTGCTGGGAGTTAGCCAAGGTTAGCCTGCATGGAATGCTTACAAAGAAAAAGGACATCTGTGTTCCACACCTTCAGTGGTGAAGTAACTGATTCCAACTGCAGGTCTGGCCCCTCCCTTCCCCACCTTTTCCTCTCCATTTCTCCGAGCCCAGAGGAAATAATTCTACTTGGGGGAATGGAACAAATTTGAGGATGAATGAGATTGGATTATATTCAATATAATCTTTTAAAATATAATTTACTCTGTTATCACAATGCATAAAATATTTGGTTTCTCAACCATTGTAGGTTCTTTGATGAAGAAGGACAATGTGTTATTCTTTTTTTTCCCCTCATATCTGCTGTGAAGTTCAGCATCCTTCTTGGCCTATAATAGGCAATAAACATTTGTAGAATTAATTCAATCAAATGTAAGTAGATGACTTTGACAGATCAGCAACAATCCTTGGCACCCCCAGGCATACATGCATTCCTTAAAATCCCTCAGGAAATACTCATTAGATGAGAGATGGTCAGCCAGGCACCCACTTACGAACACCAAACTCTTCAGCATGTCACGTTGTAATGCTAGTAAGGGCTGAAAGGAAATAAGGTGGTTGTCTGGGGTTGGCTGGTTTCACATCTTCCTGTTAACCTTCTTCCTCTGTTGACTCATGAGAACTTGGTATTCACCCAGTAATTTCAGAGGGTATGTGCTTTGTATGTCTGCAGGTCAAGATGAAATGGTATGGGCAGAAACTTTAGGGTCTACATTTTAGAGGCAACATTGGCTAAGGCAAAGCACAGAAATTCATAAGAATTTTAGAGGTTGATGCTTTGCAAAAGCCATTCTGAACACAAAATAGCAGAAAGAAATAGTCTGTATTCTCCCTTATGACTCCACAGGGTTCCTGGATTCAATCTTCAAGCAAGCAAAAGACTTGAGAGGAGCTATTTGATCAAATGACTTAGACTCATTCTTGAAAGTTCCCTTTAAATGTCTCTGACCTGGAATTATAAGGGAGGCACTGTTTGCTAAAATTATAAATGTTTTATTGCTTTCTATACAAGCACAATGAAAAATATTGGAAAATATATTTATGTGGCTGTTAATATGTGGTGTGTTAGAGAACAATATTCTTTATATTGGCAAGATAGAAACTAAGTATCTTTTAATTTAATGATTTTTGGCTTCTGAGTTATTTAAGTCATTTGAATTTCTGTTGGCGATCATACACTCAGGTTTACTGTGACATTTTGAAAACCTGCTATAAGCTAATTGAATTAACTGGATAATTCAAGGCAATTGAAAATAGATATGAAGCAGCTTCCATGTGCCAAGCACAGTGCTGGGCAATTAGAGGACCAAAGACAAACAAGATACAAACTCTGCCCTCAAAACCCACAATCTAAACAGTGTCAATGTTTAATTCTATTAGAAAAGGCCAAGTCCTATTCTTTTTCACCATCTCTGGCACAACAACTACTCTTTCTCATTTCCTTTGTGGCTGCCTGGCGTTAGCCCCTGATAATGTTATGCCTGAATTATTGCAATGATTTCCCAATGACCTCTTTTTACCTTATTATCTTGCCCCGACTTATCTTTAATCTAACCAGCTGGTCCGTTCTGTCTGTTGTCACATTTATCTTTTCACTTCCACCTCGGTGACAACCCCACCTTTTATTTTTACTAAGTCTCTTTCTGCTTCTCCAACTTTGACTCAACTGCTCCTTTTAATCCCTGCCTCCTAGTCAGATTGCTTTTATTCATCACATCTGAATACGCCTTGTGCACTCCCACTGCTTTTTTGTTGTCAGTGGTCTCTCACCTACCTCTTTCTCACTCACATGGATAAGCATAGGTCTCTGTAAGACTTTCTTTGACGTACAAACCCAGAATCACATCTCTCTCATTTAAATTTTTTGAAATCCATTATTTTCTATACCCATTATTTGATTTAGATATTTGCTATTGAATTTTTATACCTAAGCTATAAACTCTATGAAGAGTAGGGCCATATCTTAAATCTTTTTATAGCTGCCACATTACCTAACAACGTACATTGTATATACATAGTACTATCTTGTGTAATACCAAGTTGGAAGACATCTTAGAAATAATTTAATCCACAGTTTAATAATATCCAAGTTGTTCATGGGCCACAGTGCTCTCTCTCTGACAAAGATCTGGGTTAGGGCCTGGTTCTCCTAGAATTAGTATTAGAACTATTTGTCTTTTTTTCAATTCAGATTTATATTGTATGTGTATAGAGTGATGCTAAGAACTCACCATTCTTTTCTCATGTTGATCCTGGATATAGGGGCATAGGAGGAAAAACTGGAAAGTCAGGAAGTTCATCCTGAGAGAAGACCCTGCATATCTGCACTACTATGACCCTGCTGGGGTGAGATCCTGTGGTCAAACCCATTCTCCTAGAAGCCTCCACTGCATTTGTTCACAGAGTTTTCTATTCCCTTTTCTGCTCTGTTGATATACACTTTTTCTCTTCACTCTCCCACTTTTTTCTCCCTCCTTTCTCTACCTTTTCCTACTTTCTCTTGTTGCAAAAATTTGAGATCTTAGGCTTGAGGCCAGCATAAGCTCAGGGATGGAAGAAAATATCACTAAATTGTCATCTGTTAGTCAACTCAACATACCTTTTTTTGTTTGCCCCTATCTAATATTTTCAGAGGGACTCAACCAGTTGAACATTTTGCTCTTGGTTTAATATGCAAAAAAAAAAAAAAAAATTGATACTTTCTCTTGTAGGCCAACTTGGATGAAAGCATCGTTTAAATCTAGGAATTTAGACTCCCGAGTATTCAGAAGGGAGTTTTTCCTCAGTAAACTGAGCCAACTCTAAAGCATAAAGACAACTCCATCTGGGTTGGGTCCTCAGCCTCTGCTTGCAGTGCAGGGCTCTTTGATTCCCTTTCTTGAGGGATAGTTGCACAGGACCAAAGAGCTCTGGAAAAACACACTTCTTCTCTTGTGGGTTGTGATGATTAAGCCCTTCCACCTCCCCTCCCACTTTCCTCTAGACATGGTGTTCAGATTGACTTGTGTCTTCATCCTGCCTCCTTGGGTGAGGTGGGGGGTGGTGGATCTGGATAGGGTTTCTTTTAATCTCCTTCTGCTCTTATCTATTTTGGGGGCCCTGATCGATACCAGAGTGAGTCTGTGTGGCTTTTGTGCCATCAAGATAAGGTATATCCATACTTTGTACTTAGGAAACATAACGAAGGACTCCTCTCTCCTCTAGGGGGAAGATCCCCTGGGAGCAATTCATTTGAGAGGCTGTGTGGTGACTTCAGTGGAGAGCAACCCAGATGGTAAGAATGCAGTTTGTTTGAAAGAGGTGTGTCTGCGTAGGCTCCTTTCCCACACATGGGCATCCTGAGCCAACAACTATCGACCATTCCATTAACCAGGCGTAAGCATGAATGAACTGCTGTCTGAAAACCTACTGCTTTCCCTACTGCTATGCCGGCTCTCTGGGTCTTGAGGAGTTGGAGAGATTTTGTGAATGCCTTGAGTAAATTGTTGAGCAATACTGAGAAAAATCCTTCACATCAGAACTGGCTTGAATGGACAAACTTGTTACCTCCTTATGCCTGTAACCAGCCCATGACATTCCTTAATGGGAGGCTTTTACAGACCAGGAAATTTCCCACAAAAAAAACCAAAACAATCATGCAGTGAGTGGAAGGTATACCTGGGTTGTAATTAGGTCTGTGCTAGTCAATTAGTGGCAGGGCCTTGGGTGAATCACCTAACTAACCTAGGTCTTAGTTCCTCCTCTGAGATTGAGGGGCTTGCATTAGATGATCTCTGGGTCCTCGACCACAAGTGTATGATTTGGTGCATGGAATAAGCATGGTGGTGTAGATTCACTTCTCAGGTGCAGGCATGGTGGTTTCACTGTGGAGATGTTGTTTAGACATACAAACCCTGGTTTTGCCTTGTCCTTTTGGGTTTATGATGTTATAAAGATTGATGGGAAAACACTCCAGCTGCAAATGCCTAGTTTTTTTGTTGTTGTTGTTGTTTTGTTTTTTGTTTTTTACTACTCCTGAATCTGCTCACTCCTCTCTCCCCATGGAATTCTGTTTTAGTTTGGGCATTGGGAGCATCCTGCTTTTTGATTTGAGGTAGATGTTTTAAGTCTTGTCATAGTATTGGCCAGGTTATTGTCTTCACTCTTAGCAGAGACTCTAACTTAGTCTTTGATAAAAACAAGTTCAGGCTATACTGCTGGTACTGGTGGTGGGCCTGGCTATTTATTTATTTATAAATTTAAAAACTACATTAGGGTCAGCCCTTCATTTATGTTATGAGTACAGGAAATACTCATTAGACACTATCAGAGGTCACTCACCGAACACTATTGGTATGCAAAAATGAGAGATTTAGTTTGTAAACTCTAAAGAAAATGTTCCTCCTTGAGTGTTTCACTTATTTCTTAAACACACATACACAATCACACTATGTACCTATGTGTGTGTGTGTGTGTGTGTATACAAATACAATAAATATATATGATCATTCAATGATGGTAAGTTTGAAAATTACATAATTGATTTCCTTAGAACACTAAAACAAAAATGGGACTTCATTCCTTAGAGAAGGAGGGTGAACTAGGCAGCCTTTCTGTGGTGGCCTCGTGCACTGTCATTCACATTCTCTTTCACCAGGCAAGAAGAGTGAAGAAGAGAACCTCTTTGAGATCATCACAGCTGATGAAGTTCATTATTTCTTGCAAGCGGCCACCCCCAAGGAGCGCACTGAGTGGATCAAAGCCATCCAGGTGACCTCCCGGACTGGGAAGTGAGATTCACCTGCAGCTCCTCATCACCCTCCTGAGAGAACCCCACAGATAAGCTCGGTCCAGGATCTATTCACTTCTAGTGACAGATCAACAAGACAGGGCCCAGGGGTGGGAACTTTTCACCTGTGGGGGTTCTAAATGTAACTAACCACACACCACGTGATGTTCACCTGCACCCCGCTGCATGGCTCACTGAAGTCTCTCTGCCACTCCCTGTTTCCCCCAAGCAGATGTAGCAAGCTATGTGGGGTTGGTGCACAGCTTAATCTTTCCAGACCTCAGGTTCTTCTGGGAAATGAAGCAAATCCTTGAAGTCCTCCTAAGCTTAAAACCCAACAGCCCTGTGATTCTAATACTCATGGTCATCCAGCTGCTGTCCCTTCTTGGCTAAATCCTGGCCTCCAGAACCAGAGACAACTCTTCCCTTTAAAATTGTTCCGAAAAAGAGGCATAAACTCCTTTTGTTCTTTTGCGCCTCCTCCCCTTGCTCTTGGCCACAAGATTCTGTATCAAAATGAGGGAGATCTCTTGTCTTCCTTCCTCCCTCTACCCAGAAACTTCCTGACAGCCAGCAGTGCAGTGGTGGCTTTTAGGTTGGAGCCTTCTTTCACTTACTATAGCCTGGCAAGTTATTATGTCCTTACTATGTCTTCTGAGAAAAGGATCTGAGGAAGCCAGGAGTAGCCGGGCCCTTTGCCATGCCTTCAAGCCACTCAGAGCAGGCATATTCTACTCCCTCTTGAGGCTGTTCTGAGAAGGGTCTATCTTTGTCCCTTTCAGGAACATTTCTCTATCATTTATTATCATTGGAATGGGGAACTCCAAGTCTTTGAGAATGTTGCATTTGAATGTTTGGAGAGAAAAAAAAGTGGCCATATGGGTTCCCCTAATGGATTCTCCCCATGGGTGAGGGGCCTGAGCAGCTGCCTGGCTAATGTGTACCCCCAGTCCAAGCTCCAGAGGGTGCAGGGGCTGGACCACAGGCAGGCAGCTTGGATGATGGGTTTGTACAAAGACAGCACTGAAGCACCTAAGTCTAGACAGAGCTAGTGGAGGTAGCTGTCAACATTGTTCAGTGTTTTCAGTTCTCCAGTTAATGATGCTGTGGTTGCTCCTGAGCTTTAAGAATAAGCTGTAGCAGCTCCTGCTTGGCTGTGAGGGAACCTCATGAACCCATTTTCAACCAAAGTAATCTGACCTAAATTCAAATCGGGTAACTGTTTCCAATTTTTGATCATGTCCACTAACCAGTGATTCTAATCCAAAACTGAGGAGTACACCAGGGATGTGTGTGAAGGTGTATTTCCCAATTTCAGATTTTTAATTTTAAGTCCCTAGTAAGGAAAGAAAAGTAGAAAATTCTTCCTGATTTTTCAGCTCTCTTTCCTCCTCCAATTTCACGTAATATCCATGAGTCTCTTCCAACTCCCATTGTTTTATCAATGGCCTACAGATAAAAGAGTACCTTTTCCTGATTCTGTAGTAAACTGTTTTCTTAGAACATTCACAGTAGTTTTTCTACACTCAATGTTAAATGTATTTATTAATATGGAGTCCACTTTATGTTTTGAAATAAACATGACTGTGTTTAGTGTCTTTTTGGTGTGATGACTCAAATGTTTTGCCTCCTCTTAATGACTCTCCTTCATTGCAACCCACTTTCATTTACTGAGGATAATACCATTTCTAATCTCTCATGTTATCCCAATGACTCTGGTGTTTTGTTTTTTTTTAAACAAAGTCAGTCTGTTCTAGGGAATAACAAAAATGTGGGGAAAATAAAGGTAAACCATAAGCCTATATCACTAATTTTAAATCTATGGGACCTTGATTACTATGTTCAGGTAAGCAAAAGAGTCCAGAAATGGCCATTAACTATTAAGGATACAGAAGACTACTTACATTAGGGAAAAATAAGTTTCCTACTGGGTGCTACTATGTGCGGTTGAGTGGGATGTGCCCTGCTCAACTCCAGGAAGCACAGTTCACATTGTAGTCTAGGTGACTGTCACTTCTTGGGATTTTCATTACATAGTCTGAATATTTGTACACAGTGGTCTGCAGGGAATTCAAAGTGTTATGACTTCCTAACACAAGCAATTAATTATTCCTAGTGGAATGAAAGGGTCGCTTTGTAAAATGGTTATTTAGAGTGTAGGTCTAGATGTTATACCTGAACCTCTTTGGCTCAGGCCTTCTCAGGCATAGTAACTGGTAACTCCACATAGGTTTGAGCCCCAGAGTGACAGGCATTTTGTTCAGTAATGTGGATGAAAGAATAAACAAACAGTTTCATATGAAGATCATTCCAAACCAATAAGAAAGGCTGTTTGGCATTTACCCATAATTCCAATTTAGATTGGGGGAAAATAAATTGTAATATAATTACTTGTGGAAAAATAAAGAAAGTATATATAAAGAAAAAAATATCTTTTGACATCATGCATTTAACAGCAAGCCAGGAGACTTCCAGCCAAGGTGGAGGCATAGGTAGATACACTTTGCCTCTTCGCACAACCAAAGGAAGTACAACAACAAATTTTAAAAAAAAACCACCCAGAACTGCCAGGAAATTGTATGGAAGTCTGACAACCAAGGAATTAAAGAAGAAATATTCATCCAGACTAGTAGGAGGGGCAGCAATGGGCAGCCTGAGCAGAGAGGACAGTGCAGCAAGGCGGCAGCTGGAGGGCTAGGTGTGTGAGGCGGCAGCTGGTGCACCTGGCAGTCCCACATTTCCATGTGGATAAACCAGGAACAACTGGGGAATGACACAGGCTGCGCAAACCAGGGTTCTAGTGCAGAAAAAGAAAGCCTCAGAACCTCTGGTGGTAAAAACCTGTGGGGATTGCAGCAGGGGGAGAAACTCCTGGCCTCACAGGAGAGTTCCTTGGAGAGATCCACAGGGTCTCAAGAATATACGCATACACACTCACCCAGGAATCAGTGCTAGAAGCACCCAGTTTGCTTGTGAGTAGTGGGGGAAGTGACAGAAAGCTGGGCAAGAGCTGAGCAAGCAGCATTTTCCCCTCTCTGACCCCTACCCCACATACAGTGCCACAACACAGCCACCTGGGTTGCCCAACCCTGGTGAATACCTAAGGCTCTGCCCTTTGCAATGTAACAGGAGCACCAAGACAAAGAAATATGGCCCAAATGGAAGAACAGATCAAAACTCCAGGAAAAATACAACTAAGCGATGAAGAGATAGCCAACCTATCAGATGCACAGTTCAGAACACTGGTCATCAGGATGCTCATAGAAATGGTTGAGTATGGTCGCAAAATAGAGGAAAAAGTGAAGGTTAGGCAAGGTGAAATAAAGAAAAATATATAGGGAACCAACAGTGAAGGGAAGAAAACCAGGACTCAAATCAACAATTTGGAGCAGAAAGAAGAAATAAACATTCAACCAGAACAGAATGAAGAAACAAGAATTCAAAAAAATGAGGAGAAGCTTAGAAACTTCTGGGGCAACTTTAAACATTCCAACATCTGAATCATAGGGGTGCCAGAAGGAGAAGAGGAAGAGCAAGAAATTGAAAACTTATTTGAAAAAATAATGAAGGAGAACTTCCCTAGTCTGGCCAAGGAAATAGGCTTCCAGGAAGTCCAGGTAGCTCAGAGAGTCCCAAAGAAGTTGGACCCAAGGAAGCATACATCATAAGTACATTACCCAAGATGAAAGATAAGGAGAGAATCTTCAAAGCAGCAAGAGAAAAGGAGACAGTTCCCTACAAAGGAGTTCCCATTAAGACTATCAGCTGAGTTCTCAAAAGAAACCTTGCAAGAAGGGGCTGGCAAGAAGTTTTCAAAGTCATGAAAAGCAAGGACTTATATCCAAGATTACTCTATCCAGCAAAGCTATCATTTAGAGTGGAAGGGCAGATAAAGTGCTTCCCAGATAAGGTAAAGTTAAAGGAGTTCTTCATCACCAAGCCTTTATTATATGTATGAAACGTTAAAGGGAATTAACTAAGAAAAAGAAGAAGATCAAAACTATGAACAGTAAAATGACAATAAACTCACAACTATCAACAATTGAACCTAAAAACAAAAACAAAAACAAACTAAGCAAACAACTGGAACAGGGACAGAATCACAGAAATGGAGATCACATGTAGGGTTATCAGGGGGGAGGGGAGAGGGGAGAATAAAAAAAATGTACAGGGAATAAGAAGCATGGTAGGTACAAAATAGACGGAGATAGGTAAGAATAGTATAGGCAATGGAGAGAACTTATATGTATGACCCATGGACATGAATTAAAGGGGGGAATGCTGGTCAGAGGGGGGTGCAGGGTGGAGGAGAATAAAGGGGAGAAAAAAATGGGACATCTGTAATAGCATGATCAATAAAATATACTTTAAAAAATACAGCAAGCCAAGTAAATAGAGCATTCAATCTGAAAAATCTAATACCTTTTTGGGAAAAAAAAACAGGAGACATTGAAAGGTGAGAATCTTACATGCAGATGGAGAGTGCTAATTTAAGGAAAGATGGTAAGTATCTCTTGCAGACACACACATACACATACACATACACATATACTAGGCCTGTACAGAAAGTATCCAGCCATGCACTATGAAAAATGGAGATGTTTACTCAAGAAGATACAAGAAACATTGTACACAGGACAATGATGTCTCAGTCCCCTTCAAAGTAGGCAACTTGGGACTTCACATGGTCCTCCCAATCACTGTCAGCTGCCTTGTCATATTTTCCTGAATCTCATTGATGGTCTAAAATCTGTTTCCTTTCAAAGGTGGTTTTTTAGTTTTGGAAAAAGCCTGAAGTTGCAGGGTTGCCAAATCTGGGCTATAGGGGGCGCTGAGTCACCCAAGTGATTTGATGTTTCACCAAAAAATTCACTCCATGTGATGATGAACAGGCACATTGTTGTGATGAAGCTGCCCACACCAGTTGTCCATACCTGTGGCCTTCTGAATCATCCAAATAGTTTCCACAGAGAAATGTTAAAGCTTAATGCAAAATTTGATACAGATTCATTGTTCTACTTGCTCAGACATTATACAACAGCCACACAGTACACATGCCCACTCAAAGTCATCTACTGCCCCCACTGACTAGTACAGTGAAGTCGTCATTGTTCATGCATGCACATTTTCGTCCAGTCTCCTTGGCTGCCAAGTTACATAGATGTTGTGCAAGCCATTCTCGCTATTTTAACAATGTCTAGACTTTTTACAGACAGACTTCATATAGTGACTAAAATTTTACCAGTAGAGTATGACTTTCAAAAACAGAATGAGGAACCTGCCTACGTTAAAATAACAAATTATTTCCCAGCACTAAACAGAGCACCGACATCATTTCCTTTGGATTTTGGGTAATCCTACTAAGAACAAAATCCTTTCTGCTGCCACCCCACGTCAGCCCTTGGATAAAAAGAAAACCACAAAAGGAAATAAGATTTCAGGTTCCATTTTGTGTTCTCTGAATAAGGAATTTCAAAACTTAGTAGCGTGGATTAGAAGATGTTAGAGAGGAAAGAGTGGGAGAAAAAGAAAGGAGTAGCTTGCTTTGAAAAACTTGAAAAGATGGTTCTCAGTGATTTTGGCTCAGTTTGAGGGCAGAGGAAAGGTAAAATTTAGGTTTCACTGGAGGAGGGAAAGGAGGATGAGAGGAGAGTGTTTATGATACAATATTTGTTCCCTTGAAACATTTTTCCCTTGAAACTTAACTAAGTTGTTTGATAGAAGGGGAAATGTAGTGGTTTGGAGCCTGGGACCTATGTTTGAATGCCACTCTGTGACTTACTGCATTTGCAACATGTAGGAGTATTGACTTTACCCCTAAAATGAGAATAATAATATTCCCCTCATAGGGCTCTTATTAGTACTAAATGAACTACTTGTAAATTACCTGACATGTGCAGGCACCCAACTAATCCTAGTTTCCTTTCTTCTTACTCTGCCATAGAAGCTACTCGTGGTATGCCAGGTTAAGTATTTATTGAGCATTTACTATGTGCTATCAATGAATTCTATAGTGTTATTAGACATTTGGTTTCCATAAACTATATATACAATTCATAGGGTTATTTTTGCCCATAAAGTATTAATTTACTCAATCACACATTGCCCTGTGCCAGCTTTTGAGAATATAATCTTTACAGGCTCTGTGTTAGCAGGTTTCAACTTTTGGTCTCTGTCAGAATGGCCTGCAGAATTCTTTCACTGAACATAAGCCGGTGACTCTGTTTCAGGAATTCTGATTTCATAAGTGTGTGGTGGGGCCTTGGTGTTGGCACTTCTACTTTAAAAAATGTATATAGGAAACTTTTATCATCATTAAAAGTAAGAACTACCAATAAACTCCTTGAATCCCCTCTGCCTACAGTTTAGACACTGAAGCGGTAGCCTAGCGTTTAAAGCTCTTTACCACCTGGCCCCCACCTGCCTTTCCCAACTGATTTCCCCTTTGCCCACCGTCCACTCCAGGAATACATCCATATCACTCATCCCTGGGAAGACCATCACACTTGGGGAACCACCTCTTGCATGATCATGCACCCCCAGGGCCTGGAACACCGTCTGCTCCCTGTGTTTGCCTCTCTCATTCTTATTCCTCCTTCAAGGTCCAGCTTAATGTCTTAGCTCCCTGAACTCCTCTGTAATTCTGTTTCCATGGCAGACTTTATGTCTCTGAATTTCTCTGTTATCTATTTGTACTAGGAATTTAGCAACAGTCACCTACTCTATTTGTTGAAGTTATTAATTATGCTTCCTGTTTTAGGGTTTGTGTTCTTTGGGATCAGAAAAGTGTCTGTGTTTTAGCATTTTTTTCAAATCCTTCCTAACACCTAGTTCAGTTCTTGTGCCTATAGGTGCCCAATAAGTAGCTGGAGGTTGAGCAATGTGAGCAAAGGAATTACTAGTCACAAGCTGGAGGCTTCTCATACATTGGCTTGAGCTTGGGGAGAGCATGGCAGCTGTCTTAACAAACACTTCCTCTTTGCTGCCACCATTCTGAAGCCTTTTGTTAATGTTCTTAACAACCCGAGGAATATGATATACATATCATTCCCCTTTTATGGATGAGGAAATTGTGGACAGAGAGGCGAAGTGATTTGTCCAAGGTCACACAGCTAGGAATCGCCAGAGTTGGGGTTCTAGCCCAGTCTGGCTGGCCCCAGAGTCCCAGAGTCTTAACCTCCACTTTGAACATTCCTTTCACAATAAGAGATGAGTTGAATGCACTGACTATAGATACCAGGAACTTTCCTATGTACCATACAGACTTCTGCTTATTTTTTACAACAATCATGTGAGATGGCTTCACCCTCATTTTGCAAATGAAAAAAAAATGAAGTTAATAAGATTACTCAAGAGCCCTGAGCCGGTAGCCTAAGGAAATTCAAACCCAGATCTGCCTGTCTTCTAAATCCATGTGCTTAAGTGCTCAGCTCTGTCCTGGACATATGTGGTTCCTACCACCATTTGGCTCTGATCTTGTTGCTGAGAGAGTGTCCTGCTTACTGCTTGCACTATTTATGCACTATCAGTGGCAGCAACATTTCCTGTGAGGTCACAGCCGCTATAACACAGGGCTCTAGGGCTTTTTTTTTTTTTTGTTTAAATGGAAGCCTCTCTGGTCAGATACAGTTATGCAAATAGCTCTGCCTTATTCACATTGGTTTTGAGGTTTCTGAGGATTTTATTCTCTAACACCACATGTTCCAAAGCATTTTCCTGACCTGATCAGTGTGTGTATGTGTGTGTGTGTATAAAAACTTAACTCTACTGATTTCACTGCATGTATGCACAGGGGAAAAAATGCTGTGTGATCAAAGGTCATGTTTTGTCAATAATAAGGAAGCAAACAACATCATAAAAAGGGAGGCACTTTACTGAAAAAGATATACAGATGGCAAATAAGTACATTAAAAGATACTATCTTGAATATAGTGGATTGAATAAAAGATACTATTAAAAGTAATTTCATCTATCGGTCTGGATGGTTTCTAAAGCAAAGATGTCAAAAATATGGAGCAGATCCTACACCCAACCCGCAATATGTGATGTGAGTAAGAAATGAATGTTTGCTGTTTTATGTCACTGGGGTTTGGGGTTGTTTGTTATTGCGGCATGAATATCCTAGCCAGCCTGATGGGGTCAACATGGAGGAGGAAAGGCAACAGAGGTGAACTTCCCAACTATCCTACCCTCTGAAATCTCCATCAATGTCAACTTTTCTTCTTTAGATTCTTCATCTCCATGAACCACAACCAGACATGTCAGAATCTTGAGCAATTTTGTCTTTGTAAATAAACTCTGATCTAGTAATTCAGAAGATGAATGGCAAATCCAATATTACTGTGTGGATTTTTAATTTTTTTGTCAGTGTCTTGACACTCAAGGGAGATAACTTTCTCGCTCTCTTATCTTCGAGTTAGTAAATAATGTCAACATAACTCCAGAAGTCTCACTGTCCCAGTTTGGTCATTTTTTTTTTTTCTGTCACAGTGAGTGACTCAGTTAGAATAGCAGCCCACTCTTTCTGCTATGCTTCCCTCCCTGTTTCCCTTGCTCTCTGGGCCTCTCCACGAAATGTTCACATGCAATGTTCTGACTATAGCGTGGAAAGTATTTGGAGCAGGAGAATGGTGGCAGTCAAGCCTGTTGTCATAATTCAGGTGAGAGATGACAGGATCACAGCAGTGAAGGTGAAGCAGGTAAAAGTACATTTGAGTCAACAGTTGAACTCAACTGTTTACAGAAAGTCCAACTGTTCAATATTTATAGAAGGTCCATCACATGTCAGGAACTGTGCCAGGATGAGAAGCTATTAAGCTTTATTCTTTGCCCTCAAAGAGCTCTTTCACTGATGTTTCAACACCCTGGGACGGCTGAATGCTGTGACGGGCAGATAGAGAAGGAGAACTGGGCTGTTCAGTGAAGGCTTCCTACAGATTGTGATAACCAAGTGAAGCCTTGGAGGATGGGTAAGATTTACCATGCAAAGAGGGTAGGGGACAGATATGAAAGATACTTAGGAGAAAAATCAGCAAGAGAGAAGAATCTAAGGTAATTTCCAGTTTAGCACTTGGTGACCTTGAAAATGGTTATTTCATTGACTAGTATAAGAAATACAAAAAGAACAGCCTCATTAATGCGAAAGATGATGCATTCAGATAGAAAAATACTAAATATAAAGTTCTAGTTAGGAATCTAGAAGGGACTGCCCAGTAGCAAATAAGGTTCTAGGACTGAAGCAAAGAAGAAAGTCAAAGTGGAGTTTTATATTTTGGAGTCATGTGCTTGTCCGTGAGTATTGGCAGCTGTAATAATGGATGAGAATGCCCAGAGAGAAGAAAAGTCTATGTATTCACTTACTCATGTACCCAGTATTTACTGAGCACTCATGATGTGTTAACTGAAGAAAAGTGAGATCAACCTGGATCAGTGTATATGTTGAAGACAAATAGGGATGTAGACTCCTCCTTCAAGAAACTTGACTGTGTATGTCAAGAGATAAATAGCTGATATCTAGATGGGATAGAAAACCAAGAGAACACTTTATAAAGATGAGAGACTTTCTGGAGTTGAAAATTTAGTTGAATTACACCTAGAGCTGAAAACAATCTTTTGTTAATGAGAGAAATGTAACAAAAATTTCAGTTGATTGTTGGCATAGCTGTTAATATTGTTAAAATTTTCAGAGATTTCAATCATATCTACTAATACTTCTTATTATCTGACTCTTCTGCTCTGCGAATAATGGACTTACAAGACTTTATGTTTCAAAAGAAATTAATTGGGCAAAACTTAACTGGCCATCTCCTGAGCTAAGTGTTATACAGGTACAGGAAAGTCAGGACCCAACCGTGCCCTCCAGGGCTTTGCATCTGTTTATAAAGATTAATGCCAATGAACTGTATAGATGACCACTGTGATGAGATTGCACTTCCCATTTTTAGAAAACACCTCCAAAAGCAAGAAAGTGGAAATATTGAGGAAAGTCTAGACCTAGCTTGAGCTCTGTTTGTGCTGAAACAACTAAAGAATTTGAGCTTTCCCTTTTTTCTTGTAAGCAATGGGAAATCATTTGTTAAAGAGGGCCTGTATTCAGGTAGCTTGAAAGGAGGTGACTCAAGGGATGGGGAAATTAGTGGACTATTGTAGTTTATCTGCATGGGAGGTAATGGAGTGTCAGTAGTAGAAATAAGAATGAACACAACTATTTCAAAGGAAGAATCCACAGATAAGTACTCACTGATTAAGATGATAAGAATTAAGTGGTACTCAGAGAGGACTGTGGTATCTTGATCCTCTGAGAAGAGTAATTCTTTAACAGAAAAAAGAAAGCCATAGAGTGAAGGCAGGTTTGGAATATGAGTTTGAAGTTCAGGTGAGAGTGGGGATCAGGGGTCTGCTTTGATTCATGAGCAAAGAAGTAAAAGCTGAAGTACTTGGAGATGTGTTTATCAAAGAAGAGTATGTAGAAATAAGAAATTGACACAGCTTTATGTCAGACAACAGGGAAGACTCATGGGTGGAGATCAGGAGCAGGAAGAGGAACCAAGAAAGGAACACGTATAAAGGACCCATGGACAAAGCCAAAGGGGAGTAGGACTAACGGTGGGGGGGGGGGGGGGAAGAATAGGGGAGGAAATGGAGACAACTTTCTAGAACAACAATTTTTAAAAAATAAAAAGAAAATATGTTGCTACAAGGGAAAAAAAGATGTGGTCTATATGAGAAAACTCTCAGAAGACTGGGGAGAATTATTTCTCAAGAAAAAGAATGTGATCAACAGTGTCAAATACATAGAGATTAAGGACACTAAAGCCTCAAAACAGCAGTTGGGTTTGGTTATGAAAGCACCTGGTAACTTTCAAGGGAGCAGTTTCAGAAGGATGGTGAGGAGAAAACTCACAGTACAGAAAATATGGTGGGTGTAGTGAAAAGGAGAAGCAGTGGTTTTAGACTCTTCATTCTGGAAGCTTGTTACAGTGAATTATAGGGAATTGGTTTGTAGCTTTCAGGAGTAACAGGATAACTCATTCACTTATTTCTTCAAAAGGCCCTTATTTATTAGAGCTCACTCAGTGCTTGTTCACAGCCAGGTGAGCGAGGCAGGCCAGATCCCCATTGTTACGCAGCTGGCATTCCAGTGTGGATGGAAAGTCTGTAAACACAAGGTGACACCATTGGTGGATGGATCTGATTTACAACTTTTGAATTCTCTTTGGCTGCTTCATGAGGAAGGGACTGTGGAAGGCAAGCAGTGAAGCTTGGACACATGAATAATTACGGCCAGGGAGAAGGGTGGCTTAGACCCGGCTTGTAGCACTGGAAACAGGGAGAAAGAGCCAGATTTGAAATATATTTTGATTAATCATCAATTAAAATCTGCCAAATGTTTGGAAAATGGGGAAAGATGAGTGAAGGATGACTCTTGGGTTTTTGATCTGAGTGACTGGATAAACAGCAGAACAATTTGCTGCTCTGGGAAGCCTGGGGTAGGCTACAGATTCAGAGTGTGGAAGGGCAGTAGGGTGGAAGAAGTTTTGTTTTTCTCATGTGTGACATATTTTGAGTCACAGAAGTAGAAGTGAGGTTCGGAGGACTGGTCAGAACCAAGTGGAAGATTTTCCTCTTAGGAGACAACAGATTATTTGTAAATTGTAGGTTGAGGGTAGGAATGTGCTGTTGAGGAGAATAAAGAAGGAAAATGAGAAAGAAGGGTTTGAAGGAGGTGAAGAAGGGCTGGATCCCGGACCCAGAGAAAAGCTTGCCATGGAAAGCAGAAGGAACACCGTTGATGCAAAAAACGGAAATAAAGAGAGTTGTAAAAATAGAATTCTTTAGAGGCCGAGGGGAAGAAAGAGGGTAGAGCTTATGCTGAATGACCTCTGCCATCTGTCTAAATGAGAGATGAAGTCACCTGCTGAGGGGGATTTGAGGAAGAGGAATTGTTAGGAGCTTGAGGAGAGAGGTTAGGGACAGACATTTAAGAGACTAAGTTGCGAGAAGTGGACATCAGCCTTCCTGTAATACAGGTAGTAAGAAAAGTCCTTGACCTCAGAAGTCCTTAGTGATCCTAAGGCAAGAATGAACCCAGTGGGAATGACTTGGGTACACAGGTTATGTGGAGACTGTAGCACTAGGTTAGGCATGTGTTGTTAGACTAGGTTAAGGGCATGTGTTGAATACAGATGGGCCTGTGTATTGAGTGAGGCTGATGGACTAGGGTCTTGGTGTAGGCAAAACGCTGGGTGTGTTTGCTGCAGAACAGAGGTGTACTACTAAAAGTGTGGTTCACAGCCCAGCAGCTACAGTGTCCTCAGGGAGTCTGTTAGAAATACAGAAGCTGAGGCTCTAACTCAAATCTCTGAGTAAGAGCTTGTGTTTTAATGAATTCCCTGGGTGATGTTCTACACATATTAAAATTTTTTATTGAATTTATTGGGGTGATATTGGTTAATAAAATTGTATAGACTTTAGCTGTATAATTCTATAATACATCATCTGCATATTGTTTACCACCCCAAGTCAAGTCTCATTCCGTCACTATTTATTGTCCCCCCCATAATTTTTTACCTCCCATTTCCCTCTGGTAATCACTATACTGTTGTCTGTGTTGAAGAGTTTTACACATTAAAATTTGCAATGAGCTACTCTGGGAAATGAGGCTTTCAAGGTGAAAACTTTAAAAAATAAAAACTTATTTCTGCTGAAGATCTGAGGATCTTATAAATTGGTTTGATATATTTTTTCCATTTTTTTATTGCTGTTCAAGTACTGTTGTCTCCATTTTCCCCTCCCCATCCCACTCACCCCCACCGCCCACCCTCGAGCCTTCCCCTCTTTGGCTTTGTCCGTGTGTCCTTTATACATGTTCCTGAATGACCCTTGCCCTTCCCCCCACCACCTCCCCCGCCATTATCCCCAGTAGGCCACGGTAATCAACACAATCTGGTGCTGGCATAAGAACAGACACATAGATCAATGGAACGGAATAGAGAGCCCAGAAATAAACCCAAGTCTCTATGGTCAATTAATATTCAACAAAGGGGGCAGAAGCATAAAATGGGGTAAAAATAGACTTGTCAAAAAATAGTGCTGGGAGATCTGGACAGCTACACGCAAAAAAAATGAAACTCAACCACCAACTTACACCACACATAAAAATAAACTCAAGATAAGTAAAAGATTTAAATGTAAGTCTAGGACACCAGTCCTAGAGGAGAACATAGGCAGGGAAATCTCAAATATTCCCCACAGCTGTATTTTCACTGATATGTTCCCCAGAGCAAGGGACATAAAGGAAAGAATAAACAAATGGGAGTTCATCAAAATAAAAAGGTTCTGCCCGGCTAAAGAAAACATCAGCAAAATGAAAAGGGAACCAACCATATGGGAAAATATATTTGCGAATGGTTTGATATATTTTAATTTTCAATATATCTTTATGTTTTTCTGATTTTAAAAAAAGAATCTATACTTGTCTCAGAAGTGAAAAATACAGACATGTATGGGGAAGAAACCAGTGTTCAATGACATTTCTAGGTCTTCTTACAATACGAGAAGGAACAGAATAATGATTGTGAGGGTCTCTCAGAAGTTTAGTTTCTCACAGGGAGTTGCCAAGGGAGATAGCTACTGTATTTTGCCATGTATAATGTGCACCCATGTGTTAGGCCCAAACTTTCAGGAAAAAAATCTTTCATTTTAATCTTTTAATTCAATTATTTACTTATTTATATTTAGAAACAAAATCTATTGTTGTATTCCAGGGTATTGTTCTGCATATGGATATTGTTACTGCTTTCTAGAGCTACATTTTAATGCATAAGCATAAATTAAGGAATTAAAAACATGTACATAAACACGGAATTAGTACTACCCATGTATAATGCACATGCTTATTTTCCCCTCAAAAAGTTGAGCAAAAAAGGGCTCATTATGTAGAGTAAAATATGGTATTTCTGGTTATATGACCTACACCAGATCCTTAATCTAGCCTCTGTAGCCATGCAAACAATAGTACATAGGGTTAATGTACGGATTACATTAAAAATTCAAGTAATTCCTTTAAGACAGTTGCTTGCACATAGTAAAAACTTGAAAATGTTTTATTAAATATTAAGACTATATCAGGGAGAAAAGTCACTTTAACATAATGTCATGGCAGCTTCTGCTTGGAGGTCTTTGAACAACTTCGGGTATAGACTATTATTGTCTTGAAGGTACTCACCAGCCATGAAAGCCCAGAGGGAGAATCCTGGACGACTGAGGAAGCAAGGCACATCCTTTCTCCGAAGGAGCTGGTCAGGGAATGGAAGACAAGGTCTAGGAAAGGGGAAACAAGATGTGGAGAAATTAATGTGGGGAGTTAGAAGCAACAGAGCAAAATTCCAGGTCCTGGGATAGAAAAGAAGATTCTCTTCTCACACTTTCGGTGTTGTACTGTTTCTCTCTGTTACATAAATCCACAGTAGCAACGCAATTGCATTTGTAGCAACATAGCTGCAAATTGTAACCATAAAAACCAAGAAATAAATGTGTGAGCTGCCCTCAAGTGACCCTGACTAAAGGTTAAACAATATGGAAATCCCCCATTTTCTCCTTGTGGCTTGTCCACAAATTTAAATGAACACTGATGAAACACAATGATAAGTGTTCAGCATAATGATGTGTAAAGTTAAAGGCAATGTTTAATTTGCCATGTGGCACATGTAGGCTAGAAAGAGTACATACCTTCTGATGCATTTAGTAACTCTGTCCTTTTAGAAAGTGCCTTTAAATGAAAGGTTCTGCGTGAACCATAGCAATACTGTATGTATGCATGAGAGAATAATGAAGAACCCTGGCCTTGCTTCTTTAACAGCCTTTATTTTCCCTGGGGGAATGAGTGGGGGGCTGAAGTTATTTTTGTGGATTGGTAGATTTGTTTTCAAGTGCAAATATGGTACAATTTAGGTGGGCCCAGTTTTAACCACATACTTTCAGTTCTGGGGAAAATACACATTATCACTTATTGCTTGAGGAGTGACACATGAGATATTAGGGTTTTCAAGTGTTTAATAAAAGAACAGCTAATTACAGAATATGTAGCTTGGACCAGGAAGCACTGTTTATTTTAACCTTACCTGACCTCTCTCTCACCTCGTTCCTTTTATTATCACCATTTAAAAGATGAGAACACTGAGCCTCAGAAGGGTGGAGTAAATTGGCCAAGATTACATGACTAGAATTGCAGAGATGGGATTGAAACCTAGGTTGTGCACGTTTAATCAATGCGATGTTTTCTCTTTTTGCTCCTTACATGTTTCTGGGGTGTGTCATTCAAATCCATTGCTATATTTAGCATCTACTGTAGCAGAAATTCTCCAGCTTTCTAGGGTAACCCTTTCTTTTAGGATCCAGTTAAAATGATTTCAATGCTGTATAGTTTTCTGCGAGAAATCTAGACATCTCACTGATTTTTCCAAAAATTCTGAAGGGCAGAGGAAAAGACTTCCATCCCTTCTCATTCTGAGTTCTCCTCCTATCTTAGTTCTTGTCGCTTGTTCCTTTAAACATAAAGCAGGTGCAGTTCACTCTCTATGTACAGCCTCATCCTACACAGTCACACAGCTCCTCCTTTTTGATTCCCCTACACCACTCCTCTGAAGGTGTAACATGTCCACTGGGTTAACTAGAAAGCAGATACTGAGGCAGAATTAGAAATGAAAGGGCTTTATTGGAAAGAGGAGGGGGTAATTCCATGAAAAATAGAAGGAGAAGGAAGCCAAGTTGGGTAGAGAAAGCAATGTAAATCGAGGGGTGGCCTAGAAAGACAGTGGCAAGGGGTAATCTTCTCAATGATCACAGCTTTAAGGTTTGTGTGGAAGAATAAGTGGCTCAAGGTGATAATATATTTGGACTCATAAACAGTGGCAAAAGGCCTGTACAGATAGTCAGGGTCCTGTAAGGAAAAGGACTGAGATACGAACATATAGAAGTGGACCAGAAGTGTAAAGATGACTCTATTATATGTTAATTCCCCCAAAGCATCCACTCTCAAATTAGCCAGTCCTTGTCTACAGGCACTACAGAACCACAGGCACCTGAATAGAGTGCTCACAGTGGCAGAGATAGAGGTTATGCACAGCACCAAGAGTATTGATTTCCACTTTCCAAGGCTCATCTAGCTACTGCCACCTCTGAATGAACCTGTGAGCAACAGAGATCAATGCTGAGCTTCCAGCATGGCACTATTTTTCAGGAGACCAATCAGCCACTGGTCAAGTTGACTACAATGGGCATCATCCATTTTGGAAAGACCAATGATTTAGTTTCATAAAAATAGACATCGGTGCTGAGTCTGGATTTCTCTGTCCTGTCCACGGGGCCCACAGCGAGCATCACTATCCAAAAGTTTACATAGTGCCTGACTTGAGGCATAGGGTCCTATACAACATAGTATTCAACCAGTGGACCCACTTCACAATGAGGGTTGTAAGAAAATGAGCCCGTGATTATGGGATCCATTAGTCATATGACATACTGTTATACCCAGAAGCTGTTGCAATGGTAGAATGTAGGAATGGCCTGCTCAAAGAGTAGCTGAAGTGACAGTTCAGGGACAATACTGTGCAAAGACAGGGACTGTCATCTAGGGCGCAGCATGTAAACTGAATCAGAGATTTCTACATGACACTGTGTCTGAGAGCCAAGGAGTCAAAGGAGGAGTAGCCTCACTTAGCACCATCGGATGACTTTAGATTACTGGTCCTTGCAGTTTTGGAGTCTGTTAAGTTAAAGGTCTTCATCCTCAGGGAGCATATTCTTGCTAGAGGACACAGCAAAGTTCCCACTGAACTATATGTTCCAGCTGCCACCTGGGAATTTGAAGTCCTTGTGTCTTGGGAGCAGTAGACAAGAAGTAGTCAGTAACTTGACACAGAATTAGGAGTAAAGGGGTTTATTGGAGGCAATGCTTACGAAAGATGAAAGTGGGAGGATTGGGCAGGGAGCATCTCCCATTATGGTACAGATAAGACAATGGCTCTGTCTACATACTGGGACAATTTAGAGCAAAAATGTCCTATTAGTGCAGTCCCACATTGAGGGGAAATGGCTAAGCCCTAGTACTCCGCCATGATTTATTTCTTAAGAAAAGGAGGTCTTTGGCTGAAAAGCTAAGGTGGACATGAAAGTGCTAATTAACCAGTTTAGACTTCACTCCTTGTCAATGAATGATAAGTTTCTTCTTGAAGGGAGACCTGAGTACACACCTCCTTTGCAGATGCATTGTTATATGTGATGGACTTCAGCAAAGCATAAGTAAGAAATAAATCAATTTGATATTTAAAAAGTTTTTAAATATTTCTTGGCTCTTTTTGATGAGAAGATGTGCCACCCCCTGTCCCAGATAGCGTTCTCCTTGTGCCTGGGGTTGCTAGGAATCTGCCTGGGCTGGCTCTATGTAACTCAACTTTTTTCCCAGCTCCTCTTGATTCCCAGTTCCAACCTATTTTCTCTATTCACAAGGAACAACTTTCACATTACTGCTGCTTTACCAGGTTTCAAATTATCCCATCTAGGTTAGTTAGAGGCTTTCCCTCTTGAAACCAAGCAAGTAGTAATGAGGTTTCTAAAAGAAAAGTGCTGTTGCCTCTGAGGCTAAATCTAGTATGTCTCACTAGAAGGTAGAAAAAGTTGCAGTCATTTAGTTCTTTCCCAAGTCTGTTCCTAGCCCAGATCTTTCTTTTGAATTGCCTGTCGGTCAGGGTCTAATCATGAGAGACCAACCACACAATAACCTGAACAATGACAGTATAATACAAAGAATTACGAACCTCAACAGGGGATTGGAGTAATACAATATCGGCTTGTGGGGAGTACAGGGAACAGGTGTACAGAAAGAGCACCTATGAGGAACAGCCATTATACCTAAGGCTGAGCCTGAGCTTCAACCCAAGGGAGAGACTCCCTCAGGGCTAAGATCCACACTTTGTTTGCGGGGCCATGGTTGTGCTTCCCTCAATGACAGGAGTCACTCAGGTGCCCCACTGGTGGAACTTGCTGGAAATCCACCCTCCAGTGTGCTGGGGAAAGCTGCTGGAAGTGGGGTCTCTGAGGAAGGATTCTGCCAGGGAAAGCCCCGGGAGTGGGGTTAGAGGAGGATGCTGGCTTCGGGTACTGCTGATTGCCTTGTCCTTCAGGAGCCTGGGGCTGGAGGCAGAGTACCGACTGCAGGAGCCTGCAGAGAGAGCACACCGGGACCGCAAGTCTCCAGGGCCTCCTACTGCCAAAGTGGAACATCATACCAGTTGAAAAAGGGAATTATTTAAAGGGACCATTCCATTTCCACAGACCAGGCAATGAAGGGTGAGTGTGGAGCTGGGAGGGAAGAAGTTGCTAACTGACACATCCTCCCATCCCTTTTCTCTTTCTTGAGCCTACCCCTGGTCTAATTCGTCACCAAGCTCTTCAATGTATGTTGAAGCCATTTTCCGTTCTCCACCTTCAGAATTCTGTCCTTGGCTTGCTTCATGATAATCTTTCAAGAGCCTCCTAACTGGTTTTTCTGCCTCGTTATTGGTCCCCTTCAACTTATTTTCTGTATCTATAGAGACAGTTACTTTAACTCTAAAATCATCCACTTGAGGTGAAGGACTCTTAAAAGATAGAATCCTGCCTGTCTCCTGAATCTCAGGCTCATCTCTAATCATTCCCTTGCTTACACTCTGTGATGAACACTAGTGAACTATAGGATGTCTTCATTAGTCAAATACTGGTTATTTCAATCCCCAAATCTAGAAGGTTGTATAGGAAATGAAACCAACATAAGTAACACCATCATTTTACTAATGAGCAGACTGTTTATGAAATCATGTTCCTCTGAAACATCCCTCCCACTTAATACCAGGGTCTATGTCCTCACATCACATGAGTGGGTTGTTGGTGAGTCAGGATGCTGGCTGGTGAAAATATCTCGTAACAGAGTGAAAAAAATTACAAGAATTCCAAAGGAATCAACTCTGGGTTCTCTTTTCATTTGTTCTGAGTACTTAAGGTTCTAACTTCGGGCTGTTCTGCCTTCTCCCTAAGATGATATCTGATTGTTGGAGGAAAGTGTGGTGTTTATGTAATATCATATCAATTCAGAAGAGGTTTTTGGTATGTACAGATTTTTATAACAGCCTTTCCTGTATTTCAGAAAACATTCTTACCCTTATATTTCCCTAGTGTCTAGTTGACTTTTAAATGAACTTTATCTTGTCCTGTAGTGTTGGCTCAATTGAACATCACAATATTGTATTTTCTCAATAAAACCTAGCATTTCCTAATGAAAACATTGGCTTGCATAACTATTATCTCTAAAATGGGTATCAAAAGCCTAGTTTGAAACTAAAAGCTGAACATTGTTTCTTTTTTCTTTTCTTTTCTTTTTTTTTTTTTTTGTAGCTGAGCTCTGCTCACCTTTCTGAAGAGGCTAAGGGAATAATAAAGATTGCCAGGAATAAAAAGTGTTTGTGATAATGTTTCAGATTATTACCCTGAATGGGTTAATTTCATAGTTTTTTTTATGTTGCATAAAAGAAACCAGTACCCAAAGAATATAATGTATGATTTCTTTACAGGAGTTTTAGGATGAGGCAAAACTAAAGTTGATAAAAGTCAGAACATTGATTACTTTGAGAGTATGTTATATAATCTGGGAAATTGCAGGAGGAAATCTCATAAGATGCTGGAATGTTCTATAACTTGATGTGGGAGTGTATATTAATATGGGGAAGACAAATTTTTGATCTGTACACTTAAGGTTAGTGTGCTTTGGAATATAATTGGATATTGTCTTTCAATAAAAATTTGTGTTAGTTATTTATTGTCTTAATAAATCACAAATTTAGCAGCTTAAAACAACACACATTTATTGTCTAATAATTATGAAAATTAGGAGTTCAGAATGGGTCTCACTGGGCTAAAATCAAGGTGTTGGCAAGTCTGCGTTCCTTTCTAGAGGCCGCAGGGAAGAACCCATGTTGTGTTTTGCTTTGCCTTTTTTGAGCTTCCAGAGGTTTCCCACGTTCTTTGGCTTGGAATCCTCTTCCATTCTCAAAGCCAGCATTGGCCAGCTGATGACATCTCTCTGGCTCTGATTCTTCTGCCTCCCTCTTACCACTTAAGTGCCCTGGTGGTTGCACTTGTCCCACCTGAATAACCCCACATAATCTCCCTGTCTTAAGGTTAATTGATTAGCAATGTTTATTCCCTTTTACCATGTAATTTAACATACACACAGGCTTCCTGAATTAGGATATGCATGTCTTTGGGTGGGGGGCACATTATCCTGCTTACCGCAATTATTATTCTGTTACAGCTTCTTAATTTATAATTAAACTTTTCAAGATATAATCCTAATAAAAAAATAAAAACAAAAACTATTAACAATAAAATCTTGATCCCATTTTCAAGTGGCATCTATCACAATGGGTTTTTTTTTCTAGTACCAGTTATTCCTGGATCTGCTTACTCTAGTGCTCATGTGTTTATAATGTGCCGCATGAAGATTCAACCTCCTGTCCCAGCCATTCTCTGAAATATAATAGAAAATTCAGCTATAAAGAATATTAAACACAGGTTTCTGGGGGGGGGGGTGGCAAAATGCATATCAAGAGACAAAAAAAGATTGGTTGTAACTTCCACCTCAAGAAACCCCAAGGACAACTCACCCCTCATTATAAAAAATAATTTTTCCTTTGTTGGGGAAGGACATTTCCAGAAGCAACAAACACATGCTACCTCTGCAGCGGCCTACTTGATCTACCCAGAAGGCTGGTTCTGTTGACTTCTGGCAGTTCTTCGCTTGGCCTGCTCTGCCGTTCTCCTGGTGAGATAGTCGAGCAAATATTACAAACTGTCAGTGACACAATGTACATGGGGCGTATTCCAAACTTTTAGACAATACTTGTAAAAACCATTTTCTGGGTGGAACAAGGCACATGATTAAGGTGGGCCTGCTTTCAATTTTAAATAAGTTTGACTGGTAAGTCCTCATTTTCTTAATTGCTATCTGGGCCTTCTTATGCCCCATGGGTAAAGCACTGCGGTCATGACACTGGAGTTGATGGAGGACTCAACTGCCTGGTAATTCTGTGATCCTGTGCGATGTATAGGTAGAACGCCAACATGAAGTTTTATCACAAATTAGGCCATGAGATGAAGGCTGAAAAAGCACCATGCTTGTACTGGACTTAAACTTCACTTTAAAAAGGAAAAGAGCTTGCCCTGGCTGGGTAGCTCAATTGGTTAGAGTCGTCCTGATGTGCCGAGGTTGCAGGTTTGATCCCTGGTTAGGGCACATACAAGAACCAACCAATAAATGCATAAATAAGTAGAACAACAAATCTCTCTCTCTCTTTCTATCATCAATAAATAAAAAAATTAAATTAAGAAATTAAAAGGAAAAGAGATTCTGATATAAAAATGGCAGCTTTTAAGCAGAGAATGTGATATTGATTTTTCCAGGCATACCATTATGAAATTTAAGAATATCAGAGAAAAAAGAGAAACAAAAATAGGGCACACACCAGGAACTGGAAATGAGAATGTTATTGGACTCCTCAATAGCAACATTGAAACTAAAATAGATCAATGCCTTCAAAACTCTGAGAAAAATTTATTTTTGACCTGGAATTCTGTATTTGTCTTCTTTAAGGCATTGCTCCTTCAATTTCTGGCCATTTTGGGTTTCCACAATGCACTTCACTTTGATTCTTTTTGGAATCTTTCTCTGAATGAATTATAACTGACCTTCCTCTCCCTGTGCTAAATCATTTCTCATACCTGCATCCACTTTCTGTTTGCACACTGTGTTTCAATTATATACCTCCTAGTAATATTGAAGATGCAATTTGTATTGCTGTTTCTCTTTCTTCTTGTTGTTTTGGGGAAAGCTGCCATTACCTATAGAAAGGCCTTTTCCCTGCCCCCTTAAATGAAAAGATTTTTCCCTTGTTTTATTCATTCAGTCTTTCAACAGCTTTTAACAGCTACTTATTGATTGACTACTCTCAGCCAGGCTGAGGAGATAAAACAAAAGTAAGATCCCAATGGCCTCCATTATAACCTTTTGGCAATTCTAATTCTACCCTATTCATCCCGGCCAGACAGACGACAAGGTCAGGTGTTTATTCTCAGGAAAGCAAAAGAATAAGGCACATTTGAACTGTCAACACAATCCTCTTACCTGTACATTTTACACACTTTCATGTGGCTACAACTATGCATTCATGCTTTGGTTCTAAGTGTTCTTTCTCCATATGGATGCTTCTTCAGGGCATCAGAAACTGGAAAATCCTTCACAGTTAATTCCCCCCACGTTCTCTCCATCCTCATTCTCTATTTCCATTTGCCTGTGAATTTCTTGTCTTTGTCAAATGAGTCAGCAAATACATAACTGTTCCCTTATTTGACTTGTTTCATGTGTTTCGATGTCATACTGAAACAAAGTGGCCAGGGATGCTGTTCCAAAGTCCATGGTGTCTGCACATATGGTGCACACACGGAAAGGCAGCTATTCATTTTTCCTGCTCCATCTGGACACCCGGATGTTAGCTACAAATGCTAAATTGGCTGAATGCTTTGTATATTTTTTTCTTACAAAGCTTGAAGTATTTTTAAAGCTGAAATTTCTAAAATCAATAAAAAGGCCAATTAAAAAGTGAGGTCTCAGAATGTGGGAAATATAGTTTACTTACTTAAGAGTTTAACTTAGACACTCTAGGTGGGAATGTGGATTAGTGCAGCCACTGTGAAAAGCAGTATGGAGTTTATACAAAGAATAAAAAAATGGAACTGTCTTATGACCCAGCAATTCCACTTCTAGGAATTTATCCGAAGAAACCTGAAACACTAATTCAAAAGGATACATGCACCCCTATTTTCACTGCAGTGTTATTTATAATAGTTAAGATCCGGAAGCTGCCCAAGTGCCCATCAGTAGATGAGTGGATAAAAGAGCTGTGGTACATTTACACAATGGAACACTACTTCACTGTAAAAAAGAAGGAAATCTCACCTTTTGCAACAGCATGAGTGGACCTGGAGCCTGGAGAGCATTATGTCAAGTGAAGTAAGTCAGTCAAAGAAAGACAAATACCATATGATTTTACTTACAAGTGGAATCTAATGAACAAAATAAACTAAGAAACAAAAGAGAAACATAGTGATAGACATAGAGGATAGACAGCTGTCAGAGAGGAGCGGGATTGGCGGACTAATGGTGAAGGGATTAAGCAAAAACATGGTGAAGGGATTAAGCAAAAAGAAAAAAAGAAAAAAATACTCATAGACATAGATAACAGTATGGTGATGACCAGAGGGAAAGGTGCAGGGGAGGTAGAAGAGGGTTAAGTGGGGATAAATGATGATAGGAGACTTGACTTTGGGTGGTGACCACACAATACGATATACAGACGATGTATCATAGAATTGTACACCTGAAATTTATATACTCACATTAACCAATGTCACCCCAATAAATTCAATAAAAATTTTGAAAAAGAGTTAACTTAGATAAATTATTATTTTAAATGAAAGGAAATTTAAACTAACACACAGCTATTGTTATTATTGTGTGAGTCTTCTATCAATGAGTGTGCAAACAAAAGCTTATACAGCATGTATTTTTTAATTTATTCAAGTGAAGTCAGAAACTGCAGAAACAGTTGTCACTGGAAGGTATTTAGATATAAGAGAGAGTTTATACTAGAACTTTGAAGAGAATGCTGTCAGGTAGCCTTTTATGTTTTGTTAAACACAAGCACACGCGCGCGTGGGGTGGGGAGGTGTTAGCGAGATGTTTGCCTGAAAATTCTCAAACAATGTCCCTTAATCAAAGATGGGATTTTCACCCTGCTTGGGAGATTAATCATTATGATGTATCTATCACTATAAAAATATCCTGGCCAGTTGTTTTTTGTTCATTTTATTTATTTATTTAAAATTTATTCAAAATGTTTACTGATTAGTCGCTCTGTGTCAGTCACTGTTAGAGCTGCTGCTCTTGTTGAGTTTATATTCTTGTTAAATAAATTATAATGTGGCGGTAATTATTACCTAACGAGCCAGATAACAGGAATAGAGTCTAGGCCAGAGATTCTCTTTCAGTGAAGGTGGTCAGGGAAGTCATCTCCAACGAGGTGACATTGGAGCAGACACCTAAAGGAAGAGAGTGAGCCCTGCTGATTCTGGGGGAAAACCATCCAGACAGAGAAAACCACAAGTGGGAGAGGCCCGCAGTGGGAGGGCGCCTGAGGAGCATTAAGGACGCTAAAATGGTAAAAGGATGCAGTTTGGTAAAAGCAAAGTGTGAGCGGGACGCTGGGGACAAAAGGGGCCTAAAGTTAAGACCAAAACAGCAGTGGAGTCCAGGCCATGTAGGATCATTTAAGGAAATGCCATAAATAAGTAAAAAATTTCCATGCAATGTGTCCTGGAAGTTCTCAGGCATTTTCTCAACTCCTGAGCAACAATATTTCCAGTTAGAGTTATAAATGCAATAAATTGTATCTGTCAATTTATTAGATGCATAAATAACTTCCACATTAAAACCAGTGGTCTCACTAGTCCTATCATTTGACCTACCAATGGCACCTGATGCTACTGACCTCTCCTGCCTCCTTAAAGCATCTCACTTAGTTCCTAGCTTCCTCTCTACTTTACTTCTCAGTCTCCGTGCCAGGCTCAGTACTAGGTGCTGAGCATATAACAGGGGATAAGACAGGCATGATGGCATCCACGATGCGTAGGCATGAGGGAGGGAGACAGACAAAGAAAAAACATGTAGAGACAGAAATAAAATAAAATAATTGTATAGTGTAGTAAGTCCTCCCTGTGAAGGAAACAGGATGTTGAAATGAAGACTAACGGACAGTTCAGCGGGGAACCTGCTATGGACGTCGCAGGCGAGGAAAGCTTTACTGAGGGCAAAGAAACTTCAGTCGAGACTTAAAAAGTAGGTGATCAAATTGACCCAGTTTGCTCAGGGCTTTCCTGGTTTTAAAACTAAAAGTTCTGCAACCTTGGAATCCCTTCAGTCCTGGGCAAACGAGGATGGTTAGTCACTCTATTTGAAGGATGAAAAAGAACCAGCTTTGCGAACACTAGATGAACTAGCAAGCACCCTCGGAAGAGCGGACTGCATGCGAACAGTCTCTGAGGTGGGAAGGAGCTTGGCATGGCCAGGGAAGGGGCAGCGCAGGGAGGACCCTCCAGGAACAGATGAGGAGGAAGAGCTGGCAGGGAGCAGATTTTAAAGTGAGGACTCTCTGGTAAAGAGTTTTGACTTATTTGAAGTGCAATGAAAAGGTATTGACCTTTTTTTTTTTTTTTTTTTTTTTTTTGTAGGGAGTGATACAATTTGATATTTTAAAACAATCAGTATGGTTGCTATGCTAAAAAAGTATAGAAGGGGTGAAGAATAGGATGATATGGCAGTAGCCCAGGTGAGCAATGAAGTTGAAGAGAAGGGGTCATATGTGGGACATATGGAGGCAGGAAGGACCGAACTCGTTGATGGATATTTCATGGGGTTCTAATTTGAGCAGCTGGATACATGGTCTAGTGAATGGAGGAAGAAGAGGTACTTTCTGCCTGTATCTCAAACCCTTCTGTAGACTAGTGATACATGCCAGAGTAATGTATCACTAAATGTAGATTTTAGGTATGTAGCTTTGTAGGTTTGTAACTCCTTACAAAAGGCATTCATTCCAGAATTTCAAATATGTAACCTACGCAAATAGGAAGCTTAGAGCCAAGCAAAGGAGTTGCCATCCCTGAGTCTCCGGCATAACTCAGTTCATTTATTTTTAGAGGAAAGCACTGACAAATGACCTGCCCGGCGGAGCTGCAGTGGTAAGCACAGCGATACCTAGAAGGAGAAAGCATCTGCCGTTCCTGCCTGTGGTGTGGGCCCCACCACAGCGGTGTCACTTCTGCACCCTCAGATCCTGCCTGCCTGTCATGAGGGCTCAGGCATTAAAAAAAGGAAGAGAGATGTTAAAAAATGACGATGGGCCAAAAAGAAAAAAAAAAAAACAAAACACCACACTTAAAAAGAAAACCATGAACAGAAATTTAAGTTAAAAAATTAAGCAAGTACTTTAAATGAAAGGACTGAGCCAAGAATTATTCATAAATTAAAGTAATAGATTTGGTTGAAAATTAAAAAAATAAAAAGTTTAAAAGAGACATAACTGAAGAGTGAAAGAAACAAATTAAAGATAAAAATTAGGGCTAAATAAAACTATATCAAAAGAATAAAATATACATTACAAAATCAAGACTAAATAGGATGAAAAGTAAAAACTCTAGAGCCCAATATTTAGAAGGGTAAAATCTGGCAAAGCTATAATTAACTAAAGGATAAATATAGAGAACAAAAATAAAGAGGTGACAAAAGACTAAAGGAGGAAGTGCACAAAATGAAAATGTTAAGACTTCTTAAGACTAAACTCCAAATCCCCAAGTATTTGTGGAATGAAGGTTTGGAAAAAGAAATTTACATTATTTAAAAAGAAACAAAACTGACAAGTCACATGATTTGCTTACTGCAGGTGATGTCTGGGCAGAAGTAACTCCCATAGGTGGGGGTGTCCGGAGAGCTTCTTGAGGGCAGAGATGGGCTGACCAGCCAGGCTCTGGGAGCCCTCGAGAGCTTCTGTCATGCCAGTGGCGGGCCTGTTGGTCAATAGTGAGTAAAAAGCTTGAAGCATCACTACTAACTAGGGTTATTACTTCTATTGCCCTGTCTCTGTTTCTGTTTGGTACTGCATAAAATTGGGTAATACAGAAAATACAGGATGGGTTATTTCTTGAGTATGAATATATTATTAATGCCTTCTGCAACTTTAACCTCAGAAGAGATCACTTGAGGCTGAGAATGGTAAGGAAGACAGCTCATCACTCAGAAGGCCTCCTCTGAGACAGTTTTCCCTCTCTTATGAAACACTCCCCCATCTTTGGTAATGTTACGAAAGTATCCTTCTGGGACTCAGAGCAGCAAAAACAACTGTGAAAAAGGACAAAGTTATAGGACTCACACTTCTCGATTTCAATACTTAATACAAAGCTACAGTATTCAAGACAAGGGAATGCTGGCATAAGGATGGATAGATACATTAAGGAAACAGAATTGAGAAAGCCCAGAAATGAACCTATGCTCAAGTGATTTTCAACAAGGGTGCCAAGATCATTCAATGGGGAAAGGACACTTATTTCCACAAATGGTTCTGGGATAACTAGAGAGCCACATATACAAGAGTGAAGTCCCCTACCTCACATCATAGGCAAAAATTAACTCAAAATGAAATATCGAGTATAGGTAAATCTATGAAGACAGAAAGAAGATTAACAATGGCTGAGGCAAAGGTAGGGAGATGGGGAGATGGGATATGACTGTTTATTCTCATAACAGTTCCATGAAGTAGATACGTTTGTAATCTTCATTTTACAGATGAAAATCTCAGGCACAGATAAATTGCCCACACAGTTAATAAGGGGGAAGTGCAGGAATGCGATAGCTCCAAGGTTGTCGGGAGGATACCATCTAGTAAGCACTCACTTTAGGGTAGCTATTATTACCTATAAACATTGATCTTGAGTGGTGACTTGTATCACAAGTATACTGTGCTTTGGGCAGGGTTATATCAGTAGAATAAAAAACTAAGTCTTATAAAGATAAAACTATACATCATACTTGGGCATATTTTCCTTTCCATTTTGAGATGTGGCTATTGTATATACAATAAAGTATATAATCCAGGAGATGAACATCAAAATTTAAATGTGACCAGTTTATTTTTAAATGAAACAAAATCTTGCACATTAATTTTGATTACCTTGCTCAGCTCCCCAAAGCCCCTCATTCACCTTTCTGCTAAAATGAGCTTTGAAGGGAAAGAATAAAAACATAATTCTAGAAGTGTTTTCACTCCTGGGTGAAGTCCTTTCATAGTCTTTCTATATAGGGAAGTAGAATTTATTCACAATGTTAGTAAAATGGTGAGAAATTTTTTACACTTAAAGACTGGTAAACCGTAAATATCTGATTCTAAGCTCTTGGAACCAACAAACTCAGAGCTCACATCCATTAGTTTGGTAGAATATACTCACAAGTACAGCCCAATATCACACAATAGAACTACAGAATCAGTGGAGACACTTGCATGAAGATTTAAAGAACAAATCTGTGGTAAATAAATGACACCTCTATAGAAAAACATCTGCACAGAATAGTCGGACATTCTTTTTTTGACCCATCCCCCCCAAAAAGCAAAATTAAATTCTTATGTTCTTAATTGTGCCTCTTGAGAGTAAAGTAGAAAACTATTGGGTAGTCAAGTCAGAATAGGGCAGAGACAGATAGAAATTTTATTCATTGGAGTATTCTCTGACATCTTACATTTCTAGCTGTAGAGAGAGGCTATGAGGCTGGTTTTCTGGGGTTCTGCCCTCCTTGTGCTCTTTTCTGGGAAAGTCCCACTTCGCTCTCAGCCCAACCCTCCCACCTGCAGGTGAAACTGATTAGTTTCAGTTCTGTCATTTGCAACTAAAGGGTTCAGACAAATTCTGACCTCCGATGTCTTCTAATTAGCAAACCCAGCTGGAGTGAGGAACTCCTCGCTCAAGCTCTTGGTCTGATTTCAGTAGAAATATTGCTCCCCCTGCTGGAAGCTGTTGGCATCGACCAGGTCTCAAGGACAGTGTGGCAGAAACAGCTCCCAAGGCACTCTCTCTTCCAAGTGCAAGCTGTTTTACCTTACCCAAGTTACCTGGCTTCTGTGAGCCTCAATTTTTGCATCTTTAAAATATTAATGTTAAGAAACTACCTTCTGAGACTGATTAGTTAAAGGGCCACATAAAAGCTACTTAAACAATGGAAGATATTATACTAAGAAAATTTTAGGGAATAAAGCAGCCTGTTCTTCAAGTTTTTCAAGGTTGTAAAATAGTTTTCTGGATCTGAGAAAACATACATATATTATGTCAACCTAAGAAGCTATTACTGTAGAGTACAATTTAAAGCACTACTTAAAGACAGGTGGAACTATTCCTTGGTTAGGGATATAATAACTTGACATCATAAAGATGTAAATTATCCCTAATTTAATAGTAGTCCAATATAATTTCAGTGGCAAAACATTCTGTTTCTCCTGGAACCTGGGGGAAGGAAGTCTGATAAACGCGTGAGGAACTGCTATAGAGTAGAAATGGGCACGCTGTAGGGTGCTCAGGCAGAGTGGGCCTGAGGAGAATGAGTTACCTTGCCATATCTCCACTTAGTCAGCAACCATTTTCTGGTCCATGAGTTGGGAGAGGGATGGGACACACTGTAAGACTTAATCTTGCCTATTAAAAGTACTCCAGTCATTTGCACATTTACTCAGGCTCAGCACATTACTCAGTCTTGCTGGGTTGAAGTTGTCAGGTAAAATGCAGCTACCCAGTTAAATTTGAATTTTAGATAAAACTGAAACATTTTTTAAAAACATAAGTACATCTTGTGTGACATTTGGCACATGCTTATACAAAAGGACATGACTCATTGTTTATCTAAAATTAAAATTTAACTGGGCATCCCGTATTTTTATTTGCCAAATCTGGCAATCCTATTTAGAGTTTCTCCCACCTTTTTCCCTTCTTCCTCTTTCCTGAGGAGGAGCAGGAGGCTTGAGCAACAGTGTAGCATCGGAGGTGCAGCCTGCGTCCTGCACGCAGCCTTTCCTGAGAAGCCTCTTTCTGCTTTGGGCAACAGCCTCTCCTCTCAGCGCGTGCTTTGTCCCTATAATGTGCAGTCAGTTCTCTTGGCGGGATCAGGGTTCAGGGCATGGGGTCCTCCCAGGCGGACTCTGGCCCACCTCGCACTGGGTTGCCCTGAGGACTCTGCGGCATCCTCCATTTCTCTCATGGTTTTGCTGTCAATCCCATGGCTTCTGCTCTGGGATCCTGTGGCCTTGTGTCTAAGCTTCTTCTATAGCTTTCTCATGGAGCATTGGAACTTTTTCAGGTCTCCTTCAAGTCCCAGTGAGCTGAGGGAAATGAGGGCTAGCGTTCTCTCTCCATTCCTTCTGGAGGGTCAGTTATAAAAATATTAAACCTTCGTACAGGTGTCACCAGATGGGTTCCACGCTGGGGGCTGGCCCTGTGCTGACATGGTCCAGGACTTCCCTGCTCTAGACCCACGCAGGAAAGAATTCAAGAACCAATGGAGTGATAATGAAAGCAAGGTTTATTTATGTAGGGAAAGAAAGAGGCCAGGACGAGTGTTCCTTGGCTGCAAGTCTCACAGGGCACTGCTGTGAAAGTACATGTCTGAGGGGAAGTGGGTAAACTTGTGGGTGAATCGCATGCTGGGTCTGTCAGTTCTTGGGATTTCACGTTCCCAAGGGTAGGCTGTTCTGACCTTTGTGGCGCCATACTCCGTCACCGCCTTCTGGTTGGGAGCAGGTCTTCTTCCTAATGTGGTCCACTCCAGAAGTGTCATGGCATTCATCCCCTCTGCGCCCTTCTACCTGTGCGGTCAGTTTTCATTATATTGATGCTATAATGAGCTTTGGGGTCAGTCTCTGGTTAATTTTACCTTCATCTTGGAATGATCTGGTTTTAGCCAATCCTTATTGCTGACTTCTGCGACCACCGCAGGGGTTCCTGCCATTCACTATTTTCTCTTTGATCATCCACAGAGGCTGGGGCTCTGAGGAGGGAACCTAGGGGCTTATGGCCTGTGATACTCTTCTCCACTCGTACCTCCTCATCCCACTTGTCAGTTTTCCCTAACTTCTTCCTATCCTGCCTCAGTGGCAGAACCCGTTTTACTCTACTTTGCTTTATTGTGCTTCACAGATGTTGCATTTTTTACAAATTAAAGACAAGACCCACCACCAGCCAAAAGATTACTATTCCTTTTAGTGTCATACTTGCTGTATTATTGTCGTCTGGAGGAGAACCTGCAATATACCCGAGGTATGGCTATATTGTATCCCGTAATGTCTAAATCCTTCATTAATTTATTTTTTCTCTCCGCACTTCAGCTTAAGCATTTTTGTCTTTTTCTATTTCCCTGGTCACAAATGCCCTTTTCTGCAGTGTTCTAATCTACTGTTAAACCTATATTGAATTTTTATTTCTGTAATTGTACTTTTCAGTTCTAGAATTTCCATTTAGTTCTTTTTTTCCTCTAATTTTCTGGTAAAGTTTTCCATTTTTATTTTTTCTTCATCTTTTCCTACATGTAGCTGGATACATTAACCATAGTTAATTTGAAGTTCTTCTTAGCAAACTCCGCTAACTAAATCCCTATGACTTTGGCTTCTTCTCTTGACTTTCAATCATTTGGTTCCGTCTTTTAGGATGCCTGGTAATTTGTTATTGGATGCAGACACAGTATATGAAAAACTGCAGGAGCTTCAGGTGATGCTATCTTTTTCTAGAGGTGATAATATCCCTGCCTGCTGCTAGGCAGAGAGATTTGCTCACTGTGGTCGCCTTAAAATTTAGCTGAATTAAGGCTTGTTCCCTCCAGGGGTTTCAGCTGAGAACCTAGATTCTTCACTTGGGCTCGTCCCTCATTCCCAACTTTGTTCTCTGTGTCCTCAGCAGAGTGAGACTATATACAACCTCCATGTTGCTTCTCAGAGGCTCTCTGCTCACGTTCTTAGTCCGCAGTCCCTCAGAGCTTCAGAATTTGGTAAATACCACGTATAAGATTTAGTTCTCCACCTCTCCCTTCTGATTGAGCCCTAAGTCTTCAATTCTTGTCTCTCCAGCCGTCCTGAAACCACGACAGCTTTGCTGGACCCTCCTCCCCCAAAGGCCCTCCGTCTTGAAAAAGCACAGATTCTCAGGTTGTTTTGGATCACACCTGGAATTACCGAATGCTTCTAGGCAAAAGGAAACTGCAGAAAATCAGCTCACCTTTTGGGTGCATCCTTATCCAGAATCTTGGTCTCTGGCCCTGGTTGCCTATGTATCTGTCCAATGCTTTTAAGCCAATGTTTTCTGTTTTATGTCTGGTTTTTCTACCTGGTCAAGGAAGAAGCATTGCGCTTATACACTTGTAGGGTGAGTGGAGGCAGTCTGGCTTCCTCATGCTGGTGTCTGGGTAACTGAGGGAAGCAGTTTCTCACAGCTTTGAAGAGGTCTGATAAAGTAGTGTTCTCATAGCCTTGAGCCTGGGTCCGATAAACCATTCCTATAACAAGAAGTTGGCTCACATGCGCAGCTCATGCTCTGTTACCTAACCATTTGGCTTGTAGCCTGCTTTGTTCCTTCTGGTACTGAAGGAGGTAGGGGCTTCTTAGTGTGTGCGCAGACATACACACACAGAGGGGACACATGACGTGCAGTGTGACACGCAGCTTGCAGCATGTGTGGATTGTCTACCCTTGAATAAAGGCATGTCAGACATTCCAATGGCTCCATGAATATTCTTCCATACGCACGAATCCCCTGAACCTGTCTGGCCTTGATCCCTCGCAACACAACACTGTACGAAAATATCCTTACTGTCTTTTTAAAAATTGTTTTTCTATCCATTGCTGAGGGAGCTGTTATAAAATCTCCCACTGTGATTATGAATTCTTCTACTTGTTTTTGTAGGTAAATTAGTTTTTATTTGTATATTTTCATGCTGTTATTAGATTAATAGAAATAGAAAAATTATTTTAGTCTTTATGGTGAATTTATGGTATCTTTTATTATTGTGTATTGTTGTTTTAAAAATCTCTAATAATGTAAAAAATAGTCTCTAACAATGTGTTTTCCCATAAAGTTTAATTTGTTTGGTATTAGCTAGGTATACCAATGCTTTTTGGTTGGTATTTTCATAGTATATAGTTTTCCATCCTTTTACTTTAAACTTTTCTTTATCTTTATATTTTGATAGATATCTTGTAAAAAGCATATAGTTTTTTTTTTTCATCCAGTCAGATGTCTTTAACTTTTCATTGGAGCACATAGTGTACTTATTTATATGTTTTTACAGGTATATTTGGGTTGAAATTTCCCATCTTACTATTTTTTATTTGATCTGCTTGTTCTATGTCACTCTTTCTGTCTTTTCTTGTCTTCCTTGCACTGATTACTTTTCATTATTCCATTTTACCTTGGTTGTTGTATATTGCTTGGTAGTTATATATTCCTTAAGTATTTTTTCAGGGTTTACCATAGAGATTACTTCACATATGCTTACTTTTAAAAGAATACTATTAATTGCCTCTTCTATAATCTACTTAGAAAATGCAAGAACCCTGAATTTTAACTCCATTCATCCCCTCCCTACTTACATCCCATTGTTATCTTGTATTTCAATTCTCTATATATGTTAAACCACACAGATTTTATTATTGTCTTATACTTGATACATACTGAGATCTGTCCACCTGTTTACCACTTTTCTTGCTGTCTATTTTTTCCTATATCCAACCAGATAAAATCTGAGAACATAAGAGTCTGTCCAGAAAGTATACATCCACATACTATGAAAAATAGAGGCATTTACTGAAGAAGATACAAGATACAAGAAGCATTGTACATAGGACAATGATGCCTCAGTCCCCTTCAAAGTAGGCAACTTGGGACATCATACAGTTCTCCAAGCATCTCCTCCACTGTTCAAAACACTCTGCAAAATTCTTTGTTGGAATCACCATCAGCTGCCCTGTTGTATTTTTCTGAATCTCATTTATGGCCTGAAATCTCTTCCCCCTGAAAGATGATTTTAGTTTTGGGAAAATCCAGAAGTGATAGGGTGCCAAATCTAGGCTGTAGCCGGGGGCTGAGTCACCTGAGTGATTTGATGCTTTGCCAAAAAACTCTGCATGAGACATAATGCATCAGGGGGCACATTGTCGTGGTGAAGATGCAAATCACTAGTTGCCCATAGCTGCGGCCGTTTTCATTGTATTGCATTGCTCAACTGATGAACACTGAGGTAGTACTTCTTATTAATTGTTTGGCCTGGACGGGCGTACTCATAATGCATAACACCTTCCCAATCAAAAAACACAGTTAACATGGTCTTGATCTTGCTGCGACTTTGCCGTGCCTTCTTGGGACATGGAGAACCAGGCAACTTCCATTGGAACAACTGGGCCTTCATTTCCAGGTCATCATAGCCATAGCCCCACGATTCATCTCTGGTTATGACCTTCTTGAGGAAATCTTGTTTATTGGTAGTGGTTTGAATCGTCATTGGCAACTGCAGCACAATGTTCCTTCTGCCCTGGTAGCAGAAACCATGGAACAAATTTTTCCATAACCCGTTTCATGCCAAGATCCTGCATCAAAATGTCGGACACAGTTTTTGGAATCCCCAGATGAGCTTCTAGTTCTCTCACTGTCACCAGTCTTTGTTGATTGCAGCCCATACATGTTCAACATTCTCAGGTGTTCAGCTTGTTGCAGGCCTTCCAGAATGTGATCACTTTCAACAGATTCTCGACCATCTTTGAAGCATTTGTGCCACACTTTTATTTGAGCTGCGCTCATTGTATCATCCGTGAAAGCCTTCTGAATCATCTGAATAGTTTCCACGGGGGAATGTTCAAACTTAATGCAAAATTTGATATAGATTTGTTGATTTACTCAGTCATTTTGAATGCAATGGCCACATAGTGCACATGCTTGCTCAGTGGTGTGTACTGCCCCCACTGACTAGTACAATGAAGTCATCATTATTCACGCATGTGCATTCCAGTGCACTCTCCTTGGCTGCCAGGCTACACTGTGTCGTGAAAACCATTCTCATTATATTAACAATGGCTTGACTTTCCCTGGACAGACTTTGTATTCCTTTTATCTTTTAAATATATTTTTTAGTTAAAGTCTGTTAACGAAGAACTCTTCAGTTTTTGTTTTCCTGAGCATGTCTTTGCTTCAATTTCCTTCTTGAGAAGTATTTTACCTGGGTATAGAATTTTAGATTGGTGGTTTTCTTCTTCTGAAACTTTTTGAAGATAACTCTTTTGTTTTTTGGATTCCATTATTCTTGTTTAAAAAAACATTCAATTTAATTTTTTGTCATTCAAGGGTATTTTTATTTTTCTTTGCTTCCATTTTTTTTCTTTGTCTTTACTTTTCAGTAGATTTACTGTGATACAGCTTAGTGAATATATCTTTTATCATGTTTGCAGATTATATGGTTTGTTGAATCTGTGACTTGAGGTCTTTCATCAGTTTAGGAAAGTTCTTAACCACTCTTACTTCCAAATTGCTTCTGCCTCATTCTTTCCCTCCTCGTCTTCTTGGACTCTAATTACACACACATTAGACCTTCTTACTTTATGATGAATGTTTTTCCACTATCCTTTCTTCTATATTTTCCTTCTTTTTATCTCTTTACTTCACTCTGGATATTTTCTTTGCACCTGCCTTCAGATTCATTAGTGCTTTTCCACTCTTCAGAAGGATTTAATCTGCTTTTAAGATGATCTATTGATTTCATAATATGTTATTTTATTTCTTAGTTGTAAAATTTCCATTTGGCTGTTTTTTATTATTTTCACTTCTCTGCTGAAATCTTCAACATGCCTTTTTATCTCATTGACTACTTTAAGCTTTGTTATTTTGGAGACTTCATCTGATAATTCTATATGTGGATCTTTTCTATTGCCTTTTTCTGTTTATTTTTATTCATATTATGTCTCCTTATACATGTATATGTATGCATGCATGTATGAGACATTGATTTTTAAAATGTTTCTTGAGATACTGTAAAGCCTACATTGTTGATCTCCCTCTCCATGGAGGATGATTTTTTTCTTTTGCCCCTGGCAGATTATTCTGGGATCCGCTCAATCCAATTTCAGTGGTTGACGTGTTTTCAAAGTTTCCCAGTGAGTTCCTATGTTTTTCCAGGTCACCACCATTCCTGGAGTGTAGTCGTAGGTCCCAAACCACAAGAAGGAAGATTACCAAGGGGAGGGGTTACTAGTTCCCCTTCTCTCAGCGAGCCCTAGGTTCCACTCACTATCCTCATATCCTGAAGAGGCTTTCAAAATCTATTTAATCTTTTAGCTGCTCTTGCAGAAATTGGCAAATGCACCCATGGCAAGGTTAACATCAATTACCAGCTTACCTCTCTGGTTCTCCTCCGTTCCCTGCGCACCTGTCCAACATTTCTGTACTATCTCATTAGCACTCTGATGCTGTCAAGTAGATTGATTCTTTTTCAGAGGTTTTCAAATTATTCTAAGTAGGAAGGCATGTAAGAATTATCTGTTCTGCCATTAGCAGAAATGTAAAATCTATGTGTTTAATACCAATTTCCCACAGATTTTCTAGATATTTGTAATGAACGGTTTTCCTTAGTAGTCTTAGTCCTTCCTGTTGCTTCAGTGCAAGGACTGTCAAAATTATAAAAGGCACTGTACTGGTTAAAAGCTTGGTTGATTTCTGAAGTCAAAGTTTTGGGTTTAAATTGCAGTTTCACATCTTTTTATTTTTATATTTAGATTATCTGGAAAAGAATTTGGAGATGATTTTCCTGTGTTCTTTGAAAATGTAATTGTGAAGATGAAATAAGGTAAGGTCTATAAATCATTTAGTGTAGGATTAGCCAATGGGGGTAAACTCTAGAAATGGGTTGTTGAAAAAAGAAATCTTGGCTCTCTAGAAAAATATTCTTCTCAGTGGAGAGATTTGGTGTTACCACCTCAAATGATCAGACTTACTTTCTAACATAGTAAAACAATCAGACATGTACTCCTTAACGTGATATAATGAAAAGTATATTATATCACCTATGTGGTATAGTTGCTAAATGTTATACCTGAAACAAATCATGATGAGACAATCAGTGAAATCAATTATTGCACATCCTGAAAGATAATCAGCCTGAACTCTGAAAAAAAAAAAAGTCAGTATCCTGAAAAACAAAACCAAAGGCAGGAGAACACTGGGAAAGAGATTAGAGAGACATGAAAATGACATGCACATATAAATCTTACTTGGATCCTAAATTGGAAAAAACTATAAAATCTATTTTTGGGGCCATTGAGGAAATTGAAGTTGGATTTTAAATTACATATTATTGAATTAATATAAAATTTTAGATGTGATAATGATGTATATAAGAGAGTGTACTTATTGTCAGAAGATGCCATGCTGAAATATTTAGGGATGAGGTTATCATCACGTTTGCAACCTATTTTCAATCACTTCTGCAAAATTAATAAAACATGTGGAAATGTTAACAGGTATATCTAGGTGAAGGATACACATAAAAATTTTTGTTGTATAATTTTACTTTTCTGTGGGATTGAAGATTTTCAAAATAAAGTTAGAGGAACATTCTTTGCTCTTCCATTGGAGTTATTCATTCTCAGGTGTTTTTAATTAATTCAATGAAAATGTATTTAGCACTTAATATTGCATACTCTTATAGGTTACTGAGGAGTGATGATGAACTAGGTAAACCATTTGCTAACTTTGTTTCCTCATTCACAAAGTGGAGATACAGTACTAGCACCCCCACATAAACTAATGCTTGATGAGGAGTAGGCACTCGATAATATTAACTATTATAATAAATCAACTTTTGATTTATTGTTGACCTATTTCCATCCATTTGACACTTTTGCTCTTTCAAAACTCTACTTTAAATAGAAAGGAGCGATCTTCCATTTTGTGCATTATTCTTCCCAATCCATATCCTAATCTTACTACTCATGTTATTTTTGTTAATATTATTAGGCTTTTGAAGTTTTAGAGAAAGAAATTATATAAAGTGAAAACAAAGATGAAATGAAGGTGGTTAGGAGTATATTTTTCAAATTAGCCTGTATTTCTGTGAATGTTCTAAGGTCTAAAGTTCATATTCATAGAGATTTTATTGATGATTATGTCCTGGACTTAGAATGGGTTATAAACTAAAAGCAATGAATAAAAAGGGCTTCTAAGTTTATTTTTTTATTAGATGAGACTTTATTTTTTATTTTTAAAACAAATTTATTTTTAAAAACAGTAGATGTTGAGCTGATTAAATATTAAAAAACACTGGAAATTCCAATACTTGTCCCAATAATTTTGCCTCTTTTACAAACTGTGCATACTTAACATGTTATTTTATCTATGACTAATAGCACTCCTTCCATGTTACTCCACCCACTCATGTTTTCAGATGCTAATGGCTCAGTCTGATAAATGTACAGTTTATTCTAAGCCCATACCATGAAATTTATCTTTGAGTTCCAAAACTTTGCTTTTAGTGTAGACTGTGATCATAGCTCATAATTTATACAAAGAATTACTTAATACAATATTACAAAAATCAAACTAAAGACTCAATAATTAAAAGTAATAATACTTTAGGGGTTAAGTGTATTTTCAAGTGTTTATTTAAAAAAATTTAAAAATTTAAAATCCTATTTTTCTCTTACAGCTTTTGAGAACAATTATTCATATATTAGCATTAATATCAAGCACACCATGTACCTTGTGAGCTGTATATTGCATTTCAGTACTTGTCTACTACCAATATAGTAAATTAGTTTTATTACATTATTTTAAGTTTTCTTTTAATTCTAGGTAGAATTAAAATAAATAATACAGAAATAATTTAATAAATCTTTATGGAATACCTACTATGTTCCAAGCTTTGAGAACACAAAAATAAATAAATGGTCCTTGCCATTAAGAGGCTCACAGTCTAAAAGAGGAGACAAATAAAACAAACAATTTAACGTAGTACGACAACTTTGAGAATGGGATGTACAAAGAACTACAGGGAACCTTGCGAGGGTCACTTAATCTAAAATGGTTTAAGTTAGGGATGGTTTCCAGATCAAGATGATAAGTTTTACAAAAAGACTGCCAAGAAAAGAATTAATGGTGGGTAACAGGAAGAACATTCCTAAGGACAGTGTTGCCAAGTAGTCTTAAGAGATAGGACCACCTGATCTTTAAGGCCCCTTCCAATACTAAGAAGACAGTAAGAGACAATCAGTCATCACCTGCTTGATCCAACAAAGGGAATTTGTAGAGAAAGGAGTATCTTCCTACTTGTTAAATACTGGTTTCCTGGATTCTAATTTTCATGCTATAGAGCACAATTTTAGAAGAAAATCCCTTACTAACTAAAATGTTTTGTAGACACCTTCTATGGTTCTGGCCACAAATTCAGAATGAACAATCTGATATAGTGAACTACTTTTAAGAAAAAGAAAACAAAAGTTATATGAAAACTTTCTGGAAAGCTATAAACTTTAACGAAGTCCAGTACTTAACGTTCTCTAAAACAATACTTTTCTTTCTTTTAAATGTGGAGAGCCCTGGCTGTAGTTCAGCAGTTTGGGTCTCAGCCTACGAACCAAAGGGTCACCGGTTTGATTCCCAGTCAGGGCACATTCCGGGGGTGCGGGCCAGGTCTCCAGTAGGGGGCATGCAACAGGCAACCACACATTCATGTTCCTCTCCTCTTTCTCCCTTCCTTCTGCTCTCTAAAAATAAATAAATAAAATCTTTAAATGTAGAGAAACAAAAAGGAGCTAATTCCTTTGTCTTGGTTATCTATGAGTAGTACACTAGATGGTGACATAGGCTATAAGGAGAGTTTTGCTAAAGGGAAGGGAAGGGGAAAGTCAAGGAACATATAGCAAGGACTCATGGACAAAACCAAAGGGGAAGAGCTGAGGAAGGGAAGGTGGGAGGTGGCAAGGGAAAGAGGTGGGGGGGAAGGCAGAGACAAATGTATTTAAAAAGTAAATAAATTAATTTAAAAAAAAAAAAAGAAAAAAGAAAAATAGTTTGGCAGTTCTGTTGTAGGTAAGTATTCTAAAAATTTTCCATAAATTTTCAGTCCCTGAGAGCAATTCCAGGTCAGTAGGAAAGTAATGGGAACCTTACTTAATCTCACAAGTTTTAGCCCTATGGCCCGATTAATTTAAAATTAAACCACAAATTTAGCACATTTTAAAATGGTTTCATTGTTTGACAATTCAATCTGATTTCACTGAAATAGAAATTTAAAGTTTCATTTAAACATATGATTATTAGTTTCATTTAGGTCATCTTCCCATGAGCCTAGTTATGCCTATTACTTAATGAATTGCTAAGACAGTTTCTTCAAATGGTTTCCGGAATTTTTGAATTACTGTTAAGCTGAAATACCACACTCTCTTATCATTAAAGTGCCACAATACACTAATGCTAATACATGGAACAATACATTTTGGAATCACTTCACTGGTATATTATTTCTTATATAAAAAAAATTCATGATTTTTTTCCTCTTACAGTAAAACCAGAAAAATATTTTTTACTGAAGTGCCAAGTAAAAACAAAGCTTTACTTTTATAATATTTTCTACTTAGTTTTCTTTTGCATGTTAAGTATTTAAAAAGGTGAACAAAAAAATGAATGGATAAAATACATGGTTTGCCACCTAGGAGTCTTATTAGTTTTAAACTCTCAAAGCTATGAGATCTCTGTCATTTTTGCATCTTTTTAGTTCTGCTTCTAGAATTTCGCCCCATGTTTCTGCATCCATTGGGTACATGATTTTTTCTGGTAGGCCAACAGGAGAACATATGTTGCTGTATCTGCCGCTTAGCCATTCAAGTTTCACTTTACTCTTCTGGTAATTCCTCAGTAGTATATCCTAAAAGAGGTAAACCATCATCATTAAACAATGTAATATGTTGTTGATGAGTGAGTTTGTTTGAAGCCTGAGAGAAGCTAATTGACAGGGCTGAAAAGAAGATTAAGTATTTACATTGATATACACATATACTAATAAATTTGTGCGTGCGTAGATATACATGTATATGTGTATATCTACAGAGTAAGCCACAGAGTTTGCTTGGGGTTTCGGATAATGTGAAGTGAAAAGAAGTAGCCACTTTCCTTCTGGTCAACAGGAAAATGCCCAAATTTAAGATTTAAAAAATGTTAAAGGATGGATGGGGGATACTGTGGTTTGCAGAAAAAGAACAATAATTCAACTTTAAATTCAAAGGCCAACACATTCTGAATGTCATTCTGTATATGAAATCCTACCTCCTTCAAGCAGAAGGTAGAGTGGAGTTCAAACCCACCACCAAATTATTAAGAACACTGCAGACCACAAAAATTAAACTTACCCTCCAGGAATAACCATTTTTTAGATCATCATCTATTTCTTTTTTGCACACAGCTCTTACAGCCAAGCAATGAGGTTTCCATAAGGAGTCATTGGTTCTTATTTTGTAATTCCAGCTCCTGCATGTCATTGAAGCCCTGCATAAACTCTGAATGTCCAGCCAACTGAAAATACGTAAAGTAATTTCTAGAGGCAGACATTCAAAAATGTTATTTTGACTCTCTTCAGCATCCACAGAGCTCAATTCTATGTCAGAAACTCTTAAGTTATTGTTCTTCTTGGAGTTATTCTGCATAGCTTGATGTTTTAGTTAAGTATCCTCATGTGTAACCTAAAAGGCAGAGTTTAAAGTTAGTCTCTTCAGATCAGACTATGGATCCTACTTTGAACCAGATACTTTCTGGGAATGATTTTGAAAACTTTACCTTTCCTGACTTGAGCTTCCCATTCTGTAAAATGGGGCCAAAAAAGATCCTCTCATATATATATGTTCTTGCTAAGATGAATGTGTAAATCACCTAGCCTCACTTCTGAAGTGCACATTGGAAGCACTCAACAAATGTTACTTCTCTTCTTTTCAATATTTTTAGTAAATGGGTTTGTTACTAAACATTTGTCTTTCTGCTTGCCCCCTAGGAACATTTTCTAAAAAGAGAAGTGATTCTTCACAGACAATAATTTACTGAGTTTAGTAGAAATGACTATTGGGAGAATACATTCCATTCTAAGTATTTATTGAAAATTTGTATGATTCAATTATACTAAGCTCCTGAATACTAATTATCTGTGCGAACTGATGCCTTGTCATTAAGTTCTTCATCTATGATTTGTGACTTATTCATAAACCTGATGGACATTTTGTAGGTTATATAAGAATTGTTTATCTATTTGCACATAAAGGGTAGGTGCTCACATTTGACACAAGTACTATCTAAAATGGACAAGAGGTTGGGGTCAGAGTTATGACGACACAAAGTCTCAAATATTCAATTTGGTTATAAGATTAGTGTTTTAGAAATGGCCTCTTGAAGCTACCCTACAGTTAATTATGAACAAAGTATAATAGTCACTGAGGCTATCAAACAACAGTGACTAAGCACTAGAAACAATGTTTATTATTCAGCTAGGTATAAAATGTGACTAAAGACTTAAAGTCCAGTTTCAGCTAATTTACCTAAAATGCATGGTGTAGACTTCCAAAATCAGCTGAGCTATTTTTGCTTATTAAGACAGCTTATACTCACTTAAAATCAGTTTATTCCATTTTGCACTTCCTTTTATAATACGGAGTGGTGGTGTTAAAGGAGGGGTTTGAGATACAGCTATATACTTAGCTCATGACAATTCCCCTTTCTAGATGAGTTACTCACCTACATGTTTCTGGACTTGCTAAGACCACAGTTGCTTCTATTCATATGATTGTTTATGATCCAAATTCACGATAGTGGTTAGAATTGTAATGCCTGTGTTGCTTCCATTCATACGACTGTTTATGATCCAAATGAACTATGGAGGTTAGAATTTTAATGCCTGTGTTCAAGAGAGGTCTTCCTCTTGAGGATCTGGGGAAGAAAACAAAGTGGTAAAAACAGGTTCATGAGTCAACCACAAGTTTTTACCACGCCTCTTCCCCTCAATACGCAAAGTCGAACTACTATATTCTTGAAAAGAATCTTATAGTAGGAGAACGTTACTGTTTGTCACTACTTCCAGGATCTCACTGGAATAAAATGCTTCTTCTCGTTAGTTACTCTACAAGAAGCACTATTTTGAATTTAACAGGGTGCCTCGGTCAGGTTCTTAAAATCCCACTAGGCATCTTTATTCTAAGTCCAGGTTTGCCTGGATGCCTGGAAAACTATCCCTTTTCTGCCTCTTCTTCACGAACCAAACTTTGCTGAAGTTCCTCTTTAGCTGGAGAAAGGCTTACTCCTTCCAGGTGTCACACGGAGGAAGGGATCCGGGGACAGCGCAGCCGTAGCCTCGGGAGCCTCCCGGCTATCAGGGAGCCTTCACCCAGTTCAGACCCCGCAAGTCGGAAGGAATGACTCCCGCGTATCATCTGAGCCACCCTCCTTGCGTGCCCCGCGCAGACTGCAGCTGCCAGAGTTCGAAGAACACGGAGCACTGACAAATGTACAAAATAACAACTCTGAGCATGGCTGTCAATTCAGCTCCGCCCCGCTGAGCCAAGGCTGTGCTGGCGCCGGAGCCCAACCCCCGAGACTGCTGGCCGGACCTTGGCGGAAAGAAAGAGGAGGCCTTCTTACCTGATGGAACGTGCGCGTGTGTCCGCCCGTGATTTAAATCCTGGGAACTCTGAAGCCATCCCCCCAGCTCTTCTGATTACACCCACTCAGCCCGCTTTGCCCAACCCAGATTTCGCGCAGGCGTAGAGAAGAGCGGGCATTGCCTTTTGGGATTGGTAGTTTTACCAGGGTGTCTCAGCTGGACAGAGGAGGAGAAGGAAGGCACCACGGACTACAAGGTCCGGTGTTCTCCACAGCAGGGGGCCCTGAGGAGGGGTGGGGGAGGGCTTACCCGGGGCTTTCAAACAATAGCTGGAGTGGCTGTGAGAGGGGATCCCCCAGTGCCATTGGTCTGAGTGGAGGGGCGGGGCAGGGGAACGCATTGCTCAACTCCCGCTGCGGGAGGGTTTGGCTCACCCGCGCGGTCTTCAGCTCCCCGCCCCTGGAAGGCGGGAACAGCTGTGGGGACCGTCTGCTTGCGGAGGGGCCTAATCCTCGCCTCCATGTCCGGGGTCTTTGAGCTGCAGCCGCAGGATGGCGGCCCCCGGGTCGCCCTGGCGCCCGGGGAGACGGTGATCGGCCGAGGGCCGCTGCTGGGAGTAAGTGTGGCGGAGGGCTCGGCCGACCCGGAGAGCCGTGCAACGAACGCCCTTGCTTGCTTCTCAGGCCTTTTTCCTCGTCCTGAACCTATTCCCTACCACGCCAGCCACGCCTGCCTGCATTTTAGAAGTTTGGGGGCAGCACATTTTTCACTCAGCTTTAATCAACTCACAAACGTTTCCCTTATGTTGCCTTTTAAAAGCACTAGATTGTGTTATAATCATTATAATCTCATCCAGGGGTCGCCGAACTATGGCCCTGGGTCCAAATCCAACCTGTTTTGGTATGGGTCCTTAAGTTTTAAGATGTAAAATGTAAACAGACAAATAACCTCTTAGTCTTTCAGGAGAATAATTGCTACAAGGGTTGTGGATATTGGCTCTTGACCTGAGGAGCCACAATATTTACAGTAGTATCTGGTCCTTTATAGAAAAAGTTTGCCAATCCCTGATTTTATCTTTCCTAGGATATTTCTTTTAAGCTTCTGGCCTCTTGTGGGACTGAATAGCCTTAGTTTAATTGTAATAGTCTTTTTCAGTAACACCAGTAACTAACCCTTATATAGTGTGTAGTGTTCCAGGCCTTGATCTAAGGTGTACCAAGTTTTTCAATCCTTTTTACACCATGTGAGTTAGGTCCTCCTAGTATCCCCGTTGTTCAAATGAGAAAATTGAGCTGTAGATCGGTTATTTAAAGGGCACAACGTTAAGGTTTTGGATACACAGTGTCACTGAACTATATAATGTCCACCCTCTTTGGGATGTTTAGGAGTTAGAAAATCGGTCTGTTGCATTCTGGAATTTTGTAGCTCTCTAAATATGTACTGTATATTTTCTTAACATTCAACTCTTCGTTTTTAGTGCCCACTTTGTGCAACACATTTTATAGACCCTAGAACTGTGGGGCATAAAAATATGACTGTGGAGACAAACCTATGTCAGTGAGCTAATACCAGGGAGTAATGATTGTGGACTATTATCCGGGTTAACCTCCAGCGTCTAAATGGAACCATTGGTATTAGCTTAGAACACTTCTCCAAACAGGAAATGGAGTGGTAATTCGAAGTCATGATAAGGAAATCAGTCCCAAAGTGGCGTGTGCTTATCTGTGTGTGCATATATGTACATGTAGTAAGGTTCATTAAGGTTTTAATTTGCCTGTTTATTTTTTACTGGGCAGGTGATTAAATATTTAAATAACACTGTTACTTTCCTCTACAATTTATTAAAGTATACACACATTTGAAGGAACTGCCTGCGAGGTTTGTCCTCCACCTCCCCTTTTCCCTTCTCTTCCTTCTTCCCTGTATCTATCTCTCCTATCCTTTTCCCTCTATCTCTATTTCTTTATATCTAAGTTATAAACTTAGAATATTATGTGCTTCATTTACAAATCTTTTGACTGGTGACTAATGAATTTTGATTTGCTTAACATTGTATCACCAACACAGAGTATTGTGGTTCTGGTTAAAAAGCGGATGAATTTTAGGCCTACGTTTTATAGACATGCCCACAGGTTGCAGACTCTTTCATTTTTAGTAGCTTGATCTTTTGTGTTACGAGTTTGTTATTGCGAGATGAGCCTATTTGACTTCTGTTTTTGAAAATGATGAGTAGAAAGTTAGCCAGTTACCTGGTCTGGATTTTTGTTTTCATTTTCAAATAATCATTCAGTAATGGGATACTATTGACAGGTTTGGTAGGTATTAGAAGTGGTTTTGAATGATATCCTAAATGGATTGAGAGAAAAATTTGAAGAATAAACAAATCATCTGGTGGTTTTTAAGATTTTGGATTTGACAGATGCATGTATTTCTTCTCTATGGTAGTTAAAACTCAACACGAGGGTTGCTTTTTCAAACAGTTACAGGCTTTTTTTTTTTTTCCCTTGTTTGCTTGTTTTTTGGTAGTATAAGAGAGCAAAGACTTAGTTCTAAGTGGAAAAACTCAGGAAATTCTTTGTAAATTCATAAATATATGAAGCGTTTTTCTTTGGAGACAAATTTTTATAAAACTTTATGGCTCCGCAAGCATAAAGTTTATCATTTTAAAGTGTAGAAACAGTCTTGATGGTAGAACAGTTTCACAACAAGAATGTCCCTGTCTTTACAGTAGCAGGAAAACACATGTACAGAAGAGCAGAATGAAGGGTTAATTGTCTATCCGCTTCGGGTGTGAGTCATCAGTGAACCCAAGGTCTTTGTTTACTTTACTAGGATGTAATTATGTTTCATGGTCTGTACAAATTAAGAGGTTTTACAGCAGGATGAATCTGTAGGTAATTACCCAGGGTGAAAACAGCCTATCCCAAAGCCAAGGCTGAGGAAAACAGCGAATCCTCAACATTATGGTGATGACAAAATTATAAGAATATACAACAGATTAGTGGTAGCAGGAGTTAAAGAAGTGGGGAGGGCAGCAGGAGAGAAAGGGGTGTGGCTATCACAGCATCAGGAGGGATTTTTGTGTTGATGGAAATATTTGTATCAACGTTAATAGTATCAGTATGTGATTTTGATAGTATACTGTAGTTTTGCAAGATATTACTCCAAGGGGAAACTGGGTAAATGGTATGAGTTCTTTCAGTATTATATATTTCAACTACTTGGAATCTACAGCTACTTAAATAAAAAACATTAAGAAAAGGTTTTACAGTAAATCTCAAGCAGCAGAGTACCTATAGGTCAAACTATTTGCTTTATGATTTTTCTTTAATGAAAGATGATTAGTTATTACACTCTTATATGAAAACTACTGTTTTTTATTTCAAATTTTTCTTATTCTGTTTTGATGGCAGTGATTATGTCATTCCTTTATGATCTCTTTTCCTCCAAGGAAATAAGACAGCATCAGGTACCTATCTAGTGAGACATCCTAAAGTAATTGAATCTACTACTGTAATTAGAAGAGTCCCCTGGTTGGGCATGGGAGCAGTGGCCTTTAGTCATGGACTCTTCCCATGGCATCAGTTCACCACTTGTAATAATGCTGTAAGCGTTAATAAAGTTTACCCAAAGTAACTGCTCCTTGTTCTGGCAACTCTGTACGGTCCCTGCTTGTTGCAGAATCTCGCTCTCTGTCCTGGAATGCTAGTCCTACCTGGTCTAGCCAGGTTTATCCCTAGGGATGTGCCAAGCACTCCTAGCTGCTGGATTTTGCCCCTCCCTCACTTAATTATTGAGCCTAGTCTGGCACATACAGGTTTTCAACACATGTTCTCTTCCTTACTTGTCTGTGTCTCAACCGCTCGCTCTTCCAATCCTCACAGAGTTTATTTGTAACTTAGGTGTAAAAAGGATATTGAGTTTGGAAGTGAATTTTAACAAAGAAGCAGTGCTACCAATTATTAAAGCTTAAGGAGCAACATTCATGATGGATCAAATGTTAACATTTTTCCTATTTTGTTGACTAATATTTTATTAAATTCAGAAAATAGTTGATGAATATATACTATGGTCATATGGGAGGAATGAAAGAGAAGTAAACCCTTGCTCTCAAGAAACTTAAAATTTAATAGGTATGAGAAACATAGAAGCAAGTAACTAAATGAGGTACAGCATCAAATGAGACTGGAGCCAGGCAGGCAACTTGAGTGTGTGAATTGGGAGGAAGATAAACAGCATAGGGACAATGATAAATGATAGCAGTGTCATAAATTGGCTCAATATGTCACTGACATATTGAGCTGACTGTGAAGTGTTAGAATTTTGGTAGGTGGAGAGTGGGTTGTAGGGAGGGAAGGCCCCTTCAGACTAAATGAGTGTATGCTTTCAGCCTCTAAGGTTTGAAAGTGGAGGCATATTGGATAATTGGTAAGTGCTGACTATGCCGTTTAACTTTTACAGACATTACTTTTACAGTATTTATTAGTTTTCTTTTTTTAAAAAAATAGGCTTCATTTTGTTTAGCAGTTTTGTTACAGCGGAATTGAGTGGAAAGTACGGAGCGTTCCTGTCTACCCGCTGCCCCCACACAGGGGTAGCCCCGCACTACCAACACCCCACACTGCAGTGGTAGGTCTTAGGAACTTGTACTGACGTGTCATTATCGCCCAAAGTCCAAAGTTTACTCTAGAGTTCACTCTTGGTGTACATTCTATGGGTTTTGACTAGTGTGTAATGGCCTACATCCACCGTTGTGATACCATGCAGAATATTTTCACCATCCTGAAAATTTTCTGTGCTCTGTCTATTCATCCTTTCTTTCCCTCCCAGCCCCTGACAACTGCCGAATATTTTACTGTCTCCAGAATATTATACAGTTGGAATCATAAAGTATGCACATGTAGATTTTCAGATTGGCTTCTTTTACTTAGTAATATGTACTTAAGCTTCCATGCCTTGTCATTGATGAATACTATTCCATTGTCTGGATGTTTTACAGTTTATACATTTACCTACTGAAGGACAACTTGGTTACTTCCAAGTGTGGCAGTTATGGCTAAAGCTATTATAAACATCTATGTGCAGGATTTTGTGTGGATTAAGTTTTCAGTTCATTTGGGAAAATACAGAGTAGAATTGATGGACTATATAGTAAGAATGTATTTAGTTTTGTGAGAAACTGCCAACTGCCTTCTAAACTGGCTGTGCCATTTTGCATTTCTATCAGCAATGAACGAGAGTTCCTGTTGCAAATCTTCATCAGAATTTGGTATTGTCAGTGTTTTGAATTCAGGCCATTCTAATCAGTGTATAGTGAGTTACTTTTCATATGTATATAAAATCATCTGCCATGTATTACTGTTCAACCTTAATATACCATCTTGTCACTTGCCTCCATACTTCTATACTAGCTGCTTTCTCTGGTAATTTGATTCTGTAGGTAGTATCTGGAGACGTCTGTTTTAAGGAAATCTTTGAAGATGATTCTGTTGTGAAATCAGAGTTGAAACCCCCTCCTGGACACACCATGAAGATTGCTTGGCCCAAATAGGTCTTTAAGAAATGTCCACTTGGCCCTGGCTGGTGTGGCTCAGTGGACAGAGTGCTGGCCTGTGAACCAAAGGGTTGACAGTTCGATTCCCAGTCAGGGCACATGCCTGGGTTGCTGGCTGAGTCTCTGTGTGAGAGGCAGCCACACATTGTTTCTCTCCCTCTTTTTCTCCCTCCATTCCCCTCTCTACAAATAAATAAGTGAAATTTAAAAAAAGAAAAAAAGAAATTTTGCTGAACTGAACTAAATAACTAATGATTAAGAAACTTTAATTCACCAGAGTCCCAAGTGGGGATTTAAACCCAGTTTTGTCTTCATAAGCTTTGCATATTTTCTTATGCACTGTGTCGCCTCTCATAATATATTAATGATGAAGATGATATAACATTTGTATAGCATTCACTCTGCAAGGTGCACAAGTCAAACAGGTTGAGTGAGTTGAAATTTCAATGGCAGCAAGTCAGCACAGTTCCATCATATTGGCTAACAATTCAGCAACCTTGAATTAGGAGTTCAGAAAATACTGGATTTTACTTTTAAAAATCTAAATGCTCCAAAATTTATCAGTATTGTAGATTAAATGGGTGTTTGTGAGATTGCCTGATAACCTTACTGTTTACACTGTTATTATGGAAGGGTATATTCACAAATTTCAAAAACCACTTTGCATCCAGTATATTAATAACCTTTTTTTTTTCAGACAATGATAATAAAGTTTATTTTTATATCTAAACTAATTTTTTTTAATTTATTTTTTTTAATTTATTTACTTTTTAAATACATTTGTCTCTGCCTCCCCCCCACCTCTTTCCCTTGCCCCCTCCCACCTCCCATCCCTCAGCTCTTCCCCTTTGGTTTTGTCCATGAGTCCTTGCTATATGTTCCTTGACTTTCCCCTTCCCTTCCCTTTCCCTGCCCCCCCTTCCCTCTTGTCTCTGTTGATTTCTTTTCCTTTCAGTGTTGCTGGTCTTATTTTCCTTGCATCTTTGCATTGTTGGTTAGGTTCCGCTTATAGGTGAGATCATATGGTATTTGTCTTTCGCCCCCCTGGCTTATTTCGCTTAGCATGATGCTCTCCAGTTCCATCCATGCTGTCGCAAAGTTTAGAACTTCTTTTTTTCTTTCTGCTGCGTAGTATTCCATTGTGTATATGTACCATAATTTTTTGATCCAATCATCTACTAATGGGCACTTAGGTTGCTTCCAAGACTTGGCTATTGTAAATAGTGCTGCAATGAACATTGGGGTGCATAGGTTCTTTTGTATTGGCGTTTTGGTGTTCTCAGGGTATAGTCCCAGCAGTGGAATCGCTGGATCAAAAGGCAGTTCCATTTTCAGCTTTCTGAGGAAATTCCACACTGCTTTCCATAGTGGCTGCACCAGTCTGCATTCCCACCAACAGTGGACTAGGGTTCCCTTTTCTCCACAGCCTCGCCAGCACCTGTTGTTTGTGGATCTGTTTATGATGGCCATTCTGACCGGTGTGAGGTGGTACCTCATGGTGGTTTTGATCTGCATTTCTCTGATAGCTAGTGATGCTGAGCATCCTTTCAAATGCCTCTGGGCCCTCTGTATCTCCTCCTTAGAAAAGCGTCTGCCCAGGTCTTTTGCCCATTTTTTGATTGGATCGTTTGTCTTCTTGGAGTAGAGTCGAGTGAGTTCTTTATATATCTTGGAGATCAAACCTCTATCTGATGTATCATTAGCAAATATATTTTCCCATACGGTTGGCTCCCTTTTCATTTTGCTGATGTTTTCTTTTGCCGTGCAGAAGCTTCTTATTTTTAAGAGGTCCCACTTGTTTATTCTTTCCTTTATGTCCCTTGCTTTAGGAGATATATCAGTGAAAAAATTGCTGTGTGGGATATCTGAGAGTTTCCTGCCAATGTTCTCCTCGAGGACTTTGATGGTGTTGCGACTTCTATTTAAGTCTTTTATCCATCTTGAGTTTATTTTTGTGTATGGTGTCAGCTGATGATCCAATTTCAATTTTTGGCATGTAGCCGTCCAGCTCTCCCAACACCATTTGTTGAAGAGGCTGTTATTGCTCCATTTTATGCCTCTGCCCCCTTTGTCAAATATTAGATGTCCATAGAGACCTGGGCTTGTTTCTGGGCTTTCTATTCTGTTCCACTGGTCTATGGGTCTGTTCTTGTGCCAGTACCAGATTGTTTTGAGTATGGTGGCTTTGTAGTAGAGTTTGATGTCCGGTATTGTGATCCCTCCTACTTTGTGTTTCTTTCTCAAAATTGCTATGGCTATTCGGGGTCGTTTATGGTTCCATATAAATTTTTGAAATGTCTGTTCTATTTCTGTGAAATACGTCATTGGTATCTTAATAGGGATTGCGTTGAATCTATAAATTGCTTTGGGTAGTATGGACATTTTGAGGATATTAATTCTTCCAATCCATGAGCACGGCATATGCTTCCATTTATTTGTGTCTTCCTTAATTTCTTTTTTCAATGTTGTATAGTTTTCTGCATACAGGTCTTTTGTGTCTTTGGTTAAATTTATCCCTAGGTACTTTATCTTTTTTCGTGCTATATCGAATGGTATATTTTTTCTGATTTCTTCTTCTTCTATTGCATTGCTGGTGTACAAAAAATGCCTTTGATTTCTGAATGTTGACTTTGTATCCTGCTGTTTTGCCAAATTCACTTATTAGGTTGAGGATTTTTTGGTAGAGTCTACAGGGTTCTCTATGTACACTATCATGTCATCTGCAAACAATGATAGTTTTACTTCCTCCTTTCCTATTTGGATGCCTTTTATCTCTTTCTCTTGTCTGACCGCTATGGCTCGGACTTCCAATACGATGTTGAAAAGAAGTGGTGAGAGCGGACATCCTTGTCGCGTTCCCGATCTTAGTGGGAAAGCTTTCAGTTTTTGCCCGTTGAGTATGATATTAGCTGTAGGTTTTTCATATATGGCCTTTATTACGTTGAGGAATGCCCCATTCATTCCCATTTTGCTGAGTGTTTTGATCATAAATGGGTGCTGTACCTTGTCAAATGCTTTTTCTGCATCTATTGAGATGATCATGTGGTTTTTGTCTTTTCTTTTATTTCTGTGGTGTATCACGTTTACTGATTTGCGTATATTGAACCATCCCTGCATCCCTGGGATGAATCCCACTTGATCGTGGTGGATAATCTTTTGAATGTATTGCTGGATGCGGTTTGCCACTATTTTGTTGAGGATTTTAGCATCTATGTTCATCAGCGAAATTGGCCTGTAGTTTTCTTTCTTTGTAGGGTCTTTATCTGGTTTTGGGATCAGGGTGATGCTGGCCTCATAGAAGGAGTCTGGGAGTTTTCCCTCCTCTTGGATTTTTTGGAATAGTCTGAGAAGGACAGGGGTTAGCTCTTCCTTAAATGTTTTGTAAAACTCTCCTGGGAAACCGTCCGGCCCTGGGCTTTTGTGTGCCGGGAGTTTCTTGATTACTGCTTCAATTTCCCCAGCTGTTATCGGTCTGTTCAAGCTTTCTGTTTCTTCCTCCTTCAGTGTTGGAAGATTATGCTTTTCTAAAAATTTGTCCATTTCATCAAGATTTTCAAATTTCTTGGCATATAATTGTTCATAATAGTTTCTGATGATCACTTGTATTTCTGTGGTATCAGTTGTTATTTCTCCTCTTTCTTTTCTGATATTATTAATTTGGGTCCTCTCCCTTTTTTTCTTGATGAGTCTGCTTAAAGGCTTGTCAATTTTATTAATCTTTTCAAAAAACCAGCTTCTGGATTGGTCGATCCTTTGAATTGTTCTTTTTGTCTCTATGCCATTCAGTTCTGCTCTAATCTTGACTATTTCCTTCCTTCTACTTGCTCTGGGATTTATTTGTTGTTGTTTCTCCAATTCTTGAAGTTGTAGTGTTAGGTCTTTTATTTGAATTGTTCCTATCTTTTTTAGATAAGCCTGTATTGCTATGAACTTCCCTCTCAGGACTGCCTTTGCTGTGTCCCATAGGTTTTGGACAGTTGTCTGTTCATTTTCATTTGTTTCCAGAAATTTTTTGATTTCTTCTCTTATCTCATTATTGACCGATTCATTGTTTAATAGTGTACTGTTCAGTCTCCATGAGTTTGCAAGTTTTTGAAGTTTCTCTTTGAGGTTGATTTCGAGTTTCAAGGCCTTGTGGTCTGAGAAAAAGTTTGGTATTATTTCAATTTTCCTGAATTTACTGAGGCTTGCTTTGTGTCCTATCATGTGGTCTATCTTTGAAAAACTGCCATGAGCATTTGAAAAGAATGTGTATTTTTCTTCTTTGGGATGTAAAGTTCTATATATGTCAGTTAAGTCTCTTTGATTCAGTGTGTCATTCAGCGCCACGATATGTTTATTAATGTTTTGTTTGGAAGATCTGTCCATTTTTGACAGTGGGGTGTTGAAATCCCCTACTATCAGTGTGTTGCTGTCTATATCTTTTTTGAAGTCATCCAACAATTTCCTTATAAACTTGGGGGCTCCTATATTGGGAGCATATAAGTTTACAATGTTGATGTCTTCTTGATAGATTCTTCCTTTAAGTATAATAAAGTGCCCCTCTGGGTCTCTCTTTAGGGCCTTTGCTTTGAAATCTACTTTGTCTGATACAAGTATGGCAACGCCAGCCTTTTTCTCATGTCCATTTGCTTGGAATATTATTTTCCATCCCTTTACTTTCAATCTGTGTAGGTCTTTTGCTCTGAGATGGGTCTCTTGTAGGCAGCATATGTGTGGGTCATGTTTTCTTATCCATTCAGCTACCCTGTGTCTTTTGATTGGGGCATTGAGTCCATTCACATTGAGAGATATTACTGATAGAAACTTACTCATCTTTTCTCTTTGTACTTGTGTTCCTCTCTGTCTCATTCTTTTCCTTCATCTGCTTAAACCAGTCGCCTTAGCATATCTTGGAGTGCTGGTTTGGTAGAGATGTATTCTTTTAGCTTTCTTTTGTCTGGGAAATTCCGTATTTCTCCTTCTATTTTAATGGAGAGCCTAGCTGGGTAGAGCAGCCTTGGCTGTAGGCCCTTGCTTTTCATGGCTTGGAATATTTGTTGCCATTCCCTTCTGGCTTGGAGTGTTTCTGTTGAGAAGTCAGCTCCTAGGCGTATCGGGGCCCCCTTGTATGTTACTTTCTCCTTCTCCCTTGCTGCCTTGAGGATTCTCTCTTTGTCTTTGACATTTGCCATTTTAATGATGATGTGTCTTGGAGTGGACCTCCTTGGGTCCCTCTTGAGTGGGGTCCTCTGTGCCTCCTGGATCCATGAGAGCCTTTCTCTCCTCAAATTAGGGAAATTTTCCATCATTACTTTTTCGAGGAGGTTCTCTATTCCTTGCTCCTCTTCTTCTCCTTCTGGTATCCCTATTATACAGATATTATTGCGTTTCAGGTTGTCCTGCATTTCCCTAAATGCCTCTTCATTCTTTTTGAGCCGTTTTTCCATTTCTTGTTCTTTCTGGGAGCTTTTTTCTACCTTGTCCTCCATCTCACTTATTCGATCCTTGGCTTCATCCAGCCTGCTTTGGATTCCTTCTACTGTGTTCTTCAATTCAGAAATGGTATTCTTCATATCCTCTTGTGTCTTCTTGATAGTTTCTATGTCCTTTCCAGGCGGATATAGTTTGCTGTAAGATCCTGATAGTTTCTCTGCAGTTTCTCATAGTTCTCTTTGAGCTGGCTGAGCTCAGTGAGCTTCCTTAGAACCATTGTTTTGAATTCAATGTCTGATAGTTCCCTTGCCTCTATTTCATTGAGCTCTCTCTGTGGGGAGTCCCCTTTTCCACTCATTTGAGGGGAACTTCTTTTTCTTCCCATTTTTGTGAGAGTCTGTTAAGTATTTTTGTCCTTTACTTTTCTTTCTGGGCTTGCCTCTGATGATGTCAGTTGTTGACCCTATAGGGCCTTGGGTTGTTTGTTTGAGCCTTTCAGGTGTCTAATGCCTGTGTCTGACTCCTGCTTGGAGCAGCTCTGTGACCCCTTCGGTCAGGGCTGGGCTATTTTTTGGGATCTCTCTGCGCTCTCACGCAGGCTCCTTGAGCGCGTTCCCAGCGCAGCAGGGTCCCCCACCTGCCTGGGCTCGCATGTGCTTGCCCCAGACCAGGGGGCTTATTCGCGACCTCCTGTACTCATCTGGCCTCCCTGGCATGCGAGCTTCACGGCACTGGTCAGTTTAGGGTCTTCTATTGTGTGTTTTCCCCGCTTTTGGCTCTTTGGGTGAGTTTCTTGCCCTCGCCAAATGGGGACTACAGAAATGGGAGGAAATCAGCTCTAGGACTCTCCGGTTAATCCTGTTTCTGGTCTCTCCTCCAGGGACTCTGAGCAGCTCTACTTATTTTGTGGGCCGCTCCGCAATCGCGGCGGGTAGGTCACTTTATGCCTGCCCTTGCCCCTCTGTGCAATCCCTCGCAGGCCGTATGGGTGCCAGTCTGTGTGAGGCCCTGCCGGCAGGTGCAAGCGTTCGCCAGCCCGCGTGGGTCACACACACGCTCGCCAACCCTCGCCAGTCACTCGGCGCAAGTGTGCGCGCCTGCTCTGGGTGTTTTGGGGGTGTCTATGTTTGTTTTTCAGCTTTTGGCTCTTTGGGGTTGTGGCCTCTTCCCACGCAATGGAGACTACGGCAAGGAGAAGGAGTCGGGACTCCCCGGTTCCTCCTCCCGTTCTTTCCCCAATGCCTCCGTTTCCAGTCTCCCCTCAGGGGCCTCTGGGCAGTTCTGTGACCCCTTCGGCCGAGGATCCAACCCCTGTGCGGACTGCGTTTCAATCGCGGGCAGTCTGGTTCATGCGCACCCCGCTTCTGCCTCTTTGGGGTCGCGCCTTTCCAGCCCACAATGGAGACTACCGAACGGGGAGGGAGTCGGGACTCCCTGGTTCCTCTTCCCGTTCTTTCCCCAACGCCTCTGTCTCCAATCTCTCCTCAAGGCTCTCCCAGCCAGTCTGCACTCAGCCCCGTAGCTCACAGGCGTACAAGCTATGTGCGGAGCGCACAAAAGGCAGGTTAATTGATTCCCTTATGCCTGAGCGAGATGGTAGCTGCAGAGTGGGAAGTGTGTTATCACCCGGGCTCCACCGGCCGCCGTGTCAGTTCTCTTCACAAAGTTTTCCTCACCAGTCTTTTCCCAGGCACCAGCCCACCCTGCTGCTGCCTCTACCCAGCGATCAAGGAGGGTGGCTGCCGCTGCAACTTTTGCATTTGCCCTTTAAATGTCTTTTTGCATCCCCAGCCACCTGTTTCTGGCAGAGAGCCCCCCTAAGCTTTTTGGGGTTGCGTTTTGTCTGTATTTTCTCGGCTTTAGCTGCTGTAGTTTAGGGGTTCCTGTTTATGATTCAGACCCCGTTTTTCTCAGGGGGACGCTAACTGGCCGTTTCAATGTCCCTCTGGTGCCAGTGCCCGTGCGCACCCAGCCCACCCTCTCGAGCCTCCACCGCACTTTTCACCCGTTGGGATGTGTGAGAGTAGAATCCACTGTCCGCAGCACCAAGGCTCCTCTCCCACTATCGCTCCACTGCTTTCCAGGTGATTACTCCATTATTTAGTTGCAATTCCAGTTTGGTTTTGGGAGGAGGTCAGCGTGACTCCCTTTCACTCCTCCGCCATCTTTCCAATCTGTCTTAATAACCTTTTAAAGTGAGCTCATCTGTAAGTTGGAGTTTGCCTAGAGAGCCTCTGGCAAAAAATCAAGTGCGTGTTATCAGTCTTGTCCTTTCTTAGTATCAGAAATTGGACTTTGGTAAATTCCAAGTGTAGTAATAAACATTTTGTATCAATTCACTTTTGCTCTGTTGAGTAAGGTCTGTTTGCCTAATGCTATAGCAGAGTCTCGGTGTTGATGATTGAGATTTTGGAGTGTATTCTGAACTTGATACTGAGAAGCACTCTAGCTAAGAAAATTTTATGGTTTGTTGACTGGTTTATAGTAACCAGTCTCTATCCAATTTAGGTCTTAATTTTAGATTGTATTTACTTTATACATACACATTTAGTGTGAGGAAAGAATTTTATGTAAATTATACCTAAAATAGATCTCTTGCTTCTTTAGGTTTGTGCATTTTCTCATAATACAAACTCAGATTCCATACCAGATGATTTTCTGTTTTTCTCAACCATGAAAGTTTGAGTTTATTTACTTTTTATTTGTTATAGATAAAGCAAACTAGATAATCCTGTGGGAAAGCACTGTAAATTGTAAAGTATTGTACAAGAAAATTTTTATTATCTTCGTCCTTGGTGTATTATGTGGTTTGTACTGGAAAAAAAAAACCTTACCTCTCTTTCGTTCTTACATTTATAGGAAGCAGGCTAAATGGGAACACTGAATTCATGAGTTCTACCTGTTTATGATATTTAGAAATTTCTCTAGGAAAACATCTGAAGCAAAATTAATTGGTGTTGATTTTTCAGCAATTATATATAGGCAAAAATGAAATGAAAGGTACCGTTTTATTCTATTTATTTCAGGATCCAGTAGCTTTTCTGCTTTTACTCTATTCAGGTTTATTTTTTGTTTTTAGGATTTTGGAAATAATAAACAAATACGTTAGAGACCTTGATTCGAAACATCTAAGCATTTCTGCTGGTTGCATATCTTACTTCTGGCACAAACTTTATGTCTTAAAAATTGAGAAGGATTTGTACACACATCATAATGCATGCAACATTCAATTCAAAACCAGAAAATCAAAGGGAACCACACTGTATCAATACAAAAAAATGATATAAAAATAGAGAGTCCTGTCCCCTTCAAGAAACAATGTGAAGAACTCAAGTAGAAAGGTATTTTTTTATACTACCTGAAGAAAAACTGCTATCATTTTACCTGCTGCTAATAGAGGATAGAAGTGATTTCAGCATTATCCTTCAGCCTGTGTATTCTTCAGGGTTTCTTTTCTGAGCTTCTGTGACAGGATATGCAATTCTTTTAATATTAAAGAAAGTTCTTGGTCTTGGGTGCTCAATTTAGTTAGCTTTTCCAGTTTTTAATTTTCCTCCTCTACCTGGCTAAGCATAAATTAATTTGTTATTACATGTCCAGTATCGTATAGTAGTTGTTAGAGTAATGCATATTAATCATGATTGCTCTTGGGTGCAAGTAACAGAAAAGGGCAAATAGCAGCTTAATCGAACAGATTTTCTTCTGTAATAGAGAACCTCCGAAGCAGTCAGGCGGGGCTGGTGCAGCCCCCCCAGGAATGGGCTTTTCTCTGCTCCTCTGTCGTCAGCCTTTGCATGTGGCTTTTCATGTCTGTAGTCATTAGACGGCTGCTGTACCTTGAGGTGCGACATTTAAGCAGGAGGAAAGAAAGGCAGAGGGCAAAAGGTGCATGCCAGCTGGGCCAGGTCCTTTTTATCAGGAAGACAATCTTTCTAGAAGCTCTACTCTGTGTTAAGATAGAGATTTTGTGGTTTTGTTCAGGTATGATGAGGCCAACTGATCAGGAGATGATTGCCATTGAAAAGATAATTTATTACTCACAGTTCCCACACCAAAGGAGGGCACACCGCACAGGGCCGCACTGGACAACCCTGAGGTCCGTGGGAGGCGGGAGGCGGGAGGCGGAGAGAGCTGGGGGGCGCTGCTGGGAAAGCCTTTATTGTGGTGTTCTTGGGAATGAATGGGCACTGCTGAGGAGCAGGTTTAGGATGTACTAGTTTGAATAATTTTGTTAAGCTCTGGTTGTCTGACGCCTGGCCTGGGAATGATTAGGGCAGTGAAAGAGCCAGGTAAAGCTTGGGTCTGGGGGAATGGTTTTGGATTGGCTATTTTGCATATAAAATGTGCACTTGCAGATGAGCCATTCATTTACTATTTGTAAGAATCTGATAACCCTGAGAGGGGTAGTCCTTTCGTAGTCAGTAATGCCCCAGATACCAAAGCAGCAAGCAGATACAGAAACTAGAAAATGTGGTTAATACACAGTTTCTCTTATATCCTTTGCTAGAATTGTGTCACTTGGCCATCCATTGCTACCAGGAATTCTGGGCATTTGGTGTTTTTTTAACTGGGCACATTTTTATCTGAATAAATTGGAGCGCTATTAGTACTGAGGAAGAAATGAGTAGATCTTGATTAAGCAACTAGACGCATTTGGTACGTAGCGTCTAAAAAGTATAGGTGTCGTTTAAATCACGAGTTGCAAGTTCAGATGGCACCAGAGGCCAGGTTTGCAATAAACAGAGAAGTGGGCTCAGGGGAGCATTATAGGGAGTGCTGGCGGGATGGAGGCTGCATATGCTCTTCAGAGTTAAAACTAAAGCACAACAACAACAAAACTGTGAGTGATTTGTGGCCTATTGGCTGTCAGTTGTGTTGCCTAGTCTAAATCAAGGAAATCTTAAGAAAATTACATGTAACTAAATAGAAACACACTTATTAATTTTACTGATATTTAGCAATCATATATACTACATTATCTTATTAACTTTATGGTAGCTCTTAAGTACCTACATTTTTTGAAATTTTAGTTACTTTTTTCCTGAACTTTTCATTTTGAAACATTTCAGACCTGCAGAAAAGTGGAATGAATAGTACAACAAATACATGTATATCTTAACTTAGGTTAACTAATGGCTAACAGATTGAATTATTTACTTTCTCTGTCTCTCACTTCCTCTTGAACCCCTTTGAAAATATACCGCATGTATTACATCACTCTGTCCCTAAGAATGTCAACACATATTATGTAAGAGCAAAGATATTTCTACATAAGTAGTAAACAAATACACACTCACACTTGAGAAATTTGTAACTATTAATTTTAATATTCCATATTCAGTTTTACCCAACTTTCCCAATATCCCTGTTAGCATTTAAAAAAAATTAGGATGTAACCAAATATTCTCTTCCTTAACCTAGACCTGTCGGTGTTTCATTGCACTGGTGCTTTAGGAGTCCAGGCCAGTTTCACAGACTTCACACAAGTTTGATTTGTCTGATTGTTTTCCATATGACTAGACTCAGGTTAAAGATTTTGGGTAAGGGTATTCCATAGGTGGTATGAGATCAGAGCAACATATCAGGAGGCCCAGGTATCGGTTTCTTCTGTTGGTGCTGATACTTTTAGTGTGATTACTTAGGAAAGATGGTGCCTGACTTCTCCCAGTGAAGGGGACATTCCCTCTGTGAGTGATTCGTGGAGTGATGCTTTGAGACTTCATCAATATTGTTTCCTATCAACTTTTCCCTTGAAAAATTAAGGTCCACTGATCCTTTACTGAGTCAATTAATACTTTGGTAATTACAAAATAGTAACTTTTCTGGTTCCATCATTTTTTTTACATTGGCTGTCATTTTATAAGGGAGTGTTCTCTTTCGAGCTCCAGTCCCAGCCCCTTTCTTGAGTTCAGTATGAATTAACAGATCATTTTTGTATTCTTTGTGTTATATTCCATTATAATCATTATTCCTCTCGATGCCCAAATTATTCCCAGTTTTGCTGGTCTTCTGACCTGCTGGATGTGACATGTGTTTTCAGCATTTCCCACTAAAGGTACGACTTCTTTTCTGGGAGCGTTACCCTCTGTGATCCGCCACCCCTCGGTTCTCCTCTTTTCCTCCAAGTTGCCACCTGACTTCCTGTTTCAGAACAGGTCATGAAGCATTTGATGTTTCTTTCCCGTCTTACATGTTAAAGTTTGGGGTGATCTCTGTCTCCTAGTGCTTTAGATGTGGGATATAGTTGATTTATTTGCTTTATTTATTGATCTCTGATGTTGGGGTGGAGGAGGATGTGTGGTATGATTAGAATTTAGGTGACTGCAGTTGTTCTACATGAAACTGGAATTCCTCAATTTTAACTATTTTGATGGCTGAGATGCAATATGTCTGACTTTCAAATGAAGTTTTCATTTAAGTCTGACGACTGCTGATGGTCAATAAACAAACTGGGGTAAGCCTTTATAGTGACTTTTGAAGGGTATTGTGTCATTTGTCCTCTCAAGAGCCCCTCGCTGGCATATTCTTTTGGAGTACTTGGGTCTCTTTGCTTTTCTATAGCCTTTCTCTTTCTACTTGCAGGCCAACATCAGTTATTTCTCCCCAATTGTGAATGCATTGCTTACTAAACCCTATCTACTTTATTTTCTATTCCTAATAGTGAATTGGGAATTCTGATAATACATCTTGTTAGACTTGGGTATGACATTAGAATAAACAGGACCAAGTGAAAGCCTGAAGGTCTCCAAGCTTCATTTAGAGCTTGAATTTCCTCAGCATGTCTACTTGCTTATTAAATAGACTTTCTGCTTTATTTTCAGTTTTTTCGTATGTTTCTAAGTTTAGAGAAATAAGCTGCTGGTAAATAATCTAAAAAGCAATGTTTTATCTAATGATAATGAGGGGGACAGTACAGTGTTAACAGCAAATGTGTCTCTAGAATCAGATTCTGTGGATTCAAGTTCTTGTTCTGCTGCGTATTGGGTACATAACTTTCAGTAGTTGCTTAATCTCTGTACTGCCATTTCTCACCTGTAAAGATGAAGATAATAGTATCTTCTTCAGAGATTTTGTGAAGATTAAAAAAGAGAGAAGTATAGTGTTCTTAGTCTTGATATATAATTGCTGTTACAGTTAATACTTTAATAAAAATGTATGGATATTTACTCTACACAAGGAGCAGTGATCAGATATTAAATAAAGCATGTCATGAGATCTTTAGGATAATCTATTTGTGACCTACTTTCCACCTACTACCACACCCTTCTCATTCCATTCTGCAATTAAATAAGCTTTAATGATAATTTGTTAAACCTTTAAGCTTTCCATTGAAGAAGCATAAATTATTTTTATCCTTCTTTTTAGAGGTATGGTTTTAAAGGGTCAATTATAGGTGAATGCCTGAGTAATGTTAATTTCAAAGACTTAAAAATACTTTTTTGGTGCTTTATAGAAATGCATAGCTTGCAGTGAAATGACAGTGTCATGGAATCATGTGACCACTAGAGGTCACATTATACTTTTATGTTATTTAAAATCTTTCTTGCTAGTGTCTGTTGGTGAAGCCTACTTCAAAGAAAGATAGGAAAAATCCAATATTGCTTCCTGCAAAAGTTTAGCTAAAAAAAAAAAAAAAAAAAAAAAGGAAAGAAACCCAAGCTGGACTATTACAAGAACCATTATTATATGTCATGGTTTTATGTTTGATGGTTTGTTAACTGTGTTGGTTAGAAAATTGATTTGTATTATTGAAGTTTACAATGAGATCTTAGTACTGAGTTAGAAATAGAAACTTCCTTCTCTCAACCACAGAATAACTTGACTTTTTTTCAAATTACATCTGAATGGTTACATATAGGTGAAGAATCATGTGAATATTTCTCACATATTTATTAGTAAGATTTGGAGTACTACATACCCAAAGAGTAACTGACACAAATACTTAAATTCTCTGGACTTTCAATTTCCAAATATGTAAAATGTGAATAACAGCTGTAACAGTACTATGGTGAATCTCAACATTTAAGTGCAAGTTCTATGAAAATGATGAAAATCTCTGTGAAGATGGCGGCCTAGGTAAACATGGTACTTGTTGTCTCCTACAACCACATCGAAATTACAACTAAACTAGAAAATAACCATCATTCAGAACCACCTGAAATCTGGCTGAGTGGAAGCCCTACTACTAGGAAATTAAAGAAGAATCAGCATTGAGACTGGTAGGAAGGGTGGAGGTGATGAACAGGCTGGTCCCACACCCACATGTCACAGTGCGGCAGATAAAAATTGTCGAGGGATATCTTGGCTGTGGAGACCCCTCCCCCTCGAGGAGCAAGGGGTCCCAGCCCCATACCAGGCTCCCAGTCCACGGTTCCAGTGTCAGAAAGCTAAGTCTCCGTAACTTCTGGCTGTAAAAACCAGCAGGAATTGAGGCTAAAGAAAATGGAGGGCTTCTAGAGTCCTAGTCATTTCACCTTAAAGGGTCAGCACATAGACTTACTCAGATCCACTGTCTCTGAGTTTCAGCACTGGGGCAGCAGCTCAAAAGGCACCAGAGACATATGGGGAGGATCTGAATTATCTGGCATCAAGGCAAGAGCTGAGGGGACAGCTTTCTCCCAGACAGAAGTGCTGGCAGAGGTCATTGTTCCTTTGATGAGCCCTCCCCCTACAGAGCCAGTAGGTGGGCACAGTATCTAAGACTCCCATCAACTTGGCTCATACTCTTTGCCCCACCTAGGTGATTCCCTGAGACCCCACCCCAACCAAGTTTTGGGCCTACTCAAACTATTTCCAGTGGCTTTTCCATACAAACGGCTTGTCTTGGCTTGTGCTTCAGATTTTCCTAAAATCTCTCAGACAAGCAGCATCTGGCCTCAGTGTGCCCTGTACCTTTTGCTAAGTGGCCCAAGGCCTGGCACTAGTGGCATCCTGCCTTTGTTTGCAGCTTGGCTGCTCCAGGGCAATGGAAGCCCAGCACAGTTATCAGCCACCTACAGATTGCTTGGTAGCTCACGCCAGGTGGCCCTGGGCAGAACACGGGTGGCAGCTGACCTTGGTTTGCACCTCTCTGGAGACTCTAGAACCAGTGCGCCAAGTGGACAGCTTCAGACCACCTCAAAGCATCATCATTCAACCACCTCCTTAAGTGACACAATCAAGGGGAAGACTCAGCGGGCATTAGAGCCCCACTGAATTCATCCCTGCTCTGTGGGGTGTGCCCTTTCACAGCTGATCCACCATGGTGGTCAGAGGTTGGTGGTCAATGGTCACAGCCAGCCAGTCCTTGCAGGTGATTGGCCTGGGGGTAAATGCATCCTATTGACATGCCAAGAACAGTCAAGGCTCAACTACAAGAGGATGGTGTGCACAGGCCTACACAGGGGTTTACCTCCAGTTCCTAGCTTGGGTGATTGGGGAGGCTATGCCACACAAACACCCACTGTATCAGGCAACTCTGCCAAGCCTAGGAGACATAGAAGCTCTACCTAACACATAGAAGCAAACACAGGGAGGCTGCCGAGATAAGGAGACAAAGAAACATGTCCCAAATGAAAAACTGAACAAAATTCCAGAAAAAGAACTAAACAAAATGGAGATAAGCAATCTGCTAGATGCAGAGTGCAAAACACTATTTATAAGGATGCTTAATGAACTTAGGGAGAACCTCAACAGCGTGAAAAAGGACCTGTCAGAAATGAAGGATGCACTAACTGAAATGAATAATTTACAGGGAATCAAGAGGAGAGTAGATGAATCTGAGAATCGAATCAATGATTTGGAATATAAGGAAGCAAAAAACACCCAATCAGAACAGCAAAAAGAAAAAAAGAGTCCCTCCAAAATGGGGATTGTGTAAGGAGTCTCTGGGACAATTTCAAGCATACCAGCATTCACGTCATAGGGGTGCCAGAAGGAGATGAAAGAGAGCAAGAAATTGAAAATCTATTTGAAAAAATAATGAAAGAAAACTTTCCTAACTTGGTGAAGGAAATGGTCAGACAAGTCCAGGAAGGGCAGAGAGTCCCAAACAAGATGAACCCAAAGAGGCCCACACCAAGACACATCATAATTAAAATGACAAAGGTTAAAAACAAGGAGAATCTTAAAAGCAGCAAGAGAAAAAAGTTAGTTACCTATAAGGGAGCTCCCATAAGACTGACAGCTGATCTCTCAAAAGAAACTTTTTCAGACCAGAAGGGATTGGCAAGATATATTCAAATGATGAAAAGCAAGGACCTATAACTAAGAATTCCCAGCAAAAGCTATCATTTTGAAGGACAGATAAAAAGCTTCCCAGGCAAGAAAAAACTAAAGGAATTCATAACCACAAACTGGTATTATATGAAATTTTAAAGAGTCTTCTTTAAGAAGGAGGGGAAAAAAGATTAAAAATATGAACAATAAAATGGATAAATATCAACAATTGAGTCTAAAAAACAAAATAAATGAACAAGCAGAACAGAAACAGATTCATAGATTCAGAAAACATGTTAATCATTGCCAGATGGAAAGGTGGTTGGGGGGAATGGGTGAAAAAAAGTGAAGGGATTAGGTTGTAACAGAATATATGGGGGGACATAAAGTACAGCATAAGGAATATAGTCAATAATAGTCTAATAACTATGTATGGTGTCAGATGGGTATGAGATTAATTGAGTTGATCACTAAGTTATGTATTGTCTAATCACTGGAGTGTACCCCTGAAACTAATATCATAATGTATGCCAGCTGCAATTGAAAAAGATGATGCAAAAACTAAAAAAGAATCTATGCAAATGGTACAGTGTGTTATCAGATAACTGTTATTGTTTTGGGCCCATTAAAGGCATGTTATAGGAAGGATTACAGCAACCTCTAAATTTTTATCATGACTTTTCTGGTAGAATTGATTATTAGTTTATATTTTACTTTTCTGAAATAGCCACGGTAGCTAATAGTGGATATATTTTAAATGGGATACCTTTAAGATACTTTATTTTAGGACGTGTCCTAAATGTTAACTTTGAGGTGTGTGGGAAATTTATGGATGTGGATTTCATTCTGCTGTGATGCTTGATGTTACTATTTTTATTTAGTTACAGCCTTAAGTGTGGAACTGTTCTCTGACTTAAAAAAAAAAAAGTGTACTGATTCTTGTCAGTTTCATATTTTGGCCAGGCTCTGCAAAACTAATGGGTTTAATTGAATTTAGGCATTGCTGTCATCTGCTTTTACCTATAATTTTGGTCTTGATGTGGATAATATCAGAGTTGAAGTGATAGATAGGTAACCATTAGATGGACCAAATTATTATAAGTTGATACTTCAAATGTTTTCAGTTATGAGTCAGCCACAAATGGCAAAGGTAACCTGAACTACTGTGCGTATAGCCATGCAGCGAGGGCTTGGTTGGCAATTTTGGCGTTTAAAGTGCAAACAATTTTTTAACTTTTGTATGCAGAAATGATTGTGAGCATAAGTAGAACACTGTCAGCTCAAATACAGGGATACACACACACACGTACACACACACATATATATATATATATACACACATATATACATACATAGATATGATAATTTCTTCACTGTAAATATTTTATTTTTACTACTCCCTCTCCTACCTTCCTATTGTTTTAAGTGGTGCTGATGGCTCCAGAGCTCAAATTCAGGTCTGCCTGCAGGACTCTTTTAAGTTTACTAGACTACTGCTTTTTAAAGCCATTTGTCATTATTGCCTACACTATGTTTTCTGTATATGAAGTGTTTTCTAATAAGTACATAGTAGATTTTTTTTCTCATTTTATGAACTTCATTGATAAGAATCCCCAATAAATGTCTGTCTTGAATGGAAACTGTCATGTAGGTTTTGGGACCTGAGTCTCTGCTCAGACATTTATTCTTTTCTGATTTTTGGCAAGTCTCTTAATCTCTGACTTGTTTTGTTTTTTGCTTAATGGCTTTTAAAAAATGTTTAATTTTAACTTTTTAATTTTTATTTAGGGAGGTGACTGTGTTTGAATTTTTTTTCTTTTTCCCACTGTAGATAACAGACAAGAGAGTGTCCAGAAGACATGCCATTCTTGAGGTGGTGGGTGGTCAGCTTCGAATCAAACCGGTAAATATGATTCATTTTAACTTTTTGTCTCTCACCTTTTTCCAGTTCCTGATTAGAATAGCTTATTTTCTAAGGTTATGGAAATATGGAATTAATTTCAAAATATATCCTTCTTACTGCTAGAAGATAATTGAGAGATAAAGATCAAACTATTTAAACTACCTAACTTTTCCATGAGGCAGTGTTACATTACATAGTTAGAATTTTAATGGAAGATGACTATCAGTTCACATGTACATTATTATTTTGTTCATGACTGGTTATTGCAAAAAAAAAATCCCATAAAAAGTCCGTAACTGTGGAGCGGGGCACTGACCAAAGTCAAGTAAGTGTTATAAAGTTGTATTTTAACAGATTTTTACACCTCTTATTTGTAGAGTTGAATATTTCTAAAATTTAGATCTGTTCAACTTTAGGATTTTAAAAATACTTTTGATTTGAAAGTTCTTAAGGGTTGGACCTTTAATTACTTGCTTTTTAGTTTTATCACTGGTGTTTTGTAGGGATAGCAGTTTCTGAGAATATACTATGTGATTATTCCTTTTCATTTGCAGAGTCTGTTGTATAGGAGAATGAAATATGTGTATGAGGGTCATTTATTTTAGATTCGATGCTGGGGTGTTAAATTTATTATTATGAAATGAATTTCATTAATTTATAACATTTAAAAACCTGCACGTATTTTCATCTTATATGGACAACCTCGCATTGTAGTATTAGTTCTTTCCTTGATACAGATAGTACTTTTATTTACCCTACGTTGAACTGTTCGCAAATTTGAGAAGTATCCTTTTAATTACAATACTGGGAAGTTTTGAATTAATATGGATTCACACCATCTCAACCTTGATAAATACGTTTTAAGAGGGCTTGTATCTTGTGTCTTAGTGTCTTAAAAAATGCTATTATCTGTAGTCCACATTCCTGTGAGGGACCCTTTATTTACTATCAGTTATTTATCTCTGGTTCCTCTCCAACTATCTTATTCCTCATAGTAAGACTTCCTAGATCATAAACTTGTTGAGTATAGGAACACTAACTAATTTTCATATCTCTAATATCTAGCATAATGCCTAGCACATAGTAGGTAATTAATATTTATTATATGCATGAGTAAGTACTACAGTGAGAACTATATGTGGCATTTCTAGGAGTAGGGATAGCATGGATTTTTATAAAATCACTGTTTTCCAGTGCCCAATTTCTAACACCTTTTCAATAAATTACTATGGCCTAAAATAAAGAAGTTTGATTTTGTTGTTACTGAAACACATTAAGGTAAAGAATAGAGGAATCCCTAAATTCCTATTCTGCCTGCCTTTTCTGATTGAACACATCATTATACTTTTTTCAAAATAGCAATTATGGCCAATAATACACCTAGCTCCTCTACTGGAAGACCCATGACTTAAAAATAGTTACTTTCTATAATATTTAGATTTACTGCTCTATAATTCATGTTAAATGAAATGAGGAGCTTATAGTGAGTACTTCATTCTTACACATAGATTTCTAGTTATTTTTGATACCAAGATAGAGATGATTAGCTTTTGCTGTAGGTTTTTAGACTTTCCTAAATTTATATTGTTAGTATTCAAATCCTGTGTTTGCAGGTACAATTTAGGTGAGAGCTTAAATGGTACAGATACTTTGAAAAATAGCTTGACATTATTTCCTAAGATAAAGGCATGGATTCTCCACAAGTTAGACCATATACTCATGCACACGTGCATGCATACATGCATGAATGCACACACCCTGAGATTTATGTACAAAATGCAGTATCAATTTCCATCAACAGTGGAATTGATAAATATGAGGGGAGGGACCCAAAAAATCCTGAAATTATCTTCTGGAGGGTGAGTCCCTTGTAGTACAGGCTCCCCTGCTAGGTGAGTGTTCTAGGAACCCATCTGTATCAATGTACCAGCTGATGTTGTTGTGAGAGGCTGCATTCAGCTTCAGTGCATTTTTTTGAAGACTCTTTCATTGAGTTTGCCCATTTTGGGATGGGTTATTTACAAGCGCACCTGCCCACACCATACTAAGTGTTCAGCAGTTTTTGACCAAAAAGAGCATCACCCTGTGCCCCACCCTCCCTATTCCCCAGATCTCACCCCGAGAGACATTTTTTTCCCTTGGGTGAAAAAAGTCCTCAAAGGGAAACATATTGCTAATGTGGAAGAGGTGAAACAAAAAACAGCACTACAAGGCATCAAAATCGATGAGTTCAAAAACTGTTTTGAGTAGTGGAAAAACATATCGATAGGTATATTGCATCAAATGGAGAGTACTTTGAAGACAACTGAAGTTTAAACATGTAAGAATAAATACATAATTTTTTATAAATAAATTCTGGGTTTTTTTGGGTCCCCCCCTTGTATATTGTGATATAATCATTTAATGAAATATACTACAACAGTGAAGATAAATTACAATGAAAGCATGAAAAAATATGGGTTAAAATTAGGAATATCATAATGAATGACACAAGCAAGCATTGGAAGAATATGTACAATATGACCCCAATTATATAAAATTTAAAATCCTACAAAATAAATAATATATTTAGCATCGTAAACATAGGTGGTAAAATCATAAAGAACATCAAGGACATGGCAAACACAAACATCAGGATAATAATTCTCAGGGAACTGACAAGAATGGAATAGAGATAGACTCACAGGGAATATCGAAGGTAATGGTAATATTCTTTTTTCTTTTTTTTATTTTTAAATCATGTTTATTCTATTACAGTTGTCTCAATTTTTCCCCCTTTGCCCTCCTCCACCCATCACACCCTGCCCCCTGCTCCCACAGTCAATTCCCACTTTGTTGTCCATGTCTGTGGGTCATTCATATATGTTCTTTATCTAGTCCTTTTCCTTCTTTCCACCATTGTCCTCCTTCCCCATCCCCTCTGGTCACTTTCAGTCTGCTCCATGTTTCCATGCCTGTGGTTTATTTTGTTTGTTAGTTTATCTTGTTGAATAGATTCCACTTATAGGTGAAATCATATGGTATTTGTCTTTCACTGACTGGTGTATTTCACTTAGCATAATATTCTCCAGTTCCATCCATGTTGTTGCAAAAGGTAGGAGTTCCTTCTTTCTTTATTTTATTTTTTAAATGCAGATAGATTTTACTTATTTTTTTAATGTCAAGATTCATTATAAAATATTAAAAAATTTAAATCCATTATAAAATCTCAGCAATTAAAACATGACACCAGCACAGAAATAATCAAGTAGATCAATGACATAAAATGAGCATTCTAGAAACAAATGTATATATCTTTCGAACAATGTAATATATGATTAAATTGATATTTCAAATCAGTGGGGAAAATAAGGCTTATTCAGCAAATAAGGTGCATGAACCACTCTTACTTGAAATAAAACAAATATAGAACCCTGTTTCCACATTATACAAAAAATATTCAGGTGAGTTAAAAATCAATATGTAAAATCTAAGGAGTTTTAAGAGAAAATACAAAATATTTTTCTTATCCTGAAGTAAAATATTCAAACCCAGAAGCTATAAAGTAAAATATTAGCAATATAACTCTATTAAACTTTTAAGACTATACAGTAATATATATGTAAAAAAGTTAAAGGACAAGTAATAGAATAGGAAAGTATTTGCAATACATCTAAAAAAGGGTTAACAGGATTTGTGTGTGTGTGTGTGTGTGTGTGTGTGTGTGTGTGTGTGTGTTTAGGGAAAAAATCTTACAAACATTTAATCAAAAAAATGGATAAAGAATCTTCTTCTAGTATCCCTATTATACGAATATTATTACATTTCAGGTTGTTCTGCATTTCCCTAAACGCCTCTTCATTCTTTTTGAGTCTTTTTTCATTTTCTTGCTCTTTCTGTGAGCTTTTTTCCTACCTTATTCTTCAGCTCACTGATTCGTTCCTCTGCTTCATCTAAACTGCTTTTGATTCCTTTTACTGTGTTCTTCAATTCAGAAATTGTATTCTTCTTTTCTTCTTGTCTCTTATTAAGAGAGTCTATGTCCTTTTTCATGCTGATATAGTTAGCAGTAAGTTCCTCATAGTTTCCCTGTAGTTTTTGGTAATTCTCTCTGAGTTCACTGAGCTCATTGAGCTTCCTTAGAGCCGTTGTTTTGAACTCAGTTTCTGATAGTTTACTTGCCTCTATTTCATTTATTTCTCATTCTGGGGATTCCTTCTTTCCTTTCGACTGGATGGTGTTTCTTTGTCTTCCCATTATTGGGAGATTCTTCATTTTTGCTTCTGCTTCTTAAGTTGATCTGTCTTGATTTCCTGACTTTGTGGTGTAAACTTCTATGGTAAGAGGCTGCTTTTTTTTTTTTTCTTTCTGGATCTGCCTCTGATGATGTCAGGTGTTGACCCTGTCTGACCTTAGGCAGTCTCTTTGAGACTTCCAGGAATCTACTGTCTGTGGCTGTTTCCTTCAGCTGTTATTCTAGTCACTCTGCAGTCAGCAGGCTGGCTTAGACACCACAGGACAGAGCAGAGTCCCTCCTGGGGGTGGGGTTATTGGGTCCTCTCAAGCTGCTGCTGCTCAAGGGAGTGGTCTGCCTGAGCCAAATGGCTGCTGCCATATGGGGGAGGAGTCAGCACCAGGATCCCACCAACTACTCTCTCAGTTCTCTGCCCAAAGCCTCCTTCCCTAGCCTCTCCTCAGGCATCTCTAGCCCACTCTACCCACCTTTTTTGCTGGAGCCCAGGGTAAGTGGCTGCAAATAAAAATTTATGTGTTGGCCCACTGAAAGGCTTTCTGCATCTCCAGCTGCCTGTCCCTGGCAGAGCAACCCTGCTGCTTTTCGCAGCTGGCTATTATCTGTGTACTTTTTGGACTCTGGTGCTGTAGGCTGGCGATCCCCGTTTATGGTTTAGACCTCGTTCCTTTCAGGGGGATCTAACTGGCTGTTTCAATATCCTTCTGGTGCTGCCACCCATGGGTGCCCCACCTGCCTTCTCAAGTCTCTGTCACTCCTTACCAGTTAGGTTGTGCTAAAGCAGATTCTTCTGTCTGTCCGAGGTTATAAGGCTCCTCTCACTCTATTCAGCTATTTGTTTCAGGTGATTTCTCCACAATTTAGTTGTAATTCCAGATTGGTCCTGGGAGGAGGTCAGTGTGACTTCTCTTCACTCCTCTTCCATCTTGATTCTCCATATTCTATTTTTTTTAACTCAGTGGTGGGTTCATATATAATATCTTACATGTATTATATCTTTAATATATCATTACAGGACATTTACAACATTAAAAAGGTATAAAGAAAAGCACAGTATACCACAGTTACTTCTGTAATGTCAAATTATCAGACATTGGAGGACATGAAAAAGTATATTTACTTTTAAGGAAATGTACAATTCTAGTACTAGAATTTGATTTGTTTTAGAAAAATATTTAATTGGGTTTTGGATTTCATTTCAGGAATTATGATGTTAACATTATGCTAGTTGAAGGAAAGCTGCTTCTTGGAGTTGGTGATAAACATATAGGTCTTCTGCTCTATGTGATGTGTTATTCTTGTTTATGTTAATATAATTTCAATAAAATGCTTATTCTTTTGAAATAGATTTATTTATTTATTCACCTACTTACAGTAGCTGTACCTACAAGGTGCAATTTAGAGAAATTCTAAAACTGACTTCAATTGTTAATAGAAGTTTTAAGGTCCTGAAAGTAATAAGAATGCGATGAACAGGGGTCATCTTGTTCATTCATTTTAATGTGTGCTAAATATTTTTTTATTTGATATGCTAAAGCTATTTATATATACAACTGTAATAAAATGTTGAGAGAAATTTAAGCTTAAAAAACACTTTAAAATTATGTAAATGAATATTGCAAATGTTTTGTTATGATGATCCCTTCTGTATGCTGTATACTCCAAATTATGTTTAAGTGATTAAATATTTTTTCTGCTTTTTTTCAATTTAGAAAGATAATCAAATAAAAAAATGTAGCTTTGACTATGATAGATGAATATAATTAAGCAATTACTAATTTGTACTTTTAAATTGGATGAATTTGTCATTTTTTTCTCTAATATTTCCCTTTTAAAAAGTGTCTAGCCCTCAGTAGTTCTTGGAAATAGGGCATAAGGAGATAATGTTAGCTTTTTTCAAATTTAATCTACTGTCTGGTGTCAGCAAGGAGAAAGTGCATTTTAAAGGCAAAATGATAATATTTTCTGTAAATGACTGTGTTACCAGTGGTTAGTTATGTCCTCCGGGTGAATTCATAGTTGTCCATGCTTTTATTTCATTTTAATAGAATCTTACTCTTTTTGGTTCTTTGTGATTGAGGGAGAAGTTTTATAGCTACATATAAATTATAAAAGTTTTTTTATTCATTTGGCATTAATCCTCTAAGTATACATCTCTGGGTGATTGTGGTTTTTTTTTTTCCTATTGTACAATACAATTCTTGAATTGTGATTGTTTTTCTTCTCATGAAATTATGAGTGTACTTGTAAAATAGCTTTAAAATACTATAATACAATAGATTTTCCACAACTTGTGTAAAAGAGAGAAACAATGCTTTGTAAAAATTTTTTAAAACTCTGAAAATGAGGGAAACTCTTCTTTGGGTACATATCAATCTTTTTAAAAGATTTAATGACAAATTCAAGAGAAAACTATAGAAAATTGATTTGTATTTTAGTTCCAATTGTTCAGGGATAATGTATCCTTTGCACCACTTCTAAAATTAGAGCATAATCTATTTAGGTTCACCTTTATAATCCTATGGATATGTTAAAAGGTACACACCAATAATCTACCTCTGATATAGGCAGCTCATATCTTTTAGTCACTGGGTTTGCCAGTATTTTGCCTGTGCTTGCCTGCTTGGTGAATCAAAGTTAAACTAACTTCATTGAAGGTATTTGAGAGATATTTGAGATGTCTCCTGAGACATTGTTTTAGTCTCTGGAGAGTTTGAATATTTAGAAAAATTTTAAATCCATTTGGGTCTGGTTTTCAGAGGGATTAGAAGGGCTTTTAATTATTGATTATATTTTTAAAATAGAGATAAAATTCAATATTCTTTTTTAATTAAATACTTTTAAAATAAGCCACACATACACATAAACATATGTTTTATTTTTTAGTCTGGTGTATATTCTACAAGAGGATTGTCAATTTTAGTGCAAATCTATTGGCATCAAGTATTTATGGTATTTTATTGTTCTAAAGTTTTGCTTTATGTGTGGTTATGTCACACATAAATTTTTTTCAAAAAATTTTTTCTTGTGCATGTGTATGTCTTCTCCCCATTTGGTTTATTAATACTGCTAGATTTTTGTACACTTTATAATTTTAAAAACACTATGTTTTGAACTTTATGTGTTATGGCTTTTTAAGTGGAGTACATGTAGTTTGACATAGATTTAAAAATGTATTCAATGAATAATATTGATTTAGATATGTTACAAGATCAAATATTGATTCCTTGAAATACCATTTTTGATCTTAGTTCTGGGATGCCCTGTATAAATAATTTTAGGAAAGGAAAAGATGATCATTGGCTACACATATTAGTCTACTGTCTTTGTGTCTGGATTTGCTAAATGCTTGATATTTAACCACCTAAATTTAAAATATTAAGTTGCACCTAAGGATCTTATTATAGGTAATCTTTGAACTCACAGGAATTGGTTCAAACAGTTCATGCAGAGAGATATGGTGGCATAAGACATCTCAGTCTGTAGTAAATCAAACAGCATTTTGAATAGACCTCTATGATTGGATCAGAGATTCTGCGTGTGAAGATTTGGGCATATGAAGATGGGAGACAAGGTTGGAAACCACTGTAGGTTTTTGAAGAGCCTTTACTACTGTGCTGTGTTTATACTGGGGAATCATCAGAGGCTTTACACAGAGAAATGTGTAAAAGAATAACTTGGGAAGCAGTGAAGTGAATGAAGACAGGAAACCTGATGTGAGGTTAACTCAAGCAAGGAACGCAAGCAGTGAGTGCGAACTTGAATTAGGGGGTGACTGGGCAAATGACAAAGAGAAATGGATTTAAGAGATAGTACAGAGGTGAATGATCTGGGATTTGACATTTGGATGGAGTGGGACAACATTGTGGATGTTTAGTAAGCGCTTTTGGATATTTTGATATGCTTTAATATGTAAAGAAATTAAATCAGAATATGTCATATTTACCTCTGAAATACCCAATTCATAACCTAGACAAATGGGCTTTTTAAAAAAAATAAAAACAGGGGATCCCAGGTGGCAGAGGAGTAAGTGGTGCCATCCTCCTCCCAGGATGAATCTGGAATTACAACTAAATGATAAAGAAAGCGTCCTGAATACCATCCGAACACTACCCGGAGAGAGGCCTTATAACCAAGGACAGACAGAAGAAACCACTTCACCACAACATGACTGGTAGGGAGTGCAGAGATGCCAGAGCACTGGCTGGGCTCCCACAGATGGCAGCTGAAGATCCAGAGGGCAGCTGGAGGGTTCCACCTGAGAAGTGTGGGGTCTAAACCCCAAGCTGGGCTCCCCAGCCTACAGTACCAAAGCCAGAAAGGAACCCAGATAACATCCAGTTGTGAAAAGCAGCAGGGTTTCCGTTTGCCAGGGAGAGATGGATGGAGATACAGAGAGCCTCTTAAATAGCCAACACTCAAAATTTCATTTGCAGCCACTTAACCTGGGCTCTGGCAGAGGGAGGGCAGAGTAGACTAGAGACACTTGAAGTGAGTCTGGGGTTGTGGAGAGAACTGAAGGAACAGCCACCAGGATCCCTGTGCTGAGTCATTCCCCATACTGCAGGAGCCACTTCTCTCAGGCAGAGTACTCCCCTCCAAGTGGCATCGGCCTGAGGGGAAGAAATAACCTCACCTGCAGGAATTATTCTGCCCCTCCCTGTGGAGCTTATTAAGCCTGGCTGCTGATTACAGCTTGATTCGTTTAATGAATATGAGTCTAGTGGCTGATTATTTTAACATCTATGGTGGAAAATACAAAGAAGCAGCCAAAATGGGAAGACAAAGAAACACACCCCAAATGAAAGAACAAGAGAATTGTCCAGAAGAAAAACTAGATGAAATGGAGGCAAGCAATTGATCAGATAGAGAGTTCGGAGTAATGATTATAAGGATACTCAAAGGTATGAAGAAAGACATATAAACCATTAAAAAAAGACCAGTTAGAAATACAGAATTTAATATCTGAAATAAATAATACACTGGAAGGAATAAACAGTAGGTTAGATGAAGCAGAGGATTGCATCAGTGATTGGAAGACAAGGTAGAAAAAAGCACCCAGGCAGAGCAGCAAAAAGAAAAAAAAATTAAATGAGGAGAGCTTAAGAACATTTTGGACAACACAAAGCAGAACAACGTCTGCAGCAGGGGAATACCAGAAGGAGAAGAGAGCTAACAAGGGATCAAGAACTGATTTGAAGAAATAATCACTGAAAAAAATCCCTAATCTGGTGAAGGAAAAAGACACACAAGTCCAGGAAGCTCAGAGAGTCCCAAACAAGTTTGACCCAAAGATGCTTACATGGAGACACATTGTAATTAAAATGACAAGGCTTAAAGACAAGGAGAGAATCCTAAAAGCCTCAAAGAAAAGCAAGTGGTTACCTACAAATGAGCACCAATTAGACTGTCTGATTACTCATCAGAAACATTTCCTGCCAGAAGGGAGTAGCATGAAATACTCAAGGTGATGAAAAGCAAGGACCTACAACCAAGGTGACTTTACTCAGCAAGGCTATCATTTAAAATCGAAGGGGAAATAAGGAGCTCCCCAGACAAGAAAAAGCTAAAGGAGTTTCTTAATACCAAACCAGTACTGCAACAAATGTTAAAGGGCTTCCTTTAAGAAGACGAAGAAAAAGAGAAGGGTGGCGGGGGGGAACAACAACCCAGGAAAACAGTTTAACAATGAAATGATACTACATACATATCTATCAATAATCACTTTAAATGTAAAAGGCTTAAATCTCCAACCAAAAGACAGAGGGTAGCTGAATGGATAAGAAAAGAAGACACACATATATGCTGCCTCCAAGAGACACATCTCAGATTAAAAGAAACAGACTAAAAGTTAAGGATGGAAAAAGATATTTCATGCAAATGGAAAAGAAAAAATGCTGGGGTAGTAGTACTTATATCTGACAAAATAGACTTTAAGACCAAGGCTATAGTAAAAGACAAACAAGAACACTACATGATGATAAAGGGAACAATTCAAAAAGAGGATATAACACTAGTAAACATTTATGCACCCAACATAGAAGCACCTAAATATGTAAAGCAAATATTGATGGACATAAAGGGAGAGATCGACAGGACACAGTGGTGGTCAGGGATTATAACACCCCATTGACTTCAGTGGATAGATTTTACAGGCAGAAAATTAACAAGGAGACAACGACCTTAAATGACACAATAATCCAAATGGATATAATTGATATCTTCAGAACATTTCACCCCACGTCTTCCACATGGAAGATATTCTGGGATAGACCACATGTTAGAACACAAAACAAGTCTCAATAAATTTAAGAAGGTCAAACTCATATTAAGCATCTTCTCTGACCACAGTGCTATGAAACTAGAAGACAATCACAAGAACACTGAAAAACGTGCAAAGACATGGAAGCTAAATAATAGGTTATTAAACAATGAATGGGGTGACAATGAGATCAAGGAAGAAATCAAAGGATACCTGAAAAAAATGAAAATGAGGACACAACAATTCAAAATCTATGGGGTACTGGCAAAGCAATCCTAAGAGGGAAATCCGTAGCATTACAGGCCTATCTCAAACCAAACAAACAAACAAACAAAATCCCAAGAAAAAGCTCAAATAAAAAATCTAACTTCACACTTAAAGGAACTTGAAAAAGAACAACCAAAAAAGCCCCAAGTAAGTAGAAGGAAGGAAATAATAAAGATCAGAGCAGAAATAAATGAAATTGAGTCTAAAAAAAGCAATACAAAAGATCAATGAATCCAAGAGCTGGTTCTCTGAAAAGATAAACAAGATTGGCAAGTCTTTAACCAAACTCATCAAGAAAAAAAGAGAAAGGACCCAAATAAATAAAATCAGAAATGAAAGAGAAGAAATAACAACTGATCCTAAAGAAATACGAAGGATTATAGAAAATGTTATGAACAATTATATGCCAACAAACTGGACAACCTGGATGAAATGGATAAATTCCTAGAAACATACAGCCTTCCAAAACTAAATCAGGAAGAATAACAGAATCTGAATAAACATATTACACCTAGTGAAATTGAAGTAATCAAAAAACTCCCAACAAACAAAAGCCCTGGACTGGATGGCTTCACAAGGGAATTTTACCAAGCATTCCTAGAACTAACATCACTTTTAAAGCTGTTTCATAAAATTCCAGAGGAGGGAAGGCTCCCAATCTCATTTTATGAGGCCAATATTATCGTAATTCCAAAACCAGATAAAGACACTACAAAGAAAGAAAATTCTAGGCCAATATCTCTGATGAACACAGATGCTAAACTCAACAAAATTAGCAAACTAAATACAGCAATGTATCAAGCAGGAATTATTCTGGGAATGCAAGGATTATACAACATTCACAAGTCAATAAATGGGATTGACCACATAAACAGAATGAAGGCTAAAAGCCTCATGATCATCTCAATAGATGCAGAAAAAGCCTTTGATAAAATTCAGCACACATTGTGATGAAAACTCTCAGCAAACCTACACATACCTATACATAATAAAGGATCATACCTACACATACTACCTACACATAATAAAGGCCATATATAACAAACCCACTGCCAGCATCATACTCATTGGGCACCCGTGAAGTGCTCCCCTTAAGATTTGAAACAAGACATGGATATCCCCTTTCACCTCTGTTATTCAACATAGTACTGGAAGTCCTAGCTACATCAATCAGACAAGAAGAAGAAATCAAAGGCATCCAAATTGGAAATGAAGCAAAGTGTCTTTATTTGCAGATGACATGATTCTGTACTAGAGAACCCCAAAGATTCCACCAAGAAACTACTAGAACTGATAAATGAATTCAGCAAAGTAGCAGGATACAAAAATAATATCCAGAAATCTGTTGCATTTTTATGTGCCAATAACAGACTAACAGAAAGGATAATCAAGAAAACAATCCCATTAATAATTGCTTCAAAAACAATAAAATAGCTAGTAATAAACCTACCCAAGGATGTAAAAGACCTGTACTCAGAAAATTGTAAGACACTGAAGAAATTGAAGAAGATACAAATAAGTGGAAGCACGTAATGTGTTCATGGATAGGGAGAATTAATATAGTTAAAATGTCTATACTACCCAAAGCAATCTATAGATTTAACACAATTCCTATTAGGATTCCAATGACATATTTCACAGAACTAGGACAAATATTTCAAAAATTTATATGGAACCAAAAAAGGCTCCACATAGCAACAGCCATCCTGAGATAGAAAAACAAAGTTGGAGGAATCGTGCTACCTAATATCAAACTGTACTATAAGGCCATACTAATTAAAACATCATGGTACTTGCATAAAAACAGACACATAGATCAATGGAACACAATAGAGGGCTCAGAAATAAACCGCAATTAATATTCGACAGAGGAAGCAAGCACATAAAATGGGCTAAAGATAATTTATTCAATAAATGGCGTTGGGAAAATTGAACAGCTACATGCAGAAAAATGAAATTAGACCACTTTGTTACACCACATACAGGAATAAATTCAAAATGAGTCAAAGACTTAAATGTTAGACCCGAAACCATAAAAATTCTAGAAGAAAACAGACAGCAAAATCTTGGACATTGCTCTTAGCAATTTTTTATTGGATATATCTCCCAGGCAAGGGAAATAAAAGAAAAATAAAGAATTGGGACTACATCAAACTAAAAAGTTTTTGCACAGCAAAGGAAATCATCAACCAAATAAGAAACCCACAGAATGAGAGAACATATTCACCGATATATCTGATAAAGGGTTAATATCCAAAATTTATGAAGTACTTACAAAACTCAACACACACACACACATGCACGAACGCACACACACCCAATTAAAAAATGAGCAAAGGACATGAATAGACACTTCTCCAAGAGGACATACAAATGGCCAATAGACATAGGAAAAGATGCTCAATGACACTAATCATCAGAGAAAAGCAAATTAAAACCACAATGAGATACCATCTCACACCTGTCAGAATGGCTATCATCAATAAATCAACAAACAAGTGCTAGCAAGGATGTAGAGAAAAGGAAACTCTTTTGCACTGTTGGTGGGAATGCAGATTGGTGCAGCCACTGTGGAAAGCAGTATGGAGATACCTCAAAAAATTAAAAATGGATCTGCCTTTTGACCCAGCAGTCTTACTTCTGTGAATATATCCAAATGAGCCCAAAACACTAATTCAAAGGAACATAAGTACCCCTATTTTCATACCAACATTATTTACAGTCGCCAAGATGTGAAAGCAGCCCAAGCGTCCATCAAGAGATGAATAGATAAAACAACTATGGGACACTTACACAATGTAATACTGGTTGGCCGTAAAAAAAAAGAAAATTTTACCCCTTGTAACGGTATGGATGGACCTGAAAAGTACATTGTGCTAAGTGAAATAAGCCAGTCAGAGAAAGACAAATACCATATGATTTCACTTATATGTGGAATCTAATGAACAAACTTAACTAACAAGGAAAATGGGAACAGACTCATAAATAGAGAACAGGATCAGAGCTAGTGGAGGAGGAGATTAGGAGATGGAGGGATTGAGCAAAAGAGGTAAAAGGAGTTATGGGCATGGACAACAGTGGTGATTGTTGGGGGAAGTGGATATAAAAGGACTAAAAGGTAATGTAAAAGTGCAGTAAAAACAAAAAATAAAACAACTGAAAAATTATAATGCAAAGTAGCCTACCAAAGTTAATAATATTAATTGCTTTATGTTTTATAACAGCATTCTAGTTTGTTTGTTTTTTCACTTCATTTATATTCCATGAAGGCTTAGAATTTTTAAAAAAGAAAGTGAGTATATTTAATCAAAATTTTAACCAAGCTTCCCAATGAAGAAAAATTTGCTGAGGGGTAAAAATAAAATAAAGACATTTCTAGAATTTCAAAATACGTTAAAAATAGTCCTATAATAAGCTTTCTTAATTTTCCCATGAGGAATATATTTTATAGCAGGAACAGAAGATTTTACCCACCATATGTATACTGATTTCTAGTCTTCTCAAACTCAGGATGAATAAATCATACCTATATATATTTTAAATTGTTGGGATCATAAAAGGTTTTAGTGTATGAAAATATAGTTGTATCTCTAGATACTTTAATGAAGTATAGATAGAAAAATAGGAAGTGTTCCGCATATGTCCCATCCCAGGGTGGAAATTACCTTGCTGTACTGGGAAATTGTTGATGTCTCTAGAAAAAGTCCCTTTTAAATTGATGAAGCAGATGAATGGGTGAATGGTAGGGGGAGTTACTCTTTCTAAGATTTGATTTAAAAAACCAAAGATCTGAATTAATGCATATTGCTTTGTTATATACTAAAGCTTATTTATTTTAAACAGTTCATCATGTTGATGACAAAAAGGCTATTTGACCTTTGGAAATGACCATTTCGAGATTGATTCTAGTTGGAGTTTTTAAGGTGTCTTTCAATAGGTCATAATTATGAAGGCAACTTCATTATCTTTAACATGGAAGCAATTGATGGCAAACATAATTCAAAATAGTGGGTATTGTAATAGTTTTGACATGGGGATATATTTACTACTTGCAATTTTAATATGGATGATGATCTTCATAGTGGGGTTTCATTCAAACAAAATAAGATTCCTTTGTGAGGAGCTAAAACAAAACAAAACCAAACAACACCAACAACTATGCTGTTTGCTTGAGAGGCAGGATCAAAATCTCCCTTCTCATCGTTGCTAATTTTTTAATCTACTAAAAAATTATTAAGGGAATAATAAGGGGATTGGTGAATTTTAGATATCAAAGGTAAGGGACTCAGTTTCCATACTGAGAATTCTTTTTCATGTTTCTCTTTCCAATGTGAAATCATCTCAAGCAAAACAGAAGTATCTTTAACCAATTGATTAATAATTTTGCTCTTTTCTTTAATCCCTTTTTTCTTTTGTATGTATAGATAAAAATTATAGTATTTATAAGTGCCAGGTATGTTAGAATTTTAAGTTTCTTTTATAAGTAAATTATTAGGATATTAAATTTTGTATTAAGTTCATATTTAGTTATATTTTTGTCATAATTTTGAGTTACAAGATTACTATCCTTTCTTCTTTTGTTAGATACACACAAGTCCATGTTTTTATCAGTCTTCTGAGAAGAGCCAGCCCTTACCATTAAAGACAAATCTTTGGCACTGGTTGAATCCTGGAGATAGTTTTTCTCTATTAGTTGACAAATACATTTTCCGTGTTTTCTCTACATATTCTGAAACAGAATTGGAATCTACTTTAAGGTAAGTTTGCCTGATGAAATGAGATTATGAAATGGTATTTGTAATCTAATTCTTCAGTCATGCACAGATGCTTCCATAGAAACCATTCTAGTATTAAACTCTATTGGCGATTTGGGAGTTACGTGGTATATGTGAGTGTGCTTCTAGAAAACGTTTGGCTGTGGAAACTCATCCCTCTGTAATGATCGTTCCCACATGTGGTGTCTTTTACCATTATTTTCCATCTAACAGCAACCAGGATAGTTAATTTTAAATTGACTACATTTTCTTAATCTTTTTGTTAGATTTTAAAATTTCATAAAAGTATTAATCTCAGGCTTCGACTAAAATTGTATAACTTCTCTGTCTTATAAAAATAACAGAAAATATAGAATAGGGAAACCGAGGAAATCAAATAGTACAATAAACATCTGATGTGCAGTTAAAATTAATATACAACTTCTGTCGAGGCAGTCATTAGCAGGTTATTTGCCTTTGTTTCAGCTTTTAAATTACAGAATATGTAAACTGGACCTATAGAAGTAGAGGGACAAAATTATACAGAGCATGTTCTCTAATTGCTCTGGTATTAAATTAAAAATCAATAATAACCAAGTATTTAGGAAAATCTCCAGATATTTTCAAATTAATCAACACATTCCTAAATAATCCATGGATCTAAAGAAAATCATAAGGACAATTAAAAAACATTTTGAATGGAATAATACTAAAAACAAATAAAAATTTGTGAAATGCAACTAAAGTAGTCCTTAGAAGGAAATAAAATCAATGATTTGTGCTTCTGCTTTAGGAAGATAAACAGGAAAGTTTAAAATCAGACAACACTGAACTGTACTGTTATGGTAAGTAGCAGACTTCCTTCCTTACAGGGCATGATAGTAAATATTTTAGACTTAACTGCCACATGGTCTCTGTTACAACCTCAATTATTCCACGCCATTGTAATATGATGGTGTGTGGTACAGGGTAGATGGTAGTACATGGCTGTGCTCTGTAAAAAAACTACCCCTGTTTCATGGGTACATGTATTTAAGATAAAATCTCTTTTAAGGAGGACAAGGGAAAGGAAGGAAATGATAACCATTGCAGTCAGGATAATGATTACCTCTTGGAAGGATGGGTTTGTGATCAGGGAAGGGTAAATGGGGACTTTGAGGATGCTGTCAGTGTTTTAGTGGAACTTGTGTGGAGGTTGCATAGGTATTCACCTTATAGCTGTCTTTTTAATTCTATGTAAAAGTTGTATGTACAATAAATAAGTTGTATGCCACAATAAAAACTTTTTTAAATAAAAAAAAGAATATAGACAGGAGCAAATTAATCCCATAATAGATTTTTTTTAAAAAATGAAATAAGAAGAATGAGACTAAAAACTCAATGAAATAGAAAGTGGACAAATAAAATTAACAAAAACCAAAAATTGATTCTTTGAAAGATTAATAAAATTGGGAAAACCTTATCAAGGTTTACCAATAAAAAAAGCTAGAAAACACAAGTTATCAATATCAGTAATGAAAGAGGGGATATCATTACTGATCCTGCAAATCTTAAAAGAATACTGAAAAAATATTTAAAATTTAATTTCAGTAAATTTGGCAGCCTAAGTGAATGGATACATTCTTTGAAAAACGTAGTTTACCAAAACTGATACCGGAAGAAACAGAAAATCTGATGACTCCTATATCCATTAAAGATACTGAGTTTACAGTTTAGGAATTTCCCATAAGGAACTTAACTAGTGGATTGTCTTTAACTTTCAAGGAAGAATACCAATATTACACCTTTTTGCCCCAAATAGGAGAGGTGCACTTCTGCAGGATTTTATGAGGATTCTATAATTCTGATATCAAAATCAGATAATAACATCACCAAAATGTAAAATAAAGACCCATATTCCTTGTAACAGATTTACAGATCAAATCCAGTAATAGGCAAAAAGCATAATACACGTTGACCAAATGGAATTTTTCCAAAAAAATGCAAGGTGGATTTATCATATAAAAATCAATTAGTTAACAGATTAAAGAACTATCATTTCAGTAGCATAAAAATAATTTTGACAGACACCTGTTCATAATTAAAAATAAAACACCTTTATAGGAATGAATTTTTTTTCCTATTAGAAACTCATTCTTAGTAGTGAAATATTGGATGTTCTCTCTCTGAGACTGGGAACCAAACAGATGCCTATTTGCACAACTTTTATTCATCATCTACTGGAGATCCTAGCTAGTTCAGTAACATAAGAAAAAGAAATGAAATGGATCATATTAGAAAGGAACTAGTAAAACTGTTCTTCCTTGCAGATGACATGATTGTATACTTAGAAAATCCTGAGGAATCTACCAAAGAAACAAGACACAATGTAGTACCTACTATATGATTACACTTATTTTATATTCTGTAATAAGCAAACTAATCTATACTGGTAGAAATCTAATCATTGGTTATTTCCAGGGGGGATAACTAGGAAAGGGCACAAGGAAACTTTTTGTGGCGATGGACATGTTCTATGTCTTGATAAAGGTGGTTACATGGTTGTATGGTTTTGTCAAAACTGACCAAACTGTGCACTTCGGAAAATATAAACTATATCTAAATTTTTAAAATAGTAAATGGAAAGAAATTATGTCAGGAAATTTTTTTTTATTTTGGTTATATGAATTCAATAACCATGGCTTGCCATTTACTTTTTTTCTTATTGTACATGTATAAAGAATGCTATTTTTTAACCAGCTGCTAACATAAGTAGAGAAACTAATTTTTTGTTATAGTAAATTTGCATAATAGAATTATATACTTTTTTCAAAAATCAGGGAAGTGCTGTACATTTCTATGAAACAAAGTATGGTCATTGCCTGATAATTTATTTACATGATTATATGTCAATTTTAAGTTTATATATATCTGTTCATGTTTGCTTATCCCCTTGGTGTGAAAGATTACTCTTGTACCTTAAATCAGATTGTGGATTAGTAAATTTTGAATTTTTTTAGTATTGATAAAACTGAAAATACAACCCACTTTAAAAACACTATACTTTTCTTCAGGCTGTTTATTACAAGGAATGGTATCTAGTGTGTAACTGCTGTCAAGCCAAATATATTGAAGGAGGTAGTAAATGTTTTGTATATGTTTTGGTAATTGTGTGCCTAGTTTAGGGTAACCAAATTAATTGTTTTTATATTAAAAACTAAATTTTTATTTTTAGCTTGCTAGTATAAAATTTTCTTCAGGGTGTTGATTTCACTTTCAGCACTTCTCCAGTTTGTGATTTCAAATATACCCATGATGATAGAATGATTTCTGATGTGTAGTAATCATTTTCATTATTTTCACTTTGATCTTTATCATACATATAGTAACAGTAGTTGAAAGACCATTTTCCTAAAGATCAGTTTAACTATAATAGCTTAGTTGAAGATATTTATCATACATGCATCATGCAATATACGGGGTCTGTCCAGAAGATAGGCAGCCATGTAATATGAAAAATAGAGACATTTATTGAAGAAGATACAAGAAACATCGCACATAGAACAATGATGCCTCAGTTCCCTTCAAAGTAAGCAGCTTGGGACCTCACACAGTTCTCCCAGTCACCATCAGCTGCCCCATCGTATTTTCCTGAATCTCATCGACATGCTGGTATCTTTTCCCTTTCAAGGGTGGTTTTAGTTTTGGGCAAAGGCAGAAGTCACAGGGTGTCAAATCTGGGATAGAGGGGGGCTGAGTCACCAGGGTAATTTGATGTTTCGCCAAAAAACTCCACGCAAGATATGATGCATGAGTGGGTGTGTTGTCATGATGAAGCTGCCAATCACCAGTTGCCCATAGCTGTGGCCTTGTGAATCACAGGAATAGCTTCCGCAGAGGAATGTTCAAGCATAACACAAAATACGATGCAGATTTGTTGCTCTACTCGCTTATTTTGAATGTGATGGCACTGTATGCATGCTCACTCTACAGTGTCTACCACCCCCACTGACTAGCACAGTGAAGTTGTCATTATTCACGCACGTGCATTCCAGTCCACTCTCCTTGGCTGCCATGCAAACCGTTCTTGTTATATTAACAATGGCTGGATTTTTTCCAGACAGATCTTGTATGATTTAAAGCATATAGCCATCCCTTTTAAGCATTTTGTCAATATTTGATTCATTTAAGGATCTTTTGCTTTCATTGGTTAAATATTTAATATTTGAACAGGCAGAATAAAGATGAATCTAAAATACTCAATACTTTTTCAAAAGAGGCTATGTATGAGAACATAGGTTGGCAAACTTTCTTTGTAAGAACCAGATTGTAATTATTTTAGGCTCTGTAAACCATATGATCTATATCCTAGTAACTCAAATCAGCTCTTCTAGTGTTTCAGTAGCACTTCATTTACAAAAACAGGTAGCAGGTTGGATTTGGACTGTTGGCAGTTTGCTGATATGGGTATTAGAGTAAAAGCTAAGTTGCTTAACAAAAATGACCCCTAAATGCAGTACTTTAACAAGAATAAGTATTTTTCTGTCACATAATAGTCCAGAGATGTAGGTGTGCTCTCCTTCATAATGTAATTCATGTACTCCAGCTAATGGAGTAGCTCTGTCATCCTCAATATATAGCTTCCAAATTAGCATCATTTTTGGCATTCTCAGTTGGTAGGAAGGAAAGGAAGAAGAGAATCTATCACTTCAATTTACACCCCCCAGAAAAAAAATTGGTTAATGGCTACACAGAGCTGCAAGGAAAGCTGAAAAAATGTTGGCTCCAGCTAGGTGGTTAGACGTTGGTGCAGATGCTTAGTGATCATTGCCTTCCACCTTTGCTGTCTGTTATGCCAGTAACATCCACTTAGCCTCTGATAGTTAATGCCAACCACCTGGCCTGTACAACTCTAGAATCTTGCCGTCTCCATTGCTAATAAGGAGCCCTGTCTTTTGTCAGCCTCCCCTACCAGCAATGCTGACCTATAGAGGCAGCTACTGTAGCTACTTTTGAGCTCCTCAGCACTGCCTCAGTAGTGTGTACTTTATTGCTTATTGTCTGGGTCCTTCTGGGTAACATACTCAGCTAGTGGATTCTCTAGTCTAAGGACTCATGGACATGCACAACAGTGTGGTGATTGCAGGGGTAGGGGGTTAAATGGTAATGGAAAAAATATATAATAAAAACTTTTTTAAAAAAATACATCCATTTTTGCATGCCTGCCTCTTTGCGGTAGCAATCAACTATCTGTGTAGTTCCCCTCACTCTACGTCCAGCCCCTGGCAACCACTGATCTGATTTTTGTTCCTGTAGCTTTACCTCTTCAGAATTTCATATAAATGGAACCATGCGATATATAGCCTTTTTGTATCTGGCTTCTTTGACTTAGCAAAATGCCTTTGAGATGCATCCATGTTATTGTACATACCAGCAGTTAATTCCCTTTTAATTCTAAGTAGTATTTCTATTTTAATTTTCAATTTTTCAAAAAGATAAATTTTCTGGATATCTATGCCTACCTAAGTAATAATGATGCAACAACTTTGGATGATCTTACCGCATTTCACAGCAAGTAGGAAGTGATTGATTTGGCTTTTATGTTCCACATGTAACCATGGGCGCTCTGCTGAGGAACATTTAGCTTCCAGTCAGGCTACAAGTTTGGGGAGATTGCAGAAGCAGCTTCCTAGGCCCGAACCCCAGTAGCAGCTATGTAGGAACTTGACATCAGGATTTTATGTTATTTTATTTTATTTTTCAAGAGCCTAACTAACTTAGCTGATACACTTTCAGTTGCATTTTCTCTTTGGATGCTGGGTGGTGTCCTTAACTTTTATGGACTATCTGGACATTGAATTGAATGAGTAAATAGCTCTTAAGCTTTGACAAAGATGGCTGTTCCTCATCTCATAAATAGCTGTGCTTTTTAGACCCAAGATTTGTAAAGATTAATGTATTTTATTGTGATACTGTGGTCAGAAGAGGAAGAACATGTTCTAGTCTATGTATTTTGTTCTATTGTATTATAATCTGCTTTTCTTGTTCTGCTAAGTCTGAGAAAAGTAGCATAACTCATTAGTTAGATATGCTTGGGTGACTCACATTTATAACGGCATGGTAGGCAACAGAAGTGTTTTAAATTTAAATGATGAATAAATGATTTGATTTTATTTTATAGAAACAGCCAAATGCTTGATGAAGATGATACATTGAATGAAACACCAGAACCATCCTTGGTGAATTTGCCTAACGAGACAAGTGGTGCACCACAGCTGGAAAGAAGCGCAGAAATAGCAGCGACTCAGACTTCTACCACACAGAGTGTGGTGAGAAATTTAAGATATCGTCCATTTATAACATGTTCCTTAAGTTATTTTTAGGAGAAAAAAAAAAACAACTGAAATTAGACATATCAAGACAATATTGCTAGCATTTTTCTGCTTTTATTCTTTTTAAGTTAAACTCTGGAGGATATCACACTAGACCAACACTTCAGCTATTAGAGATCATGAATTTCCTTCTTTGAGAAATTCGACTAACTCAATCCACAGTTGCAGATGGGATTTTCATGGTAGTTTTCTGCAAAGTAAATAATTTTACAATTTTATTAAGGATGCATGCTTATTTTTAGTAATTAATAAACTAGGTGCCTTTTTAGTCTTTCCTAGGTGAATGTTCAGACTTCAGTAAGCAGCAGTTAAACCCTGCCCAGAGGAAAAGAATCCTTCCAGCGTGGATGTTAACAGAAAATATAGGTGATTAAAACCTTTCAGCACCAGTTATCAGTGGAAGTAGGTTTTGTTTCAAGAAAACATTAAGCAGAATTTGAAAGTTTTTCTGAACAGATGGAGGTAGAGTGGTAGTTGTGTAAGTGTGTAACTTAGCCTACCATTTTTTTAGATGTGTACGTGAAGTCTAATTTAAAACACAGGCTATTATTTTATGCCATTTATCAGTCATCCTGCTAATTAGTTTTTGATTTAACAAGCGCTAGATTTACAATATTAACACTGATTTTTAAACAAACCTGTTAATGTCATGTCTAAGACAAAATATAAGCACAGCAAGGGCTTTATAAGTTAATATAATTAAATAAAAAGTGCTAGGCTCACAATGTTATATGCTAGAGTATTAGAAGAAGAGGTGACCTCTGTCCTAGTATACCTCACTGTCATGGCAGATATTACAATGATTTATCTGCTGGGTATTACCATCGATTCAAGATTATTAAAAGTTTTCTGCATTGTCTTACTTAGCTTTTTATTCGCAACTTTTCAGTCATCTCAGGTTCAGTTTCTTTTGACTGCTTGTTCTTTTATATGGGTTACATTTTCCTGTTCATTCTCTTGTCTACTGACTTTCTTTTGGAAATTGAATGTTATAAATAATGTTGGAGAGCTTTTTGATTTTCGGTTTCTCTGAATAAATATTTTTGCTGTAATGGGCAATTAATTTGGCCTGACAGGCAATTTCTTCTAATCCGCAGTTAGTTCAAGTCCTAAACTCTGTTTTCCTGTGTGGGCAGCAGCTATAGTCTCTGCTTAGTGCCTTTAGCCTCCTACTGCTGCTTTTTCTCCGGGTTTGGGGCTCTCTCCCATTTACACATAGTCAGCCAAGGGTTTAGGTTGATTTTATGCATTTGGTTTTGGTTCTTGGCTCTCTGCGGTTTTCTTCCTTTCAGAATTTTATCCCTAACTTCCTACCTACTCCACAAGCCTCAGACTCTGTCCTCTGACAAGTTAAGCTAGTAAGGTTGCAGCTTTCTGCTATTTGTGAATTGGGTGTGCTCTCAGGGAAAAAGCCACAAATTCACAAACCTCATAGGATGTAGTGAATTTTTCAAGCTTAGATTCTTCTGTAGTTTTGCCTTTTGAGACACTCTCTAGTGCATTCAAATAGTTGCTTTTTAATATTCTGTCCAAAATTTATCATGGTTTTGTTTGGAATGATTAGTTCATTCAAGCTATTCTTTCATTTTACCCTGAACATTATCTTTTATAAATTAAAAACACAATTGAATATGTATTTTAGTTGGTATATTACTACTCTTACTGTTTCTAATATTCAGCATAGTGGTCACAGAAGTCTTCTGAAATTTTAATCAAGTATATTATGGACAGAATATTCCTCATTTAATGCTACTTTGGATTATAGTAGGATCAGAGCGATCTTGTAGGACAAATAAGTTGTATATTGTGTTGAGGTAGATGTGATTAAATCTGGAGAATTTTCATATCTAAACCTAAAATTTCCTGGTAGGAGTTTTATTTCTTGCAGTGGTTTTCATCCCCCTCCCCCACCCATTATATGTATATTTTCATATGTTACATTACTCATTAATGTGATAATTGTCAATTTGCAGGAAGGTAATGGCAAATGGGGGATGGTAGTGGAGAGGGTCCAGGCACTTTCCTTCAGTAGAACAGTTTCTCTAATATAGAGAGAATCACTTGACCAAAATTGAACTACCTCCCTGCAAACAAGTTCTTTTTCATAGTCGTTCTATACTGTTAATTGCTTCTGTGCTACAACTATTACATTACTTATAATAGTCCAAGATATATTTTGCTTCAAATTATAAATAGCTATTAACTTTCACTTGATAGATGTACCACATAAAATATGAAGCACGTTTTTGGACACTTCACCTTGAAAATACAAATGAGAGCAATTTGACATTCATTTGGACAAGAATATTATATAGTACACAATGTACTTAAAATGCAAAAGCTTCAAAATAAGACAAAAAAGTCTTTGGATTCAAGTATATCTTCTTACTATAAATTTAGACTTTGGGGGAGAATTTTTAAGAGCAAAATTAGGTACTGAGTTTCTTTAAAGACAGGAAGATTTAGAAGTCAATTAGTACTAATTAAAGCTTGAAATAATTTGGATTTTTCTGCAATGTAGTTTTATTTAATTGTTATTGTTTTGTTTGTTTAAATAATATATCATCCAGGTCAATAGACCAATGCTAGTTATTTTTTAAAATCCAAATCTAGGATGCATTTTAGGTTTATTATATACAGGTTATTTTCTTAATGTCTCTTGCAGCCTTACTATATTTTGTTCATTGGTCATTATTTAGATTATCTGAAACCAACTTGATATTTTGGAACCTTTTGCATCATACAGGACAGATAACATTACTTGATGTTAAATTACTTATCCAAGATCATGTAATAAATGCCAGAGCTGTAATTGAAACCTAGCTCTGCCTGTTTCTAAAATATATTTTTTAATATATTTTATTGATTATGCTGTTACATTGAGCTATATTACTGTTATACAGTCACCTAAATTCTCTCTGTGCTCTGTGTGCCCTGTTTTTTTCTTTTTAAATATGCCCTTGTATTTTCTCCTGGAACTTTTCTCAATTTAACTCTTGGTTAATCCTTATATGTATGTCAATGTTTGCAGTGATCAGGCTATCCTTCTGTTATTCCACCAGCATATTCTAGTTTATCTTCTTTCCTGGGTCCCCAGGTACTAGTCCTTAGATATTATCATGAGTTTTTCAGGCCTGGGATAAAATTTTCTCCATGTCTCTTAGGGATTGGAAGTGGATATATTTGGGCAAGGTCTATCAAGCTTCCCCATTCTTGACTTCCATTTATCTCTGTTCCCTCAGCTTTCTAGGCCTCAGGACAAGTCATAATTCCTGGGTCATGGCATTCTTGCTAGATAGAAAAAGGAGCTTTTAGATTTTCCCTTGTATCATGTTACTGTGTAGCACTCTTATTTTCCCATCTTCTAACTTTTCTACACAGAGTCCTGAAAAGAAGCACATGCCAGTAAAGACTGAAGTAGTAGGTAGTCCCCAAACCATTTAGTTTGCATTTAATTTTGCACTCTGAATATTTTCTCTATAACAACTCAATGTAGATTATAAATATTGAACTGATTTTGTTTTAATTAGACTAAAGCTCAAAATTTAAAGTGCTAGTTAGTCTATTTTAATATGTTTTATTGATTATGCTGTTACAGTTGTCCCAATCTATTCCCTTTTGTCCCCCCTGCCCCAGCCAGTATTCCCCATCCTTCCGGCAACTCCCCACCTTAGTTCATGTCCATAGTTCGTGCATGTAAATTCTTTGGCTACCTCGTTCCCTATACTATTCTTAACCTCCCCATGTCTATTCTGTACCTACCAATTTGTACTTCTTAATCCCTGTACCTTTTCCCCTATTCTCCCCTTCCCCCTCCCCACTGGTAACCCTCCAAATGATCTGGACATCTCTGGTTCTGTTTCTGTTCTGCTTGGTTGCTTAGTTTGTTATTTTGATGCAACTGCTGATAGTTATGATTTAATTACCATTTTAATATTCATAGTTTTGATCTTGTTCTTTTTCTTAAATAAGTCCCTTTAACATTTCATATAATAGTGTCTTGGTGATGAACTCCTTTAGCTTTACTTATTTATTTCCAGCAATGCTGTTAAATGATCCAATTAATTCAAATAGTTTTTAGTCTCTTGAATTTTCTAGCTCTACAATCATATCTACAGAGTTATGACATCTTTGGCTCTTTTGATTTATTACTGCTTCCTAAAATTTTATTATCTTATTGCATGAGCTAGAATTTACAAATTTTATTTTTTATTTTTAATTATATTTTTTTGATTATGCTATTACAGTTGGCCTGATTTTTCCCCCTTTGCTCCCCTCCATCCAGCACTCCCACTCCCTCAGGCAGTCCGCCCACCACTGTTCATGTCCATGAGTCATGCGTGTAAGCTCTTCAGTTATTCCATTTCCTACACTGTACTTTACATCCCCATGGCTATTCTGTATCTACCTATTCATACTTCTTAATCCCCTCACCTCTTCACCTATTCCCCCTTATGCCCCTCCCATCTGGCAACCATCAAAATGCTCTCCACATCCATGCTTCTTTCTCTGTTATTCTTTCCTTAGTTGTTTTTCAGATTCAATTGTTGATAGATTTGTATTTATTTGCATTTTATTGTTCATAGTTTTGATCTTCTTTTCCATAAGTCCCTTTAACATTTCATAGTGTAATAGTTTGGTGATGATGAACTCCTTTAGTTTTTTTCTTGTCTGGGAAGCTCTTTATCTGCCCTTCGATTCTAAATGATAGCTTTGCTGGGTAGGACAATCTTGGCTATAGGTCCCTGCTGTTCATGACTTTGAACATTTTTTGCCAGTCTCTTCTAGCCCGCAAGTTTCTTTTGAGAAATTAGCTGACAATCTCATGGGAACTCCTCTATAGGTAACTAACTGCTTTTCTCTTGCTGCTTTTAAGGCTCTCTCTTTATCTTTAACCATTGGCATTTGAATTATGATATGTCTTGGAGTGGGCCTCTTTGCATCCATCTTGTGTGGTACTCTGTGCTACCTGGACTTGCATTGTCTATTTCCTTTACCAAATTAGGGAAGTTTTCTTTCATTATGTTCTCAAATAGATTTCCAATTTCTTCCTCTTTCTATACTTCTGGCACTCCTATGATGTGAATGTTGGACCTCTTAAAGTTGTCCCAGAGGCTGCTTATACTATCCTCATTTTTTGAATTCTTTTCTCTTCTTATTATTCTGATTGGTTATTTTTTTCTTCCTATGTTACAAATCATTGATTTGATTCTCAGTTTTATCTACTCTACTGTTATTTCCCTGTAAATTGTTCTTTATTTCAATTAGCATATCCTTCATTTCTGACTGGACCTTTTTTATGCTGCTGAGGTCCTCAGTAAGTTCCTTGAGCATCCTTATAACCAGTGTTTTGAACTCAGCATCTGATAGATTGCTTATCTCCATTTCGTTTAGCTCTTTTTCTGGAGTTTTTATCTGTTCTTTCATTTGGGCCATGTTTCTTTGTCTCCTCATTTTGGCAACCTCACTGTTTCTATGTATTAGGTAGAGCTGCTTTGACTCCGTGTCTTGGTAGTATTGCCTAATGTAGTAGGTGTCCTGCAGGGTCCAGTTGCATAGCTTCCCCTGTCACCCTAGCTGGGTAGTTGAGGTATGCCCTTCATGTGGGCTGAGTACACCCTCCTCTTGTAGTTGAGCCTCAATTGCTGTTGGCAGGTAAATGGGAAGGTTTTACCCAGGCTAGTCAACTGCAAGGATTGGCTGTGACCACTTACCACCAGCCTCTGCCCTGTGTGGAGGATTAGCTGTGCAGGGGCAGGGTGGTGGTGCTCCAGGCATTCCAAAATTTGAACCAAAAGAATCTTTGCAGGCTAGAAGGGATTGGCAAGAAATATTCAAAGTCATGAAAAGCAGGGACCCATAGCCAAGATTGCCCTACCCAGCAAAGCTATCATTTAGAATCGCAGGGCAGATAAAGAGCTTCCCAGACAAGAAAAACTAAAGGAGTTCATCATCACCAAACTATTACACTATGGAATGTTAAAGGGACTTACTTACGGAAAAGAAGATCAAAACTATGAACAATAAAATGGAAATAAATACATACCTATCAACAATTGTATCTAAAAAACAAACTAAGCAAAGAAGAAGAACAGAAACAGAATCATGGATGTGGAGAGCATTTTGGTGGTTGCCAGATGGGAGGGCGGTGTGGGGGAATGGGTGAAGAGGTGAAGGGATTAAGAAAATAGGCAGTTACAGAATAGCCATGGGGATATAAAGTGCAGTGTAGGAAATGGAGTAGTCAAAGAATTTACATGTCTGACCCTTGGACCTGAACGATGGTGGGGGGACTGCCTGAGGGAGTGGGAGTGCTGGGTGGAGGGGAGCAAAGGGGGAAAAAATCAGGCCAACTGTAATAAGATAATCAGTAAAATATAATTTAAAAAAGAATAAGTAAAAATAGTCAACAAATATATAATTATTATAAGAGAGGAAAATACAAAGTGAAACTATGAGGTACCATTTTTTGTTTACTAAACTCATCAAAATCTAAGCAGTTGATAAAACCGGTGCTAACAGAAATGGGTATCACTGAACAGAGTTGGTGGAAGTGTAAGTTGGTATAGCCTTTTAAGTTTATTTGCCAGCATCTCTTAAAAATTAAGTACATAACATACTTTGACCCAGAAATATAATTTTAGGTAGTTAGCCCACAGAAATAATAGCATTTATACTTTTAACCCTGTGTATATTTATAAATATAGATTTGTAGACATATTTGCTCAAACTAGGAAAATGTTGAGAATCAAATTGTTAATATAACTGTTAGGAGTGGTTCCTCTGGAGTTAAAATTGCAAGGATATCATTTTAATGACATTTGTGCATATATTTGAGCTATCATTCACGTAGTAATACTGTAACTGCTCATATACATAAATACAATTAGTAATAGTTAAAACTAAAGAAAATTAATTGATTTGTTTTAATAGTTCATTTCTTTTATATTTCTGTCATTTAGTTGTACTTTTCTTTGATTTATAAAAAATTTTAATATCCAGATACAAAGATTGTTATGAACCAATTAACTTACTTTTTTATGTACTCTTTGTGAAAAGCATTTTAACAACATTATCAACATGGCTTTTTTTAATGCAGAAGAAGCTAGTTCTGGTCCTTAGAAGGAATATTTTTAATAGAGAATTTGGAATTTTAAAGAATTGAATATTTTAAATATGGATTTTTTAATTTTAGAATTTTATGTGCACATTGACATTTGGAATGTGGCACACTGCCATTTGGATAGACACTATGTCTTATTTAATTTACATTTTTTAGTTCTTATCATAGTAAGCAATACCATAGTTGGCTATTTCCCTTGGTTTGACTAATTCATAGCTATTGTAGCATTCGGTCATTTGTTTCACCAGTCTGTACAGTCCTATGTAGTCCTATTTCTGACAGTTTGTAAAATGATATGGAATGCTTCTTAATTTAGATTCCAACAACTATTTAAATAATTTAGGTAAAGTTTAGTTTTTAGATAGTTTGTTCATATGTTTCCTTTAATAAATGTATTATTTTTGTGTTGGTTCAACTGATTTCCTTGTTTAATAGTATGGACAGTACATATTCTATTAGTATTTTTTCCCTGAATTTAATGTAGTATTTTTTCAGGTTATCAAATATCCTGTAAAACAGCTCTGAGCAAACCACAGCCCATGAGCCAAATCCTGCCCACCGCCTGTTTCTGTAAATAAAATTTTATTGAAATACAACCAAGGCCATCCATGTCTGTATTCTGTGTGGCTGCTTTCACACTACAAAGGCAGAGGTAACTGGTTGAGACAGGTGCTAGATGGGCCACAGAGCTTTTTACAGAAAGTTTGCTAACCCTTATATTCCAGCATTAGAATAGTGCCTGTGGATTGTCTTACATACCTGTATCCAGGCTCTTAAGGAGATCTTTGGACAGATTCTGTTTATGTTCACAAGTCATTTCAGTTAAACATATCTACTGAGCACCAGTTTTGCAGTAGGCACAGTTCTAGGTACTGGAGGCAGTATAGGAACAGAACAGGAAAGTCTCTGTCCTTAGGAAGCTATTCTTTGAGTGCAGGGAAGGCTGACAACTAACCATGAAGACTTTCCTCTTAAAATAAATACATCTTGTTTTCTGATTATATAGTTCATGAATTTGTTGACAAAACATTATACTGACTTTAAGTTTTTTTACCATGTATGTTGAACCTTGGGAATATGACGTGGGATATAGAGTCCATTGTTATTATAACTTTATTTTCTTCGTTGGTTAAGTTTGTTGAGGTCACTCGCCCTGCTGGGTTATTTTGGGTTCTTAATCTGTAAGATAACTTATGTTGAATTCCTCACTGTGGCTTCTTAGGGAGGACAATAAATACTATACATAAAATGTATTGTATAAGCTATATGTCAGATTTTCTGTTAGAGAAATTCAATGCTAAAATAAAAATATATGATAGCTAACATATATCAGGTACTCTCCTACGTAGTTCATATATCTTACCTCATTAACTCTATAAGTTATTATTATAACTTCCTTTTTCCAGATGACGAAACCACAGTTCAGAGAGGTGAGGTAAAGTAGTTAGAGGGTGGAACCTGCCCACGTTAGCATCTTAACCTCGCCAACTTTGGGGCTGGAGCTCTAGGCTATTGTTCTGCTTAATACTTTTTGTGATTTGCAAATAAGTGTTTTAAAGTTGACAACATAACTGGAACTTTAATTTTACTAGCTCCTTTATCCTTTTTCTTTTTCTTTTTTTTGGGGCGGGGGGGAGAATATAGATTTATTAACATTTGAAGATAAAGAGATAATATTCTTCTCCTTTTTCTTTGTGTATGTGTGCTGATGTGTGTTTAAGATAATGTAATCCAGGAAAGTGGAAGAGAAGGAGCCTGCAAAGGTAGAACCCGAGTAAACATAACACAGCAAGGAAGAAAGCGATTAATTTCACCAGGAAGCTCAGAAAGTACATCAGCAGAGCAAGACACAGGAAAAAAGTGTAAAAATGCTGATCAGAAAGAATCTGTCATTTCATCCAAGGTGATTTTTAAAAAAATTCATTGATTGTTTTCTTTTTCAAGTGTTCTAGATAGGAATTAATTATATGTTTGTGTATACACAAGAAAAAAAATTACTTTTCATTAATGAGTTAGTGAAGTTTATGAAAACAAATACCATATGATCTCTCCTATAAATGGAACCTAATCAATGAAACAAACAAATGAGCAAAATATAACCAGACTTGGAAATAAAGAACAAACTGACAGTGACCAGAGGGGAGGAGTGAGGGGGATAGCGGAGGAAAGAAGGGGAGGGGGCAAGCAAAGGACCATGAATTGAGGACTCATGGGCACGGACGTTGGAGGGGGATTGACTGTGGGAGTGGGGGGGTCGGGGCGGGGGAGAGCAATGTAACTGGACGACAACAACAAAAGTTGTAAGACTTACACTTACTAATTTCAATACTGATTAAAAAAACCCCACTAGCCCATATTTTATTGGCTTACTGACACTAAACTTTAGTATAGTATTTGCATAGTAGAAAACAAAGCTATTTAATTTAGATATTTTCAGATGGTGAATATGGTAAAAAGAATGCTTGACTCTGGTTATATAATTGGTACCTCCATTATGAAAACCTGATTTCTTCAATTTTATTGACCATTCTCAAATGGCATATAACCATCTTTTACTTGATTAGTGTGCAGAGAAAAACAACTAATGGACTACTTTTTAATAGCCTCTTGTAGGATTATTTCTGGGCTAACTTACAATATTTATAAACCTTCTCTTTCAGTTTTTGTTTACTCACTAAAATGGTTTGGATGACTTACACATTCTTTAACACTGGGTACCTAGAGAAAATGAGACCTATATTAGATGCATGTAAAAAGAGAGCAAGAGAAAGGGGAAAAAAGCAAAGACATCCCCAGAACCAAAAGGTCAGGTACTCTTCTTCCCCTTGTTAGAGGAGTGGCTTTAGATGACAATTTTCTTTATCCTGTACACCTGTGTCTGAGCTCTGTGAGTCCTCATCTTTTTAGTCTCAACGAGAGCCAAAAGAGAGTAAGACTGGTTTTAGGACAGTGTGCACTGGAATAATTGAAAAGCCAGTAGCACCCCGGAGGGTCAGGTCTTTTTTAGTGCTCACCCTCCCTCCTGCCTCGTCTCCCATCAGATCAGATCGGTTTCCTCTCGGATCCTTTCTTCCAGTGAGAGAAGGGGATCTGAAAGCTATAGGCTCACTCCCTTGCTTGCTTTTGAAGTTTAATAAATGAAAACAGAATGTTTTCTGACTCAGTGTATTGGCCATAAAAGCTTATTAAGGTAAAACTTGTTTACATTGAGTTCTAATAACATGTTCTACTATCTGAACATATTAATATAATTGTCTTTATTTTCCAGGAAGAGGGAAATTTTTTTTCAGAATAAAATCTATAAGTATACATGTCTTGCTGTTTATTTCAACCCACCAGTTTGATGATCACAAGTTAAACTTTCAGAAACACCTTCTTAATTGATAGATGGTAGAGAGGAGTAGAAACAGATGGAAAATATTTGAGGTATTTATGAGATTTTAATGACGTTAAAGGAGTATTCAGCCAGGTCCCAGGAACGCCTGAGCTCTATTTGGCCAATTGCTTTTCCTTGCCTTACGGTTTCTAAGGGAGTTTCGCCTCTCACAGCACAGGAGAAACAGGGGTCAAGGTTTCATAACCTTTTCATAACCCTTTATGCAGGGCTCTCTGGTACAGCTGGGCCAGAGACGATGACTCAGACTGAGACCCAAGAAGACCCTTTCCAAACTCACCCTCTGTCCCCACCCAGGTTCAGTCTTAACACCGGCTTGCAGCTGGTCCTGCAGGGGTGTCTGCAGTGTGGGAGCAGGTGAGAGGGAAAGTTAAAAAGGAGTGAAAACAAGAGGGTGGGACTTCCTATTTGTAGATTAACGGCATGAGATTGCCAATTACAAGGGACTAGGAACAATTTGGCCAGGCCTGCAGAGGAGACTTAGATCATTTTAGTGGGAAAGACGCAGTCACATTCTCCTGGGGATGAGTGTGAAAGGAGGTGAGAGAGAAGGGGTGGAAATCACCTTCCCCCTACTGGGCCCTACTCCTGAGATCCTGATTCAGTTGGTCTGTGCGGCCTGTACATTAGTATTATTTTAAATAAACTTCAATTTTACTGTGCACTCAAGGTTGAGAGCTACTGATGTACCATCATTCATCACTTTGGGGGAGACTGAGGCCCAAGAACACATTGTTACAGACCTTGGGCCTCAACCATAGGTCTTTTCATTTTCGGTACAATGGGTTTTTCTACCATAAGTATTAGGCTGTCTACAAGAGTTTTGTGACTCTAGTAATTTCTGATAATGCAGATAATTGCTCTGAAATAGTCCATTTTTCATCAGGTGTCTTATGTCTTTCTGTAACTTTTACCAATTGTGTAGTTTTCTTATTTGTGAAAATTAGGGTGCTTGAACTTACGAACTTTAACAAAAAGAATGGTATGTCCTGTAAGAGTCTAATTGAGACTGAGTTGTAAATGACCAAAGGAAGCCTGATGAATAAACTTCAGCAAAATAGTATTATAAAGTGTATCGACTGCCTATTGCTGGGAAACAAGCTTCCCCAGCACTTAGTTGCTTAACATGACAAGGATTTATTTCTTATAATTCTGTGGGTTGGCTGGGCTCAGCTAGGCAATTCTTTTATGACACTTTTGGTGTCAGCTTGACTGCACTCAGCTGGAGCCCAGCGAGGCTGGAGCATCCTTGGTGGCCTCACTCACATGATGGTGCCCAGCAAGGGTTGATGGGATAGCTGGGGCTGGCTGGGCCTCCCTGCCTCCACTTACCCATTTAGTAGTCTAAACTGAGAACCTTTCCCTGACAGCTGGATCTCAAGAGAGTGAAAGTAGAAGCTCTCAGGTCTCTTAAGGCGTAGAACTGGAACTGGTACATTGTCATTTCTGCTGGATTCTTTTGGTCAAAGCAAAGATTGTGAGCCTAGATTCAGGGGGAAGGGATTGGACTCCACTTGACCGATGGGGTGATTTGTGTATAAAGGAATCAGTGGGATTGTTGGCTGCCATCTTTGACAACTGTCTGCCACACACAGATAGAGGAGTAATTCAGTTCCCAGAATGGAAGGAAAACAACAGAAACTCTATAGACCATAGGGACTGGTCAGTGGCTGGATCAAAATCAGGTTGGTCTATGGTTTTTCCACTCTAGCGTCTTGAATCATTCTTTACTGCTCGTGTCAGGCCTTTTTCACATGATTACAGCATGGTCACAGGTAACTTTAGCCCATGTCATTCATTTTTTTTAATTAAGAGAAAAAACAAAGAGTCTCTCCGTGGTTCCTTCAGTGTTAAATTCTAGGGACTTGGATTATGGAATCTCCACTTCAACCATTTACAGTGGTCAGAAAGATGAGTTAGTATTATAACCTCTTTCTGAGTCATGTGTCCATTCATTTTCAAATGAATGGAGGAAAGAGGTCTAGGAAGAAATAAACGGTATATATTGTACTATTCTTTTTATATTATAGTTAAATTTGAATAAATTCAGAGAGGAGGAAAAGAACAGGTAGTTTTCTTAGGTTGGTCAAAATCAGCCTAAGCAGTGAGGAGGCTTGAAGTGGTTGGGGACGGTGAGGTACACCATAAGCAGGGGAAAGGAAAGATGCTTATTTAACCTCTTTTGAAGGAGGTATTTGAGTTAGGTGTTGAAAGATGGCCAGCCTGTTAGCAAGCTGGGTTGGTGAGGAGGAGTACTGTCAGGGAAGGGCATAGTTTCTGAGCAGAGGCACAGAGGCAGGAAAGTGTGTGCGGGCCGTGAGTGGACCTACACTGGAGTGTCTTGTGGACACCCTACACGCATGGATGTGTATGTGGATATGGGTAGGCGAGATCAGGGGAAGAAGCTACAGAACAAATCAGGATGGTGCTTGAAAGCCAGATTAAATAAGAAATTAGGGCTGCGTTTATGGCTTCAGAGACTTTGTGAAGGGTTTTGAGTGAGAGTCACGTGGTTAGGAGTGTGTAGCAGCAGTATGTAGGACAGAGGCAGGAGCTGCCTAAGAAGCTGGCGCAGCATGCCACCGGGCATGAAAGCTGAACCAGAATGGTCCTTTGGGACCAGAAAGAAGTAGAGAAATGTGAGAGACATTTTGAAAACAGAATTAACAAACCTGATGACTAACAGAAGAGTGAAGAGGAGATATTGAGAATATTCTTAACAGAGCAGAAGGGGAGCCGTAGATGTGGCAGTTGGAGAAGGGACAGGGAGGACTTTCTTGGTTTGAGGCAGGGGTGGCATGGCTACGAAATCCGTTTAATAGAAATGAAAGTCTGTCTCACGGGAGGGAAAAACAAAGGCTAGAGAGTTCTGTTATACCATATTATTTGGAAGCAAACTTACAAATATTTTATTCAGAGTATATAGAGTATATATGGAGGTGGATGCTTCAGCAATGAGAGCCATTTCCAGATATTCCGCCTGCTCTGTCCTGTCTGCAGCTTCCCCCTGGGATAATAATTGCTGAGGCAAACAAGCTGGCTGTTAAGTATCTCATTTCTCTACATACAGATGCCTGCTGTGGAGTCTTAACTCATTTTTCTTCATGGAAATAACAAGGGAGATGAAGACTGTAACTCTTATACTGATATTTCTTAAAGAAGGCTGTATCCCCCAGAGCTCCTATACCCTTTGCTCCTGTTTGGCTGTTTGGGTTAGTACCATTTATAGCATAGCTCTGATCAGCCCCGTAGAAACATCTTTTTATTTGCCATTCATTCCTTCATGCACTCAGTAAGCATTCATTAATAGTAATAATATAGTGGCATTAATTATGTTATTAACAACAACAAATAAAAACAAACAAGAAAATGCTCAACCATTTAGTGAGCTCTTATTCTTGGCTAGACCCCACACTAAGATATACTTAAGTTTTAGAAAATCCTGAAAAGTAGGTTGATTATATATCTAGTTTATAGATTAAGAGATCTGAGGTTCTGTGAGTTTAAATCAACTTGTTCAAAGTCAAAGGTTAAGAGATGGCAAAGCCGATACTGAAAATCTGACTTTTTTACTTCAAAGATTATTCTAATAATTATTTGTATAAGAGTTGTTCTCTTATATGCAAGGCAGTATGCTAGAATCTGGGACTAAAAGATGGATAAGATAGAGTTAATAAGGAACTCATAGTCTTGTGGGGGATATGATCTGAGTCATAAAATAAAGTGGTCACACAGTGATTTTTACAGGACTTTGAGGAGGACTGCCTACACCAGCTGGGGGTCCTAGGGAAGGGTTCCTAAATGGAAGGATGGAGCTGAATGTTAACAGAAGAGCAGCAGGCATGACCCAGGTTCAGAAGAGTACATCCCCGGTAGATGGGGCAGCAGGTATAAGAGTAGGGGGCTACAGAGAGTGTGCTGGGAACTACTGCTTTTAATAACTCTCAGTGCAAAGTCAGGTAACAGTGTGAGACGGGGATGAAGCCAGCAGTGGGGATGGTCCACAGAGGGAGGACCTCCCAGAGTTCTCAGCCACACAGATAATCCTGGCAGCTCTGCAGAGGAGAGATTGGAAGAAAACAATATAAAAGACAGAGGGAAGAGGGTGGAGATTAAAGTTATCAATACAGTCCAGAAATAAAGAGAATGGGACCCAGGCAGTAACATTAAGGATGATGCTAAGGTATTGGATTAGAGAAATATTTAGGAAGCAGAACTGCAGGACTTGTTGCTTGGATCTGAAGAAAGTGAAAAAAAGGAGGGAAAGATAGACTTCCAAGGTTCTGACTAGAATGAATGGGTAAATTCTTTTGGCCACAACTATAGTCCAGAATACAGAGGGAGGGTTTCAATTTTGATATTTTGAGTTTTAGGTGCATTGGATATTGGAGAAGAAATGTTCAGCTAGTGGTTGAATAAATATATGAGTTTGAAGCTCAAGAATGAAGTTGAGGCTCAAGTTTAGGATGATGTAGTCTTTAGCATGTGGATGTCAATGGAACTGATGCAGGACAACTTACTAGCACAGACATTCTTTCCAAGGGCAGCTTGGAAACAACGATGAATTACCTCATTGAACTTGTATTGGGGGAAGTTTTTTATTCTGTCCTTTGTCACACATAAAAACTTAGGGTGGTTGAGGGATGGGAAAGGCAAGTTAACGGACTATTTAATAGCCTTGATAATACATTGTAGCTGCCTTCAAGCACCAAGGTCTCCTTTCACAAGCTCTATGCTCCTTGATGCCTGAGGTCTCTAGTATGTAGTTGACAGTGTAAGGGATCTGGCCTCTCTATAATGAATCTCTAGCCTCCCACACTTCATTCTTCACATTTTTATCTAATCTAAGAAATAAGCAATGTGAGTACTTATAAAACATGGAGCTCTCTGCCTTTCTCCTACTTCTTAAAGTGCAGAGTACCTTCTGTTTTTCCCGTGCACTCACCGGTACACTTGCTCTGACTCATGAGCTTTGTAATTGGCACAGTACAAATTTATGTCTCAGCAAACTTACAAATTACTGCGTGTAATGGATTTTTGGGATCATTTATAAATAATTGAAACCATGATTGTTAAATTCTTGAATGCCAAGGGTCTACTGAATATCAATATTTCATGGAGTTCCATAAAGAACATTATGAATTACAGCTTTGGTGACTCTTAAAATAATGTATTTGAGAACCCCCTGACCCATAGAATTGATATCTGTGACTTCATAATTTTTCTCTTTTAGAATAAATTAACAGGTTAAACATATTTCTTGTGAAGATATTAAAAAAAATCTTCATATTTTGTGGAAGTAGAGGGAGTTGATATGATGCCAAACATTTTATGTCTTATATTTCATTTCATTTACTTTGGTTTGTTTTTCATTTTTAAAAAGCAAAATAATACATGCTTGTTGTGAAAAAACAGAATATTCAGAAGCATGTGGAATAAAAAGTGAATGTCTTGATTTGTATCTTAAACCTTCTCATTTTAATTTATACAAGTAAGTACACACAGAACTTTATGGGGAATTTCTTTTTTTAAGATTTTATTTATTTATTTTTAGAGAAGGGAAAGAAAGGAGAAAGAGAGGAAGAGAAACATCACTGTGTGGTTGCATCTTGCACGCCTCCAACTGGGGATCAGGCCTGCAACCCAGGCATGTGCCCTGACTGGGACTCAAGCTGGTGATCCTTTGATTCGCAGGCTGGCACTTAGTCCACTGAGCCACACCAGCCAGAGTGGGCTTTATAGGGAAACTTTTTTTTTGAAAAAAAATTAAATGGAATCATGGCACTATGTATATTATTCTTTTTTAATTATAGATTTCCCTTCCTTCCTCCCTTCCTTCATTCCGTACCTCTGCATACATTCTAATTTATTTATCTACTTCCCTACCTGTGCCCTTTTTTTCTTTTTTTCTATATTACGTGTGAAGAATGATGAGTGGGATTTTTTTCCTCTATTGCCCCCAGACTGTTCCCGAGGCCCAAAGCTGGGCACAAAATTGCTAAGCATTTCATGTTTGAAAGGAGCCTCGAGCAGCGAGAGCCAGGCCTTTCCCTGTGGGCTTATTGAAAGTATGAGAAGTGTTCAGTGGTCCACCTACAGGCTGTTGTATACAAAGGGAACCGAGAGACAAGAAGGTTTTAAGACTTGAGGGAGTGCTATATTTGTGGGGGAAAGTATTTTTCTCCCTTTTTCTAAAATCAAGAGAAGAGGAGTGCTCTAAGAGGATTACTTGTGGAGTTTAAAGATGCCAACAGGAGCAAGAGAGTGGCATTTAACTAAACACCTGCTTAGCCAGTGGATTTGCTGATGTACCTACCCCATTAATACCTGAATACACGAAAACAACAACAAAAAAACTTGTGAGAGTTGACCCAGTGGGAGACGGCTATGTGGGGAAGTGGGCCAGGATCGGCCCCTTCCCACCCCAGAGTTCAGTGTCTGGCATGTGTCGGCTGGGCCTACAGCAGAGGGCAGTGAGGTCGGGGAGTGGTTGAGCAGCTTGGGAGGAGAGAATATATCTTTTAGGGGAATGTGGAATACATTTCACCAGTCGAGGGTCATCTCCAAGAGGTATCCAAATGATTGATTTTCCTATAGATTATTTATTACTATACAAGAAACATGATAAGATTTAGGTTCCATTTATAAGGTATTTAGTCAGTCGAGATAGTATTTTAAAGTTATATACTGTGTTTCTTTTGAAAAAAGAAAAATATTAAAAGACAAGTAATGAGTCTAAAACAAGTCATGTTAATAATGTCTTCTCAAGAAATTATAGCTGTTAGGTGTTAAGTAAAATCAAAACCAGCTTTTTCCACACGGCAGCTGGTATACATGAGTTCTTAGTTATACATGGAGGTGAACATTCATGTGTATCTGCTCTGTTGTCATTACTTCCTACGAATGGTTCCCAGGGGGACTGGGGCATATCTGAGCAGGAAGTATTAGTGAGTAAGGAGGTCATTTTTAAGAGGACAAAACTAGGTTTACTCTTTGTGTTGGCAATAAGTACAAATTGAAAAGGTGCTAATGACAATATTAACGCAGTTCAAAACACCTCTGATTGGTTAAACTGAAACTTTTATTAAACCATGTTAAAGGAATCATGTTTATTTTCTGAGTTGGTCATAACACAGCTTCATGTGAATTTTTCTGTGAGAGAAGAGCAAGTTTATCAATCAGCTGTAGAAAAAACCATTATATTTAGATGGTAGAAAGAAAATATTGCAGTAATTTACAAGAAATTATAAGGACAGTGCATGTTAGAAGTATGACATTGTTGAACAGAAAATTTAAGAGATTAGTAGGTTTCTGGGTAAAGATTATATTCAAATGAAAGCAAATGTATGTGCTTATGTTTCATTTGCATTTTTGGTTATTTTTCACTGAATATTGGACAAGATTATAAAGGTTGATACAACTGAAAATTGTTTTTCTAATAACTATATTGTTTTAAAGTTATTAAACTAGAGGCATAGAATATGGTATTTTTAATTAAGGTAAATCTTGAAGTTTTAAAAATATACATATTGCATGAATCTTGTAGCTTCATGCTTTTTATGCTTAAATTTACATATTTCTTTTTAAAACAACATTCCATTTATTTTTTCTTCTGATTTGTTTTATAGCAAATGCCACAATCATTTTCTGCAATCACATTAAGTAACACAGATATGAATAATACAAAGACTTATGTGCAGAGAAATGAAATCCCCCTAGAGGAACTTGGTAAAGTTTCTGAACATAAAATCATCACTAAAGGAACACTAAATAAAGAAGGAATGAGCTGTTCTGAGAGTTGTTCGAGTGCCCAAGGCACGTCCTTCCATGGTGAGGGTCGAGGATCTCATCCTGAGAGCAGCTCTGGTCCTGCCAGCCCCGAAACTTTGCATGCAAAGGCAACTGATTCAGTTCTACAAGGTTCTGAAGAAAACAAGGTCAAGAGGACATCCTGCATGTATGGGGCAAACTGCTACAGGTAAAATGAAATTATAGGTAACATACAATTCCTTTATTTCAACAGCATGTAGCTGTGTAGATATATGTTATTGTGTATTAAAAGCCTAATAAAATACATTGGCCTAAAAGCTGGAGCTTTTTCATGTGTCTCCTTGGTTGGTACTTTCTCAGTATGCATTCCTGCAAATTCTGCAAATCCTGCTAGAGGTTTTTTAGTATTCACTGTTTCACATGCTGATTAATGCAAGGATCTGAACTGGGGAATCCAGACTTGAAAACTGAATCACTCAGACCCAACTACCTGCTTATTTAGTGTCTTATTTAGATATTAGAAAGATAACTTCATAAATAGCTGTCACATACATTATAACTATCGATAAAATTTTAGGTCGTGTTTAGGTGTCTTATTATACTTATGCATTTTCCCCTATATTTTTTTAACAGTACTTTTAAATCATCATGATGCATTTTTAAACAGCTGAATATATATTTCCTGGCTCTATTTGTTACGTCTATACTTACTTCACTTGAGTACATTGTGGTATATTTTCTAATTTCATTATTTTGTAAATTCAAATTATTTCCCTTTAGTTTTAGGCTATAGTTTTACCTATAATGTTTATACTAGACTGTTTATAATTATACAGTCCTATTTCAGAAGTATTTCTTTGCTATTCCAACTTGTGAAGCCAAATATTTTACCAGTACATTCCAGTAGAGTTTGTTGTCTTCTATGAAAGAGTGTATCTATACCATATATTCTGTTAACTTCACATTCATATTATCTCTCTTTAAAATGCCTTGCCATTTCAGCACTTGAATAACAATATTTTTCCATTTCAACAGTTAGAATTTATTCACAATTTTTTTCACTTTAAAATGACCTTAGTTCCACATGTGGAACGTAATTTGTAAACGTAGAGAAGTATATAAACCTTCTATGAGTTTAGAGTTTTGAAAAATCCCAGTTGATATTTGGATTTGTTCACTAGGGCTGCCATAACAAAATACCACACACGGGGTGGCTTAAACAACAGAAATTTATTATTTCATGATTCTGGAGACTGAAAGTCCAAGATCGCAATGTTGTCAGGTTTAATTTCTCGTGAGCCCTTTCTTTATGGCTTGCAGGTGGCCTCCTTTTCATGGTGACCTTACATGGCCTTTTATCTGTACGTGCACATCTGGCACCTCTTCCTCATCTCATAAGAACCAGTCATATTGGGTTAAGGCCTTGCCCTTATGACATTATTTACTGTGAATTATCTCTTTAAAGGCCCTGTTTCCAAATATAGTCATATTGGGTGTTAGGGCTTCAACATACGAATTTGGGGCTTGGGAGGGGGACACAATTCAATACATAACAGTGTTCAACACTGGCATTTTTCTTTGTTAAAGGTGATTGAATGCTTTATCAAGATCCTAATAAATTCATTTATATTTGATGATGATACATGCTACTTTAAGTCAGTCATAGCTTATGAAGTTGTTTTAATTTTTCAATAATTTTGATATGCATGGTTAATACCTAAGAAATATTATCACTGAAATCTTGAAAACAATGTATATATTTGTAACAAAGGGGAGAAAATAATATATATTGAGGTCTTGTCATATGTGTATGTCATAATCATTTAAATGTGTCTCTTCAGCCTTAGTGCCATTGCCGTACTTCATGCCATAGTCTCTCTGGGACAAGTGAATAATCTCCTAAGTCTATACTTTCCCTCAGATTCATACCCCTCATTGTTTCCTGAGTGATCTGGCTAAGAAAATAACAACAAAAATAAAAATGAAGAGGAGAGAGAAAAAAATCTGACAGTATTTACCTTCCTATACAGAATCTTTTAGCAGCTGAAGTCCAGGTTTCTTAGGGTAGTCTAGATGGCTTCCCACTAATTCTTTGGATGCACCATACTGTTCTATGTCCTTTAGACACAGTGTTCCCTTTTTCTTGCTCCTGTCCTGCTTAAAGATCTTGCTTACATTCAACTCCTTTCTTTGACATGCCCATTCTTTCCCAAATTGCTCATCCCCTATTCTATGCAACATTTTTCCTCATGCAATTTCTACTGTTTGGCATTAGAACTAATATTTAACATCCAATTATTGATTTCTAATTATTTATTTACATGTTTCATCTCTCTTTGTAGAAAATTATTCCTTAAGGTAGTCTTTTTTAATACTTTGATATGTTGCTATTGCCTCCCAAATCTATATCTCCAACACAGATTTTTGTACTGAATTTTAGATCCACATGTTCACCACAATATCCATTTCAAATTCAACAAGTCTAAAACAGTTCCCTCTTATTTCAATCCTTTGTGAAACAAAATAACAATAAAATAGCAACTGTTGCTTCCAAAGCAAATATATTTTGAAATTTTTTTCTCATTTAGTTTTTCTGCTTAATAGCATATAAGGATCTGGTTTTAAAATTAGTAAACTGGTTTTAACATTTGGGCAGAAGTTGTGTCTGTCATTAACATGTGAGAAATGTATACCTTAATTTAAATTTGTAGCTTTTATCTATATAGGGCCATATCAGTTATTTGAGTTAATAGTGTATACAATAAGGTTTTCACTCTGGTAAAGGCAAAGTATCTTGTTGAAGACCAGACCTCCCACTGGGAACAACTAGGAAAGCTGACCATTCATGTTTGTAAACATCAGAGGCAGCCACTTGGAGGCTTCTCTTCTTGTGACAGTTGCCAGTTTTTGTAACTTCAAGTTGTGGGCTGAGAAGCCAACCCGAGTTTTGGCACTCTCATGGGACTTAGGCAACAAAAATGCAGGTCAGTGTTTGCCAAGCAGGAGGATCTCTGTATGGAAGCATGGACAGTCAGGGTGGAAAATATAAATGTAAATATAAATGAATATTGACTATGTAAAGCAATAATAAATTTTGTGTTTTATAAAATATATGTGAAATTAAAGTATATGAAAATCTGCCCTCGCCACTGTTCTCGGTTGGAGCATCATCCTGTGGACCAGAGGGTCACAGGTTAGGTTCCCGGTCAGGGCACATGCCTAGCTTGTGGGTTTGGTCCTCGGCTGTGACGCATGTGAGAGGCAACTGAGCAATATTTCTCTCACATCTGTATTTCCCTTTCTCTCTCCCTCCCTCCCCTCCTCTCTAAAATCAATAAGCATTTCCTTGGTCGAGGATTTTACACACACACACACACACACACACACACACACACACACACACATATACACACACATATACATATACATATATAGAGAGAGAAATAGCACAGAAGTGTTGGGTGTTAAAGCAAGTAAAATTTGACTACATACATTATAGAATTGGAAACATACACCATTTGTCATTTTGTGACTGGCTTGTTTCACTTAGAATAATACCCTTAAGGTTTATCCAGCTTGCAGCATGTGTCAGGATTTCCTGTCTTTTTAAAGCTCAGTAATATTCCACTGTATGTATAGGTCACATTTTGTTTACCCATTTATCTGTCAATGGACACTTGGGTTTCTTCCATCTCTTGGCTATTGAGAAAAATGCTACTATAAACATGGGTGTGCAAATAACTTTTTGAGATCTTGCTTTCATTCTTTTGGATATTTATGTAGAAGTAAAATTGCTGGATAATATGGTATTTCTATTTTTAATACTTTGAGGAGCCGCCACAACATTTTCCAATAGCAGCTGTACCATTTCACATTTCTGACAACATGCACAGTTTCCAATTTCTCCACATCCTTATCAACACTTGTCATTTTCTATTTGTTTGTTTGTTTGTTTATTTTTTAGTAGTAGCCATCTATCCTTATGGGTGTGAGATATAATATATTATTATGTTTAATTTGCATTTCTTTAATAGTGATGTTGAGATTTTTTTTCACATGATGATTGGCCATTTATATATTTCCTTTGGAGAAATGCCATTTCAAGTTCTATTTCCATTCTTGAATTGGGTTATTTATTTGTTGTTGGTCACTGAGAGGATTTCTTTATATATTCTAAATATTAACCCATTATTAGATACATGACTCGTAAATATTTTCTCCCAATTTTGAAGATTGCCTTTTACTCTGTTAATTTCTGTCCTTAGATGCACAGGAAATTTTATCTATTTTCCTTTTGTTGTCTTTTCATTGGCAAGAAGAAATCTTTGCCAATTCCAGTGTCGTAAAGTCCCCCTCACCCCCATTTTCCTCTAAGAATTTTATATTTTAGGTCTTAGGTTTAGGTTTTTGATCCTTGTTAATTTTGTATATAGTAAAAAGGGCTCCAGTTCTATTATTTTGCATGTGAATGCCCAGCTTTCCAAACATCATTTACTGAAAAACTTATATTTCCCCTATTGAATGGTTTTGACACAATTGTTGAAAATAATTTAACCATATTGGCAAAGGTTTATTTCTGGGCTCTCTGTTCCCTTTCATTTGTCTATAATCCTGTCTTTATGTAGTATGACTATTTTGATAATTGTAGTTTTGTAATAAATTTTGAAATCAGCAAATGTGGGACCTCCAACTTTGTTGTTCTTTTTCAAGATTGTTTTGGCTATTTGGGGTCCCTTGAGATTCCATATGAATTCCTCCAAAATATGCCATTAGGATTTTGATAGGGAATGAATTATAGCTGTAGATTTCTTTGGGTAATGTTGACATCTTAACAATATTAAGTCTTCTATTCCATAACCATGGGATGTCTTTACATTTATTTGTGTCTTCTTTAATAGAAATTAAACCAGCATATGAGTCTTTCACCTCTTTAAGTTTATTTGTAAATATTTTTATTTTTTAGAAGTATTTTTATTTATATATTTTTAAAGATTTTATTTATTTATTTTTAGAGAAAGGGAGGGAGAAAGAGAGGGAGAGAAACATCAATGCGTGGTTGCCTCTTGTACAACCCAACTAGAGACCTGGCCCGCAACCCAGGCATGTGCCCTGACTGGGAATCGAACCAGTGACCCTGGGTCTTTGGTTCACAGGCTGGTGCTCAATCCACTGTGCCACACCAGCCAGGGCTTTATTTTTATTTTTTAATGTTTTATGGTTTATGCTATTACAGTTATTCCATTTTCCCCCATTGTCTCCTTCACCCAGCCCTCCCCCAATTTCCATAGTCATTCCCCACACTGTTGTCCATGTCCATGGGTCCTTCACGTATATTCTTTGACCAATCCCTTCACTTTCTTTCAGTCAGTCCTCACCTCCCCACTTTTACAGCTTTCCATCTATTCCATGATTCCATGCCTCTGGCTCTGTTTTTGCCTATTAGTTTATTTTGTTCAGTAGATTAGTCTTATAAATGAGATCTATGACATTTGTCTTTCACCGACTGACTTATTTCACTTAGCATAATAGTCCCCAGTTCCATGCATGCTGTCGCAAAAGGCAGGAATTCTCTTTTTTTCTACCGCATAGCATTCCATTGTGTAAATACCGCTTTTTTTTATCTACTCATCTACTGATGGGCACTTAGGCTGTTTCCAGCACTTGGCTATTAGTGCTCTATGAACATAGGGGTGCATAAATTCTTTTGAATTGCTGTTTTGGGGTTCTTGGGGTATATTCCCAGCAGTGGAATTGCTGGGTCAAAAGGCATTTCCATTTTTTAAAAATTTTTTGAGGAAACTCCATGCTGTTTTCCACAGTGGTTGTACCAGTCTGCATTCCCACCAACAGTGCATTAGGATTCCCTTTTCTGTACATCCTCTCCAGCACTTGATGTTTGTTGATTCATTAATAATAGCCACTTTGGCAGGCGCGAAGTGGTATCTCATTGTGGTTTTAATTTGCATCTCTCTAATGGCTAGAGATATTGAACATCTTTTCATATGTCTTTGGGCCATCTATATGTCCTTGAAGAACGATCTGTTCAGGTCATTTGCCCATTTTTAATTAGATTGTTTGTCTTCCTGCTATTGAGTCATAGGAGTTCTTTTTAAAATTTGGAGATTAAACCCTTGTCTGACATATCATTGGCAAATATGTTACCCATACAGTCGGTTCCCTTTTCATTATGATGCTGGTTTCTTTGGCTGTGCAGAAGCCTTTTAATTTGATGTAGTCCCATTTGGTTTTTTTCCCTTTATTTCTCTTGCCTTAGGAGATATATTGACAAAAATATTGCTACATGAGATATCTGAAATTTTACTGCCTGTGATTTTCACTAGGATTCTTATGGTATCATTACTTAAGTCTTTTATCCATTTTGAGTTTATTCTGGTGTATGGAGTAAGTTGGTGGTCTGGGTTTTTGTGTTTGTTTGTTTGTTTTTGCATGTACTAGTCCAAGTCTCCCAACCCCATATATTGAAGAGACTGTCTTTACTCCATTGTATGCTCCTTCCCCCTTTATCAAATATCAATTGACCATAAAGACATGGGTTTCTTTCTATTCTATTCCATTGGTCTATGGATCTGTTCTTAATGCCAGCACCAGGCGATTTTATTACAGTGACCTTGTAGTATAGTTTGATTATCAAGTATTGTGGTCCCTCCAACTTCGTTCTTTTCCAAGATTGCTGAGGTTATTTGGGATCTTTTTTGGTTCCATACAAATTTTTGGAATGTTTGTTCTAGATCTGTGAAATACGCCATTGGTATTTTAATAGGAATTGCATTGAATCTATAGATTACTTAGGGTCGTATGGACATTTTAATGATGTTAATTACTATTCCATGAACATAGTGTGTGCTTCCATTTATTTGTATCTTCCTCAATTTCTTCCTTCAGTGTTTTATAGTTTTCCAAGTACAGGTCTTTTACCTCCTTGGTTAAATTTATTCCTAGGCACTTTTTGTTATTGTTGCTGTTCCTATAGTAAATGGGATTTCTTTTTTAGTTTCTCTTTCTGCTAGTTCATTGTTGGTGTATAAAAATGCCATCAATTTCTGAATATTGACATTGTATCCCACTACTGGATTCATTTATTAGGTCAAGTAGTTATTTGGTAGAGCCTATAGGGTTTCCTGTGTACACTATAATGTCATCTGTGAATAATGAATGACATTTTTACTCCCTCCTTTCCAACTGGATGCCTTTTATTTCTTATTCTTGTCTGATTGCTGTGGCTAGGACTTCTAGTACTACATTGAATAAGAATGGTAAAGGTGGACACTCTTGTCATGTTCCTGATCTTAAAAGAAACACTTTTAGTTTTTGCCCATTGAGTATGATGTTGGCAGTAAGTTTTTCATATATGGCCTTTATTATGTTGAGGTATGCTCCTTCTTACCACTTTGCTGAGTGTTTTAATCATAAATGGGTGCTAGATTTTATCAGATTCTTTTTCTGCATCTGTTCATATGATCATGTGATTTTGTCTTTCATTTTGTTTATGTGATATATCACATTTATTGATTTGCAAATATTATCCTATCCTTGCATCCCTGAAATAAATCCCACTTGATCATGGTGTGTGATCTTTTTAATGTATTGCTGGATCTGATTTGCTAGTATCTTGTTGAGGATTTTATGTTCATCAGAGATACTGGCCTGTAATTTTCTTTTTTGTATGTGTCTTCACCTGGTCTTGGGGTTACTGGCCTGGAAAAAGGAGTTTGGGATTCTTCTCTCTTCTTGAATTTTTTGGCATAGTTTGAGAAGGATAGGTGTTAGTGCTTTGAATAGTTGGTAAAATTTGCCTGTGAAGCCATCTGGTCCATGGCTTTTGTGTGCTGGGAGTGTTTTGAATACTGCTTCAATTTCGCCAGTGGTTATTGGTCTATTCAGGTTTTCTGCTTCTTCCTGATTCAGTTTTGGAAGATTGTATCTTTCTAGAAATATCCATTTCACCGAGGTTGTCCAATTTCTTGGTGAACGAGGTCTGTCTGTGAAAAGTCCAGCCATTGTTATATAATAAGAGCAGTTTGCGTGACATTGATATAACCCAGCAGCCAAGAAGAATGGACTGGAATGTGCCTGCGTATACAATGATGACTTCACTGTACTAGTCAGTGGGAGCAGTAGACACTGTTGAGCGAGCATGTGTACTGTATGGCCAACACATTCAAAACGACTGAGCTTTTCAAGTAGACCAATGAATATGCATCATATTTTGCAGTAAGTTTGAACATTCCTCCACAGACACTATTCAGATGATTCAGAAGGCTTTCTGGGTATGATGCAATGAGTGCAGCACAAATAAAAGTGACACAAATACTTCAAAGATGGTCAAAAATCTGTTGAAAGTGATCTACCTTCTGGAAGACCTGCAAAAAGCAGGACACCTGAGAGTGTTGAACATGTATGGGCTGCAATCAACAAAGTTCGGTGACAGACAATGAGAGAACTAGAAGTTGATCCAGGGATTCCGTAAACTACTGTGTTCGAGATTTTGACAGAGGATCTTTGCATGAAATGTGTCATGGCAGAATTTGTTCCACAGCTTCTACTACCAGAGCAGAATGAACATTGTGCTGCAGTTGCTAATGACTTGATTCAAACCATTATCAGTGAACCAGATTTCCTCAGGAAGGTCATAACCTGAGATGAATCGTGGGTCTACAGCTATGATCCAGAAATGAAGGCCTAGTCATGCAATGGAAGCTGCCTGATTCTCCACACCTGAAGAACGCACAGCAAAGCTGCAACAAGATCAAGACCATGTTAACTGTGTGTTTTGATTGAGAAGGTATTGTCCATCATGAGTACACCCCTCCAGGCCAAACAATTAATAAAGAGTACTACTACCTCAATGTTCTTTGTCAGTTGAGAGATGCAATACAAAGAAAATGGCCACAGGTAAGGGCAGCTTCATCACGACAACACACCCACTCATGCATTCTGTCGCATGCAGAGTTGGCAAAATGTCAAATCATCCAGATGACTCAACACCCACCTCCCCGGCCCCGCCGACAGCCCATAAGTTGTGTCCTGTGAATTCTGGCTTTTCCCAAAACTGAATTACCTTTGAGAAGGTGATTTCAGACTGTTGGTGAGATTCAGGAAAATATGACGAGACAGCTGATGGTGATTCCAACAAAGGGTTTTGCAGAGTGTTTTGAACAATGGAAGAGACACTGGGAGAACTGTGTGAGGTCCCAAGGTGCCTACTTTGAAGGGGACTGAGGCATCACTGTCCCATATGCAACGTTTCTTGTATCTTCTTCAATAAATGTCTCTTTTTCATATTACATGGCCAGATATCATTTGGACAGACCTTGTATAGTTGTTCACAGTAATTTCTTACAGTCCTTTGTATTTCTGTGGTATCAATTGTTACTTCTACTCTTTCATTTCTGATTTTATTTATTTGGGTCTTCTTTCTTTTTTTTCTTGATGAACCTGGTTAAGGGTTTGTCAGTTTTGTCTGTCTTTTCAAAGAACCAGCTCCTGGATTTATTGATCCTTTGGATTGCTTTTTTAGTCTCTATGTCATTTAGTCCTTCTCTGATCTTGGTTATTTCCTTCCTTCTGTTCACTCTGGGCTTTGTTGTTTTCCTTTAGTTCTTTTAAATGTAGGGTTAGGTTGTTTTCTTCTTTTGTTTCGTTTTGTTTGAGATTTTTCTATCTTCTTTAAGTAGGCCTGTATTGCTATAAACTTCCCTCTCAGAGCTGTCTTCACTGTGTCTCATAGGTTTTGGGCTGTTGTGTGTTCATTTTCTATTTTTTCCAGGTACTTTTTGATTTCTTCCTTAATCTCATTGTTAATCCATTCATTATTTAGTAACATGTTATTCAGCCTTCATGTTTTTTAATCTTTTTTACTTCTTTTCTTGAGGTTGGTTTCTAGTTTCAAGTCATTGTGGTCCAAGAAGATGCTTAATATAATTTGTTTTCTTTAATTTGTTAAGGCTTGTTTTGTGTCCTACCATGTGGCCTATCTTTGAAAATGTTCCATATGCATTTGAGAAGAATGTATATGTTGCTTCTTTGGGGTGAAATGTCCTGTAAATATCAATTAAGTCCATTTGATCTAGTGTGTCATATAATGCCACTATATCCTTGTTGATTTTCTGTCTGGAAGATCTGTCCCTTATTGACAATGGGGAGTTAAAACCCTCTACAATGACGGTATTGCTTTCAGTCTCCTTCTTAGAGTCCTCCAATATTTTCCTTATATATTTAGGTGCTTCTATATTGAGTGCATATACATTTACATGGGTTGTATCCTCTTGTTGAACTGCTCCCTTAAATATCGTGTAGTGACCTATTTTTGTCTCTTATTATGGGCTTAGTTTTGAAGTCAATTTTGTCTGATATAAGTATTGCTACCTCAGCTTCTTTTTATGTCCATTTGCATAGAATATTTTTTTTCCATCCCTTCACTTACAGCCTGTGCAAATTTTTTCTTCTGAGGTGGGTCTCTTGTAGACAGCATATTTGCCGGTAATGTTTTCTTATCCATTCAGCTACCCTATGTCTTTTGATTGGAACATTTAATCCATTTACATTTAAGGTTAATATTGATAGGTGCTTATTCATTGCCATTTTTTTTTTGCCTTTGTGTCTGTGTTCTTCTCTCTATATTTTTCTTTTTTAAAGATTTTATTTATTTTTAGAGAAGGGAAGGGAGGGAGAAAGAAAGGGAGAGAAACATCAATATGTGGTTTCATCTCACACGCCCCCTACTGGGGACCTGGCCTGCAACCCAGGCATGTGCCCTACACTGGAAATCGAATCGGTGACCCTTTGATTCGCAGGTCCGCACTCAATCCACTGGGCCACACCAGCTAGGGCTATATATTTCTTTTTCTTAAAGCAGTCCCTTTAGCATCTCTTACAATGCTGGTTTGGTAGAAATGTATTCCTTTAGCCTTTCTTTATCTGGGAAACTCCTTACTTTGCCTTCCATTTTAAATGAGAGCCTTGCTGGACAGAGTATTCTTGGTTGCAGATCTTTGCTTTGCATTACTTGGAATATTTCATGCCAGTCCTTTCTGGCCTGTAGTGTTTCTGTTGAAATATCAACTGATAGCCTTATTGGAGCTCCTTTGTAAGTAACTAGCTGTTTCTGTATTGCCATCTTTAAGATTCTCTCTTTGTCTTTAAATTTTGCCATTTTAATTGTTATATGTCTTGGTGTGGGCATCTTTGGGTTCTTCTTGATTGGGACTGTCTCCTTCACCAAATTAGGGAAGTTTTATGTCACTATTTCTTCAAACAGGCTATCTCTGGCTCCCTTTCTTCTTCTTCTGGTATCCCTATGATGCACATTGTCCCTAAGCTCCTTTAAACTGTCCTCGTTCTTCTTGAGTCTTCTTTCAGTTTGTTGCTCTGACTGGCTGTTTTTCTCTTATCCTTTCTTACAACTCTGACTTGATCTTCTGCTCTGTCCCTAGCCTGTTAGTTCCTTCTAGTGTAGTCTTTATTTCAGGTATTGCATTCTTCATTTCCAACTGGTTCTTACTCAGAGTTTCTATGTCCTTTTTCATACTGATGTAGTCTCCACTGAGTTCCTTGTAATTCTAAGTTCCTTGATCATTCTTCTAACCATTGCTTTGAACTCTATGATAAATTGCTTGCCTCGATTTCATTTAGCACTTTTTCTGGAGACTCCTCCTTTTGTTTGGGGGTTGTTTCTTTGTCTCTCCATTTTAGTTGTCTCTTTGTGTTTTCTTCCATGTATTATATTGATCTGCTTTGATTTTTGGTCTTGTGGAGTGGCCTTGTGTGTTAGGAGTCCTGTGGGACCCTGTGGTACAGACTGCTTGATTTTCTGAACTGGTTGTTCTAGGAATGTCCTTTGTATGGGTTATATTGACTCTCCTGTTGTATTTGGGTCATGATTGTTATTGGCTTGTTTGCTGTTGGGAATTCCCTCCGCTGACTGACTAAGAGGCTCAACACCACCATCTCTTGCACACTGTTGTATAGGTGCTGGCAGAACAAAGTGAAAAAAACACAAAGACAAGCAACCTTCCCCAGCCATAACAGCAATATCAATGACAAGAGAGCAAAGAATAATTAAAGCAGAAAGAGAAACAGAATAGTAGAAAAAGGGGGAAAAGAAAAAGAATATGAGAAGACCTAAGGAAAGAAATGTGATAATGAGAAGAGAACACAGACAAGACCTGATACTAGTAATGCATTCAAAAGGTAAAAGAGGAAAAAGGAACACAGAAAAAGGAACAAAATTAATAAAAGGAGAGAAGGGCACAATGGAATAATCAAAGATAAGAATAAATTAGGAGATATGAAAGAAAAATTAGAGCACCAGAAATAAAAACAAGAAAAAATAGATAAAAAATAATAAAAAGGCTATGAAAAAGAAAAGATAGTGAAAATAATGAAAAAAGAACCAATTGGTTTTGTTTCAGCAGAGTTTAGTGCTTGCCTGCTGGTTTCTCCCTTTACAGCTCTCCTGGATACAGCTCTTAATGTCTGAGTCTGGTATCAGTCAATGTCAGATGCTGTCCACATCTGGTCCTCTGCAGCCATTTCAAAACTACAAGTGATCCACAGTTTGTGGCTGATTCTTCAAGGCCTGGATCCTGGCAGGGTGGACCTAGCTGCTCTGCAAAGCTGGCTTTTATCTGCACTGGTTCCAGGGGTGTGTCAGCAAATGTCCCAAGTCAGCACAGGAGCCACCTCTGTCTGTCTCTGCCTCTGGCCTGCTGTCAACCTTAGATTAGTTGCAATCCCAACGGTTTCTGAGGGCTTCTGGTAGAAACAGGATCTTTGATTCCTGGATCTCCTGTGGCGGGTGTCTGTCAGACTTCAGGGAAGATAGTGGGTGTGTTGTGTTCCCCCTCCATTGAACCACTAGTCTGAATCTTTCTGGGGTTATTTCCCTGTACTCTGCAGGGCAGGACCCCTAGTAGACCTCCAAAGCCCAGATTTTGGGTCTGCTGGGTGGTAGGACAGTGTTTCTGTGGCTCTCTCATGAGGGGAAGCACCAGTTTGTTTCCCAGGAAGGTGTATGGATTGGCTGTGCCCTACAGCCAGTCTCTGATGACCCTGAGTCTGTTTAGGTTGCTGCCTCCTGAGCAAGGGTTAAGATGCAGAATGGGAGAAAAGGAAGAACCAAGACACAGCCAAACTGAAAAAACAAGAAGAAAGGTAGAGGGTGGAGCAAGTAGGACTTCAGAGGGTGTGGCAAGTGGAATTCCAGAGGGTGGAGGTGAGGTGTCCCACTGGGTAAGGTAATTGATTTTGCTCTTGGGGGGGGGGGGGGGGGGTGCCTAGCTCTTCTCAAGAAAGATGGCTGCTGTGAAGCCCAGGGATATCCCACCCCCAAAATCCCATAGCTGCTCCCCCAAGTCTCTCCCCAGTGCCTCCCACTCCACCTCTCCTTACATGAATCCGCACCACCCTCCCTTCACTGGGGTGCAAGGTGAGTAGCTGAACACACAAAACCTGTGCTTTGCCCCTCTAAGGAAGAAAGAAAAGATGGTGGATTTGTCTCCAGTGGTTTTCATCTCTCCCCAGCAGAGAGAGCCCTCACAGTCTTTCTCTGCTTTATGCTACATGGTGGGCCAGTCTCAGCACTGGTTCTCTTTGCCTGGGAGACTGGGCTGTGGTCCTGACTTTGCTCTTCTCAGGGGGAAGCTCCCACAGCCACGCCACCGCCCCAGCCTGCCACCCGCGTGTGCAGGGCCAGCCCCTTTAAGATGTCCCTGCCCTTCCTACCAGTCTAGGGGTTACTCTTTGGCTGTTTTTCGTTAAAAGTCTCCTTTTCAGGTAGCCTTCGGCTTAACTTAGGTGATTGTTATCCTTTCTGATTTTACTTCTAGTCTGTTTGTGGGAGGCAGTGTGCAGTATGTTCTCCTACTCCACTGCCATCTTCCCAGATTCTCCTAAATGTTTTATTTTTTCAATGTTATTATAAATGAGATATTTAAAAAAAAATTTCTTTTGGGATCATTTATTATGAGTATATAGAAACAGAAGTGATTTTTAAATTTCTTTATTCTGCAACTTTGCTGAATTAATGTATTCTAACTTTTTTATGGAATCTTTTGAGTTTTCTTCATATATAGAAAATGCATAGACATGCACACCAAAGGTATAATATTTATGGCTATACTTATAAAAACCAATGACTTGAATGAACCCAAAGGTCTATGAATAGTAAAATGGACAAATAAATTGTAGCAGCTTCATATAATTGAATGTTACACAGTAATGAAAGTGTACTACATGTCACAATATAATCATACAAAAATAAAGTCATTCTCAAAGAACTATATACTATATATCTCCAATTAAATTCAAGAGCAGACAAGACTGATAGAACATTGCTTCTCAAAGCATGGTCCAGAGACCTCTGAGAAGTTATAGTCCTGAGCAACCTTTTTGGAAATGTGTAAGGTTAAAACCATTTTCATAGTAATACTAAGACTTTTTTGTGTATGTGCCTTTTTCACTTTCATTCCCTTACTCATAAGTATACAGTAGAGTTTTCCAGAGGCTACACGATCTGTTATTGTTAGTGATTAAATGCCGAAGCAGATGTGAGAATCCAGATGTCCTCTATTAAGCCAGACTTTAGAGAATTTTTCAAAGTTTGAAACAGTGTCTCTACATATTTTTATGGGAGGTAGAGTTATTTATGTTAAAACATGTTATTTATAATATGTAAAGGGTTAATTATTTTTAATGTATTTTTTGCATTTCTAATTTTTTATTTCTAACAGGTTAAAAGCCCACATAAACATGGGCTCTCTGGAGGTTTAGTAATTTTTTTCTTGCAATCAAAAATTTGAGCAACACTATTTTTATGATAGGATAGTGGTCCTTACCTTTAGGTGGTAAATTGGGCTTAATGACTGGAAGGAGACCTGTGGAAGCTTATAGAATGTTGGTAATGGTCTTTTTTAAATCTTAGCAGAGGACGCTCTGTGTGTTCCTTAAAAGTCCTTAAACACTTATGCTTTAATATGTAGAATACTATTTGCAAATTGTCCATTGACATACATGGCCTACCACATGTCACCAGAAATTAATTTTGTTACCATGAGAGTTCTGTACTGAATATTTAATGAGGTTAACAATGTTTTTTAACAACGTAGCACATTAGTTCACATTCTGGAATAATCAGATGTATGTCGCTTGGTTTCCTGCCATAACCTACTAATTATTTTTTAATATATCTAGAAATTTTATATATCCTATTAATTATTTTTTTCTCACAGTGTATTTGTAACCCTCATAGGAAGAATCCTGTCCATTTTCAACATTTCAGTCACCCTGGTGATAGTGATTTTGGAGATGTACAAGTCACCTGTGAAGATGAGGCTGATGACCGACCTGAATGTCCTTACGGAAAATCTTGTTATAGGTATTGTAAACCTGAAACATTTGATTGTGCTTCCTTTTCTCCTTAATCTCTGTTATTTATTCACTTATGCCTGCACTTACTCATCTCAGGCCTTTAAATTTTAGGTTTTAAACTTCCATAGAAAATAGGTTTTCATTTTGCTAATACATATATATGATTGTAATATTTCTATTAGATTAATTCTAAATTGTCGAAGTTGCTAATCTTATAAATGCCTGCAATTTTTCTCCTTTCTAACTTTCTAAAATGCAAATCATATAATTTAAATGCTGTCAATGCTGTCCCATCGTACACTTTATCCAGACTCCTTAGTGTGACACAGATCAATTCAGGATGCTCTCTCTGCCTCTCTCAACTCCACCGTTCTTGCCAACACTTGGAACTAAATCCTCTAAGAAAGGTAAAGGTACCTTTCTCACTCTCTCCTTCCATGGCATCTTGTGTCCATGTGTGTCATGCAGAGTAGAATTTCTCTCATGAGATTGTGTTTGTTTCTTTACTGGAATGTCTCCTCCTCCGGACAGTAAGTTTCTTGACAGCAAGGACTCTTGTATCCTTGTATGAGCAACTTTGTTTAATGAATGAATCAACCTGAAATAGATTACACCGCCAAAGAAAAAACTAGTGATTCCTGTCTCAGAGAGCTTTAATTCCAAAGAGCCATTTTTCCTATAATTTTGGAATACAGGTTACTGAACTTAATGGACTGTTTGAAGTTGTTGCTATTTCTATAATTGTGGTTTTTAATAAGAAGATAGAATAAACTTCTGAGGCTAAAAAGGAAAATAAAAAAGCTTATGTCTAATCATTTGAAAAATAAGTTAGCATTCCAGCAGAGAACATCATGCAGATAATAATAAGATATCTTCATCAGCTAGGTCAATGAACTTGAAAACGTAGGAGAAATGAACGAATTCCTAGAAATACAACTTTTAGAAAGCAATACAAGAAAAAAAAATAGAATAATCCTATAACCTAAGAGAACTTGAATATGTAATTAAAAAGCCTTCCAGTAAAGGAATTCTGTTTAGCATTAATTCCATGAAACATTTAAAGAAGAAACACTTAATTTTTATACCAAGTATTCCCCAAAAAGTAAAATGTTACATTCTTCAATTCATTTTATGAGACTGGCGTAACCTTGATACTAAAACCCAGCAAGAAAAATACAAAATGAAAAATTATAGGAAAAATGACTTTTAAACTCAGATGTAAAAAGAACAAAAAAATTAGTAAGTGAATCAAGCAATTAAAAAAATAAGGAAACTATACATGTCCAAATTGGGTTTGTTCAAGGAATGCATGTTTTCTTTAATATTACAAAATAATGTAATTATTTACCACATATCAGAATAAGTAGCAAATTATATAATAATTTTCATAGATAACTTTGAACACTGACAAATTATACTCTTCTATGATAAAAACTTATTTCAAAGTAGGAGTAGAAGGAAACTTCTTTAAAATTGTAAAGAACATCTACAAAAAGATTATAACAAACATTAATACTTAGAAGTGCGATATTAAAATTTCTTTCTGATATCAGAAATGAGACAATAATATTTCTTCCCTTAATTCTGTCAGTTTTTCTTAATGAACTGACTGTGGTCTGTCCTTAGCGGAAAAGCCTTAGAAAGGGACGCTCACTCAGAGCTGTCCCCTTTTTCCATGTGTTCACTCGCCTCTGGCTTCTGCCTGCTTTTGACAGCTATCCATTGCCTTAAGGTTATTGTTTTTAATAGATTTATTTTGTCATTACAGAAGTAGAACTCTTACTTTGCGTGATATAATATAGCTGCTCCAGCTTTTGTTAAATGTTTGCGTGATATTTTTCATCCTTTTACTTTTAACCGTGTATATTTCAAGGTGTCTCTTGCAAATAGCATATAATTGGTTCCTTGGTCTTATTTTTTTAATCCAGTCTGATAGTCTCTGCCATTTAGGTGTAATGCTTAGTCCAGTTACATTAAATATAACTACTTATGTGTTTGAGTTTAATTTTGCCTTTTTTGCTGTTTGTTTTCTATTTGTCCCACACATTTTTTGTTCCTTTATTCTTTTCCTGATTGCTTTTAGGTTAGTCGTGTTTTTCATTCCATTTTTTTTCTCCATTACTTTTTAGTTATACATTTTTTCATTAGTTACATTAGGTTTTATTAGGCATCACTGACCAGTAATACAATCTACCTTACAGTTGCTGCTTTTACCATTTCCCAAGCAGTACAATAATCTTACATCAGTTTAACTCCATTTCCTCCTCCACTTCTGCTTTTTTAAAAAATTGTCATCATATATTTTTACCCCTATGCATGTTAACTTACAAGGTTTCATTATTAACTTCCTAAATGTTAGTATCATCATTGTTTTATATTTACTAGCATATTTATTACTTCGGTGCCCTTCCTGAAGTTTTATCCTTTCATCTGGTATCATTTTCTTTTAGTCTTAACTTCTTTTAATATTTTATATAGTGCAAATCTGCTGGAAAAGAATTCTTTCAGCTTTTGTGCATCTGAAACTAGCTTTATTTAGATTTTTCTTGAAGGATGTTTTTACTCAATATAGAATTTTAGCTTGGCAAGTGTCATTTCCTTTCATCTCTTAAAAGATGTCATTATACTGACTCTTGCATTCATAGTTTGTGTTGAAAATGCATATTGTTGCTCTTTTTTAATTAATGTGCCTTTTCTTTTGTCACTTAAAAAATTTTCATTATTGCTTTACTTTCCACATTTTACATGTGTCTAGGTTTTGTTTTTTCTTTATATTCATCCCATTTTGAGTTCAGTGAGCTTTATTGTAGGTTGCTATCTCGTTAGTTTGGGGAGATTGCTTGGCTTTTATCTCATTAGATGTTGCTACTGCTCTGTCCTGCCTCCTGTCTTCTTCTGCTCTTTTTTTTTTTTTTTTTTGACAATGTCCCCTCCTTTTGTTTGTACTGTGCTTCAGGATGGATATTTGCTGATTAATTGTCTTAACAGTTTACTACTCCTCTCTTCTGGTCTATCTGCTGTTAAACTCATCTAAAGAGTTTATAATTTCAGAAAGTGCATTTTTCAATTTCAGACTATCCATGATTCTTTATTTATAGATTCTAATTTTGGTGAAATTATCCATCATTTCATTCACATTCCTTATTTTTTCACTCTTTTCAAAACAGTTTTTAACATATTTTTCTTAGGTATTTTAAAAATTATATTTGCTAACCAACATTTCTTGATCTGTTTCTTTTATTTTGGTGATTGGTCATATTTTTCTGCCTCTTCATGCTTAAGTAATTTTTTCTTGCAATACTAACTTTGTTTAAGAAAAGAACTGTAGAAATTATAGATACTAGCTTCCATCAGTGAGGGTATCCTCTCTGTTTGGGACCTCTATTTAATCAGAGATTTAGGTAGGTAATTAGGTTGATGTTTTAATAAAATTTGATCCGCCTTTGAAAAATTAGCCTTGTTCCTTTCATTCCTAAGCTATCATGACCATCCCATGAAACCATGAAAATCTCTACTAGTCTCTCTTTTTTCAAATCATATTCCTCCACTTGGTACAGATCTTATCCTCAGCCCACACCAAAAATTAGCAAAGGCCTCTAAGGAAGAAAAGAGCCAGAGATTTTCAACTCACCTATGAAAATCTCACCCTCTCTTCCTTCATGGAATTTTATTTCTTTTAATTTATTTTTTTTTAAGGATTTTATTTATTTATTTTTAGAGAGAGGGGAAGGGAGGGAGAAAGAGAGGGAGAGAAATATTAGTCAGCTGCCCTTCACATGTTGCCAACTGGGAACCTGACCCACAACCCAGGTGTGTGCCCTGACCAGGAACCAAACCAGTGACCTCTCAGTGCGCAGGCCAGTGCTCAACCGTCTGAGCCACGCTGCTCAGGGCCCTCTATGGAATTTTAAATAATCTAAAATTTTCATGTTCCCACAATTCTCTCCTAAAATCATTTTTATAATTTATCAGGCTTTTTTCTAGTTTTTAAAACATAAGTATTGGTTTGCCATGATGTCCTACATTTTTCCCAAATGCAAAGTCTAAATATGTCTATTCTTGAGAAGAACAGAAATGAAATACAAAGCCTTACTAAGAATAATGTTGTAAAAATTGCTGCCTTCATCTCATTAATCTCTTTGAAAAAGGAAAGAGTGAGAATAGTCAAGAGAAATTACTGCAAGGTCAGTGATTCACATGTAGTAATAGAAACTTTCACATCTATAAATATATTTACATATACATATAGTGCATTTTTTTCATCTGTTGAATTGCTTAGTGTTCTGGTTCTACTTAAAGATAAAATCTGAAGTTTTTTTTCTTGTTAGTTTTAATTACAGTTCAGAAAGACTCTTGGAGAATGTTAGATATGAGTGCTCACATTGACTACTGTTTTACAAATAAGGGAATGGAAGCTAAGAAAGGTTAAATGGTTTTCCTAAGACTTCAAATCTACTGAGGTCAAAACCGAGTCTCCTCCCCGCCCAGTCCAGCATTTCTCTGCAGCACGGTCTGACTCCGCCATTGTTAGTCACTGCTTTCTCAGGTATGGTAGTGTTTGTCTTTTTAGACAAATAGCAAAATATTTTGCAGTTAAAAGAAATCCAGGTAAGGTACTTTGATTGAAGAACTTGCGAATTTTTCAGATCAACAAGATAATAGAAACCCTAGTTGCAGAAGCATGATATGTATTTGTATGTCCTTTCTTTAGCATTAGCATTATCAGTTAGGCAAAAAAAACAACAAAAACATGATCTACTAGATTTTTTGTATCATTGCTAGAAACTAATGTTCTATTATGATCAATTTATTTTTAACAACCTTTATTTATAAGAATATATTATTGTTTTAGCAATATATTGTTTAGGGCTATTAAAAAATGATTAAAGAACACAATTTAGGTGATACAGACAGACTGTACTCAATACTTGATGAAACAGACAGTCCCCATTCAGAGAACTGCAAATGAGGCAGAAGACAGGAAGCCTTTCACAGGATAAAAAATACAAAACAGGGAAGAGAAAAGTAAAAGATACCTAATTGGCTGGGGCCATAGTCAACCTCATTTGGAGTGACAAGGAACAAGGGAGTAAGTATACAGCCCTGAGCTGGGTTGGCATGTGGGGATTGGCTGACTGGATATTCTGTGTTTCTAATGAAGCACAGCATTTACAGGGACATGAGTTATTTTTTGGTTGCTGATGTGGCACCCCAGACCGGAGTGGCTCCGTTCTGGGCCTCGGTATTTCTTTCAACAGTGCTAGAATATGAGCCTGCTGTGTTAGCATGATAAAATGTTCTAATTTAGTTTTCTTAAAGTTTTTATGTAAATTCTTGTCAGATTTTTTTCCTATAGCCACTGAAGGAAAATATTGAAGTCCCACAGATTATAAAATAAAACATAAAAATCAGCTAGAAATTATATTCAGGAAAATGAAAGTATATACCGGGTGGGGCAGAAATAGGTTTACAGTTGTTCATATGGAAAATAATCCATAACTAATAAATGATACAAGGATAAACTGTTTTGCCTACTCAGAACTGTAAGCCTATTTTTGTCCCACCCTGTATATTCTAGAAGTAGAACTGTGATAAGCCTGTTTTCCATGATGGTTGATACATTTGGAAGAGATGAAATTTATTAACTAAAATATGTTTGCATTTTATCTTTAAAAAATTGCCTTTGCAAAACAGGATAAGAATTATTCTCAAGGAGAAACAAGTATTCTTTCAATTGAAAAACTAGGTTAATTTTTAATTTCTTGCTTCCCAGCCTTGCCTTCTAATCCCTTGAATGTGTGCAAGTTAGTTTCTCTTTCTGATGTATCTAGGTGATCTCAAATGTTATATAATACATTAAGTAACCTTAGTCTTATACTTTGTCAGCTCCCTCATTTATATGATATTATTATTGTTTTTCCAAGTATTGTCATCTGTGGCCAAAGTTTTATCACAATAGAGCAAATATAAACATACAGCTGTACACACGGGTTTATTTCATTCTCAGTCATTCAATCCTATGAGTAAAACAGAAAAACAGATATGGATCACGTATTAAATACATACTATAGTAAAAAATAAAGATTTCCATAGCCCATGTAATAGAGAAGATTGATATTTAGAAAGAATATTTAATTACTAAATTTAATTCTTCTAGACTACAGACATTATTCCATTTTCTCTGACATTATACTTTTTCAAATCTAACAAAATATCTACTTGAAAAAATCATAATTTTAATGAACGAGGTGATGTTGTATTTTAAGTATCTTGCCCAATTAACTAATTTATTCTTTTTGTGCTGTACACTGTAGCCTGTCAGAAGACTAGCTCAGTTTAATGCATTTGATTAGTCTAAGGTACTTGTCTGAATTAGAACATTAGATACTTAATGTCCAATGTAACCTACTTATAGCTTTGCCTGCCTCTGACTCACTCACTTCCTCTGGTGCGTAATAGGTTTTATGCAATGTGTTATGACTCCTGTTCTTGCTTGTTAAATTAAGCACTAAACTTAGAATACATATAGATTAAAATGAATGGGGCCCATTTTCAACCAGTTTAGCGTAAAAATGTAAAGTCAAACTCACATACATTCTCTTGGATTTACAATACCTTAGGCAGGTATTATACAAATGAAAATATTGGTGCCTTCATGTTTCTCAGAAGCCAATACCCTACTTTAAAAAAAAAATTATAATATCTCCTAAAAGGGATGAGGTAAGGAAGTGCATCAGTCATCAACTGTAAGTGTTTTCATTGTAATGAACCTGCAACATGATCTCTATAGTATGAAAGAACAGTGCTTTGCCACAAGCAATAAATCGTTTTTTCAAAATGCATATTTGATATAAGTAAATTTGTTATATTTTGTTATTTCTGATTCAGATTTATAGCTATGATAATTAGTTTTTCTGTTATTTTCAAAGTGTTCAAAGTTATTATAATATTATCTTAACTGATAATATATACATTTATACACATCAAACTACAAGATACAGATTTTTAGAAGCCACTTAGTAAAAAATAGGAACATGTATTTAGTGTAAATCCATACTGTGTTATTTGAGGCAAAATAAATAGGTTCTATTAGGGAAACTAGTTAGTTGCCTGGTAGTTGAGATTCCCAGAATTAGCCATGTGAGGCTATGAGTCATTTTATTGGTAGTTGAGTATAATGAAAGTTGATAGTATTTTAATGCATTTTTATAGGATCTGCATATAAAGTAACCTATCATTATTTGCCATGCTTACAGTTCTTTGGTCATGTGTAAGAATATGGTCTTAAAAGAAAGTATTTTAGACTAAATGTTGATCACTTGCTACACAGTTTTACATAAGACTTGGCTATAATTTTTTAAATATTCATTTAGAAATAGCAGTAACAACATCAATTATATTCATATAGCCTTGACAAAATATATTGGAATGCCTTCTGTGGTTTTGTTTTTCTCCTTTGTTTGAATATGCATTCATTTTTTAAAATATATTTTATTGATTATGCTATTACAGTTGTTCCAATTTTTCCCCATTTGCCCCTTGTCTGCCCCATCCCCCACTTCCCTCCAGCAACTCACCCCCTTATTTCATGTCCATGGGTCATGCATAGATGTTCTTTAGCTTTTCCATTTCCTATACTATTCTTAACCTCCCCCCCGCGACCCCGTCTATTTGGTGCCTGCCAGTTATGCTTCTTATTCCCTGTACCTTTTTTCCCATTCTCCTCCAGCCCCCTCCCAACTGATAACCCTCCCTGTGATCTCCATTTCTGATTCTGTTCCTGTTCTAGTTGTTTGCTTAGTTTGTGTTTTAGATTCAGTTGCTGATAGTTGTGAATTTGTTGTCATTTTAATGTTCATAGTTTTGGTCTTCTTTTTCTCAAATAAGCCCCTTTAACATTTCATGTAATAATGTCTTGGAGACGATGAACTCCTTTAGCTTTACCTTGTCTGGGAAGCACTTTATCTGCCCTTCAATTCTAAATGATAGCTTTGCTGGACAGAGTAATCTTGGTTGTAGGTCCTTGCTTTTCATGACTTTGAATACTTCTTGCCAGTCCCTTCTTGCCTGCAAAGTTTCTTTTGAGAAATCAGCTGATAGTCTTATAGGAACTCCTCTGTAGGTATCTCTCTGCTTTTCTCTTGCTGCTCTTAAGATTCTCTCTTTATCTTTAACCTTTAGCATTTTAATTATGATGTATCTTGGTGTGGGCCTCTTTTGGTCCAACTTGTTTGGGACTGTCTGTGCTTCCTGGACTTTTATGTCTATTTCCTTCACCAAATTAGGGAAGTTTTCTTTCATTATTTTTTCAAGTAAGTTTTCAATTTCTTGCTCTTCGACTTCTTCTGGTACCCCTGTGATTCAGATGTTCATACATTTAAAGTTGTTCCAGAGGTTCCTAAGCCTCTGCTCATTTTTTGGAATTCTTGTTTCTTCTTTCTGTCCTGGTTGAATGTCTATTTCTTCCTTTTGTTCCAAATCATTGATTTGAATCCCAGCTTCCTTCCCTTCGCTGTTGGTTCCCTGTATATTTTTCTTTATTTCACTTTGTGTAATGTTCATTTCTTCCTTTATTTTTTAGCCACACTCAATGAGTTCTCTGAGCTTTCTGATTACCAGTGTTTTGAACTCTGCATCTGACAGGTTGGCTATCTCTCTTTCGCTTAGTTCTTTTCCTGGGGTTTTGTTCTGTTCTTTCATTTGGGCCGTATTCCTTTGTCTCCTTAATTTGGCAGCCTCCGTCTGTTTGTTCCTGTGTATTAGGTAGCGCTGCTTTGACTCCCTGTCTTAGTAGTGGGGTCTGTTGTAGAAAAGCAGGCCTGTAAATGGTGTGGGGCAGAGTCTTAGGCAATCACCAGGGTGGGCAACCCGCTTCACTGCTCTGTGGCTCTGTGGGGGGGGGGGCTCGGAGAGGGCACAGTGCTACTGCCTGGCTTCTGGCGGTTTGCCGGGGAGGAAGCTGTCTCCTGGCACTTGCCCCTTTTCCAGTCACTGCACTTTCTCCCTGTTTGCTGCTTGTGCCCTTCCAGCTGTTGCCTTCGCGCTGAATCCCAGAGCGGGTGGGTCTGCATAAGTCCTAAGTCTATGCCGGCCCTTTAAGAAGAGTCTCCTGAAAATCCAGCAGTTTCTCCTGAAACAGAACTCTTGGTTTCTCTCAGGAAAGCAACTCATCCCCAAGTGTCTCCACCTGTGTCAATGACTTCACCTTACACAGAGTGGTTAGGCCCCCAACCAAGAAGCACCCTTGATTCGTTTCTTCACATCACTCATTCACTCCATCAGCAGTTCTTGCCACTTCAGCCTTTAAAACCCTGACCACTTCTTACATCCTTTATCTCTGTCATTTCAGTCACAACAACCATCATTTCCTTCCTGAAGTATATATATACTTTCTTTTTCTCTTGTCCTTCTGTAGTTTGTTCTTCACACAGCAACCAGAGTAACTCTCTAAAATAAGTTGTATATTGTTGTTTTGTTATTCAAAACCTTCCCATAGCTTTCCACAAAACTATCATGTCTCAGAAGTTCTCTGATTTGATGCCCTGCTCTTTTTCTTCTCAGTCATTTTCCTTGAGCTCTGCAAATCTTCCTGTGTTTTTCCAACTGCCTTAGTTTGTTTCTACCTCAGCCTTAGCAAATTTAAAGACATTTTTTATTTCCTCTTCCTGAAATACTCTTCCTTCAGATATGCATTGTATTCACATATCTATATGATTAAAATGAGAAATAGTTTGGAAAATGTATATTTTTAAATCTAAAAGCTCACAAAAACCTGGTGTGGTTATGGGTGTGTAGCTCTCTATGTTTAGAACCAAAAGATAACTGTTAATAATTAACAATAATGCAAAAAAAAAAAACAAACCACAGAAAAGATTTTGAGGCCAGCTGAGTTATAGAAAATGCCATTTGTGAAAAACATTGATATAAATCTTTTATGAATGAACTCTGAGTAAGTATTTCCATTCATTATTAGGAAAAAGTCCTGGGTGGAATTTGGCATTGTCCTTGAAAGTTGTTTCAAATGCTCAGATGCCCCCAAAGGACCATACAAAATTGCCACTTAGCGTTAACCTAGGGTTATATGAAAAGGACATTCTGCCTTGTTGTGAAATAACTGATTTTTAAAAATGGAATATGCATAGGCAAATGTTAGAAAATATCCTATAAATTTGTGAAGTTTGATTGGGGAAATATTCAACTATAATAACTGTATATGTTATTGAAGACAAAACTCAGCTATTTAGTATTAATTGGCAATTATTTACTTTTACTGGCACAGTTCTCAGACATTGTTGGCTATCTTAGATTAAAATTGATTTCTATTTCTATAAAAATAGCTGACACTTGTGAAATGCTTAATAGCCTACAAATGTTTATACACATTACTTCATTTAACCCTTGGAACAACCTCGTGTGAAGCAAGCACTCTTATCCCTGTTTTGCAGATGTGGAGAGGGAGACTTCGTTCATAGGACTTCCCCTGGAATCACATAACCTGTAAACGGGGTAGTCTGAATGCAGACTTAGGTCTTCTGATCCTGAAACCAGAGCCCCTTCCACAACATAACGCTCCAGTTGAGCAAGCCAGATGAGAACAGGTGTAAGACACAGTGGCGTCTGTCTCATAAGTATTTGTGAAGAACTCTGTGTTCCTTGATGACCTGAGTGATTGATTGACTAGAGTTAAGTGTCTTATGAGGCTGAGCAGTCAGCATTTCAGGAACCTGATTGCAGTGGAGTCTGCTTAATGTGACTCTCAGATTTTCACTGTTTCCTGGAGCAGTAATCTGAATTGTTGATGGCAGGAAATTCTACCTTATTTTAGTCATAGGTTTGTATAAAAAGGTTCAGTGGGTACTTTATTAACTTTATAGGTGGGAGTGCAAAGCAATTGCACCACACTGACATTCTTTTTAACCTATTGAGAATAGGCATTTTGGGCATATTTCCAATAGAGCAACTGTCTTTCAAAGAATAGCTTTCCAAAAACATCAGGATCTGTGGATTACTGTTTATTAAAAAGTATGTATTAACATTAACTGGAGAAAATTCAGTATCAGTCTAGAAATTAGTAGAAACTGCTTTCTGTACTCCAGCCAAGGAGAATTTTAAACTTGAGTTTGTATTGCAAATGATCCTTGCCAGTTCTTTTCAACAGTCATCTTCCTCAGAAATAATAGGTAGCAAAAACAAGTGTCTTTTAAATATTTCATCATTTTGGAAACTCATGCAAAAACTTAATTTTAAAAACTTTTTTGAAGGAAAACGGTGATTATATTGTAATGGATTAATTTATGAAAAATACAGTTGAATGCCATCTTGTGAAAGGCACATATGTACTTGCTATAGAAGATGTAATAGGAAAAGTGTAAGAGAAACCCCATTCCCTCCAGCAGGTCATTTAACAGATGATGGAGACACACACACACATTTGTGTTGAAAGTTAGATGACAGTATAAGAAATTACGTGGTGAGTATGAAGATAGCCAACACGTTCTGGAGATTGCCAGTGATTGTCAGACTTGCTTTCCTGAGGGAGCTATGTAGAATGAGAATAATATTCTCGGCAATAAGGCTATGAGCAAGTGCCTATCAATGGGTAAGAAGCAAAAACTACTCTGTGAGTAGAAATGAAGGATTGGGATGCAAATAAAAGTTGGGAATGAGATTATGAGGGACCTTGAGAGAGAGGATAATGTAAGAACTTAACATTCAGAATATTTTTGCTTTCTTTTTAAAAATCTTCACCTGAAGTTATAGTTTATTGATTTTTAGGGAAAGGGAAGGAGGGAGAGAGACAGACAGAAAGATCAGTGTGACAGAAAAATATCGATGCATTGCCTCCTGTACTTGCCCCGACCGAGGATTAAACCTGCAAACTTTTCGTGTACAGGATGACACTCTAACTGAGCCACTCGGCCAGGGCCAGGATATTTTTTCACATTGAAACTACTATATAAACAAAACATGTCTAATTTTTTTCAGTGTGTCCTTCTGCATATGATATATTATCTTTTCCTTTATGGCTCATTTTCTACTAAAGTCCATTTATTCTGTTAGTTAAATTTATCATCAATAAAGAATAAAATATATTTGAAAATACTCCAAACAGCAAACTTCTGAATCTGTCAGGGAGGATATTTTTTCTTCGTCTTCAATGAAACAACTAGCAAAAACTTTACTGATACTAGTCAATACTTTTGTTTGAAACTGGAAATTTAGTCTTCAAGCTAAATGTGGAAAAATATCAGTTCAGTTAGTTTCCGGCAGGTCTCACATTGCAGTCTTATACCTGTCTTTTTATGAAAATAGCAGGTTCTCCCAGGGAAAGATGGGAACCATTAGCAGAGCCTCAAAGAAATATGAAAGAGGCTCTCTAAAGCAGATGAAAATATGCAGCTAAAGTATAGAGCTAAAAATCATTTCTTTTTCTCGGTACAAAATTTCATAAAACATTTTCCTGTTCTTTCTCTATGGACTATATAAACTTAAAACTTGTTCCCTATCCGTCTTTTTCCCCTCGGGAAGCAGCTCGGCTTTCCCTAGGCAGCATGTGAGGTTAGACTGTGTCAGGGAGGCACCTAGAGCAGCTGGGCATGTGCTTCAGTGACAGAGAACGGGAACTGCTGTCCGCAGCTTGAAGGTTGAACCATTACCTCCTCCGTCACCATCCGTTTTCTGTGCTGCATCTTCACTTTGCCTTTTTTAAGTCACTGTCCCTTTCAGTCTCTCAAGCCTGACAACTTCTATCAGCAGCCTTTTAACTGCTGTTTGGTACAGAAGCTGTGCTGGTCTCTGTTAGCGCCTCTGGTTCCATTTCTGTACTTGTTTTTAAAGCCTGGTATTTAACTGCTTGAGGGTTTCTAAGCAGCGTTTGGAGGAGACTCCCATAGCAACCAGTTAAGATGATATTTAACTTTTCAGTAACCCTGCTGTGTTAAGGGCAAAGCAAGAAAAGATAGGACTGCTTGGAACCTGAAGCAAACATATATTAAAATGGAGAAAAAAAGCCTTTAAATCTCAGATGACTTTAAACAGATAATAATGAGGAATTTGTGTAGAATGTTAACACTTGAAGAGTCTTAGTGAAGGCATATGTAATTTCAGTGTACTGTCTTACCACTTTGCACTAGGTTTCAGTTTGTCTCAAAAGGTTACCAGTTTTAAAAAGTTACCAAAAATAATCTCAACTGACCAGCAGTCTTTTTCTAAGTTACTGATGAAGCACACTTTTGGTATTCCTGTCTCTCATTTTCCTGTCCCCCCTTGCCTGACGTCCAGCATTAACTGTGCTTCAATAGAGACCGAGTTAAACAAACCACTGACCTGCACCAGCATGTTCAGTAAGGAAAGGTCGTCCCACAAATCTTTCCACAACTTTGTTCATGGCAGCTCTCTTCATCACATTTAAGTTGTCCAGTTTATTCCTCTCAATTTTGAAGTTTCTTTTCCATCAAAAGGTGAAATTTGGGTTAATTTTGCCAAACACACAATCTTTTGTAGAATCTTTTTTCCAGTTGTCAAAACTGTTGAGTTTTGACCCTCATTAACTGGGTGGTTACACTCTTGTACTGTGTTTTATGTTCATTTTGTAGAAGTTACCAGTGAAGAAGAGGTATTAGTAGTAAGATTTGTCACTGACCCCTGACACAGGGCCTGGCAGGTAGTCAGTGTTCTGTGACTGTTTCTTGAACCAATAATGAATGAATGAGTGGCTAACGTTAATTACTTACCACCTGCCATGAATAAGGACTTCATGTGTATTCCCCATGCATCCTCACAACAGCTTCGCATGAACTGTTCACCTCAGCAAGTCTGTTTTCAGTGCACCCTGCTCTCCTTTGTCAGGTCCCTCTGAGAGAGGTAGATACCCATCAAGTGAATACTGGGCAACTAGTGACTGCTTTGGATTTTTGCTGCTTAGGCAGTTTTGCATTATCTGGAGAGAATGTGTTGCATATGCAGATATAGTGTACCCAAATATTTGTTTAACTAGTAAAATAATAGAAGCAATCATAAGTTTACATAATCATAAGTAGATATTCAAACAGTAGTTTCTGTTTGACTTTGGAATATGTTACATGAATTTCTCAACACAAACCGACTTTCCTGTTTTCTCGTAAAAATTGATTGGTGTTCTTTGAGGAAGCATGACTGAAATGCTTTTATCTGTGGATTCAAAAAGAGCCTTAAAAGTCTCCTTTTAGATATTACACACAAACACATATTTGATATTTTATGATTTATATTTTATATACTATTTACATTGTGTTTTTATATGTGTAACATTGATATTTTAGAAATAAAATATATTTTACTTGAGGAATATGATAGATTTTGTTTGCCTCATACTGTCTTTCTGTAGAGTATAAGTCATAAGGAAAGAACTTTGGTGTACCACTCCATCTTTTCATCTAGAAACATGCCTGGCATCAGTAAATATGGAAATTAAAAAGCAAATGTTTTGTACAGCATGGTGACCAGAGTTAACTACCAAGGAAAAGCAAATGCTTTTCAACAAGAAGGCTTGTTGACCTTTAATTTTTCTGTGAGATTTAGTGAATATTCTGGTTAAATTAAAATAGTCATTAATTTTTAATGACCAGAAAACTAAATCTTATTTTTGGTTTCTTTTCTTTTTTTCTTTTTTTTTTTCAGGAAGAATCCTCAGCACAAGATAGAATATAGGCACAGTACACTTCCAGGTAAGTAATTTTACTTCAGGAAATTGAAAATGAAACCTTCAAATGAATCTCCTATTAAACCTAGTTACAGTTTCCAGTTGTTAGGATTTTTTTTTTCCAAATCTCTTCTGGGAGTTTGTTGAATTGCTAATTTTAATGATTTATCTTAAATTAAAAAATATAATTTCAATATAACAAATGTTTTCTACAATTATTGTATAACAATATGTATTTGTCCTTGCATCTATTAGGATTCTTTATAGATACCTGAAAACAACATTTCAAATTGATCTAAATGGTAAAGAGAACTTACTAATTTCTATAGTTGAAAAGTCCAAAAATAGGGCTGGATTTAGACATAATTTATGCTTTGGCTCATTAATATTATCTGTAATGTCACCAATGACCCAATTTCCTTCCATCATCCTGTCTTTAGAGGGGTCATTATTATCCTAAGACTGGCTTCTCTTGCCATCCTCATTCAGCTGGGTTGATAAGTACCCATTTCTAAGGGGAGAGAGAGAGAGAATAACAACTTTGACTAACTATATCTAGGGAAAAAATCATAAAATTCATTTTTTGTACTGGCTTAGATCTCATTCTCTTTGAACCATTCACTATGGCCACTGATGAGTTTGTGCCAGCCCTGGAACCAGGGTAGAGTCCCCTCCTTAAGAACTGCAGGGATCCCCAGTGGAAACTAATGTTTTAGGGGAAGGGGAAGGAAGGGGATTAGATCCTAGACAAGCAGCTATCAAATGTTCATCAGTCCCATTTGCTCTAGCAGTCTTTGTTACCTTGTCTTTCTTGTGCTTCTGAACTCTATTAATTTTTTTTTCCCTTTAACAAATTCTGGCTTCTTTGCATCATTGGAGGAGGTCAATTCAGCACACAGTATTTCTGCCCACAGAGTGAGAGAATAAAATGTACACTATCCGGGCTATGCCTACATGTATTTGCATATGTGTAAACACAACCAGCTTGTAGCTAAGTCATAAAAATAATTAAATTCACCATTGGAAATTCCGTTGGATATTTCTGATTGAAACACACTTTTGAACTTTAGTAATCCAGACACCAATATACTCATTTTATCTGAGCTCATATGTGTGGAGGTTATGTTACATGTTACGCTTTTTTACTGAGACTGTACTTAATGATGTAGCATTTATGGTTGTTAACTTCCTTTCCAACAACAATGTAATAATATTGATTAAAATATATTTTATTGATAAAGTTTAGCGTTGTTCCATGAAAAAAACATTTGACACATCTGTGTATATTCACAGAAATAGGAACCACTTTCCTAAACTCTATCAACATGTATCATATGGCATAGTTAAAAACATTTGAATTTTCTTTGAAAAGTCTCTTTGAGGTATCTTCTGTATAAAGAACACATTTTTATAACAATTGATTTTTTAAGAAAATCTTTTTATTTCATTGGAAGGACAATTTTTTAAAAAGTATAGATATTATTAAACAACAGTTTAGCCTTATATTTTCAAGGGTTGTTATGTGGCAGTATAATTAGAATATCTCTTCTACTCTAAAACCTATAAATTAAGGTATCTGGAGTATTTCAAATACTAATTTAAATCTTAAGGTCTCATATTTTTTAATTTAGCAACATCTGATACAGATTTCTGGCATATTTTTCTTATTTCCAAAATCCTTAAAGTTTAACATTACCCAAGATCTTAATCTTACTTATGTAGTGGTTCATTTACTCAGACACTCATTTATTGTATGTCTAAGTGCAGAGTTATGGAGACACAGGAAAATGAGCTCTAGCTCTACACGCTTCTGGTGAGATTAACAGGTGTCCAACCTGCGGCCCACAGGCCGCATGCAGCCCAGGATGGCTATGAATGTGTCCCAACACAAAATCGTAAATTTACTTAAAACATTGAGGGTTTTTTTGTTTGTTTTTGTTAGTGTTTGTGTATTTAATATGCGGCCCAAGACAACTCTTCTTCTTCCAGTGTGGCCCAGAGATGCCAAAAGGTTGGACACCCCTGCCAGGTAAAACCTGGGAGCAAGGAGAAGGAGCACTTTGTGCTGGGGCTATCAGGGTACATTTTAAGTTAACTTGGTCTTTAAGGTGGTAGGATCCAATCACCTTTGTTTCTTAGCTTGTGGTAGATGGGTGTAGGACATCTCAGACAAAGTGAATAAATAGATCAATCAAGGTATAAAACGGTAAGTTGTGTTTGGAATTAGCAAGTGGATTGGTTTAATTGGCATGAAGTTTCTGTAGTTACTGTGGAGGATACTAACAGGATGTATTTAGGCCAGATTATAAAATAGAAGCTCTCAAAGGCTGGAACACACGTGTGGATGCATCAGTAAATAATGGTGAGCTAGTATTTTACCAAAATGAGGCTGGTGACGATGAACATCCTGGACTAGTGTGGTGGAAGCCTGGAGGTAAGCTACGTAGTTGAAAAAAAGGGCCAGAACTAGGCCACCATGAGAGTGGAAAGGTGGGACTGAATAAAAGTGAGATTTTGAAGCAAGACTCAATAAGATTTGCCAACTGATTGAGGAAATAGAGATGACATTTACAGATAATAGAGATAAGAAGGAAGGACTATGTAGATTTTTTTTGTAAATTTAAACATTGATGTGGGGTATCATAACATAATGAGACAATATAATTTAATATCATATACCAAGTACTATAGTATTTCATGGTATAAAACAACTACATTAAACTCTTACTACTTAATTTCTGATTTGTAGCACTCCTAAAACATTTCAGCCTATAAGGTTCTTCCACATATGTAACAATTTACATAGTGTGTTCTGTTTTTGTAGGTGTGGCTGTTCTCATACTTTTAAGCTTCTTGTATATCTAATTGGCTTAAAATTTCACTAGCTCTCCATACTTTTACTAAGTGCTGTGGTCTCAGCACAAGATATTGAACACAAGAATAATTGGTGCCAGGAAATTTTTATTATAAATATATATATAAATAAATATAAATATATAAATAAATATAAAATTTATTTTTTTAAGCTACCTTACCCATTGACAGCATTTAAAAGAAATTGTCTCCAGAATTTTATCACCTGATTATTGGAGGCATTCTTTCTGGCTCTTATTATTATATAATATGCATCATTCTTCTAGGCGATCAGTACCAATCATGGTTGAAAATTTAAAAGGTTATACTAATAATAATATTAAAATTTATCTAGTTCTGCAAGTGTATGTACACATGTACATATATATATATATATATTTTTTCTTCAGAAGTAAAACCCAAAAGATCTAGAAAGAAAACTATTAAGAAAGGTTAGTGGAATTTAAATAAAATTGTACAAAAGTTTAGTGGAATTTAAATAAAATTGTATAAACTGCTATTTGGTGTGGAGAAAACTAAGAGGTTTTAGAATATGAAATAAGCTAGAGCAATAGTATTTTAAAAAAGAAAGAAACTTCATGTATTATACAGAAGATCAGAATTACACAAACTGCTTTTTCAAAGCTAAAATACAAGTATCCAACTAGCAGCTTGGTACATTACAAAGATGAGTCTTTACCAGTTAAATGAAGCTTTTAAAAAAACTACTCAGTCTTTTTTATGTAGTAAATTTTTATCTTTAGAGATATTGGCCTAAATAGTTTTTATGTAGTGAAAATTAATACCCTAATTCAGTGAATTTTAACCTTTTTTTAATCTCATAGCTCACATAATTACTAAAATTCTGTGGCATACCAAAAATGTATCTGAAAAAAAAATAGGTGTAATTTTGATTCATTCACACCAGATAGCTATTGCTGTATTGGCTGTTGTCATTTTTTTATTTGACAATCTAAAGGAAAAAAATAATAAAGGTAAAGAGGTCAGTGCCCCTGACTAAATAGTCAGTTACTGCATGGTTTAAAATTTTTTGTGGCACACTGGTTGAAAATTGCTGCCCTAGACCTAAGATTTACTAGGAAAGAAAGGAAAATAATACCTGAAGAATTATCAATGTTAAGCAATAAATCTGCTATTAAGCAGCTGTCATCTTACATCCTACATCAAAAAACTGTTTGGAAAAACCAGCAACCTGGAAAGATCTTTTCTCCATATAAAAATCATCATTTCTTTCAACATGCATGTGACACTGTACTCTTCAGTAGCTCTGCAGACTTCATTCTTGGGATATGAACTGACAGTGAAATTTTAAATTGTAAAGGAAATGTTAGATACAAATTTTGGTATTATCATCCTGATATTACAAATTCCTCTGTATAATTAGAAAAGTCAGAAATTACCACATGTAAATACCAAATAATAACATTGTTGTTTTAAACATGTTAAACAGTTTGCTATTTTTCTGAAGGTTGTTATTTTTCATTATCATGGTTGTCCATCAGTTTTTAAAAATAAGTAATGGCTTATTTCTCTTGTGCTGCTTTAAAGAAGTCAAACTATCAACCCATCCCCATGTGTTATATTACTTCAGTGACCTGCAGAGAAAATGAAAATTTCTACTTTGGCCTTAAAATTAGAATTTTGGAGTCAGCAAGGATCTTTGAGGTCATTTAATCACTTAATGTTCCTTTGATTCATAGATAAAACAATTTACAAACACACTTATAACCCAGACACCACACAAAACAAAAAAAACTCCACAAAAAATACATATACCAGATAAACACCAATGAAGCACACATACACAACGATTATACAGAACACACACCCCACACAAGCACACACAGTGCACAATTCATACAGAACACTAAGACACACACCATACAAATACATATAACATAACACCACAAACCATACAAAACACACATACCACACAAACACAACACAAAAACACACTACACAAGTAATCAAATGAAAATATAACACAAATACCACACAAACACACATATCTCACACACACATACTCCATAAGCTCTACAACAGCACAGACCACACAAGCATGCAACATACTGCATATACATATTAATCAGAAAAATACCATTTGCTTCTTTAAAAAACTGTTTATATCAGATCACCATTTACATTGAACATTCATGTTCTTTTAATTTCCAGTAGATTTTCCACAGAACTAAATAGTGTGATGCCACTAAAAAAGCCTATATATAACATCTTCTTATATTTCCATTAGCTTATTTGAAATATAACTATAGAGTATGTCTGAGCAAGTGAGCTTGCTTTTTCCTAAGTCAATTTTGAGTTTATTTTCTCCTTGAGTTTATTTTTCTTTTTCTTAAATCATGCTATTTAAGTGAAAAGCAAGGACCTACAACCTAGATTACTCTGTCCAATAAAGCTAACTGAAGGACAGATAAAGTGCTTCCCCGACAAAGTAAAGGTAAAGGACTTCATCATCACCAAGCCCTTATTATACGAAATGTTAAAGGGACTTACCTAAGAAAAAAGAAGATCAAAACTATGACCAGTAAAATGACAACAAAAAAACAAAACCAAACTAAGCAAAGAACTAGAATAGGAACAGAATCATAGATATGGAGAACATTTGGAGGGTTATCAGCTGGGAGAGGGAAGGGGGAGAATGGGGGAAAAGTATAGGGGTTTAGAAGCGTAAATGGCAGGTACAAAATAGGGGGATGTTAAGAACAGTATAGGAAATGGAGAAGCCAAAGAACTTACGTGCACAATCCATGGACTTGCACTGCGGGGAGGAGGGTACCACTGAAGGGAGGGGGGTACTGTGCAGGGGGGGCAAAGGGGGAACAATGGGGACAACTGTCATAGCATAATCAATAAAGATAAACTTAAAAAAATCAAGAGACACATAAAGGGGAAAAAAAGACTTTTTGTTGGGTTAGGGGGATAGACGGCCACATAAGAACAACAATAACTAGCATGAAGAACATTACAAACATTCTAGGTAAAGAGAAGAAGCCTTGTTACCCTCTGAGGGAAGAGCATGCCAGCAGCAGACGTGGTGACTTCAGAAGCCCCAGAGCTGATCATGGCTGGACTATTCAAGGAGCAGCAAAGAGAGGGTAGAAATGAACAAAAAGAGTAAGTAAAGGGTGGCAGATGAGATGAGATGAAAGTTATCAGTAGGCCAGTTTGTAGAGTCTTGGAGACTCAGTTCTACAAGTAAGGACTTTAGATTTTATTCAGAGTGAGATGGGAAGCTATTGGAAGGTTTTTTGGCTTCTTTGTAAAGAACAGACAAGAGCAGAAGCAGGGGAACCAGTTAAGAGGATATTGGAATAGGCCAGGAAGGTGATCATGGCATTGGGACTAAGGTGTTGGAATGGATGTGGTGAGAAGTAGTGGATATATTTCGATGGTAGAGCCAACAGGATCTCTTGACATGTTGAATGTTGGGTTTTCAGTGGAGGGTATTCAAGGATAACTTTAAGGTTTCTTACCTAAGCAACTGGAAATTGGAGAAGGCATATACTACGACTGGTAAGAGAATGACTAGATTTGGATGAAGCAACTCAAGAGCTGTGTTCTGGAAATGTCAGATATCAGATGCCTGTTAGCCATCCAAGTAGCAATAGTACATAGTCAGATAAATGAGACTCTGGAATTCAGGCATTGATCAGAGTTTAAGATTAAATATGTGAGCCCTGACCAGTGTGGTTCAGTTGGTTGGGTGTTGTTCTGCAAAGCAAAGCGTTGCCGGTTCAATTCTTGGTCGGTGTACGTGCCTGAGTTGCAAGTTCGGTTCTCAGTGAGGGTGTACTGATCAATGTTTCTCTCCTGCTCTTTCTCTCTCCCTTCCCCTCTCTCTAAAAGTAAATACATAACATTTTTTTTAAAAGATTAAATTTGTGAGTTTAGGATATAAGCCTGGATGGATTCATCTAGCCTGAAACTTTCGCATTCCAAAATTTAGAGTTTGGGAAGATAAAGAAGGTCCAAACAAAGGAGACTGAGAAGAAACAACCAATAAAGTGGAAGGACAACCTGAAGTTGTTTCAGCTTTATGTATATTTTTCTTGAAATATGCTAAAAAATTAAATGAAAGGAAACTCTTGATTGAGCTGTCATTAGTTATACACACACACACACACACACACACGCGCACACACACACTTCCAAGAGCAAAACAGGCAAATACAGAGATACTGTTGTTTTTTGCCTCTTCACTCCCCACCCCATCTACAGACTACCCTCTAACTGTTTTTTACATGTACTCCATCATAAAAGTTATGTGCGGAATTGATATTGGCTACACATAAAACATGCCCTCAAGATGTTGAAGGAGATAAGAAGTGTATACAGATACTTACAGTACAAGATTTCACTTAAGGAACTGGTGGGATTCGAACGCTAGTAAGAATTGTGCAGATTATTATGTAGCCCCGTTTAGCCTTGGCTACCAAGAAACACAGGGAGAAATTTGATGCTCAATTTATGATAATTATGTTAAAAATTGAGATTGACATATTTATGTTTTACCTTTTATGTTTTTAATTTCTACTTTTATTTGTATTTTTACCTCTATTATTATTATAAGCTGTCTCAAATCTTCTCTGGAATAAGTAGTGATATTAAGAAAAATATAAATGTCTGGGTTAAGAAAATTAAGAGGACATATAAATTACTTCCTTTGTCATCATTTTCATTTTTCCCCATTAAATTCCATGACTTGCATTTAAGTTATATCTGTCTATTGCATGTGAACATTTTAGGAAGAGGTCAACTAAAGCATACGTAAAAGTATGGACGTTGATATTTATATCCACACATTTGCTCTTCCCAGGGATTGTCCTCTGCCATTCAGAAGATTTCCAGATAGAATGGCCCTACTTGTCTCTTAAATGCTCCTCATCACCCCGGCGTCTTTCACCACCTTATTTTAAACCAACTCTGTTGCTCACTGTGGAAAGAATATAAAACAGAGAGGGACGAGGGAAGAAATTAATTTGGAGACAGAAGAATTCCAGTATTATAACAATAATTAGAAATCCATAAATTCTAATGTCTGTCTCCATAGTAATCTTACTTTTAGGATGAACTGTTGAATATCATAGATTTATAAACTAAACTTTCCAAAGTATATAAACTTGTATCTTCTCATTTGATCACAGTCCTTGTGTGTCAATCAGATTGTGCTACGTTTGCTGTGATAATCCCCAAATTTCAGTGCCTTGCACAAAAATGAGATGTATTTCTTCATGTTCCAGCTGCCTCTTGGCTGCGGCCTTGGCCCAGCTTGGATTCAGGCTGAAGGATCAGCCACTATGTGGGACACACTGTTCTCACAGCAGGAGGGAATAACAATAGCAGAACCCCAGAAAGGCTCTGATAGCTTCTCCTTGGAAGGGCACACACCACTTCCACTCACTTTTTTTGGCCAAGTCTAGTGTTACTGGGGGTGGAGAACTGCAATCATATCACAGGGAGGGGGGGCGGTGAATAACTAGGACCAAAATCTGCCATCCCAGAATGTAGGGTAGCCTGGATATGATTACAATATTATGAAAGAGCCATTCTTATGAATCTCATGGGACATTTTAGTCTCAGGAGCCTCATGGTAGTCCCCTAAAATGATCATTTTAATCCCCTTTTTAGACATTTGTGGTGATTAGCTATTTATTAAGTAAAATTAACTTTTCTTGATGGAGAAGGACATTTTACAGTTAGCCATCTCTAATTTCAGGTTGAGTGGCAATTCATGTTTTGGGTACAAAACTTCTGTTTTCCAGGGAGAAGCATTGCCGGTGAAGACACTGGGCAACCCAATGAGCATGGCCTGAACGACAGCTTTCTAGATGCTGAGGAAGAAGAGTATGAGCCCACAGATGAAGATTCTGACTGGGAGCCGGGAAAGGAGGATGAAGAGAAGGAAGATGTAGAAGAGCTTTTGAAAGAAGCAAAAACGTTTATGAAAAGAAAAAAGTAACTTTTTTCTGCAGTAATACATGGCTCACGTTTACTCTTTATGGAAAAACATTCAGGAACTAAGGAGGCACTTAAATGATAACTGTTTTCCTTTCTATAGTTATGACTTTACTATTGATTCATTGCAAATGAAACACTGAAATGTCAGCCTTCAGTGTAGTGTATGGAATTTGTTTTGTCGCTTTGCTTTTTCTATCCTATTTAAAGCATCTAGAAATGGAAAGTAGAGTTAAAGAGCAGTAATTGATATTTTTCACGTACCTTGTCTGTTGGTTATAAAAAGCCATAGGTTGCACAAAACTTTGGTCTTTTTTTGTTGTTGTTTTCCAAAGATTCTGTCCTTATTGAAAACTATGCAAGTATAACCAGGCAAATTACATCATGGGTGGAAAAGCATGCCTCTTTTCATTGCTGTTGAAGTAATTCTTCAAGCAGGACCAGGCTTTAAAAAATGACAGCCATCATATAATAGCTATTATTTTTGTAGTATCCTAGATACAAGCTTTGCACTTCATTTACTACTTTTACTCTGAAACCTGGGGAAATTAGTACCAAAATGGATACCAAAAATAGATTCAATAAGGCTATAGAGGAGAAATGTTTACCACAGAGGGAAAGTTATTTTGTGCCCCAAAAAACAAATCTAACCAACGTGGAATTTTGAACTATCTTGAACAGATTAAAAGAATCCTAATAAGAAAAACGTTGAAATTGTAAACTATGTAGAAATAAGCAACAGTGAGAGTATTATGTTACATATCAAGTAAGATGTACTTGAAGGAGGATAATACTATATAGCCCTAAATGTATTTTATATGTTAGGAAAAAGTTACAGATAAATGAACTAAGTATTTAACTCAAGAAGCTAGACAAAAACATCAAAATCCAAGAAAAACAGGACAAATAAAGTAAAAATTTGAAATAAAATATTTTAAAAAGCAGTAGACTTGATCAAAAAGACACAAAAATATATTATTTGACATAATTGATAAAATAGATGCTAGGTTAAAAAAAAGACATTAGAAATGAAAAAGGTTAGAATTCTAAACACCGATGTAAGGGGATATGTACAACTTCATGTCAATGATTTTGTAAATATAGATAAATGACTTTCCATAAAAATATAATTTACCAAAACTTACTTTAAAATATATTGTAAAAATCTGAATAGATCAGTAACTATAGAGGAAATGGAAAGTATTCAAAGATCTGCTCTTATTATGGTACTAGATCTGAGTATTACATGTGATATAATAAAAATTTAAAAGATGTGAGAGACTTGCATAAATGGAGATGCACACCGTATTTCTAGAAAAAGAAATACAATGCTGAAATACATGTTAATGAGCTTGATTGTAGTAATCATTCCACAGTGTATACATATATCAAACTATCACATTGTGTACCCTAAATATATATGATTTTATTTATCAAGTACAATAAAGTAAAAAAGAAAAATTCTCCTTAAATTAATTTGTAAATTCAGTTGCAATCCCAATTAAAATCTCAGATTCATTACAGTATTACAATCTAAAGTTTTTACAAGTTTTCAATTCTAAAATTAATTTTAAAGAAAAAAATGCACTAGACAAATAATTTTTGAACACAAACAATGGGGAGACTTTACTACTTCATCAAAATGTGTATATCAAAAAAACAGCTACAAATGCTCTTTAAAAATAATTATGGCAACAATGCAGGACAAGACAAATAGATGAATAAAACAGAATAGAGACTGCAGAAATAGACCCAGGTATATATATATATATATATATATATATATACACAAAAATTTAATTTATGATAAAAGTGTAATTTTAAACCCATTGGGACAAGTTGAAGAAATTATACTTGTCTCAGATTCTGAAAAACAAAATGCAAAAAATTAAATACCTGGGGAAAATAAAATATTGGAAGGGAGCCTAAAATATTTCCCTCATCTAATGTTGAGAAAAGCCCTTCTAAGCAAAACCCATACCACATAATCTATAACCAAAAAATGGACATACTTTACTCATAAAAATTAAGAAACTTGTTTTAATACAGCAGCAGAGTATGAAAATATTTGCAGCACATGTATACACATAGAAAGCTACAAACAACGTTAAAAAAAATGGACAAGAGACATGAACAGGCGATTCACAGCAGATAAACATTTTGTCAGTGTGTCTGTGAAAACTCAACCTTGATTTTACACAGGTACAAATTAAAATGATGAAATAGTTCTCAACTGTCAAGTTTTTAAATCTAAAGTATTGAAAACTTCCAGTGGTGACAAAGAAGTGTTAATTGATCAAGACTTTCTGGAAGACAATTTATCCATAGCTATAAATATTTAAAACACATGCCCTTTGGCTCAACTGCTCCTGTTTTAGGAAACGATCCCACAGGAACATTTGTGTCTGAGTATAAAGATGACTTTACTGAGAAGTCCACTGTAGCTCTGTCTGCAATTAGAGAAAAAAAGAAAAAGGAAGAGCCCACATTTCCAGCAATAGGGAAATGATTAAATAATTATGTGGCAGCCAAATTATGGAATATTATGCAGCCATTAAAAAAATGAGGTGGTCTTATGTAGCAATATGGAAAGCTCTCCAAGAAATGCTATTTTAAAAAAGGAACTCATTGAATAATAAACTCAGTATGATTGTATTTATGCTAATAAGGAGTACCTGTATGTATTTATTTAATATGAATAGGAAAAGACCAGGATACAGATAACTGTTCACAGTACAGGACTTACCTGGGAGTATGGAAATGGATGTGGGAGGGAGAGGGGAAGAAGGGCGGAAGGGTGGACTGTCAAATTCAATCTACACACTAATGTATTGCCTGAATCTTGTAACAAGAATATATTCAAGAAAACCATTTAACTGGTAAAAAATGTAGGAGATTCTATGGATTCCAGGCATACCCCATGTCGTGGATGTGAAACAGTGGATTCCCTAGTCCAAATCTGATGGAGAGAGCAGTTTTCGGGATAAAAATTAAAAGCTGAATTTCCTCAGCTTTTTCCAAGTGCCAGGCACTTACCAAGATAACCCTGTAAGGACTGTCGGGTGGGGAATTCAGGGAAGAGGGAGGTGCAGATCATTTTAAGGAAAGACAGGATGAAGCGGCTAGAACTGCGTCTTCACACTTTACCCTAAAAGAAACTTCTCGCCTTCTCCTGGGATCCCTTGGCGTCTCCAATGGTCAGCCTCTGTCATGAACACTGAATGCCCTGGGTTCTCCTGGGTGCCTTGGTGCTTGGACTCCACTGTGTCAGCATCACTAGACCAGCAGGTGAACGCCCAGATCATTGCTATTCTCTGTACGATATTACAGTAGGACAAGGTGAAAAGCCAGGATGTTTACACCTCATGGTGCTGCCCCATGGATATGGAAATGCAGGTTGAAGAACAAGAGCTAATTAGGACTCTGAACAATCCTCACCCCACCCCAGTCAGTGCTCAAGTGGGAAGTCCAGCATATTCCACACTTACGTCAATGCTATATAACTTAATGGAAGTATAGCATTAAAATCCATCCCTTTTGTTTTTGAAAGGGATTTTATTGTTCCAAAACTGAGATTAAGCAAACTGTGTGCCCAGCACTCTAACCCAAAATTACACACTAGAGAAATTTGCCTGCCTTTGACCGTGTTACTATTAAGTGCAGGTGTGTCCAATCAATAGCCACAGAGCAATCTGCCTGCTGTTTTCTTCTTAGATGTAGCACTTGTTGTTTCTGATTCATTGTTTGACGTCTCAAGATGGCACCAATCATCCAGCCATGCTTACATAGCCACCATGCCGCCTGAAAAAGAGATGACCCTTTTGTGACTCAGCACATTTACAGGTGTGTGAAATAAACAAGTGTCTGAAATTAGCAGTCTGGATATTTATGTAAACATTCCCTAGTCAAGGACAGATGTTTGTTCTCCCCAAATTTTGTTTTTCAAACTGGCACCTTTACTATCGTCCCCCAAACCAGTAAAAATGATAGCACTTCACCTAAGACATTTCGTTTCAACAAAACAGATAGCACTCCTGTCTGAATGATAGTGTGAAGTTCATGAAATTCCTGCAGCTCTACTCAACACACCATCAACGACACCGACAGCCACCCCCAGCTCATTTTAAAGAAATTTTGGCCCTGGCTTGTGTGGCCCAGTGGATTGGGTGCTGGCCTGTAAACCATAAGGGTCCCTGGTTTGATTCCCAGTCAGGGCACATACCTGGGTTGAAGGCCAGGTCCTCAATAGGAGGTGTGGGAGAGGCAACCACACATTCATGTTTCTCTCCTACTCTTTCTCCCTCACTTCCCCCCTCTAAAAATAAATAAATAACTTTTTTTCTTTTTTTAAAAAAAGAACTTTTGAAGTTTCCTTAATGGAAGCTGCCCAATCATGGTGAGACCATTCCGGGGGCTGAACCTCCGGGGCAGGTCCTGGCTCCATGATCCCGCCTCTCCGACCACATCGGGGTGAGCCCAGCCCCCAACCTGGCCCATCAGGTGCTCCCTCAGGCAATCTGTTCAGCATAAGGACGGAGAGGAGTCACAGCTGGGGCACTTGACACTGCAGCACTTTGGGGACCAGCTCCCCAAACCTCCACTGCAGAGTCTTCAGAGATGTGTCGTGACTGGTCAACCTTTCCTTTCATTCAACTACCCAGGATCTACTTTTATTTTCCTTGAGCTAGTCAGAATTGATTGTTTGCTACATCTAGCAAAAAGAAAAAAATAAATTACTACATTACAGTGTAAAGTGTTATTGAGCTGTGTAATCAATAGTACAGTTTTCATATTAATTAAGGAAAGGTTAGTCGTTAACTGTTACAATCTTTCTTTTTCTGTTCTCTCCAAAAGTCAGTAATTAAGGAGTCAGACTGAGATAGAAGTGTTGAAAAGTTAGTGTTTATCTTTTTAAGATTTGATACAATGTTGCAACATGAATTTCAGGCATTTTGCTCAGTAATGAGCCTACTTGTCCCAGATTTGGGGCAAATTTGACATGGGAGAAATTTGAATATGAACTGAAGTTTAGCCTGTTTTACAGGTGCTGTTTCAATGCATCCTAAGCTCAAATGTGTACAGGGGTTCCTTAAAGGAAAAAAGTTCTACAAGATCTTTTCTCCCCAGTGTGGGGAGGGCTGCTCCAGCATTTATTTAGCTTGTTTTTAGAGATTTATGTTCTAGCTTTAAACTGCCACAGTCAGGAGGGGAAAAAAATAGTGACTCTAATTTATTATTAAACAGTAAATAAACAGCTATGAGTACATAGAGATATTACTACTATTAATTTTCTGAAGCAAAAGTAAGGGAAAACTTGTTTTTACTAACTCCTTACTCTGGAAATTTTAAAGAAACATATATCCTGCCTTTGGGAAGGAACTGTATTTCATCCTCAGCAGATGTTCATCGCCAGCTAAAAAAAATGGAGAAGGAATGAGGAAAACACCATTTTCTAATCCCACAATGTACTAATTTATTCAGGCAAGGATCATCAATAAACTCTGAAAAATAACATCCCATAGATAACTTACAAATGAAAAAGGGTAAGTTTATGCTGGAGACATCAGTGCCAGCTACCGATAATAGGAGGGCCTGACTTTATGATCCTCCAAAGCAATGTTCTTGCCAAAAATGTTTTACTGAATTGAATCAAGCCTTTGAATCTAACTCTCAGAAAACAGGAAATATAGCAGATAGAGGAACATGGCAAGCAACACCACAATGAAATAATCAGATAAATACAAAATGTGAGCCATTCTGCCTGGTTTCTTAAAAAAGAAAATGTTCTAAAAAGATAAATGGGGACCCCTCTAGACTTCAAGGGGATGAAAAATTGTCACTACTACATACAATGTATGAATCTTAATTTGATCCTTTCTTGGGGAAAAAAAGCTATAAAAGATAGTTTTAGGACTATGGGAGAAATTTGAATATGAACTGAATATTAGATTATGTTAGGAAATTATTGTTAAAATTTCCTGGACTATGATAAGAGTATATTGATTCCTAGGGAGAATGTTCTTAATTGTAGGAGATACAAGCTGAGGTGTTTATAGCTCTAGTAGCATAATATTTTTATCTTATTTTCATTTGGTTCCATTTATGCACACATACACAGATAATGCAAATATGGCAAAAATGTTAATGTTTAATTTAGCTGGTGAGTATCCAAATAGTCATTATACTACTATTTAAACTTTTGTGTGTTTGAAAAAAATTTTTTAAACCTTAGAACAAAATAAAGGAAAACATGGGGGTGATTTCTTAAATAATAAAAGAAGATGATGTATAGCTCTAGCTTAGTTAACCTGAAAACAAAAGAATCCTATGTTAAAAATATTGATTATTTCAAGTTGACTTCATCCTTTTAAAATTTTAATCTGTGTTTTAGAGTGCGTATAATATATTAATATAGTGGTGAATTAAATACTTTATGTCAACTATTTACATAAATACTTGATATAAAGAAATATACTGGTACCTGCTTAAAATTTCTTGCTCCTGCAATGTTCAATCAAAAGTATTTGGAGACTACTTTCACGCTTACAGTGCCTCATGTTTCTAGGACAACTTTGAGCTCCCACCAAAGCAGGTAGAATGGCCATGTTGCAGGGTTGTGGAGCAGAGAGAGCACAGGCAGAGCGCCCAGTCAGGGGGGATGTGCCAGGCAGTGCCTTGATAAGGTTTGGGAGTGTTTTCTTGGGCTCCCACTTAAGCATCAGAAGTTGGGAATGTGGTTGCGCCAAGATTAAGCCAAGCTGGAAAGAGCTCTCTAGATTGCATTTCTCTCTCTTCAAAGACTTTCACTTTGTCCCAGTGGAAATTTGGAGTCCATGTAATGTACTCAAGATATTCTCTACAGCTTGGTTCCCCAAACCAAGGCTCATGGGAAGACAATACTATGGTCTTCTGGGGAAAGTATTAAGATTTGTGCTCACTCTCCTAATGATGTCCCTTAACCCGCACATCCCACATTAAGGAAGATGACTTGGTCGTGGGAGAAGGCTGGCACAGGCACAAGACTGGATAATGCAGTTAAAAGATTAAGTGTCACATTGCTGGTCTCCATGTGGTTCTTTGGGTAACAAATTCTTCCAACTGTCCACAAGCACATATGGGCTCTTTCCTCTTTCATGTAAGTCCCAGATGCCAAGTGCCCGGACTACAGGAAATGGAGTTCTGTTTTCAGTCTAGGAAAGAAACTAGGAAATTGGAGTGGTCAGAGGACAAAAAGAGAGGAGGGGATTGCCTGAAAGTCAGAAGGTGTCTCTCCCTTCCTCAGATGTCCTGAACAGACTTACATATCCAACAGGAGCCTTTCCCAGCTGGAATACTGATTCTCTAGGATGTTTATAGGTGAGACTCAAAAAGGAGGACAGTGATGAAGTAAGCTTGTAAAATGCTGAATTAAATGAGCTTCTCCCTCTGAGATACGTCATAGCCCTGCATGAACAAATTTGTACATGAATCTTCCAAATTGGGTTTATAGTATTTACTGTTTCTGAAACTTATATAAACATAATTTTTTCTGGAGCTTTCTAGAAAATCTAGAATACCCATTTGCTCTTTCATTCAACAAATACAAGGGGGCACCCCAAAAACCTGGAATTTATTTATTAAAAATTGTGTATTTATTCTTATATGTCTAAATTTCAGTCACCTTCAAAGTACTCTCCCAAAAAACTCTTATTGAGATGTTTTTTCCACTGCTCAAAACAATTTTTGAACTCATCAATTTTTAGTGCTTCTAGATGCCTTTTAATACTTCTGCCATTACTTGTTTTACCTCTTCAACATAGGCAAAATGTTTCTCTTTGAGGACTGTTTTCATCCAGAGAAACAAACAAAAAAGTTGCTTGGGGTAAGATCAAATAATAGGGAGGGCGGGGCATGGGGGTCGTGCCGCTTTGGGTCAAAAACTGCTAAACACTCAGCTCGGTGTGAGCTGGTGCACTCATAAATCTCCCATCGTGAAATGGGCTAACAAGTTAAAAGGGTCTTAAAAAAAAAAAATCACTGAAGCCAAACGCAGCCTCTCACAACACCAGCTGGTACACTGATACAGACGGGTCCCTAGAACACTCATTTAATGGGGGAAGCCTGTATTATAAGGCGTTCACCCTCCAGAAGATAATTCCAGTTTTTTTTTAGGCCCCCTCATATAGTTTAGTGGCTATAACTGTGGTAAATGTTATTCTTGGCACTGAAGATGCAGAAATAAATAAGACAACGTTTTTCCCAAATAAAGCTTATGTTGAGATAATAGCACATAAATCAAGAAAATAGGGACTGTGGTAGTGGAGTAGTAAGTGCTGTAAAAATAAAGCAGGGGCTAGAGACAGAGAGTCGGGGGAGGGGTCTGGTGGCGGGTGGGCGTGGCAGTAGCTATTTTAGAAAGTGTCTCTCAGGAGTAATATTTGAGTAGAGACCTGAGTAAAACAAGGCAGTAACCATGTGACGATCTAGGGAAAGTGTGTTCTCAACACAGGTAATAAATATGAAAGCCACAAGGCAGGAGGAAGCTTGGGGAATTCCAGAAACATCAAGCAAGAGCTGCCTAAGGTAGAATGAGCAAGGTGGAGAGGAGGGGTAGGGGACAAGAGGGGTAAGAGAGCTCTGCATTTGGTAGACGTAGGCAGGAGCCAATCACGGGGCTCTTCAGAGAAGATTGAGCATTTAGGGGATTTTGCAGACAGCAGACTGTGATTACAGAGGGCAAGTATTTGGGGTTGGGAAGGAGTGAGAAACTTACTCCTTACATATTGAACACACAGGGTAAGGTACTAGGTGGGAAATGAATGACCTGACATCTTGAACTTCACTGAGGCAAACAGGAGTGAGATGCATGATGGGATAAATCCGATGGCAAATAATTAGCTTTGCTTGCAGCTGCTGACTTGGATTGGTCTATGGGCAGCTGAGGCTTGTGTCGTCCTGAAGGAGGGAGGAGGAAGTATTGCCAGGGCCATTGAGAGCTCTCTGGGACTCCTTTACTTCTATCTGAGGGCCCTGTCCCGGTAGGGAAAAGCCTTCATCCCAGGTGCGTCATGTGAGTCTAGTGTCCATGAGTGCAGGCACTTTTCCTCACACAATGCTTAGCTCCATGCTGTATAAATAGCTGACCCCCCTCGGGTAATGTTTGTCCCAGTGAACTGAGTTTAGATCTTGTGAATTTGAGAAAATGAATACTCGTGAAGAAAAAGCAACTTGCACTATAGCCAACAAACCCAAGTATCAACTGAGACAAAGTTAAATCTTTAACATGAGAATTATTATAAACATTTCTATCATAATCATTAATAACACCCAAATTATTAAAATTTAAACCATTTCAAATGCAAATAATGAAGACCTTGTGTTCACATCAATTAAATGTGTTACTACATATGTGCTGATATATATATGAGATATTAAACTTTAAGATCTTTGGTGTTAGGTGTGCATTTGAACGTTTGTATTAATTTTTAAAGTTATGACATTTCTATCTAATTCAATCTAACTTAAAACAGTCTCTGTGTCCCTCATTACACTGAAAAAATTAAAAACTTTTGAAAATGCGATTAATCATGACCTTTAAGTAGTTTCCTGAATTGACAACAGGTTAGCTAATATTCCTGAACTTTTCTACATAGCTCATTAACGCCCTGTAGGCATTAACCTCAAAAAGCATTTCTTTCATCATGATGACTAGAGAATATGTATTGGATGAAAGTAATAAAAGTATCATTGTCATTTCATTTTATTGCTGGAAGAAGCTTTTGAATTTATTGAGAAGTAACATGGGCTGTGGAAGAATTTTGGCTATAATTTTAGTCATTATGGATTGCTTCCTCTGTTACGACCTCATGTGTAAAGAACATTCATCAGTAGCTAGGCAATAACTTAATCTGAAAGAAATGTTGGGGTATAAACATCAAACAATACTGAAATTTTATAATATGCTTAAATTTTCACTGTTTTGAAAAATCAAAGAAAGACAAGCTAATCACAACATAAAACCACCGTCAGGTCATTACTAGTAACTTCATATGGAGTAACCTGGTCCCATTTTGCAATTAGTAAATTAAATATTAGAGAGTTTAAATGAAGTCTTCAAAGTTAGAGAAAAAATTAGTAACACCCATGGTTCTCAGGGGATGGCGGGTGATTTAGGCCTTTCCCTCATTCATTCTGTTGTCAACAGCTCAAGTACTCACTACAAAACTACCAAGTCCCTTCACATTTTGAAGCTGCCCCCGTTAGTAGTGGTGGGCTTGTGGATAGAATCGATTCACCTGATGGCTGGACCAACTTTCTTACATCTAAACTTTAAACAAAACAAAATGAGGTACAACTCAATATAATTTTTTAGAATTATATTTCATTAATTATGCTATAACAGTTGTCCTGATTTTTCCCCCTTTGCCTCCCTCCACCCTGCACCTCCCCCAACTCTGTCAGGCAATTCCCCCACCATTGTTCGTGTCCATGGGCCATGTGTCTAAGTTCTTTGGCTGCTCCATCTCCTTTTCTGTACTTTTCATCCCCATAGCTATTTTGTAACTATCTATTTGTACTTCTTAATCCCCTCACCTCTTCTCCTGCCCATCTGGGAATCATCAAAATGCTCTCTATATCCATGATTCTGCCTCTGTTCTTGTTTACTTAGTTTTGTAGATTCAATTGTTGACAGATATGGGTTGGGTTTTGGGTTTTGTGGTTTTTTTGCCATTTTAGTGTTCATAATTTTGACCTTTTTCTTAAATAAGTTCCTTTAAATATTTCATAGTGTAATAGTTTGGTGATGATGAACTCCTTTAGTTTTTTCTTGTCTGGGTAGCTCTTTATTTAAAAGAGCTAAATGATAGCTTTTCTGGGTAGAGCAATCTTGACTGTGGTCCCTGATTTTCATGACTTTGAATATTTCTTGCCAATCCTTTCTAGCCTGCAAAGATTCTTTTGAGAAAATCAGCTGACATTCTTATGGGAACTCCCTTGTAAGTAACTAACTTCTTTTCTCTTGCTGCTTTTAAGATTTTCTCTTTATCTTTAACCTTTGGCGTTTTATTTATGATGTGTCTTAGAGTGGGAGTCTTTGCATCCATCTTGTTTGGAACTCTGTGCTTCCTGGACTTGCATGTCTATTTCCTTCACCAAATTAAGGAAGTTTTCTTTCACCATTTTTTAAAATAGATTTCCTATTTCTTCCTCTTTATCTTTGCCTTCTGGCACCCCTATGATGCAAATGTTGGACCTCTTGAAGTTGTCCCAGAAGCTGCTTATACTATCCTCATTTTTTTTTATTCTTTTTTCTTCTTGTTGTTCTGATTGGTTGTCTCTTGCTTCCTTATGTTCCAAATCATTAATTTGATTCTCGGTTTCATCCACTCTACTGTTTCCCTGTGAAATGTTCTTTATTTCAATCAGTGTATCCTTCATTTCTGACTGGATCTTTTTTATACTGCTGAGGTCCTAAGTTCCTTGAGCATCCTTATAACCAGTGTTTTGAATTCTGCATCTGATAGATTCTTATCTCCATTTCATTTACCTCTCTTTCTGGAGTTTTGATCTGTTCTTTCATTTGGGCCATGTTTCTTTGTCTCCTCATTTTGGCAGCCTCACTGTTTCTATGTATTAGGTAGAGCTGCTTTGACTCCGTGTCTTGGTAGTGTTGACTAATGTAGTAGGTGTCCTGTAGGGTCCAGTGGCACAGCTTCCCCTATGACCCAAGTTGGGTATTCAAGGTGTGCCCTTCGTGTGGGCTGAGTACACACTCCTCTTATAGTTGAGCCTTGGTTGCTGTTGGCAGGTCAATGGGAGGGATTTACCCAGGCCAGTCCCTGCAAGGATTGGTTATGACCACTTACCACCAACCCCTGCCCTGTGTGGAGGATCAGCTGTGCAGGGGCAGAGTGGTGGTGCTCTGACATGGTCTGTAGCTGTCCACTGAGTGCGCTGGCCCTGTGGTTTCCCACGTGGTGCAGGCCGAGATCAGCCTCCACCTGTGTTTTGTCTGAGGCCACCATACCTGAGCTATAAAGCAATCTGAGATGGCTGCTACTTGTGTTGTGTTGGAGATTCCCAGGTGAAGCCGAGCTATGAATCTAGGTTGGCTGCTGCTAGTGCCAGGCCTGGGGCTAACTGAGGTCAGCTGTTACTGTTTGAGAGGATTTAGGAAGTTGTGCAGGATAATCCAAGACCAGCCATTCATATGGAAAAGCAGCTTGGGTGGGCATGTGAGTTGGGTGGGGCAGAGTCTCTGGGGATCTCCAACGTGGGTCAAACAGTGTTAGCCAGGTTGATGGAATCTCAGATATGGCACCAGCTTGCTGGCTCTGTGGCTCTGTAGGGGGAGGGTTTAGAAAAGGGACAATGGCCTCTACTCACCTTAATGCCAGGCGCTTCAGTTTCTCCCAGTATGTTGGTGCCTCTTAAGCAGCACCCCAGTGCTGGAGCTCAGAATAATGAGTCTGTAGGTAAGTCTGTGTGTGGGTTCTTTAAGAGGCACTACTTCGGGCTTCAGAAGTTTCTTCCACTGACTCAATCTCCACTTGTTTTTGCAATTTAAAGTTGTGGGGACTTTTCTTCCTGGCACTGGAATCCTGGGCTGGAGAGCTGGTGTGGGGCTGGGACTCCTCGCTCCTGAGATATCCTTCCTGAATTTTTATCCACTACACGTGGGTGTGGCACCAGCCCGTTCTGGATCTTCACCCATCCTACCCCATCTGGGTGGATGTGGTTTCTTTAATTCTGTAACTGTCAGACTTCCATTCAATTCAATTTCTGAGTAATGATTGTTTTATATTTTAGTTGTAATTTTGATATGGTTGTGTGAAGAGTCAAGTCATGTCTGTCTACATTGCCATTTTTCTGGAAGTCAAGAAGTACAGTTTTTATCTCATGCTTTGAATTTGCTTCAGAGCCCTACTTTAGAATGTGGACAATCAATGGCACATTAATACAATTATAAGACCTAATGGAAACGTATTGCCTTAGTGAACTAAGGTCTTGTTTGCTAGATTTGCTATTTAAAACAATGGGATAAATCAGTAAGGGAATAAAATAAATGCCAACTTGGTATCATTCTCTTAGTGATAAAGTATTTCTGAAAGTAGAATTCATGATTAAAGATGCAATGACCCTGTCATGCTCATTTCAGCTGGTATTCTGACTCAAAAGGTCTTCCTGCCTCTGTCACTGCCACGTCTGACAGCTGGCTTAATAATTAAATTTAGGCAGCGTTTGCTTTTCTTGACCTTTACTGAGAAATGAGTTTTCAAGCTCTAGAGTGGGAAATAATGGGTTGCATCATCCCCAGCAACTCACCGATCTGATTACCTATGTTTCTGTATTCCACTTCACGGAGGACTTCTAGAGGGCGGCTGGTAGTTGAAATCACTCTGTAATTATTTCCCAGCTTCGGCTCTCTGCCCACATGTCACCCTAAAAGAGGGAATGTTTGCCTCTGATTGGATGAAGGAAGGCTCTTGCTGACCAAGTCTCTCCAGAGTCTCTAAAATCTATTTATTTTGAACCCCTAGCCTGTTCTGTTAAGGTCTTTGTTTATGTGGGCTCATATGAACAGATAGTTTTGTCAAGTTGCAACCTTGATTTTTCTACAGTTCTTACCCTGCTCTTTAATTCTTTGTTTCCTTATGTGATTTCCACTGCCCTCTACTGGGGCTACAGGGTGGCACAGCAGCAAAGAGTCCTCATTCCTTGGTGACATTCAGGTTTCATCTGTAAAATGGGAATAACAATACCCATTTTTGTAGATGTGTTGAAAGTATGAGAGGAGACCATGTGTGTAATGTGCTCAGCAGTGCTTGGCACATGCTGTGGTAGGCACTGGGTACATGTAACTGTTCTTGTTATTTTCTTTTATATCCCAAGTCTTCTTAATGACCCTGTTTTTCCTGATGTGTGGTCTTTGCATAGCACTGTCTTTTTATTTTTAAAATTCTAGCATACTTTTCTCAAATCCTTCAAAGAGAACCAGGTTTTTGAGAGAAAATTTCCCCTCTTTATTAGCATTGATTTGGCTGTTCCACAACATCTTTGGTTCTTTCTTTGGTTGATATTTACCTTAGAATTTCTCCAGTCCTCTCCTTGGATGCCACCTTCAAGAATTTAGCTGGCTCTAAGGAGGCAACCTCATCTGTAAGCAAAAGGTTGAACTCCATCTCTCATAGCTCTTCCAAACTGAGTCTAAGGACAAGTAAGGGCAAGCCTATATGCCACAGAGACCTGTTTGTCGGGGCATGGGATATTCAGATGTACCACATCTTGCCAGGGTGATCATAACTTATCACCACACTGGGGCACTTCTACAATTGAAAGGGAGCACTAAAATTGTTTTAGAATTAAAAGATATTGGAAATATTTATGTATTAACCAACAAATTGATTTTATTGTATTGGAAGACCTGCAAGAGTTTTATTCAAAACTATTTTTTCAAAAACAAACTGGTTTAAAATATCTTAAATACATGTGTATGTACAATAAATCAAAAATTTAAATTCTTTTTAAAAATATTTTATTTATTTTTAGAGAAGGTAATGGAGGGAGAGAAGGTAATGGAGGGAGAGAAGGAGAGAAACATCAATGTGTGGTTGCCTCTTGCGCGCCGCCTACTGGGGACTTGACTGACAACCCAGGCACGTGTCCCAGACTGGGAATTGAACCTGTGACCCTTTGGTTTACAGGCTGGCACTCAATCCAGCCTGTAAGCCAAAAGGGCCAGAAATTTAAATTCTATTATAGGCTCTTAATTAAAAATAGCATAAGCAGAATATTTATTTTTGATACATATCCTTGTATTTAATCAATTTCTTAGTCATATCTCTTTCTTTTTCTGTGACACTAGTATTTTACTGAAGAATATATTTTTTGAATATGGTCTTATTTTTAATTTTTTTGTAAAATCACCTCCAATATTATTCAAAATTGTCATTATGGTTAATCAATTTGAAATTATTTATACCTTCATCTGTTTTTTCTTTGTAGAATATAATATTTTAATAGAAAAATATTATATCTGTAGATGCTAATCCCAAATCTATTTTTTGTATTGAAATAAACAATATTTCAAGCCAAATGTTTCCAGAGGAACTATTACCACTATTCAGAGTATTTTTCTTTAACAAATGCTTTTACCACACAAACTATGTTTTACCAGAAGAACATAACCAAATATATGTTATCTTTGTTTATGGGCTTCTGGAGCCTTTTAGCAAAACATTTCACATTCTGTAAAAATTTTAGTCCTACTCAATTTTATTCCATTCTAGTACAAGACATAAGGTCATTCCACTAGAAATAGGGCCTCCCTCAAGAGATTCTTCTCTGAGGGACCAAAAACTGTAAGACATACAGAAAACTGTTAAAAATGGCAATGGTTAGTCCTTCTCTATCAGTAATTATGTTAAATATAAATGGATTAAACTTCCCAATCAAAAGACACAGGTTCGCTGAATGAATTTAAAAAAGGATCTAACTATATGCTATCTAGTTAGCAAACATTGATATAATTAAAGGAAGAAATAGACAAATCCACAAGAACAGTAGAGAACTTCAATACTCCATTTTCAATAATTTCTAGAACAATCTGATAGAGGATCAATAAGGAAGTAAAGGACCTGAACATTATAAACCAATTAGAACTAACAAACACATACAGAATACTCCTGCCAACAATAGTAGGATACACATTTTTCTCAGATACACATGGATCATTCTCTAGATCTACCATGTGTTAGACCACAAAACAAGTCCTAATAAATTTAAGGAGATTGAAATTACTCAAAGTATCTTTTTCAATCACAATAGAAGGAATCTAGAAATTCATAGAAGGAAAACAAAAAGATCTACACATATATATATGGAAATTAAACAAAACAATCTTAAACAACTAATGGGATAAAAAAGAAATCAAAGGAGAAATTAGAAAATATATTGACACAAATGAAAATAAAAACAAAACATACCTATGGGAAGCAGCAAAAACAGTGCTAAGAGTGAAATTTATAGCTATTAACATACTAAAAACGAAGAAAGATCTCAAATCAATAACATAACTTAGCACCTTAAGGAACCAGAAGAGAAGAACAAAGTAAACTTCAAATTAGCAGAAGGAAGGAAATAATAAAACTAAAGGAGAGATATGTGAAATGGAGAACAGAAAAGCAATAGAGAAAATCAACAAAACAAAAAAATTAGTTCTTTGAAAAGATGAACACAATTAGCAAAACTTTAGCTAGATTAACTAAGAAAAAAGAAAGAAGGTTCAACAAAGAAAAAACTAACTAAAAATAAGGAAAAAGAGAGAAGACATTACAACTGGTTTTATAGAAATAAAAGGATAATACTATGAACAATTGTACAGAAACAAACTGGATAACCTAGATAAAATGGACAAATTTCTAGAAACACAAAATAGAAAATCTGAACAGACCTATAATTAGTAAGAAGATTGAATCAGTAATGAAAAGCCACCCCAAAAAGAAAAGCCCAGGATCAGATGACTTCACTGATGAATTCTATTCAACATAGTACTGGAAGTCCTAGACAGAGCAATGAGAAAACAGAAAGAAATAAAAAGCATCAAAGTTGAGGAAAAAAAATAAATACAATTTTCTCTACAGATGTCATAACCTTATATGCAGAAAACCTTAGAGATTCCACCAAAAACAATGGTTAGATCTATGAAATAAATTCAGCAAACATACAGAATAAAAAAAATCAATTGCATTTCCATACACTAATAACAAACAATTTTAAAAGGAAATTGAAAGAAACTCCATATACAATAACATCAATAAGAATAAAATACTTTGAAATAAACTTAACCAAAAAGGTGAAAGATTTGTATACTGAAAATTACAAAATGTTGCTATAAAAAATTAAAGAAGACACAAATAAATGGAAAGACATCCCGTGTTCACAGATTGGAACTTAGTGTTAAGATGTCAATGCTGCCCAAGGTAATCTACAGATTTAATAAAATCCCTATCAAAATCCCAATGGCATTTTTGCAAAAATAGGAAAATCAAAAATTTTAAAATTCAAATGGAATCTCAAGAAACCCTGAAGAGCCAAAAGAACCTTATAAAGAAGAACAAAGTTGGAGGTCTCACACTTCCTGATTTCAAAACTTACTAAAAAGTTGTAGTTATGATTACTTTAGTAATGGTATAAAGACACATATAGAACAATAGAATAAAATAGAGAGCCCAGAAATAAACCTTTGCACAGGTGGCCAAATGATTTCCCACAAGGGTGCCCAGACCACCCAATGGGGAATGGACAGTACTGTCAGCAAGTGCTGTTGGGAAAACTGAATATCCACATGTAGAAGAATGCAGTTGTACCTTCACCTTATACTATATATAAAAATTAACTCAAAATGGATCACATATCTAAAGGTAAGACATAAAACTATGAAACTCTTAAAGGATAACACAAGGTAAAGCTTTACAACAATTAATTTAGCAATATTTTCTTGGATATGACTCCTAAGCACAAAAAACAAAAGATAGATAATGTGGGCTACATCAAAATGTAAAAGTTCTGTGTATCAAAGAACATAAACAACAGAGGAAAAAGGTGACCGATAAAATATTTGCAAATCATATATCTAAAAAGAAGTTCATACCCAGAATTATACAAGAAACCTATATAACAAACCTAATAATTTGGAAATACGTGCAAAGGACATGAATGTAATTTCTCCGAAGGAGATATACAACCAGCCAACAAGCATGTGAAGAGATGCTCACCATCACTAATTGTTAGAGAATCAAAATTAGAATGAAATAGCACATCACAGCTGGTTACTTTTTAAAAATGAACAACTAGAAAATAACAAGTGTAGGTGAGGTAATGGAGAAATTGGAACCCCAGTGAATTGCTGGTGGGAATGTAAAATGGTGTAGGTGCTGTTGAAAACATTATAAATTAATGCATATATAAGTTAAAAATAGAATTACCATATGATCCATGAATTTCACTTCTAGGTATGTACCCAAAGGAATTCAAAGTAGGATCTCAAAAACATATTTGTATCCCCTGTCACAGCAGCGTTATTCTAAATAACCAAAAGGTGGAAGCAACCCACATGTCCCTTGACAGATAAATGGGTAAGCAAAATGTTATATATACATACAATGAAATATTATTCGGACTTAAAACAGAGGGAAATTCTGACGTGCCACAGCATGTATGAACCGTGAAGGCATGGTGCTAACAGAAATAAGCCAGTCACAAAAAGATAAATGCTATATGATTCTACCTTATGATAATGCTATAAGAGACGGTGTGGTGGCCAAATTCATTGCCAGAGGCTGGGGAGATGGGGGAAGTGGGCAATTGTTTTATGGGTATAGAGTTTCAGTTTTGCAAGATGAAAAAGTTCTGAAGATTGGTTGCAAAACAATGTAAATATACATCCATATCATTACTGAACTGTACACTTGAAATTGGTTAAGATGAGAAATATTATATGTATCTAGCACAATTTAAAAAAGAAATTCTTATCACAAGTAGAGATTCCAAAGCACAATTAGAGAATATCAGTTAAAACTCACTTGTCTTAAGGGAAGGGGAAAGTCAAGGAACATATAGCAAGGACTCATGGACAAAACCAAAGGGGAAGAGCTGAGGGAGGGATGGAGGGAGGGGGCAAGGGAAAGTGGTGGGGGGTAGGCAGAGACAAATGTACTTGAAAAAATAAATTAAAATTAAATTTAAAAAAATGGACAAAGACCGGAATAGATATTTCTCCAAAGAGAACATACGGATAGCCAATAAACATATTAAAAGATGCTCAACGTCATTCATCACCAGAGGAATGCAAATGAAAACCACAATGAGCTATCACCTCACACCTGTCAGATTGGCTGTCTTCAATAAATCAACAAACCTCAAGAGCTGGCGAGGATATGAAGTAAGGGGAACCCATTCAAATTGTTGACGGGAACGCAGATTGGTGCAGCACTATGAAAAGCAATATAGACTTATGTCAAGAAATAAAAAATGAACTGCTTTATTACCCAGCAATTCTACTTATGGGAATTTATCTGAAGAAACTCACAACACTAATTCTAAAGAATATAAGCACCCCTATATTCATTGCAGTGTTATTTAAAATAGTCGATATTAGGAAGCAGCTCAGGTGTCCATCATTAAATGACAAGCTGAAACAGCTACTGTAAGCTAAACAGTGGAATACTACTCAGTTGTCAAAAAGAAAAATTTACCCTTTGCAACAGCATGGATAGACCTGGAGAACATTATACTAAGTGAAATAAGCCATCACAGAAAATGACCACATGATTTCACTTATATGTGGAATCTAATGAACAAACCAAACTAACAAAATAGAGACAGGCTCATAGAGAGAAAGCAGGCTGACAGCTTGGGTGTTTAGGAGACGGAGAGAGAAAGCAAAAAGAAAAGGACTCATGGACACGGTCATGGCTGTGGCGACTGTGGTGGGGGACGGGTGGTGGGTGGAGGTGGACGAGGGTTTAAGGGGGATAAGTGATAATGGAAAAAATAAAATAAAAATAAATTTAAATAAAAGGAAAAAAGAGAAATAAAAAATAATTTCAAAAAAAAACCTCACTTGTCTTCTTTCAGACTCACTAGCCTTTATAGTGATAAATTTCAATGTTCCTGCTTACAAGCTTTGTTTTCAATTGTAATTTTCTAAAAGCTTTAAAACATAACTTGTTTTTCTGTTGTAGTCATTGAATAGTTGATTTCAAATTGTTTATGCTCAAAATGCAAGGACCTATTTTAAAAGTTTAATACAATTGTAAAACACTTTAATCTACAAAGTTGTTCTTCAAAGGCACAAACATTTCTAAAATGTGATTGATAACAGAAAGTAAATAGAGTAGCTCCATCTACCAAGCCACAGGGTTTCCTTTTGTATTTAACAATAACTTAATTTTTTTAATTTAATTGTTATTATATGTATACTCATTTATAAATGTTGACAACTGTAGTTTCTGTGCAATTTTGTAGAACATTGAAAGTCTGAGTATAATTGTGAATTATGTGTACAAGAAAACTAATCTAGAGATAGAATTCTGCTTCATAAATTTCTTAATTTAAAAACTGCATTAATTATTAGTTCAGATTTTCAACATACACTCGTACATACACACCTCAAGTAATTTTACCATTGATGTTGAACTTACTGAATTTATAATAGCATTTCATATAATGTGAAATATTTGCTTTTGTCAGAAACAACTTCCAAAAGCTTTACTGTGATTCTATGAATGTTGAAAAAAATGATCAAATCACAACTGGAATCAGCTCAACTGACTTTCCATTAGAATCATTCAATACTAACATAAAATGTTAGTGTGCAAACACATCCAATGTTTCTTTTATAAATGGAGCTAATTCACTAATAACTAAGGCTTCATTTGTTTGCACACCCTCCTCCAGCCAAAAAGTCCCTTTGAATTAAAGCAGATTTAAATAAAATTAGAAGAATGGTCATTTGATCTAAAAGAAAACCATACTCCACAGAGTGACAAGTAAATGCCCCTTCTGCCATTGGACATGGCAAATTGGACACAGTATTAACAAAAACTTCTAACCCTTGTAGATGCTGATGCATTTCTAGCAGATACATATCTTATTATTTTCATATGTTCAGTGATATTACTATGGCCCCCATAGTGGACATTTATCATCAACTTGCCTAAATAAATGAGAATTAGCCCTACTACTTTCCTTTCTAGAGTTCATTGCTCCTAAGAGATTTTCTTGGCGGGGAATGGGGGGAGGCATTTCCAAAGCATATAGTAAATTTTTTAAATTTCTCATCTTTCTGATACCTCAATATCCCCACAAACAGGATGTGCACACCCTGCGAAGCGACCAGGTGAACCAGTGTAATAAGGCTGGTCCCTGCCACGAGTCCCTCTTCTGGCCCCTCCTGACGGTGACCTAGTGGCATTCACGTGCACCGATGAAATCCCCGCCTGCCATATGCTTGTGTACTTCACGCTGACCCCCAAGGAAGGCCACCAGTCCTCACTCTCTTGGCTCCCCTCCTGCTTCGCTGCCCATTCTCTCGGTGCTCCTCCGGCGTGACCCCTGCAGAGCACCCTGGGCCTCCGTCTTCAGGGACCTCTGAGTATAATAAGTCTCTTTCACTTTCGTATGCCTCTCCATGGTGTCACTCCACGTCTGTACCGGACTGATAAGAAAAACCAAACAAACCCATTTTAAGTAACATAATTATTTCTAGCAATACTCAAACATTAAAATAAATACACAGATCTAGATTTAGCCATACCAAAAATGATGAAACCAGGGTAGGCTCTACACTCCATGACAGAACATCTGTCCCCACGCCCCTGTGCTATGGTCTCCTATGTTTCCCAAGGTGGCTCAGATGGTGGCTGGGAAGCTTGGACACTTTGCAGGCCACAGCATGTGCGCCACAGCACAACTGGCTGGTTTACCAAGTACCCAGGTGAACTGCAGACTTCTGCTCCCACTGGAAGACCTGAAGAAGCGAGATGACCCTCAAATCTAGTATTAACTAGGTTTCACCAGTTGCATTGCCTTCCAGGCAGACACTTGAGTTTGCAGTCCCTGGGTCTAAAATGTCTTTTCCATCCAGCCTTGCTAGGGTGTATTTTTGGTTATAATTCTTATATTTCTCTAGATCATTTTTTGTGGCAATGTGTTGTCTAGCTTTCTTTGTATTTGTTTTAATTTATTTTTTATTATTGAAATATATTTGACATATAACCTTGTGTAAATTTAAAGTATGTAACATGTTAGTTTGATACATTTATATATTATAACATTACTGCTATGGACGTGATAATTAATGCATCTATCACATTACATAATTACCCTTTCTTTTTATTAATTAGAATCATTAAGGTCTAGTCCCTTAGCAACTTTGATGATTATAATACAATATTGTTGTCTATATTCACTATACTGTGCATTATATCTCTAGGGCTTATTTACTACTTGTAGTTATATGATTACAAATACCTCTGCTACTCATCCACTCACTTCTCAGTCAAGTGCTCCTCCCCCTCTGGAAGTATAAGTTGAAAGCACAGGCAGTTAAGTGGAAGCGCAGGAACTTGGACCTATTGGTCCGGTACCCAGGCTCATGATCTGTCTAAGGCTTCATGCTGCCCCTCCTGTACCTAAGCACTGGTGAGAACCCTGATGATGGATAAGTGTAACAGTCCCACAGAAAGCATTTCAGGTTCTGAAACTCTTCAAACTTGTTGTTTAAAGCTGCTAAGTTTGGGTAATTTTCATATACCAATCTATAGTTCATGCTGAACTTGGTTCTTTTAACCAACTCAGCAATTTTGTTCAGCTTCCATTGCTGCCTAAGACACTGACTCAGGGAGAGCCGTTGGTTCATGGGGATCGGTGTAGTCAGGATCCCACGGGAGTTAGAGTTCTCTTTTAAAATTCACCAGTGGAAATACCAATTTTATTCTTCAGTGTCACATGCTTGACTAATATGAGTCCCTTCCTCACAGATGGATCAACCCTCATTTGGCCACAAGACCAGGTTGCTGAGCCTCTGAGGCTGCAGGCTATACCGCGAGTCATCTGTGAACACAGGAATTTAATGATTGCCCTGTGAGGGGAAGGCAGCCTTCAGGCCATTCATTCCTTTGGTGAATGCGCCTGCTTTTCCACACAAAGTTCCTCAACAGCACTACCTAGGAGTCAAAGGAGTCCTGAGGAGCCTAACTCACACAGGGCTGTGATCCACAGAGCCCCCCACTCATCTGCTCCCTGCTTTTAATTTTCAATGGAAGCTGAATGAGACTGAGGCAGTGGTGGTTAAATGAAACAAATATTTTTGGATGTATTAATTATTAATTGCTGCCAAAAAATTACCCAAAACAACACTTATTTCTTACCCAATTTTAATAAGTCAGAAATACAAACATAGCTTGCTGGGGGCTCTGAGTTAGGCTCTCCCACGGACTGCATTAGTGACACATGGGGCTGTAGTCATGTCAGTGTTCAGCTGGGGAGGACCCACTTCCCAGCTCACTCACTGGCTGGTGGCAGGCAGGCCTTAGGTCCTCACTGGCTACAGCCAGAGACCTCAGTCCCTTTGCACGTGAGCCCATCCATAGGGCAGCTCACGCTCGGCTGTTCCCTGGCTCTAGATCAAACAAGAGAGTGTGTAAGTGTGCCCAAGGTGGAGCCACAGTCTTTTTAAACCTCATCTCAGAAGAGGCATATCAGCACTTTCTCATGTTCTATTTGTTAGAAGTGAGACACTACCCCCTCCCTCGTGCTCAAGGGGAAGGAATTACACAGGGTGTGAATACTGGGAGGCAGGGACCTTGGGGAGCATCTTAGATGCTGTCTACTGAGACCCTCCTTGTTCTTTTTCAAAATCATCACGGCTATTCTTGCATATGAACTTTAGAAACAATTTGTCAAGCTCAATATGAAAATCTATTCAGATTTTTAATTGGCATGCACTAAATTTATAATTTAATTTGAAACTGCTAACATATTTGCAAAATTCAGTCTCATCTGGAAATTTACTATCTCCTACATCTACCTATTTGGTTCTTTTTCATGTCATTCAAAGTCATAATTTTCATAAAAGGCCTTGCATATTTCATGCCACTTTTTTTTAAGTACTTTATAATTATTGTTACTTTTGTGAATGGAATGTGTTTTTCCCTTGCACTTCCTAATTGGTTATTGCTATGGCTATGAATTTAAAAAACTTAATTTTCCTGTAACCAACTTTATTGGACCAAAGTAATATGCTATCTTATTAGTTTTAATATTTATTTCAATATATTTTGAGACATTTTCTAGTTAGACAATGATGTTACCTGCAAACTATGACAGCTATATTCATTCTTTTCCAATTTTGTTTTTCAGTTACTTTTGTTTTTTTGTTTTTTAAAAGATTTTATTCATGTTTTTATTTTTATTTTTTAAGTAAGCATAATTTTATTAATTATGCTGTTACAGTTGTCCCAGTTTTTCCCCCTTTGCTGCCCTCCACCAGGTACGCCCCTTCCCTCCGGCAGTCCCGCCCATGATTCCTGTTCATGGGTGTGCGTGTATGTTCTTTGGCTTCTCCCTTTCCTATACTATTCTTAACATCCCACTGTCTATTTTGTACCTGCCAATTATGCTTCTTAATCCCTGCACCATTTCCCCCATTCTACCCCTTTCCCCTCCTGGCTGATAACCCTCCAAATGATCTCCACATCTATGATTCTGTTCCTGTTCTGGTTGTTGGCTTAGTTTGTTTTCATTTTATATATTTTTAACTTTTTAAAAATACTTTATTTATTTATTTTTAGAGAGAGGGGAAGGGAGGGAGAAAGAGAGGGAGAGAAACATCAATGTGCGAGAGATACATCTATTGGTTGCCTTTCATGCGTCTCCTACTGAAGACTTGGCCCACAACTCAGGCATATGCCCTAACTGGGCGGTGAACTGGTGACTTTTCAGTCACAGGCCAGCACTCAACCCAATGAGCCACACCAGCAGGGCTGTTTTTGATTTTTAGATTCAGTTGTTGATAGTTGTGACTTTGCTGTCATTTTAATGTCCACAGTTTTCATATTTTTCATAAATAAGCCCCTTTAACATTTCATGTAATACTGCATTGGTGATGATGAATTCCTTTAACTTTATCTTTTCTGGGAAGCACTTTATCTGCCCTTCAATTCTAAATTATGGCTTTTCTGGAGAGAGTAATCTAGGTTGTACATCCTTGCTTTTCATCACTTTGAACACTTCTTGCCAGCCCTTTCTTGCCTGGAAAGTTTCTTTTGAGAAATCAGTTGAAAGTCTTATAGGAACTCTTTTGTAGGTATCTCTCCGCTTTTCTCTTGCTGCTTTTAAGATTCTCTCTTTATCTTTAACCTTTGGTCTTTTAATCATGATCTGTCTTGGTGTGGTTCTCTTTGGGTCCATCCTGTTTGGGACTCTATGTGCTTCCTGGACTTTATGTCTATTTCCTTCACCAAATTAGGGAAGTTTTCTTTCATTATTTTTTCAAATAAGTTTTCAGTTTCTTGCTCTTCCTCTTCTCCTTTTGGCACCCTTGTGATTCTGATGTTGGTACTTTTAAAGTTGTCCCAGAGGTTCCTACGCATCTCCTCATTTTTTTTTTTAATTCTTGTTTCTTCTTTCTGTCCTGGGTGAATGTTTATTTCTTCCTTTGGTTCCAAATTGTTGATTTGAATTCCAGCTTCCTTCCCTTCACTGTTGGTTCTCTGCATATTTTTCTTTTTTTCACTTTGTGTAAACTTCATTTCTTCCTTTATTTTTTTGCCACACTCACAGAGTTCTCTGAGCATCCTTATCACCAGTGTTTTGAACCCTGCATCTGATAGGTTGACTATCTCCATTTCATTTAGCTCTTTTTCTGAGTTTTTTTTTCTGTTCTTTCATTTGTGCCATATTTCTTTGTCTCCTCAATTTGGCAGCCTCCCCATGTTTGTTTCTGTGTATTAGGTAGAGCTGCTTTTACTCCCTGTCTTAGTAGCATGGACTATGTAGCAAAGGCACTTGTAAATTGTGTGGGATGGAGCTTTAGGTAATTGCCAGAGTAAAGCAACCTACTTCAGCACTCAGCAGCTCCATTTATTGGGGGACTGGAGAGAGGACAACGCTGCTGCCTGGTCTCCAGAGGTCTGCCCAGCTCTTGCCCTGTTTCCCGTCACCTCACTCACTTTCTGTGTGTGATTGGTGGCCCTCCTTCTGTTGCTCTGGGGTGTGTGTACATTCTAAGTCCATGTGGGCCATTGAAGTGGCAAAAATCCAATAGTTTTCCTTCTGCTGCTCCCAACTCCCACTGTTTTTACAGCCAAAGGTAATGGGGGTTTATCTTCCCGGTGCTGGAATCCTGCCGCTGTATGGTCTGGCCTGGGGCTGGGATTGCTGGCTCCCAGAGAATCCCTCCCAATCTTTATCCACCACATGTGAATATGGGAACATCCATGTCACTGCTGCCACCACTTGTCCACATCACACAGCCTCTCTGCCCTGTCTCTGTGACTCTGCCCATGCTACCCATCTGGATGAATGTAGCTTCTTTAAATTCTTAGTTGTCGGACTTCCATACAGCTCAATTTTCTGATGGTTCTGGGTTTTAGTTGTTTTTGAGATCTGGTTGTAATTCTTTCTATGGTTTTGTGAGGAGGCAAAACATGTCTGCTTATGACTCCATCTTGACTGGAAGCCTGTTTTTCAATTATTTTTCTTGTTGCATTAAATTAGCTAGAACTCCCAGATCAGTGTTGAATAGTGGAACTGACAGCCAGTATCCTTATCTTGTTCCTGTTTTTAATGGATTGTTTCTACTGTTTCACCATGAAATATGGCACTTGCTGTCATCAGAGGAAAAAAAAGATTACAAAGCTAGAATTTTACAAACAAAGCTTTTGTCCTTTAGCTAAAGGAATTGTGTAGATTAAGAAATTAAGAAAACAAACATGATTATTCAGTCCTTTACACTTACAATCATAGGGTCTTTTTTTATTTATAACCTATGAGATCTCCAAGAATTGCTTTATGGTAATCGAGGAAGGAAGGGGGGCCTTGTGACATCAGGTAGGGGGGATGAGACTCATGACACTCAAATAGAAAGATGCAAGTGACACTTGTGTCATTAATTTAGACAATTTTAAAATCCATTTAAAAAGGGCATTGATAACACACATGGTATTTATCCGGGAAGGTACTGGGGAAAGCACTCCAGCATCTTTTCCAGATGGAAAACATTGAGGACCTATAGAGATCACAAAGTTGGTGCAGCGGAGTAAAAAATTAAGTAGGTCTTTGCTGAGATAATATTTAGAATATATAACATAAAGTTTTATTGATTACTGATTTTGTTTTCTCCTGTACAAGAAAGATTTCTAATTGAATTTACTTTTATTTATAGCTTATAAAGAATTTTAAAAAGAAATAATGGTTTTAAATTTATCAAAACTTTTAGCATCTAGTAAGTATACTTTTTGCCATTCACCTATTAATGTAACAAATTACATAATAGTTATTTCTAATGTTGAACCCTGCTTGTATTCCTGGAATAAATCATGGTCATGATTATTCTGCTGTATCCAAATTTGCTGATATTTGTTAAAGGTTTAAAAAAATTTTTTTTGTTCATAAAGGTGATGGGCAAACATTTGGGGATATTTTTACCTGTTCCTCAACAGTTTGATGAACTTTTGAGATAAATCTGGGTTTGATACTTTTTGGTACTACATTTTCATTTATCTATGTTTACTGTGATTTCTACCTCTTCTTGAGTGAATATTTGTAATTATCATAAAATAACCCCTTTCATTAAATTCATAAAAAAATTTACTTTCATATTTAAAAAATCCTCTGTATAACCATATTTACATCTTTTTTTATTACTAAAGCTGTCCTTCACCATTCTCTGTTTATTTCCTTCAGATATTTTATGCCTTTAAAACCTTTCCTTGGTAATGGTAGATGAAGTTTATGAGTGGTTTGAATATGTTTGATTGTTAAACCTTTTTTTATTTCTCCAGCACTAGCTAGTTAATTACTATAGTATGTTTGCTTTGGCTCCCTCCCCTAAAAAGCTGGAATAAAATAGGAAAAATGTTCCAATATTAAGACACTTGGATTCCCATCCTAGTTCCAGTACTTACAAACTTTGTAGACAAATAAATACCATACCACGAGCTACTCCTCTCAAGGTGAGGATCATTGTAATCAGGGCCAATGGCTACAAGTGGAGAAGGTAAACTATAATGATGTTTGGTCTCTAGTCCTCTTCTGGCTTATAGAGTACTGGTATAAAAAGCACTGTTATGAATTGAACTGCATACCCCCCAAATTCATATGCTGAAGCCTTAATTTCCAGTACCATAGATTGTGACTTTATTGGGATATAAGGTCATTACAGACGTAATTAGCTAAGATGAAGTCATACTGGAGTAGACTGGGCCCCTAATCTAGTATGACCAGCATCCTTGTAAAAAGATTTCATGCCCTATTAAAAAATTTGGGCCCTGCCCTTTCTGCTGTGGCTCAGTGGATTGAGCGTCAGCTTGCAAACCCAAAGGTCACTGGTTTGATTCCTGGTCAGGGCACATGCCTGGACTGCAGGCCAGTATGCAACAAGCAACCAATCGATATTTCTCACACACATTGATGTTTCTCTTCCTCTCTTTCTCCCTCCTTTCCCCTCTCTCTAAAAATAAATAAATAAAATCTTTTTTAAAAAAAATTTGGGCACAGACAAAAACACAGGTAAATGCCATGTGAAGATGAAGGAGGAAAATTGGGTAATGCTCCTACAAGCCAAGACGCATTAGAGGTTGCCAGCAAACCACCAGAAGTGGAAAGAGACATGGGACAGATTCTTCCTCACATTTCTCAGCAAGAATCAACTCTAACTACACTTTGATCTTGGATTTCTAGCCTCCAAAACTGTAAGACAATAAATTTCTGTTTCTGAAGCCACTTAACTTTAGTACTTTGTTATAAACAGCCCTAGCAAATTAATACAAGCACTAAGTTAGATGGTATCTCTAGGAGTACCTCTAAACACTCCAATATCCCATGATTCTAGTCTTTGTAACCCATTTCAGGCTGTATTAGTCAGCCTTTGCTGCAATAATGGTGCATTACTAACAACCCCAAAACTCAGTAGCCTAAGTTATGAATATTTATGTTTCATTCATGGGTCAGTGGCTGTGGCTCTGCTTAATGCTGCTAGAATGGGCTGAACTTGGTTCCAACATGTGGAGAAGACAAGACTTTTCTCAGGTGGAAGGCATCAAGTGTCATATAGAGTATATTCATCCACATTCCATTGGCCAAAGTAAGTTGTCTGACCAAGCCCAAAATCAGAGAGGAGTTGGGCTAGTGGAGTTAAGAAGTATATATACTCTGCCTATAGCTAAGTATTAACAAATAACTACTAATAAATAACGCAGCTGACTGCACAGACCCTATGGCTTAAAAGGAGCTTATGGGGGGGAGGGGAAGAGCAAGACATACATATACATTGAGTAAGTAATTGATCACATTTACAATAGTCAAAATCTAGCGGAAGTTTTCTGAACAATCCCATTGCTTTTCTGCAGTATTAGATAAGCTACTTCCTTTTCCTGAAATGCCCTCCCTACCTTGGTCTCGCCTTTTCTCCTTTCAAGGTCTCCATTGCCTGGTATGGGACTTTGCATAAATCAAGAAGTCAATAAATGTTTGTTGAATTTATTTTTCAATTTAACCTTTTTCTCTTGATGTGATTTCTAAAAAAAAAAAAATGCAGCCTTTCAAAAACCAGGATTTAAAAAATGACTCAACTGAATTGAGGACATGAAAAAGAACAGCTCTTTGAATACAGCTGTTGATGGAGACCCAGACGACCTCGCCTAATTGAAGGACTACAAACTAGAAAACAAAATGCCATCCTACTGAGATTTTCTGACATCTTTAAGAGCCAGTAACTTAGCCCCAAATTAATTAAAATCTACTTTTTTCATTCAATACATCTCTTTTGAGCTTAATTAATTTTCTTACTATTTTTATTTGGTATCTTTTCTGGGTTTGACAAGAAAATCTTAACACATTTTATTCTCTTGCTCTAGAACTTCCAGGGGTGAATCCCAGGCATGTGTAAAATGAAAATGTGCCTCAGGTGATTCTTAAGCACAACTTGTATTAAAAGTTATCTTTATAGAATATGAGGACATCTGTAACAGTGTCAACAATTAAAAAAATAAATTTAAAAAATCATCTTTATAGAGGAAACAAAATAAAACCCCAAGAAGCTTTCTTTAAAGTGTGTTTTATTGATTATGCTATTACAATTGCCTCAGTTTTTTTCTCCCCTTTATCCCCCTCCTCCCTGCACCTCCCCACCCTCTACCATCCCCCCCCCCACACTTAGTTCATGTCCATGGGTTGTACATATATGTTCTTTGGCTTCAGCATTTCCTATACTATTCTTAACCTCCTCCTGTCTCTTTTGTACCTACCATTTATGCTTCTTATTCCCTGTATCTTTTCCTCCATTCCACACTGCCCCTCCCTCACTGACAACCCTCCATATGGTCTCCATTTCTGTGATTCTGTTCCTGTTCTAGTTGTTTGCTTAGTTTTTGAATATGTCTTTTCGATTCCATTGTTAATAGTTGTTAGTTTGTTGTCATTTTACTGTTCATAGTTTTTGATCTCTTATTTCTTAGATAAGTCCCTTTAACATTTCATATAGTAAGGACTTGGTGATGATGAACTCCGTTAACTTTCCCTTATCTGGGAAGCACTTTATCGGCCCTTCCACCCAAGAAACTTCTTAATCTCCCCACAAACAAACCTGAAAGTTCGGAGTACATGTTCAGCCCTGTATCTTGCCCTGTTCTCCAAATCAGTGCTTCATTTGCCTCACCAGAAGGGAAAGGGCATGCATATTATGTTCTGGAAATTAGTTTGAATCCTAGCTCTGTCATGTATTACCTGTGTGACTTTAGAACATTACTAAAAGGTTTTTTTTTTTCCAGTATAAAATAGAATTAATGATAGGACCTACTTCAGAAAGTTGCTGCAAGGATTAAGTGAATAATGCATATACAGTGTCAGCACATGGTAGGTACTCAGTGAACATTGGCTCCCTCCTTTGGCAGGGCATGGCGCCTGCACCCAGAGAATGACGGTCAGGAAGGAATAAGCTGGATCCCGCTTTGAGAACCAGTCTCCTCCACTTCCATAAATAACGTGTGCACCTCAAGCAAAGCCAATGTGCATAGGTAAAATCTTGACTGCGAATGCCCCTGGCTCACTGAGAACCATTTAATGATAATTTTTGTTGCTGTTGTCGTTGTTTAATCTGAAAAGTCCGTGTGAAACTGAATAAAGAAAGATAACAGGGAATTTTTAAAAATCCACTAACTACTTCTGCTGAAGCTTTTCCTACTAATTACTCAAATTGCTGCCCTTTGAACTGATAGTTTTGGGTTTTTCATAGATTTTTTTTTATACAGCTGAGGAAGTTCCCGCTATTCCTAGTTTACTGAGTGTTTTTAAACATGATAAAGTGTTAAAATGTTGGATTTTTGTCAAATATTTTCTGCATGGATTGAGGTGATCATGTGGTTTTTGCCCTTTATTTTATTAATATGATATGTGTAATTATTTTTTAAAAAAATTTTTCAATCCTCACCTGAGGACATTTTCTCTTTGCTTAGAGACAGAGAGAAACATTGATGTGAGAGAGAAACATGAACTGGTTGCCTCTCATATGTGCCCCGACCAGGGATCGAATCTGCAACCTTTCGGTTTACAGGATGATCCTGTAACCAACTGAGCCATACCGGCCAGAATACTGTGTTTTTTATTGATTTTTGTATACTGAATTAACATTCCAGACATAAATTTTACTTGGTCATGGTTTATAATCCTCTGTATATGTTGCTGAATTTGACTTGCTAGTATTTTGTTGAGTACTTTGCCTCTATATTCATAAGGGATACTGGTCTATAGTTTTCTTGTGGTATCTTTGTGTGACTTACTCTTGTCCTCATGATATTGACCTCATGAGTTAGGAAGTCTGCACTCCTTTTCTATTATTTGAAAGACTGAGAATAGGTATTTATTCTTCTTTAAACATTTGATAGAAATGAAGCTATGTAGCTCTGGGATTTTCTTTGCTGGAAGTTTTCTGTTACTACATCAATCTCTATACTTGTTTTAGGTCTCTAGATTTTCTATTTCTTTCTGAGTCAATTTTGGTCATTTGTATTTTTCTAGGAATTTGTTCATTTCATGTAAGTTACATCATTTTGGCATAAAATGTAATATTTGCTAATAATCCATCTTGTTCCAGTAAAGTTGGTAGTAAAGTGCTCTCTTTCATCTCTGATTTTAGTAATTTGCAATCCTGATTTTAATAATTTTAATAATTTATTTCCTGATTTTACTAACTTTCTCTTTTGGTGAATCTAGATAAATTTTTGTCCATTTTTTTTTATCTTTTTCAAATAGTTACATTTTATTTTATTGATTCTCTCTATCATATTTGTATTCTCTTTTTTGTTTAACTTCATTATAATCTTTATTATTTTTGTCCTGATTTGTTCACTTCATTAGTTGGAGTCCAAAACAAGACTATATATATAATTTTTTATATTTTTTTACTATTCAGAGTCAATGTCACTGACCCTACATGTCAATCCCTCATGAGAATTTCCTTCTTGTCATTACAGTTCCCTCTCCCAGAATAAACCCAGGAATTCCCCAGACACTTTCCTATACAAAACCCAGTTCCATGTGCTCTTGTCCAGCTAATGGAATCAGAACTCATGTGTGCCCCCTTGAGGCCGAAGGACTTCACGCTGCTCCCTTACCTTGCTCCAGGGTGTGTGGCTGAGCTTTGTGGCTGTCATTGCTTAAACCATTTAACCCAGAGACTCTCAAGAGAATCCTCTCTTCTCTACCATTGCCTCTACTATCGAAATGCATTTCTCCCCTACATTGGGTCCAAAAGGCCTGTTCTGGTTGCTTTCCTGGTCAGAGGTGTTACTGAGGCTGCTGTCTAGAACCCTGGGCCCCAACACACTGCAAAGACTTTGCTCACAGACTCCTCACCATTAGTCAGAGAAGTGGAGGAGGGGTCTGGCCACACAACCAGGGCAGTTCACTTCCACACCTGGATCTTCCACATGGCCTCTTCATTCCCCCCTGCCACGTATCTCAAAATATTCCTTCCTCCTGCAAGCCCAAGGCCCATTCATTTCCTGCCAGAGTATGACTAAGATGCAGAATAACTATATTGCTGCCTTGTCCCCATGGGTTCCAAGAGACAATCTCCCTAGGGAAAATAACCTGAGCTTGGAATTCTACCAAGGCACTATTGTTCAGTCTTCTACCTGGTTTCTTTAATACATAGGTATATAGAAAGTATTCTTACAAGCCATGTACACCAAATTAGAATGTTGAACTAATACTCTGGCACTGGGTGGGTACTTTGAACATTTGTGACTTTATAGTCTATTCTCTCTATTTATTAAAATATGCATGAACAAATTATTTATAAGGTTATTTTAAGACACTCCATATTTAGGAAAATATCTATACCAAACTGCTAATAAAGGGATTAGAGATAAAGGTGTTAATAATCTTTTATTTTTATACTTAATATGGCTTGAAGAAATGTAAAACAACACAAAACTTTTATGATCACAGACAAAAGTGAAAGACATTGAAAAAATATACTTCATGTACAATGTCTAATTAAAAATTAATATCTATATATCTACATATCTATATGTCTATATTTATTCTTGATTTTGAGAATAGTATTTCATATATATGTAGAGAGAGAGAGAATAGAGTTTTATATATATAGGGGGGAGAGAGAGAGAGAGAAAGCACAGGTGACAGGCGCAAGTGGGCATGAGCTCTGGACACCTGAGCACGGATGAGGTGATGTCTTCAACAGGGAAAAAGCTGGTGAGGGAGCCAAGGAGTCAAAGAGAAGGTGTGCCATACAAAGTGGTCTAGCAGTAAAATGCTTAGCCTCTCTAACTCCATCTTGTCCAAGCCTGCTTTGTTCCCATGGTCTTCAGGCTTCTGCTTAGTCTTCCATATAGACATGCTCATCATTAGAGAAATTCTGCTTATGGCTGGAATTTTATGAAAACAGCCCCTCCCACTTCCTTTTCCCTTGACGTAAAAGAAGCCTGAACTCTGTACTTTTCCAAGATGGATTTGGGCTCCTATCTTCTCAGTTGGTGACTTCTCAACCAATAAACATTTTCTTAGTCCAAACTCTGATGGTTTGAGTTTTGGCCTTTCAAAGCATCAGGCAATACGGTGTTTGGACTGGTAACAGTGCGTTTCTGTCTTAGCAACTTCAACTCTTCTCAAACCCTTCTTACTAAGAGGTCGCTTCCATTTTACTTTACCTACTTTACAGGGAGTCCTAGTCCTTTGTCTGTCTCAATATTCTCACTCCTCTCATCCCTCCCTCAAGCTCTGTAGGTTAATTAACATTGAAAGCGTTTTCATCAGGTCAGCTGTATCACTACAGTCTGGCTTTTGGCCAATGATAAAAGTGCTTCTGGAGCTTTGCCATGTGTATCACTTGATTCCCACCCCCAACACACACACACACACACACACACACACACACAAGCACCCACAACTTAAAAATGGCTTGATTATAAAACACTTTTGTAACTTATTCAATAAACCACGCAAAAGATTAATTACACACTTTTAGGTGTAATTTGAGTTCAACCTTCTCCTGTGCATTCTTCTATAAGTACTGGGACCGCAGAACTCTGAGACTTTAATTGGAATGACATCATCTTCCCGGCCCTGTGCTCATGGCTATTCTCCCGGCTGCTACTCAAGCAACCGTCAGGCAGGCCTAAAATCGGAAGGGGGGAAAATGATGGCGTGGAATTGACTGAATCAACCTGTATTTATTATAAAGCTGACCTGGGATGATCTGTAAAGGTTGAAGAATAAGAGAAAGCTCAAGATACTTCAAAATTTAGAGGGTTTATTTGAATTCAATTAAACCATTGATCCAATTTCAATCTTTACAGTTTGTGATCTTGGCTAATTTGATAGGCAAATGTTATCTCTTTTGTTTTTAGATGACACTTCTTTGATTACTGGTGAGGATAAGCACTTTAAAGTACATTTTTTTGTCATCTGCTTTTCTTTTTGTGAATTGTCTGTGTATTTGGCCCATTGTTCTTCTGAGGTAGTAGTTTTTTCCTTATTGCAATGTAACTGTGCTTCATACATTACAGATCTTAACCTTTTGGTTGCAAGATTTCAATATTTCTCGTAAATATTGTTCCTGGTTTGGCATTAATCATTTAAGTTTGTTTATGATTTTTCAACTTTCAAATGTTTTAAACTTTAATGTAGAAAAATCTATCCATATTTTCCTTTGGGTTATTTCCTATTGCTTTTTTCTTTTTTCTTTAGTAAAGCCTTCACTATTCTGAAATCAGATAAATTTTTATCAATGTTTTCTTTCAATTTTTACTTTTTTGAATTTACTTCTTTAATCCTTTCATATTGCATTTTATAATATAGTGTGAGATAAAGATCTAAATCAATAATTTTCCCCAAATAGTTAAATCTCCTATTCATTGTTATTGATTAACTCACCCTTTTCTCTTTTAAAGAATTATATAAGTCATAAAGACTCATTTTTAAAATCAGAAAAGACAAATAATTGAAGTAAAGGAAAAAGCACTTATATTTTCTCTCCACTCTGAATTGAGTGTTAGCAATTTGCTTTGTTTCTCCATTTTCTTCTTTGGATGTATGCATATATTTCTCCTCCAAATGGACCAAATAGTGCAATATGGTTTTGTAACCTGATATTTTTCCATTCAGTAATATATCATGACTATCTCTCCAGGTAAATCAATATACCTTTATAGCACTGTATCCTAATCAAATATAATGTACATTTTAAAAAGTAACTGCATACAGCTGGATGAATGTTTACCAACTGAACACAGCCATGCAAGTAGCTACCAGATCAAGTAAAAGAATATTACTAGCACCCCAGAAGCCATTCAGATGGCTCTTTCCACGCATCTCCCTTCCCATTGCTCTCCTATCCTGATTTGTTTCACAGCCCCATTTCTGATAGCTACACAGTATATTCCATAACATAAGTGTGTCATAATATGCTTGTTATGGACTAAATTGTGTCCTCCCAAAAGTTATGTTGAACTCGAATCCCCTAGTACCTTCCAATGTAACCTTATTTAGAAATAGGGTCTTTGTAGTTGTAATCAAGTTAAGATACATTAGGATGGGTCCTAATCCATTATGACTAGCATCCTTATAAGAGGAAAATGCCTCATGCAGACAGCGACACATGAAGAGAACACCCTGGGATGAGAGAGGCGGAGACCGAAGTGATACAGCCTCAAGCTAAAGAAGAGCAAAGATTGATGGCCACCACAAGAGGCTCGAAGAGGCAAGGAAGGATTTACTCAGAGATTCAAAGGTGACTTAGTCCTGCTGAAACCTTGATTTCACTTTAGCCTCCAGAATGATGAAAGAATAATTTTCTGTTGTTTTAAGACACCTAGATTGTGGTATTTTGTTATGGCAACCGTGGGAAACAAATAGATACCTAACCCAACTGCAATGGATTTGGGGTTTTTCTAATGCTTTGTTATATTTTTAAATATTTTATTTATTTATTTTTAAAGAGAGGGTAAAGGAGGGAGAAAGAGAAGGAGAGAAGCATCACTGTGTGGGTGTCTCTTGAGCACCCCCTACTGGGACCTGGCCCACAACCCAAGCATGTGCCCTGACTGGGAATCCAATCTGACATCTTGCTTCGCAGGCTGGCACTCAACCCACTGAGTCACATCAGCCAGGGCTAATGTTTTATTATTTTATAGTGTTATGAATAATCCTTTAATTTTTTTCTTAGAAGAAAATATAAAAGTGAACTATCTGTATCAAAGAATATGAATAGGGACTATTAGTAAGACAATGGCTGTGACTCACAAAATCCCTATCTTTAAGTATTGTACTTGGTAACACAGGTGATATGCGCTGCTTTCTCTTTAATGCATTTTCCTGTAACTGCCATTTCACCAGGATTCCCCAGCCTCTGTGTACAATGGGCCCACATAAAGATGTAACCGATTCCTGTCACCATCTGCATAAAGCAAAAACTTCAGCCTCTTATCCCTGGGAGTCTCGGGAGGGTTCAGGTTCAAGCTATCATTCGAGTTCTTGAATAATCCTCTCACCCTCTTCCCCTCCTCCCAAACTCCTTAACACGTCCTCCCATAGAGACTTTTGGGGCCTGGCTGTTACTTCCCCTGAGAGTACACAGCGTCAGTGGAAAGGACCCATCTTGGGGCTTCAGAAGCTGAGCCTGCAAGGGAACAGGACAGTATAAAGCTCCATGTGGCCCTCACTGCCTTAGAACCAAGCAAGGAGAAAAGACCTTTCTTCCCTCCTCTGTACTAGGAGCCCCCAAACAGCATTACTGTCCTCCTGTCCACCTGTCGCTGTCCTCCGGAGTCCCATTGCCCATAGTCCCATCAGTTGGGGCTTAGTAAGGAGAACCGGAGTCTCCATTCCTGTCCTCACTCCTCCTGTCCCCAGCCCCCAAGTGAAATATTCCAGATGGGTGTCCACTGAGTTATCAGCCTTTATGCCAAGACAATGGGCCCACTTTATGCTCAAAGCCATTACCTGCTTCTCCTTGAACTTTCATATTTTTATATTAATAGGTCAAATTTCCTCTTATTACTCTTTTTCAAAAAATATCTTTTTTGAAATAGATACAGGTATGCCACTACCTGTTTATTCTTCCCAGTAAACATAGGAATAGTTTTATCAACTACTAAGAATTTATTAAGGATGACATTTCACCAGTTAAATTAATGAACAGTTGCTACCTTTGAAATGTTTGGGCTTCCATCAGGAGTGAGAGCATGTTTCTGTACCTATTGGAATCTTCCTTCACATCTCCACCAGAGGGATTTGGGGAAGTGGACAGGAATAGCAGAGAGCAGGCCAAGGACCTGCTGAGTGGGCTTTGGGAAGCTGGTCAAGCGCTGCTGGCTCCATTGCTGGAGAGGTAATTGGAAAAGGAGGCAGGATGAGTTCTGAGACAGCTCTGGGTAGCTTCCAGGAATCCTCGATTTTTTTTCGTGGCACTGGATGAGACTGTATGCCGAGAGAACAAATCTGATGAAAGCAGAAAATAAGCTGATTTAATGCATTTGCCAGGCAGGAGTAATTGTGGGCTGGGCCCTGGAGCCAAGAAGTATGAAAGAGGGACAAGTTGGGAACAAGTAGCAGTAGGTATTTTCGGTGTGGCCAGCCAGAGATGGAGGGCTGCTCCAAAAGTCAGGGGACTTGGACTGCAGTCTGGGCTCTGAAATCAACGCCTTCTCTTCGCTTGGACTTGAGGCCTTCCCTCTTGGACATCTGTGTGCTCCTGTCTCAACGGAAGCGTGCTCACTGAATGAACCTGGACGCCTCCTTGAGCTGAGTTTCTATGCAGTATACAGTAGAGCATCGCAGCAGTTTCGTGGCTGAAAAGAACCCCAAGATGTTAAAACCTGCGACGTCTGAACCAAAGGACATAATTACAGAATAAAATGATGAAAACGTGAGAATTCCAAGGGCTTTTGGGGTGATTCCTGCCAGTGGAATAGGAAAGAAAAAAAAATCCACAGTAGTCCAAGGGCTTTATTTAGGGATAAGGGACATCTCCACAGAAAGTGCTTTCCAAATGAGTTCTTTGTGCTTGTTTGGTGAGGGCTCCCTGGGATGGAAAATTTTCTTAGATATTGTGACTTCCTTTATAGGGACAGAGGCAAGGCACCTCTGCCCCTCCTGGCAGCAGACTCTAGTCACAGAAAAAAATCTCAAGTGTCCTTGGGGCTACACGTTTGAAAAAAATTACACCACTAGAGTTACTGGTTTTGTTTTTAATTTCGTTCTTTTTTTTAAAAAAAACTCTTTTACTTCCAGATTTTGCTGTAATCCAAGTTAGTCCTAGTTTAACTCTCTCACAGAGATGAACTATTTAAACAGGGTCCCAAAAGATGTTTGCCTCTCAGATGAAGGGATCCCTGGAAGCCTTTGGCAGAAACTGACATGTGGGGACCAAGTCCTCAATAGGACCGTCATTGCTTAGAACCTGCCAGACTCCATCTATGTCCATTATTCCATTCCCCCCATGCTGATCCTTGGCTAATATGTTATCTCAATTGTGTCCTCTTGACTTTAACTCCAGAAGTCATCCAGGGCCTCCCTTCTTCATTGTGGCTAACCTCATTGCTACCTTCAAGTACTTTTCTTTGCCAGGTCTTCAAAGAGGAAAAGGAAAATTCTGAAGTCTGCATGGTAGCCAGCCTCTGAGGGGACGTCGAAATTAGTCCCTAATGATCTCTACCTCTTGTTACTCCCACACCTGTGCTGTTGTATTTTGTGGTGAATAGTTTACAATAGAAGTAATGAGAAGAAGTTGGCTACCATGTGGTGAGGTCCCTCAGGCAGCCTATAGCTACACCCACGTGACTGAAGGACCCAGCCGCTTGTGAGAATCCAACCTTGTGAGTGAGCTTGGAGGCGGATCCTCCTCCTGCTTTAGCCTTTAGCTGTGACTGCAGCCCTGGCTGACAGCTTGACTGCAACTTCATGAAGACCCTGATCCTTGAACCACCTGACACACAGAAACTCTATGAGATAATTCATGTTTGTTTTTGTAACGCACTAAGTTTTGTTGTATCTATTATGCAACAACAGATAACTAATAAAGTCTATGCTTTGTTTTTGATTTTTGAGTGGAGATATATAGAGTCAAGAAGACCTTTGCTACGTGAAATGACAGATCAACATTTGTCTCCCCTGTGCCAGGCTCTGTTCTAAGTTGCTTTATCCCTAAATTAATTTAATAATAAAAAGTATCCGGGGTGCTAGTTAAACTTACAGATTACTAGGCTCCTTTCTCTAGGTTTGGGGTGGGATCAAAGAATCAGTACATTTAATTAGCACACCAGATCATTCTTATCATCTGGAATATTTGAGAAATATTGCAGACGAGGATTCAAAAATGAATGGGACGTAGCTCTTCCTCGGGCAATAGGCCAAGGCAGAAAGGAAATTGATACACAGAACTGCATTTAAATTGAGGCACCAAAAGGTAAGGAAAGGCGTGAAAAGCCCTGGGGAATCAAGGAGTACTTTCTGGAAGAAACGACACCACGAACAAGATCTCAAAGGTTGTTTAATATCTCATGAAGCGAGATATGGAAAGAATCACAGAGTGATAGTAACAGCTGGTATTTATCAGGTGCCTGCTAAGCACCAGGCATTGTGCCAAGCATTTTACCTGTCTTACCTTGTTTAATCCTCATAACAACTATGCAGTAGGGGCTACTGGCATCTGGAATTTATAATGGGAGAGCTAGGCTTTGGTCACCATACCGCCCAAGGTTACACAGCTCTTGTGTGCAGAACTAGCTAGAAAGGAGGAAGCAGATTCTATATGCCATGCCCTTAACCGCTATCGTGTTCCATGTCCCCGTGCACATGAAACTCGGAGACATGACAGGGCTGTGGCATGTTTGCTAATGACAGAAGATTCGTGCAAATGACAGGACAAGGAGTCCAGGAAAGGATATGGACCAGGGGGCGATACCATGTGAAGTGTTAGAATGTGGCAGTGACTGACTGCAAGTCAAATCATTCCTTTTGTAAATTAGGAAGTGTGCCCTAGAAAAGTTATGTGACTTCCCTAACGTCACACAGTCGACAGCTGCAAAGCAGACGAAAGGTTCAGATCCCAGGCAGCCCCCACTCCATTGTGGACAATTGGAGGCCAAACTAGGACTGGCCTTGGATGCCTTACTAGGTTGTTCTAGTTCCTTTGACCATTTTAAGTGTACAATTTAACATTAGTCCCATCACAATGTTGTGCAACCATCACCACTATCCATTTCCAGATTTTTTTCATCATCCAGAACAGAAACTCTGAACCCATTGAACAATAGCTCCCCATTTCTCCTCTCCTGGCACACATCGTTCTACTTTCTGACTCTTTGTGCATCATATATGTGGAATCACTTATTTGTCCTTTTGTGTCTGGCTTATTTTACTTAACATGATGTTTTCAAGATTCACCCATATTGTAGCATGTATCAATATTTTACCACAATTTTTTATTGTGGTAAAATACACATAATATTTACAATATTAACCATTTTTAAGTGTACAATTCAATGAATTAAGTACATTCATATCATTGTGCAAACACCACCACCATCCACCTCCAGAGCTCTTTTCATCTTGCAAAACTGAAACGAGGTACCCATTAAACAGCGTCTCCCCCTTCCCTTATCCCTCCAGCCCCTGCCTGCCAACTGGCATTCTACCTTCTGTCTCTCTGATTTTGACTACGTAGGTACCTCATATAAGCGAAATTATACAGTATTGTCTTTATGTGACTGTCTTATTTCACTCAACATAATATCCTCAAGTTTCACCCATATTATACCAGATGTCTGCTTCTTTTTCAGGCTTGAATAACATTCCATTGCATGTATACACTACATTCTGTTTATCCATTTATCTGGGGATGGACATTTGAGTCGCTTCCTCCTTTTGGGTAGTAAGAATAATGTTGTTTGAACATGAATGTACAAATATCTCTTTGGGACACTGCTTTCAATTATTTTGGGTCTCTATCTCCAAGTGAAGTTTCTAGATCGTGTGGTGTTTCTATTTTTTAAGTTTCCGAGGAAGTGCCATGCTGCTCTTCGCCACGGCTGTATCATTCTACGTCCCCACCACCAGTGCACAAAGGTTTTGCTTTCTCCACCAACACTTGTTATACTTGCTTTCTTACAAGGATGAGAAATATTCTAATGTATGTATATACCACGTTTTAAAAATTCCATCCATCAGTTGTTGGACATTTGGGTTCTTTCCCTCTTTTTGCCATTTTGAATAATGTCGCTATGAGCATTGGTGTACAAGGATCTTAGTCCCTGCCTTCATTTTTTTTTTTTTTTTTTTTTTTTTTTTTTTTGGAAGTGGAACTGTTGGATCATAGAGTAAGTGCACATTCGACTTTTTGAGAAGTCCGACTTTTGAAGGCGATCTGCGCCCCGTGAGCCGGCGCAGGTCCTCTCAGCCTCCTTCGGAACAGATATCCCCGGCGGGTGGGGGCCCTGCTCCCTCCTTCCGGCAGCCGCCCTGCCCACTTCCCCCACTTCACTGCTTTGGGGAAAGCAGTTCTCCAAGCCTCTTTTACACAGAGGTGCTAGGGGCTGAAATGAAGCTGACCCCGGTGTCCAGTTGGGATTGCCCGAGGGAACGAGGCTTGGGTGGGTCCCAGCGTGTCCTGCAAGGGCGGTGTTATGGGCAGGAGAGGAGGCTCCTCCCGGTTCTTTGAAATCTCACCGGCGAAGCGGGCCGTGTCCACCCACTGTGCCGGAGGCGCCGGGACTGAGCAGGTGAGCCAGCCGAGAAGTCCCGGGCCCTGGGGCGGGCACAGCCCTGCCAGATGGGCACCTCGAGGGCAGAATCCGCGCTGAGCCCCGGTCCGAGCGCGGGCGCCCTCGTTCCCGCCCGAGGCGGCGGTACGGGAGACTGAGTCTCGGGAACGCGCAGCCCTCCTGGCCCGGCTCCCTCCGGCGTGATCTATCCTGGACCTGCCCGGGGACGACACCAGGGTCCCCAGTCACGCGAGCACCTCGGCGACTCCTAGACACCCCGGCTTCGAGCCAGGACCCCGAGCACGCCTCCCGGAGCCAGCCGCCCCTGCTCTGGGTGTCCCTTGGCCACCGGGGCCGGGGACAGCCAGCGAGTGCGAGGTGGGCGCGGGACTGGGGTGGCCTCGCGGGGCCGCCCTTCCTCGGATCTGCCGCTGCGGCGCGAGCGCAACCCCCGCCTGAGCCGGGATAGAGCCCCGAGAAGAGGAGGAAGAGAAAAGGGACCTGTCCTCTTCCTGCGGGCTTCCGGGAGAAGCGACTTTTGTCCCTGGGCCCGAAATAAAGAAACCTGGACTTGTCCTTTGGGCGCCGGGATGCCGCAGGTACTGAGCGCGCCCTCCAGGGAGATGCTCCAAGGACCCCGCGCCGCATCCACGGCCGCCAGGTGTGGGGAGGGAGCTTTTCAAGAGACTCGCACTCGAGCGCATTTCTTCGGTAGGGGGGCGGTCTACCCACTCCTTCTGCGCTTAGGTGTAGCCTCCGAAGCTCGGAGGGCACGGTTGGGAGCATGAGAGGGCATATCGGCAGGGGCTGCAAAGAGAGGCTTCCAAGTTCGGAAGAGGAAGGTCTGGTCAAGGAGTTAGCGCGAACCGGCAAGGTCCCCAGAGGACACCGGGTAGGACCGGGGTTCTCCTTTGAGAGGTGAGAATTAAGGAGAAAAGATCGCTGGGCAGTTTCTCCCCACATCCTAAAATCTCCTAACACCCCTACCCCACAAGAAGTTTTTATTACTTCTTTGTTTAAAAAACCTGACTTTGAGACTTTTTGGTAACAGAAGGGTCTGCAAGGAGTATGGACGGCCCCACGTGGATTGCAGCTGTACCTGCTTGGGCCGCAAGCCTGGTCCCCTCTGACCTTTCAGCTCTTGGTTCTTCTCCTCACACCTGACGGGGCAAAGGGTGAGGTTTGAGGGACAGAGCGGAAGGCTCAGAGGAAGGGAAAAAGTCTGAGAAAAGTGGAGCTGAGGAGCTGGGGAGAGAGACAAGAAAGGGCTGAACTTCACTGGGGTGCAGCGGGACTTTAACCCTGGCCCCCCAAAGACAAACCCCAGATGTCTCTCCTTTGAGGAACTGGGCAGCAGGATTTCCTGAGTGTCCCAGGTGTCTTCCTTGGGACTTCCTTTTCCAGGGAACCTCAGACTTTCCATGCTTATCTGGCCCTGCTTTTCTTGACATTCCCAGTGCTTTCCAGCCCCCAGCCTTCCTCTTGCATCCCAGCAACCCGGACTGGTGTTTTCAGACCTGGTGAGGGACTGTGACAATGGGAAGAGAGCAGGGGACTGGAGGGCTCCCTCTCCTTCTTAGTCCCCGGCCGTTCAGCAGACAACCCCGCCCCTTTCGCTCTTCACTCCCCACCGCAGCCCCGGTAAGTGGTGGGGCGGAGTCATCTGGGAAAGGATTTTCCTCCCCTTCTTCGCAGCTGACTGAGGAGGCTTGAATTCCTTCCAGTTCTAGGGTGTAACATCCCACCTCTCCGGGGAACTCCATGCTTACAGACATTATTGATCTGCCTGGAGGATATTGAAACTCTGAGTGTTTAAGCAATTTACCTCAGGACATACACCAAGCCAAAGAAAGGGTTTTGCTCCAGAGCCCCCTTTCTAAGCCATTCAGTGTTTAGGCTGTGATTTCAACCCTGAAGCCTCTGCCTGGGGTCAAGCCTTGGTAAACGCTGTGCCTTGCTTCTAGGGTCACCGCAGACCTGGATGTGGGAACAGGAAGCCCAGTGAGGAGAGGGGAAGGGGCTGCTAGGTGGGCAGTGATTTTAGAGCCGTGCTTTGCCGGAAGGCAGGAGACCAGCTCCTTGAGGGCAGACAGGGTTGTCTCCAGTCCTTCCCTCTTCGACAGTGTTCAGAATCACTTCTTTTAAGCAACCGAATGGGACCATTCCACAAGGACAAAGTTCAGGCTGTCAGGAGAGGGAATGGGGTTTAGAACAAGGCACTTTCCTTTTCTTCAGCCTCCCCACAATCCCCACTTTCGTCCCTCAGAGAAAGGGCAACATTTCAGAGTCTTCAGTGGAAGGGAAATTAATGGAGGCAGTGCCTGATTATCTCTATAGCAATGCAACCTTCCCTGAGTGAGTGGGTATGTGGTTGTTAATCATTTCTTTTCTCTCACTGGTTTCTTTATTTCCACTCCATTACCCAATGTTCATTCTGAGCAGGTGGCTAATGGGTCTGCTTAGGTTACAAGGTGGTTTTTAATTTGTCCAGATTCACTCACATATGTAACCAACTGTTTGTATGTCTTTTAAAGGCTTAGGATGTACCCTAAGGAGGCTGGCAGGGACCTCTGACTCATTAAGGCACAGCTGAGCATCAGCAAAGAGAGGAGACCTCAGCTTCCCAGACCTTGTCCCAGAGGAAAACCCAGCAGTGTTGCTCAAGGCATCACCGGCCAAATGGAGATCACCGTGGGAGTCATGGGTGAGAATGCCACCAACTTCCTTTCTGTGCTTGACCCCTACGGAGCCCAAGCTGCTTCCTTCCCATTCAACTTCAGCTATGGTGACTATGACATGCCTTTGGATGAAGATGAGGATGTGACCAATTCTCGGACTTTCTTCGCTGCCAAGATTGTCATCGGCATGGCCCTGGTGGGCATCATGCTGGTCTGTGGCATTGGCAACTTCATCTTCATCACTGCCCTGGCCCGCTACAAAAAGCTGCGCAACCTCACCAACCTGCTCATCGCCAACCTGGCCATCTCTGATTTCCTGGTGGCCATTGTCTGCTGCCCCTTTGAGATGGACTACTACGTGGTGCGCCAGCTCTCCTGGGAGCATGGCCACGTCCTGTGTGCCTCTGTCAACTACCTGCGTACTGTCTCCCTCTACGTTTCCACCAATGCCCTGCTGGCTATTGCCATCGACAGGTGAGTGAGGGGGCAGTGGGGACAATAAAGGAAGGGACGTTGGAATTGTTCATTGCATTTGTGATTGACGAGAGACACCTGTATTCACCATGGATGTGGATGCATAAGGGCTCAAAAGTTGGCCCCATCACTTGTTGGACTTCTGCCTAAGAGCAAGTATAATACCAAAAGTTAGCCCAGTAACTGAAGAGTGAGAAGAGTTCTAGGTTTCCAGCTGTTAGCAGGCAAGAGGTTGCAGAGCCCTATTGAGTCGGGCCAGCGGGAAGGCTTTGGTTCCCTCTTCTACGGATGTGCTCCTAGATGTTGTATCTGTTCAAGGTCTAGAGATAGACAGGTAAGAGGTGTGGAAGGACAAGTTTAAGTGCTAGGCAGGTGCCTCTTGAGTCAGCTTGGATACCTTAATTGAGATTTCTATCTTATCAGGACTTCCTCTACTAAAACAAAAGCCCCTACCCTCCACCACCACCGGGTGATTTTAAAATAAGATTAAGGGATTTGTTTTGAAAAAATAAAATATAATGAAACAAAAAGGAAACATGTTTACTTCTTTTAGTTGTTGCATTAGTCAGTTTGCTCCTTTTCATATATTTGCATGCAGCACTATAAGTAGACCTGTTTCTAGTGATGATAAATAAAATCAATAAGAGTAGCCTTTGCAAATCTCTCTGATGTTATGTTTAGTCTTTTCATTTAGTATAATCACCTGTGCTAATGGCCAGGGAGGTTTTCTGTTCCTTGGGGACAATCTGTGCAAGCCCCTCTGCCCAAACATGGTCTCTCATTACAAAACACCTTGTTACAGTGTAGACACAGTTAGTTACCTTGAGGGTCAAATCAGGCCTCCATGTACTTGGATCTGAACAGCTAGTCTCTCTTCCTTAACTCAGAAAGCCTGAAGCACAGATGTTCTCCCTGTTCCATGGCCTCAGGGCTCTATTGGAGTTCAGCCTGCCCCTCACACTCAGGACACCCCAGGACAATGTTCTGGGGGCAGCACAGCAAATAGAGCCTGTTTTCTGGAGCCATAGGCTGGAAAATCAGAGATGCAATAACCTAGAAAGAGACCACTCCTGAGGAAAGGGGTTGGAAAGGAACCAGGCTTTAAAACCATTGCAGGGTGGAGGCTTGGGGTCCTTTCTCGAGGGAAGGATGATGTTAGTGAGCTAGCAGCTTAAAAGCCCTTGGTCTGTCACCCGTAGAAGGTGCTTAGAGGTGTTGTCCCTGCAGAGGGCTCCTTCTCCTTGACCAAGGTCTCCCACATGAGTCACAGAGCCCCACAGCATTTTGTCCATCTAGGCACGGACCATGAGTGGACCTACGGAAGGAACAGCAAGGGGAAAGTCAAGCTGGGTATCTGTCCCCTAAGTCCCCTTCATTGCTGTCAAAGAAGAGCTCCAGGTATTGTTGACCGTTTCTGCCCTTAGAAGCTGCCATCATCTTTCTTAGCGCATCAACAGAACAAAGCATACAAAGTCATTTCCTGAAGTTTTGTTCTAGCAAGACATCTTTTCACAAGGGGTATTCTCAGCCACTAACAGTGGGGTAGGTAGGTGCCTGCTGTGGGTAGGACCCTGCTCTCTGGGTGAGATCCATTCTACCATGCGAGCTCCGACTTGTTCAAAGGTGTGACAAGGTAGTTGGGAGTGGCTTTAAGGGGGAAGGAAACAGGGATAAGTGAATGAGCACTGGGTTATTTTGAACATGTAAGAGATGAGATTTATGACGATATATTGAACTCTTGCAAGCCCTTAGCCTACTTTCATACCAAACTCTGCTTGCCTGAAATACTGCAGGCATTTCTCTTGCAGTGTAAGTGTGTATAGTGCAACTTATTACAACAAGAAAGATTAGTTGAGGAACCTGCAGTGCATCACGGAGACTGCTGTTGGTCAGAGCAGGGTTGTGAGGGGAAACTTGCACCCAGACACTGGAAGAAAACGCTGTGGCCTGTACGGGGCCATCCAATGGCCTTGGCCAACTAACTAGCTGCTCCAGTGCATTAAGTTCCTTTATTGATGTCTGTGATCTTTGCTTCAAATTGTTTTTATTTTTGTGTGTTTTTACCATCTAATTTAAATTTTGTGGTCTAGGACCTCATTGATTATTGTCTGGTCTTGTCATAGGCTTTGTTCAGGATTTGATCAGTGATTTTCAGGTTTGATTTGTTTAGTTTTGGGCAACTAATTATTATCTCGATATAACAATATACCTATGGTTATAAAAATTTTTTTTAAATAAAATTTGTGCAGGAAAATAATGTTAGCAGTTATTCTGCCTGGATTTAAATTCCTGCTGTATCACCTATTAGCAACAGGGCTTTGTTAATTATTTGACCTTACTCTCCCTCAGTTTTCTCATGTATAAAATTAGAATAATAAGAAAACCTAATGTATTAGGTTGCTTTGAGGATTAAATTAAATAATAGATGTAATTGTTTGAGCAATGTTTAAAACAGAGTAAACACTAAATATAGTATATATAGTATGATAAATATAGTATGGGTAGTATAATTCTTGAATTAACCCTGAAAGGTATAACAATCAAAAGAACAAAACAGTTAAATGAATGAATATTTCTAATTGGCTGACCTCTGTTTTTCATTGAAGTGATTTTTTTTTTAATGATGTGATTTAAAAATTAATAATACCAAGTTTCTAAGAAACACAGTTATCAAGATATAACAGAATGGAACTATTATTCTTCCACCTGCCTGACCTTCTCTGTTCCTGTTATTGGTTCCATGGTTTTCCCAGGCATCTTTCTAAACTAGCAAGTCTCCTCTGTCCTGGCCACTCTCTCCATTTCCCCAGCATTCATTGCACTGCCAGGTCCTGCCAATAATCCCCACTCCTCCCACCTGTTCACTCAGGGCTGGGCTATCATAGTCTCCTCTTGGCCTTCTGTGGCTCTTGGCTTTACTCTCTGACACCCCTAATGTCCTCATAATCCACCCTAGACATTCAGTCATTCATTCAAACAGTGCGTTTTTATAGAGTGACTACATGTGACAGATAGCATTCCAAGCATTGGGGATATGATGGTGAATAAGAGAAACTCCTTGCCCAGGTGGAGCTTTCATCCATTGGAGGGAGAGAGCTAACAGGCAAACAAACAAGAAAGGTAATGTTAAGATTGTGAGAAATACCCTCAACAAAAGCAAACAGACAAGAACAAACTCACAAAAACATTTGAGACTGAGGGTGGGAGCTACTAGGCATGGAGTCAGACAGGAAAAGTGTCTCTGAAAAGAAGACATTTGAACCCACTTCTGAATGATGGAAAAGAAAAACAAAAAAGTCAGCCTTGTGAAGAGAGGGAAAACGCATCCCAGATAAAGGGAATTATAAGTGCAAAGGCCGGAGACAGGAACAAGCCTGAGGGGTTCTAGGAACAGAGAGAAGGGCCCTGTGGCCTGAGGGAAAGCAAGTCTGTAGCCAAATTAATCTTCTGTCTTGTGTGTCTCCCTGCTCTGGCTGTAAAGACCTCCAATATCTCCATTGTTTACAACACATGCCTCAAACCTTTTCACCTGCTCTTGCAACCTTTCATTATTGAGCTCCAAGCTGTCTCCCAGTCTCATGCAGGGTAAACACAGTCATGTCTTGTTTTCCAAAGAAGTTTATAATCTTTTTGAAAGTGTCACCATGGCTGGCTATGTTTCTATTTGTTTAGTGCCAGGCACTGCTGCGAGTGATGTTTCACTAAAATCCTGGGCACCCAGAATTCACAGACAGCAAAAACGTATTAAGGAAGTTAAGACATAATCCCTGCTCTCAGGAGTTTAGCACCTAGCGTGGGATGAGGTGGATGGGGAGTGAGCCAACACTTATGATACAGTTAAAGGATAACGTAAAGAATAAATTTTAAATGAAATTTAGAGAAGGGTGAGATCATCGTGTACCTGAGTAGTCAAAGGAAGTTTCACGGAGGAGGGAGCCTTTTAACTGGCTTTCAACATGTGGTGATCAGCAAAGGAAAGATTTTCCAAGAGGAACAGTGTTTGCAACAGCCTAGAAGTAGGAATGCTTGAGGTATGAGGTCCCTTGTGGAGGCATGTGGGATAGAGGCAAGGAACACATGGAAGGTAGAGATCAGAAAGGATAGGGTCATAATCCAGAAGATCTCAAAATCTAGGCACAGGGAATCAGACCTGATGGCAGCCAGAAACTGGAAAAGACCACTGAAGGACCCTGGCCCTCTGGACCTGGGTTTCCTCATTGATTTGGAGACACCTGCACTGTCCGTGAGGTATGTCCCTCATATCCCAGAGCATGTGGGGCACTGGGGGGACCCTCCCTTTTTTTACCCAGAATCCAGAGGAAACTGATCATTCTGCCTGCCCTTTGGCAGCAGTCTTCTTCTGCCGGAGGGAGGCCAGCTAAGGCATGAGTAATCACATTCAGTCCTAGGTAGAACAAATGCTCCCCAGTGAGCTTATTGGTTGGAGCTAGTTGTCCCAGGAGCAAGTTATGCAATTCCTGCCCATCCCAGGACCAGCCTAGTAGCTGTTCAACCTCTACTTTCATGGTTTTATCTGGGGCTGGGTCCTGGGGACAGAGAGGGAGCCCAGTGCTCTTTGTTAATCACCCAGGCCACTATCATCACACAGTTACTGCCTGGACATTTCTTTTTCTAGCAGCCTTCATTCTATGCTGATCCTCTACTTTGCTGATCACCACATGTTGAAAGCCAGTCAAAAGGCCCCCTCCTCCATGAAACTTCCTTTGACTACTCAGGTACACGATGATCTCACCCTTCTCTAAATTTCATTTAAAATTTATTCTTTATGTTATCCTTTAACTGTATCGTAAGTGTTGGCTCACTCCCCATCCACCCCACCCCACTCTAGGTGGTAAGCTCCTGAGAGCAGAGATCATGTCTTACTTCTTTAATAAGTTTTCGCTGTCTGTGAATTCTAAATGGATCTGGACCTGAGCCATTGTAGCGGTGGACACACAGGGCAAGCCAAGGGCATACTCATAAACAGAGAAAAGTAGCTGCCAGTTGCCTGACTCCTTCTTGGAACATCAATAGGTAGAATCCAACTGTGATGGAGAGAAAAGAGCAGGACTGTTAGGATGCCAGGAGGAGGGTAGGAAGAGGGGGATTTGCTTGCTCTGGTTGTGAGGGAGGGGACAGCTGGCATACTGGAGAACCCACAATATCTGGAGCAAGATATGGATGGGTCTGCATCATGGTTCTGTCAGTTTCCAGCTATTTGGCTATTAGCAGGTTATTTAGTCTCTCCAGACCTCAGTTTGCTCATCAGAAAATGGGTGTCTTCTCTCTTACCCACTGAAATGAAGAAGTGAGTTTGAAATGTTTAATTGTAAGTTGCTTTGCAAACATAAAAAAGTATTACTAATATTGGAGTTAGTTTTGATCCTAGTATAGCCAAGGCTGGTGGCAATCCTTGAAACAATTTTTGCAATTTGCTTATTGGTACGTGTATTTGGAAGGTCCCTTGGCACAGTTCCTGGTGCCAGCCCTGGGGATGGAGCGAGGGTGATGTCAGAGAAAGCCTGGATGAAATAACTATTTGATGGGTGGTCACGGATTACCCTGAAGTTTTTATGTGAAAATAAATAGAATCAATAAAATAGGTTCAATAAAATAAAAAGTAGTAGAGAACTTTCAAATGTAGTATTTGCCAAAAACAGGTGAAAGAAATTTTCTATGTATACAGAAAAGCTCTGAAAAAATACATTTTCGGATACGAACAGTTTCTTGTATATTAATAGCCTATTGTTGTTTATATGCAGTATTGGACCTCACAGTATCTCTGTAAGGTTGGTGAGGCAGTGATATTCCCATGTTATGGATGAGGAAATTGAGACCACAGGGTTAAGAAAAATGGCTCAAATTCACATAATAAGATGGCAAAGCTAGGATTAGTTTCTTGGTCTTTTGACTCCTAGATTGGCATTCTGTTCTATTTGTTCATTGAAAAAAAAAAAACACTTTGACTTTCAAACATTATAAAGATTTAGGAAGTTACGATTGGGAAAAGAAGGAACAGAATTATATACTGAAATTCATATACTAAACATGAATGAATATAGAAATATTCTTTGACAAAGTAATCAATGGAACGTGGTGGGGCAGATAGAGAGGGAGAGAGGTAGTGAAAGCAAAAACACTAAATTCTTAGTTTCCATCATGAGTCAGAACAAGTTTGGTGCACTGATTGTAGCAGGAACACCATGGTGTTTATGAAGGACCCATACATACATGTCCACTGACAAAGGCTCTGTCAACACCCTGTGGACACTGTCGTTCCACCCATCAGCACGCAGAGTTTGGTGAGAGTGCCAAGGGTTGTGGACCCAACCCATCCAGCTTCATCTGACATCTGAGAGCTGTGAGACAGCAGGAGTCTCACTCCAGTGAACTCTCCAAATGACACTCCGTGGAGCTGGCTGCTTAGGTTGGCAGGTGGAGAAAGGGATAGAAATAACAGGAATATAATCAGAACAACAACAACAAAAAGAATGAACCTTCTCTTCCACTCAAAATCCCAAGAAAGATGACCACCTCAAAGGGACTGGTTTCAAAGAAAACAGAATTGATTTGACTTTCCTTCATACCCCTGTCACATTTGCTCTTGGTTCTACCTGAGATTTGGGCAGGTGAGAATGTGTTTATTTCCAATGTCGACTAGTCATTCCCTCCCACTTCTCTCCCTATCTTTCTCCTTCTCTAATCTCTACCCCCTGCCAGACCAGAAAGTCTTCCAGGAAATCAAAACTCTCTGCATAACTACCTATGTGCACTCTCTCTGGGAAGGGGGTGTTCATACCGCACAGACGACTCACATCCCCCAGAAAGTGCTCTCCCTTTGCTCCTGGACCACTGTGGTAACAGCAGTGGATTTCTTTTTTCTTTTCTCTTTCTTTCTTTTCTTTTCTTCTCTTTTCTTTTTAACAAGAGCAGTATCTTTTCCTATCTGGTGCTTTGTGGTTAAAAAAAACACATTGATGTATATTCTCAATTGATTTTCACATCAACCATGTGAGATAGGGTTAAATGTTTTCTATCAAGGGTCCTATGGTATATGACCTTGAGAAGATCACTCATCTCTCACCAGCCTCTATTTTTCCACCTGGAAAGTAAAATAAATTATCATACATCTCCCCCACCCCCCACCCCTTACATACAGAACAGTATTTTTTTAAATGTGGAATGAATACAAAAGTTTGCCCACTGCTTCCACTGGAAAGGGCGAGTTCTCCCAATAAGTCTTTGGAATTATCAGGCCCTTTTAGCTCTAAACTATGGGGTAATTGGGATGAATGGTTCTGAAACAGGAAGACCCTGGGAATAATATAAGACTAGAAACCAATGGGAGATTTTATTACTACATTTAATAACAATAGTTACCATTTATCGATTATATACCATTTATTGAGTATATGCCAGGAATTGTGTATACATTAGCATATTCAATCCATGAAAACAAACAAAAACTTTTGCAGATAAGAAAACCAAGACTCTGAGAGATTAAACAAAACTTGCTAGAGGTTGCAACAGCTAGTAAAGGGTAGAACTGGGGTTTCAATTCAAGTCTGCCTTTCTCAAAAGCCCATAAACCATTGTGTTCTTCTTCCACATACACAATTTGGTTGCAAAAATATCATCACTGAGAACTTCCTTGTCACAGTGGTTGACCTGTTTGTGTTCCTCTCCTAGATATCTCGTCATTGTTCACCCGCTGAGACCCCGGATGAAGTATCAGACAGCCACTGGCTTGATTGCCTTGGTGTGGGTGGTGTCCATCCTCATCGCCATCCCTTCAGCCTACTTCACAACTGAAACGGTTCTCATCATTGTCAAGAACCAGGAGAAGATCTTCTGCGGCCAGATTTGGCCCGTGGACCAGCAGATCTATTACAAGTCCTACTTCCTCTTCATCTTCGGCATCGAGTTCATGGGCCCCGTGGTCACCATGACCCTGTGCTACGCCAGGATTTCGCAGGAACTCTGGTTCAAGACCGTGCCTGGTTTCCAGACGGAGCAGATCCGGAAGCGGCTGCGCTGCCGCCGGAAGACAGTCCTGGTGCTCATGTGCATCCTCACGGCCTACGTGCTGTGCTGGGCGCCCTTCTACGGCTTCACCATCGTGCGGGACTTCTTCCCCACCGTGTTCGTGAAGGAGAAGCACTACCTCACGGCCTTCTACATCGTGGAGTGCATCGCCATGAGCAACAGCATGATCAACACCCTGTGTTTTGTGACCGTCAAGAACCACACCTTCAAGTACTTCAAGAAGATCATGCTGCTCCACTGGAAGTCTTCATATAATGGGAGTAAGTCCAGCGTGGACCTTGATCTCAAAACCATGGGGGTGCCTGCCACCGAAGAGGTGGACTGCATCAGGCCAAAATAACCCAGCGGACCTTTCAACGTTTAAACAGGACCTTTGGGACTTTGACCCGTGTACTTAGATATACACTGTCAACCAAGAGCTCTTTGTTTGCCACAGAGGGAAGAGTAAATGCACAACTATGTGAACATTGTGTTGAAGGAGCTCAGATTTTCTAAAACCGAGGTGACTAAACACTGTCACCAGTGGCTGACATTCACTGAACAAATTAGTTTGTGCAAAGAGTAGGCATGGGTGAAACCTATAGAAGTTGATGACATGTAATGGGCAAAAAGAAGTAGGGATTAAACAAAAAAAAATGTTGGGGCATAGACAGCCTGGAATAAGGAGGTCCCAGAAGGGAACCTGAGTAGGCATCTAGGCTGTGGTACGTGTGTTTGTAGGGTAAGGGTCTCTCTGGACAGTCTCATCTACTCATCAGACACAGACACAGCCCATCCCTAGGACTGTTCTTAGGCTTCAGTTCACTCCTACCATCTGTGGGGTTGGAGCAAAAATACAAAACAGCCTGCCAATTCTTTCTTCAACTCTTCTCATTCCTCGTCCTGACTCTCACTGTAAGGAGCCTTACATGCAGGCACATGGACAACTCAGTATGTATGGCCAAGTTGTATCCAAACTCTCTTCCCCCGTGTTGCCCACTGGCCACCCCTCAGGCCTAGGGCTATGTCCATATGTGGTGAAGCTCATCATTATGAGGATGGACCTGGGGAAGAAGCCACAGAAGCCCTGGGAGCCATTAGACAGGGAATTATGGGGTTCTGGGTACCTGGAGCAAGTCAAGAGGGGGAAGCCTGGGCTCGGGATGGGTATGTCCCCTTGGCTCAATGGACTTCTCACCCTCAGTGGGAGGGGTACAAGTAGAGGACCTCTGAAAGTGTGTGGGGCTCTGGAGAGGGGCTCAGGTTCTCTGGGTCTGAGGGTGATACTGCCCCCACCTCTCAGTTTTTCTGACTTGGACAAGTTAGGCGTCCCCTTATGTACTTCTCATGCTAGTGAAGCATAGAATCGTTGAAAGTAGACACAACACCTCATGAATGTGGCTGTGAGCCACTTTTTCATTCTCACCAGCTTTCACCCTTATTGGTATGATTTAAGGGCCAGATGCCTCTGTCACTGGTGCCTAGGTCTCATCATAATCATTATTCTTTTGGATTAAAATTTTATTCTCTTTTAAAATGGAGGTAATTTTGAGAGGCATAATCCATCACATTTCCACGCCTCAGTGTGAATGAAGCCATGCAATCCAGTGGGAGGCAATGAAGGTCAGTGGTAGAGCCCTGGGTACCCAGGAAAGAAAGGGAGACACACGGAGGGGGGCAATAACCATGAAATTCAGTGACTCCACAGGCTTGTGGAGACCTTGTCCCACTTTACTGTCACCTCCTTTGTTTGGTGTTTTTAATTTTGGAATTTGGAATTTTTAACCAAATCTGATCCAGCCTTGGTTTTGTCACCTCTGTGACCCTGGGGAAAGCCTCTTGGAGGGAATGAAGATAATACCTGTGGTAGTTATTGAGGAGGTGGGTGTAAAGAGCCAAGGAGATAATGTGTGGAAAATCCCTTTCAAGCACTCGGATAATCAAAAGAATAGTCGTAACTGTGTGCAATGTACCTGGACAAGGAAAAACTTGATAGATTGGCTTATGTATCTAGAAACCTCTCAATCTTCCCTTTTCATTATCCTTTGTGTAAATTATTCCCTTTTACCTCTCAGCAGTGCTACAGGTAGTATGTTCTTAATAACAAATTGGCACAAGGCAGTGGAATTTGGTAGCAGAAGTGTATTAGGAAATGGTAAATCAATCTCCAGTCAGAAAATGAGCTCAGGGTGTTAGGAAATTCCAAATCAAAACATCTTTGTGATCATAGAAGTATTGACCATCTTCCTATGCCTGTTCCCCAGCCAGCATGAATCTGGACAGTGTGATACTTATTTCTCAATATGTTTTTGTTCTCTTGAGCATTTACAGCTATAGAATTGACTTGCCCTTTTCTTCCTAAATAATTCTAGAGTAACACTTAACTCTAGAGTACTAGTTAAGTGAAAGCTGTATTGCATTCCCCGCCTCCAAATATAGTCAACTCTTTATTTTTTGGTAGCAAAGTTTATTTTTTATAGTTATTTTATTTCCCTGGAAGATACATTCCAAAAATCTATTATTTTTCCATTCATCATCCAGCAGATTTACTCTACAGTTTAATCAGAATACTCTCAGAGAAAAAATAAAAACTAACGAAAGTATTAGCCTAAATTCACCATGCTTTGGAAGGCAGTTATTACTTTTTATAAAATTATATATTGCATTATGAAACCAAGAAAGCTTTTATTTTTTATGAAATTAAATTTTCATTTTATAGCATTCAAAATTGTAGCTTACATGTATATGACTTCTGAAATAAAATGACACAACATAATCTTTTTGTTCCACAAAAATATTCCACATACATGCATATGATCAAAACAATCTTCTTGGTTGAGAAATTTCCCATGCACAGTAAGTTTTTTTTAAAAAATTGACAACTATTTCAGTATTTCCAATGTTAAGATAATTGGGTGCCACCTAGTGTTCAATTTCTGCAACTACTAGACTTACAAATTAAAAATTGCTATCAAAACCCAGGTTTCCAAAATCTGCATCTTGGAAATGTTGTTTGTTGATGTTTGTAAAATAAGGCAAAATAAGTTCATGAAAAGAATGTATGTGATATAAAAGTTAGTATAAAATAGTCACATGCCACTTAAATATTAAAAACAGACTTAATCATTTCTGACTTCAAATGCAATTTTCTGCCTCCCAAAATCATGAAAGACAAAGACCTACATCCAAGATTACTCTATCCAGCAAAAGTATCATTTAGAATGGAAGGGCAGATAAAGTGCTTCACAGATTAGGAGAAGTTAAGGAAGTTCATCATCACCAAGCCCTGAGTATATGAAATATTAAAGGGACTTATCTAAGAAAAAGAAGATCAAAACTATGAACAGTAAAATGACAACAAACTCACAACTATCAACAACTGAACCTGAAAAACTAAAACTAAGCAAACAAGAAGAACAGGAACAGAATCACAGAAATGGAGATCACGTGGCGGGTTATCGGCAAGGAAGGGGAGAGGGGAGGATGGGGGAAAAGGCACAGGGAATAAGAAGCATAATTAGCAGGCACAAAATAGACAGGGGAAGGTTAAGAGTAGTATAGGAAAATAGAGAAGCCAAAGAACTTTTATGTACGACCCATGGACATGAACTAAAGGGGGGGATTGCTGGTGGGGGGGGGGGGGTTGCTGGTGGGGGGGGTTGCAGGGCAGAGGGGCATAAAGGGGAGAAAAAAATGGGACAACTGTAGTAGCATAATCAATAAAATATACTTTAAAATAAATAAAAATCTGGAGGTCCCCCCAAAAGTTTTTTTTCCAAAACCTCAAAGGTACACCTAGATAACTGAAATACACAGAAAGTCACTGTACAGTCAACAGGCTATCAAACCTAGGGCTTAATCATAATCCAAGAGTATAGGGCAAGTGGTTTATTCAAAACATCCATTTACTTCCTGGAAATGGTCAAAGTAGGAAAGGTAATGCATTTTTTCCTCTTTTTAAAAATAGTAGATGTGCTCTTTTACCCATAAGCTCCATTATACCAAAAGAACAAAGTGGCTTAACATTTCATTTAATTCAGCACTATCAGTTTTCAAAGAAATACCTTAGAAACAACTCATTCTGCTTTAACAAACTGCACTCAAACTAATGATAATTTTAATCTTCTTTCATAGGCCACAACCCAAATCCAAATTGTTGAACAACCCTCAGAGGAGTTGGAGTGTAAAATGTTGAGGTCAATTTAGATATCATCAATGTCTTCATCAACATCTCCAGCGCTGGACTTCATCGTCATCTGCAGGACCAAATGTGCGCTTCACTGATTTTAGCATGCTCCGGGGGCTCACCATATGCGTTCAGACTTCTTACTTCATCTGCATTGTATTTTAAAAGTACATCAGCTTTATCGCCCTGGTAGTCTCGTAGACCAACCAATATTATATCTGACGTATTCATCCAAACCTTTTTTCTCTATTTCCCTATAACTGACACAACATCTTTACACCATCCAAACACATTGCTTCTAAGCTTCCATTTCCCAACATTTTGATTACTTCAGCACAATATTGTCCATCTCCTTTGAACACCAGTTCTTTTTTTCAGATTCATTCGCAGTCTTACCCCTACATCTGTTTTTACCTCCTTTATCTTCCTTCTTGGGCATAATGGTGACAACGCCTCGCTGTGTCTCCTATCCTGGGCAGTGGCCCATTCAGGCGGTGGTGGCAGTAGCTGCTTCTGGCACCTCGTCCGACAGGGGCTGGAAGCAACATGTCAAGAAAATTTTGACTAAAAAAATGATAAAATGATGTAATTTGATGTTACTCTGTTCACCTTTTCCACTAGGAATGCTAAACCACAGTTGGTGATTTTAAATATGAGCTTTTTAGATGTGACAACCAAACCTCTTTCGGCTTTTCAGCCTAAAATGTATCAATTTTTCATTCATTATCTGTAATATCTCTAGATATTGTGTCTGCTTGTGATTTTACAGTGAATGAAATTGTTGTGTAGTTATCAAGTGAAATAAAAAACCGTACATATATAATAGTTCGATATAGTGTTTCTACAATTTCCAGTCGCCATGGTTTTCCTATTTACAGTGTGATGGTTCTGTGAATGAACACTGAATAAAGGCCAAGTCCATGATCAGATGAATTATGTGAGAAGTGCTAACTCATGCTCATATTGCCTACGAACTTCTACTTTCCATCCTAAGGAGATTTAACTGATTTACATCTCTTCCTATAAGTCTTCTGTGGTAAAACCATTAATGCTTTTTAGTACCTGAGAGCCAAGACTGGAAATCTGAGGACCTGTTTATGCCTGTTACATGAGCTAAGGTTAAACCTTTGAAGAGGCTCAATGTCCATACATGCAAAGTGAACCAGGAGATGAACCTATGACACCAAGCCTCATTCGGCTTAGTGACTGATTCATTGAAATGAGCAGTAGCCTGCCCAGTTGATGGCTTCTCCAAAAATTGGTGATAAGCCCAACAAAGTGACATTTGTGCTTATGTGTTTCTTTTCTGTCCTCTGTGTACTTTAAATATGCAGAGAGGTATGCACATTGTCATATGCAGAAGGATAAAGATGTGATTTTTGTAAAGTCAAACTATTTCCTTAACTAAAGCAAAAGAAAAAAACAGATTGACAACAAAGCTTTTAGAAGTTTTGCTTTACGAGCACAGAATTAAAAATAATTTCTTAAATCAAAGGCACTAAAACATGGCAAAGTGATGATTGCCACAGCAAACCCTGAAGTGTGAAACAAGTTCTGTGCTCATTTAGGAAAAGAATGCTAAAGAGTTTGTGACATGCCCAGAAAATTATAAATATGAGCTCTGTTCCTTGAAAAATATAAATTTTGGAAAGTATCCACAAACAATGATCCAACTCTCTTTCTTAGAATGTAAATAAGAATATCAAATTTAAGTTATTCATTCTATGGTTGATGAAACTGATGCCCAGAATAAGGATGAGATGTTCAAGGTCACACGTCTGGTTACTGTGAGAACCAAGGTTAGATCCGCCAGACTCCCAAAGCTCAGTCCAGGGTTCTTCTACCACAGCATTTGTGGGTGCAGGGAAAAATATCTATCAGTTTTGGAAAAGATCCTTTCCAAGAATCCCTGAGATGGCTCTTCAACTACAGTCTGGCCTCTCTGGAGACCCTTAAGAATTTAGCAGAAACATTCCTGGTTCCTTTGCAAGGCAAATTAACTCATCTTACCCCTGAGAACTCAGCACAGACATGGAGACCAGGAGGTTTTAGGGAAAAGCTGCTAAAAAAAAAAGTGTTTACCTTTTTTACCTTGCCTGGTTGGGGGTCTTCAGGACTATAAAAGGAAAGATGCCACACCCCACTCATAAGAACAGTTGCCTTGCCCTGGGAAAGAAGAGAGAGACAGAAAGAAGCCATTCTTGGCTGAGCATCCAGAAGGGATGGCAGGCTTATGTGTTTAGAGTTCAGTGGCATCAAGAGCCACTGCCTGCTGCTGCCAGTGAAGACATGAGAGGTGGGGGAGACTTTTTGGATGAGATGGGACTTGAACTGGACAAGTGGGATGCAGAGAAGCAAGAGGGCAGACGCTCCCCGTGGAAAGAGAGACATTTCTTTTATCTGCTCCTGGACACTGAGATTGATTTTTCCTGGAGAAAAAGACTTCTCACACAGTGAAGAAATTTTCATCCCTAAAAGAGGTAACCAAAAAACTAAAAAACACACCAAAACATGAGTAACATTAGAGTCTTATTTGAGAGTGGGTTTTGATAGGAGAGGAAGGAAGGAAATACAGAAGCTAGCCTTAAGAAGCTCATCTCTCTAACTAGGTGAGGGAGCCATCTCATTACTGGTGGGGGGAAAAAAAAAAAACCCACAAGAGAAACGTTGCAGTGGAGGAAGTTGTTGAAAACAAGTTCAGCTGACTGTAATCCTAACAACGAGGAGCAGCTACTATGTGTCAGGGGCTGAGACAAGCACAGGACAGGAATTACCTCACTCATACCTCAGAACAGCCCTCCAAGACAAAAGCCAGTGTCACTCTACTCTTACCGATGAGGAAATCGAGCCTGGGAGAGGTTGCTGGAGGCCATGCAAGGAGTGAATGGTGCCCTGAGATCTGAACCCTAGCAGTTCAGATTCCAGAGCTCATGCTTTTGGTCGCACTGTGCGACAGCCTATAAATGGTTTTCCTAGGCCTTCCTCGGGCTTCCTAGTACACCAGATAAATGTCTGTCTCAAGTCCAATCGTCACGTGATAAATCATCTCTCCTAAATTAACTAAATTTTTTTCAAAAACTGAAAGTCACACAACTTCCATCTTTATTTTCCTTTCTATGAGAAATGTCATTCACCCTAAATAGCTAAGCCTCATGCAGAGGTTCCTGACCTTTCAGTGCCACGGGCACTTTTGGCATCTAGTGAAGTTTATAGACACTTTCACATTTATTAAATAAAATACACAGGAATGTGAAAGAAATCGATTACATTGAAATGCAGTTATCAAAATATTTTAAGAGTTTGTGATATAATTGTAAAAATCTTCATATAAAATTTATTTATTTTAAATCTTTAATGCTGTAAATAACAAGATTTGCATCACGGCTCATAACGACCATAATTTTGAAGTGATGATGAATGTGAATGAAGTTTTGAGCTTTCTCCCCAAACTAATATGTGATATAAAATATCTGTGATTTCTCTTGGGGACAGTTTTGGGGACTGCTGGTACTAGAGTGGTTTGTTGCCTATGATCTAATGTTGGGAAATGCTAAAGTTTAGTTATAGGTTAGCGAGAATAACACGGGACTTATTTCCTTTCATGTTCTTGGCCCCTGAACTGGTTAAGAAGATCTGCCTGAGAGGGAGGCCAAGGCAAGCACAGCTCAGACTGGGCACTGGTAGAAATGGAGATGGCAGAGAGAAGGGGCACGCACATTTAAGTGGAATTAATTGATAGGTTGTCATCTTTACCAGATGCTTCCTTGGTAAAGACACCTCAGTAGACACTGTGGTTCACTGACTCAGCCCTGTGCTTTCTCAGTGGCCCCAGACCTCATCTGTGTGGCAAAGATTCATCCGAGAAGCCAGAGAAGGTCTCTCTTAATAACCTGGACATTCAGGACTCGTTTATACAATGATTGTACAAGTATTCATTGTCCTAGGCTGTGATGTTACAAAGATGAATAAGACACAATTCCAGCTCTTGTCCCTTAAGGATTGCTCCTAAGGAGACAGGGCATTTTGGCCTCTGGGAAGGAAAAATCCTGTCAAGATAGCATTGCAGATTTACTTACCAAGTTGACTGCTTCACTCCCTTTTCGTGACCTCCCATTGTATTTTGTTTTTGCTTTCCCTCATTTTAATTTTGTTGGCCTTTTCATATCTTCTTGAGTTGAATATACACTTCTTTTATACTTATTCCATCTTATGTCTTGTAAATGGTGAAGGCAATAAGTTTCCTTTGAACAGAGCTTTATTCTTGGTTGTATGTGTAGAATATCTTTAGCTCCAAAATATATCTTTTTATTTAATTACACTTGCTATTCATATCTCTTGGTTCATAGTTTCCATATTCTCTCCATTTGTTTAAAATTTCCAGCATTTGTTGTATTTTTTCTTTTTGTTTCCTGTGATATTTATTTTTTCCAGAGTAGACTATTCATTTTTCTTTTGCAGGCTTCATTTTTTTCCCCTCTTTCCTTCCTTCTGTTCTTTCTCCCCTGTCCTGTTATTAAAGAATTGCACATACTTTTCTTATTGCTTCTTTTCATTTTACTCACCTTATACTGGGTATTAGAGCTGGTTCTGTCCAAGGTATGCCTATAGATATCTATCCATACATATCTAATTTTTTTTATTTCATTAGATTTTAAGATTCTATGTCTCCTTAATTTTAACTCAATGGTGTATGTATAGAAGAGTGTTATACATTAGAATAATTAATGGCCAAGGACTGGAACCAGGAAGAAAAATTAGGAGGGAGTAAAAATAAAAAGAAAGAGCTGGATGGAGTAAAGGTTTTCAAGTGTTACTGGAGCTAATTAAGAAGGAATAGAAAGGAATGAGGCTAATATTTGTGTCTAGGTGATTGGAAATTGAAGAGCAGGAACTAATTTGGGGGGCAGATGGAAAGTTTATTATTAGATATGTTGATTTTGAGGTACTGATAAACTATTTAGGTATATCCAGCAAGTAGTTAAACTATCAATGAAGAATTTATGAAAAAATTGTGAGTTAGAGAAATGTGGCTACTGTTCACATTGAACTATCACAAAAGATCAGACTGTCAAATTGGACTCACAAATTAGAGCTCTTACGCAGTATCAACCTTCACTAATAATCACAAGTTTCAATAAAGCAATAGGCTCAGATAAAGCAGGGGTTGTCTGAGACAATTCGGTGGCTACATGGGTCTTTCCTTTTCATGTCAGACACAGTCTTTGCTTTAAAATAGAAGATGAAGTCTCTAAATGAGGTTTGCAGATCACTTTACTGGGTGGAGAACATTTAAGTTACAAACCATTCTATTTGAGCTTTTTTAAACAGATCACAGGGATTTTGTGATATTTTTTAGAAGTTATGAGTCATAAATCCACAGGTTCTAGTTTTATTTAATGTAAGTAATCCTGAAACAGGGATATTCTGCCAAGAGAACTTCACAGATAAGAAGTCTTCATATAAAATCATTAGTCAATTCCAGCACATTCAGTGATCAGCAGCTTTTCAAGATTAGACCAGGCCACCTGCCTTCTTCTCCTCACATGAACTCAGCAGTTGAAATCTTTGGAGTGGATAAAAATTTGAAAGGACAGAATCTATAGAGAAAAGCAGAATGGTCATTGAGATATAGAAGAGGAACCAGGCCAAAAAAAGGAAAGAAAGAGATTAAAGAATATTCAGAGAAGAATGAATTTAGTGTGGCTGGGAAGTTTAGCTTCCTTCCTCTCTTCAGTACCCTCTTTTTTCTTAGTAAGAAAACCAAATTATTATTTCAGAATAAAGACTGTATTTCACAGGCTCCCTTGCTACTAAGGAGGATCTTGTGAACAAGTACCTACCAGTAAAACCTAGGAAGAAACTTGTGAAAATATGAAACTTCCCTACAAAGGACGGAAGTGCCTCTCTCTTGTTCTTTGAAAATCCTGTTGTTTAGAAGGTATCCATCTCGGACAGTGAAAATAAGGCTTGCACCATAGGGACAGTGGGCCAGCGAGCTGGAAGGGTGGTGAGCCCATGATAACTCTGGGGTGTCCATATCAACATTGGACAAACTATCTCTATACTTCTCCTAAGTGAGATAAAAATAAATTTCCATCTGATTTAAGTCACTGATTAAGGAGCTCTAGTCCCACCTACCTGGGCACCTAGAATGGCTAGGTGTATGAACTGCTCACTTTCACGACAGTTTGTCTTCCACATAATCCCCATCTTTTCAACAAAGGTTACATTATCAAACTACATGAAGAGGATATCAATATTCTTCAGCATATAAGTGCCTTAATAAAAATTTAATCTGAATAATTCTAGTCTAAACTCTATCACAACTATGAGGAAATATTTTTTAACCTAAATTTAATGTGAGTCCTCTTTATCATAGACAAGTTTTTCTTTTTATGGATACAAATTGCTTAAGTGTTCTTTTTTGTTTTTGTGACATGGAATAAAATAATAATATACTTCACTATTAATTCTAGATAATCAAGTGTCTTTCAGTTTACAAGCATGATTTTATTTAATCCTCATAACCGTATGAGTTTTGTGGTAATATTATTCCTGAGGGTCACTTAGCTAGTATGTAGGCAGCCTCCCATTCAAAACCAGGCATTTTTGGTTTCAGAGTATGAGGTCAGTAGGCTGTGCTATTTTATAAGCTCCTTGGGTCTCTTCCATCTTTGAATGTAGAGCAACAAGGTTAAGGATTGGAAGGGAGACCTCTGAATGACACAGAAATGAAACTACATTATTTGGTCTTTCCTTTGTTCAATCTAAATCTACTAATGCACAGAGGAGTGTTTGAGGACGTCTCCAACTTTTAGCTCCATCATAATCAGAGTTCTGTCTAAGCACATGAAGTTTCTGGGTTTTTGCTCTTATCTTTACAGCTAACCACAGTAGGTAGGGCCAATGAAGCCAATGGAGGTATCAGCTTCCCTACACTGCTGATTAGAGAAGACCTCAAACTGGTCAGCAGCACGGGAGTTCTGTGGCCATGGAGAGTAGAGGAGTGAGTACTTCCATTTAAAAATTGGGCTCTCTGAAATGTTAATACTAGAAAGCTACAATAACAGATGATTTGTTGAGAGTAGACTTGCAGAAACCCAGGGTTACAACAGTTGTCAGTATGAGGCATTAAAATATATTCCTATAGCCCTTTGACCTTATATTTAGGAAGAGGGCTGACCAAAGTTTTCCATGAATTTCAAGGAGGAACAATTTGAGCATCAGTAAATAGTAAACAATTTAATTAGTACATTTTGGTTTTTAACAGTATTCAAAAATATGGGACAAAGGTCATCCTTATCTGGACATATACAGAAACACAAAATTCTTGAATTAGAATAGGGATTTGAATTTTAGTGCCTTTATTTTTGGACTCTACCAAGAAAAAAAGGTCTAAAGACACTTAAAATGGCACTTCGTAAAACAAATCATACCCCATTCTAGGTGAACCTCCAGATATTTTAAAGAACTTCAGGACCCCTGGAGTATACCCCCATCCACCCCATGGTTAGAGTGCAGTGACTTTACATTTGCTTAATGTAACTGTCATTCCCTGTCACTCGCCCGTAACGTAGCAGTCAATCGTGATGCGTAATTCTCTTTCCAAATATTGCTGTGAGATTCCCTGAGGAAAGTGTTGGTCTCATAAATTCCTTCTTGGTAAACACCTCTGGTTATTCACAATCCACATTTGGAGTGTGTCTGTTGTAGGGGGAGACGATCACAGAGTTTCACTAAAGATGTATCAAATTACATTATGAAAACCGAATTCACCTGTCATCAGCAGTCAGGTAATGGCGTCTTCTTCATGAATAATGAGTGGGTAAAATATAGTATATAGGTACATGTATGATTTATATATTGTGCTAGGTTGACTAATGACCCCAAAGATATCCAGGTCCAAACCTCTCAAATCTGTGAATACTACCTTATATAGCAAAAGGGACATTGCAAATGTGATTAAGTCAAGGATCTTGAGATGGGAAGATGATCCATGTGGGACCTAAATGTAACCATAAGTATCTTTGTAAGTGGGAGGCAGAGGGAAAGAAGGGGGTGTGACCACGGAAGCAGAAATTGGGGGGATGCACTATGAAGAAAGGGAAGGGTTCCCAAGTCAAGGCCACTAGAAGCTGAAAAAGTCAGGGAAATCGATTCTCCCCTGAGAGCCTCCAGAGTGAAGTGATCCTGTTGACACCTTGCCTTTAACCCATTGAAACTGATTTTGGGGTTTCTGACCTCCAGAACTACACTCTCCCTAGAATTGCTGCCTTTGGTCCACTCTGAAGAGCTGAACCAGCTTTTGGGAACCCCATTGTAGGTCTTGTGGCCTTCTCCATCCCAAGCCCCTGACTCTGGATTCTCTCTGCTGTGGGATTCCAGTCTCTGGTCACCAGCGCTGTACTGTCATGATGAAGGCATGCCTTCCTTGGGGAACATGGCATTTGGGGGGAATGAGGTTATTATTTGTGGTAAGATGAGATATTTGGATTACCACTGGATTTCTTTTCCTTGTTCTGTCCACATGCCTTATTACAGTGGACACATTTCACAGGAGTTGACAGTTTAAATGCACTTCTCAGAAGACTTCTTCATGGTTTAAAGAAGATCCATCCTTCTCCTTGTCCTCAGGGCTTGGAGCTGAGACAAACCTGCCCATCTTTGAAAAGGGAGATCAACGCTGTGGGTCTCTTCTTCCTCCAAAGAATTCCCTCTGAGCCACAGGTCAAGAACTAGAGAACTTAGTTCATTTGGAATTGAGAATGTTTCTCCCTTATTGTGTCTCAGTGGAAGCATTTTATTCATGCAGGTAACAAGTAGAGGCGGTGCCAGCTTATTTACATACTTGGCTAATAGAAGTGCTGTTGTTGCTCCCCTTCCATGCTTGAGACCCTGCCAGGGGGAAGACACCACTGGGGTTCACAGAAAAAATATCAGAATGATACAGAGAAATCTGATCACTGGGGAGAAGTAGGGAGGGGCTGTAGGAGGAGTTTGCCAAGACAACAGTAAGCAGTCTAGGATGGGACTGTCTGAGAAAACTGAATGTCTCCAGGGTGCGTGGAATTATGGGCAAGAGGATTTGAAATAAAAGAAGATCTCTTAGGTGGCCGGCTTGGGCTCTCTGGCTCCTGGGCTGGCTGGCTCTGCCTCCTGGGCTCCGAGCACAGCCTAGGATCAGACTGGCCTGGCAGAGAGTAGAAGATTTATATCTTTGGGTATGCTAGAAGCAACAGGCTCTGAGGTGGAAGCCTGCCATTCCTCCAAAATTGTGTAGCTTTTGTATATCACGTTGTTTTAGTTTGTAAACTAACCCTATAGAAATAAGATAACTAAAAACTTACAGGGGGACTGCTAGGAGAACCCAGGTGTTAGAGTTTAGCCTTAATTGATAGGTTTAAGTGATTAAAGCTGTGACTTGATAGGCTTAAGTAACTGCTTTTGAATAAAGACTCCTTTCCTTTGTCACCAAAACTTTGCCTCTGAAATTTTGTATAGAGGGTGACAGTGGGCAGCAGAACCCCAATTGCTGCTTGGTAACAAGAACATACTGTTCAGCCCAGATATTATGTTGGCAGCTGGCAACTCCTCCAACGCTATGGGAATAAAAAAAATTGAAACCTATTCTTTTGCTTTGTACAAACTTTTACTTTATCATCTTACAGATTGAAAACCCAGGAATTCTATGAAAATAGTTATTGTAGCTGCTATGATTGTTTTTACCATCTAATATTACTCATGCATTATTTATTTAACAAATATCAAATATCTATCTAATGCCCACTCTGTACCAGTACCATGTAGGTGTTGGGAATTCAACAGTGAATTAAGACAAAGTTCCAGTATTTGTAGAGTTTATAGTCTGGATCAATCAATGAAACAAACACATATGCATAAACAGATGATATTATTTCTGATAGTGATAAATGTTATGAAAAAAATAAAGTAGGGTAAAGGGCCAGCAAGCGACAATTCATGGCATGAAGCAGAAAGAAATTGTAGGTAGTTTAAGCTGGGAGGTCAGAGACGACTTGGCTTCTTGGAGACTTGAAATGAAGAAGCCAGCTCTGCAAAGATCTGAGAGAACAGCTTTATAAGCAGAGCAACCAGCAAATGCAAAGGCCCTGAGGTAGAAGGAAGCTTGGTGAGATGAAGAACAGCAAGTGTGGCTGGAAAGAGTAAGGAGGAAAGGGCCAGAATTGACGTTGTTGAGGAGGCCACACACCAAATCGTGCAGGACCTACCTTCCAGGCCAGGGTGAAGTGTGTGAATTTTATTCTAAATGTTTGGGGAGTTTGCTGGAGAGTTTTAAGTAAGGAATTAATGGGACTCTAAATTGGGGTTTAAAATAAAGCTCTCTGTCCATTGCACTGAATGTAGTCTATAGGGTATCAACTACAAAGCTATGACTTGCTCTATATTCTAGAAGACTTCCATTCCACTTAGTTTTTCAGTTCTGTTTCCATAGTTTTAATTTCTAAGAGAATCCTTTTGATTCTCTTAATATTCCATTTTTATAGCATTTTTCTTTTCTGTTAAATGAAATTTCTCTTATTTTAGAGGATATTATTAATTTTTGAAGTTTTATTTTCTCTGAATTATTTCTGTTACTGACAAGTGTGTTTAATTTATTTATTATTAATTTTTTATTGCAGTGGTTAACAGTGTAGATACAAGCCAGACTGCATGGTTAAAATAATATCTTCCTCAGTATATACCATGGTGACTATAGTTAATGTGCACATCTGAAAGTTGTTAAAGAGAGTAAACCTTAAAAGTTATCATTGTAAGAAAAAATTTGCAACTATGTATGGGGATGGATTTTAAATAGACTAATTGTGATGGTCATTATACAATATATACAAATACTGAATCATTATGTTGTACATCTGAAACCAATATAATGTTACATGTCAATTATATGTACAATTTTTAAAAAGTACAAGGCAAAACAACAACAACAATAAAAACCCAGCTACCCTAGCTGTCTGGCCTTGGACAAGTTACTTAATATCTTCATGCCTCAGTTTCTTCATTTTTTCCTACAGCGATAGTAACAGTATTTACTCAAGTGGTGGTTGTGAAGAGTGAGTAAATATCTATAAAGTACTTAGAACAGTGCATAGCTCACAAACATTCTTAATAAAGGTCAGGTCTTATTTTTTTCTATTTACTCGGGTCTATCTGTTATATTACTTTCCTCAAATGTCTAGGGATTTCTGACTCTCCTCAGGTTTAAGAAGGGGGCACTCATAGGCTGTTCAGGAGCTCTGGGCAGGAGGAGAAGGCCTTCTATGCTGGGCATGACTCTAGGACCTCTGGCTGGGCTATGTCCTTTGGCAACAGTATCTAACTTTTGTTCTTTCCTCTTGGTCAGAATGAGAGAAAAATCTGTTGGTCTCCAGCCTGGAATTTATGAGCTGGACTATACCATCCTATGAGAAAGGTTTGGAGTTAAAATTTAGGTCATACACTTTTGTGTAATTGCCCTTGTTTTCCAGGGGTACTCCATCAGTGTTACCCATTCATCTATCAGCTGTGGTTTATGCCACAAATCCAGAGTCCTTCCGCTTAATCCTCTCCAAAAAAACAGCCTTCCAGTCTTTTCCTGGGTGGTCTGGGACAGACATTCAGCTCTATAAGATTGGACGAATATCTGAAGTTCAATTTTTCCCTCAATAGACTTTCCATTCCCCATTTTCAGTCTCATCTCTACTCTCACTTCCGCAGATGCCAAGACCCGCTAATTCCTGGGCTTTTGGGGGATCTACCAGTGCAAACATGGCTAATTCTTAGCTGTCCTCACTGATTTTGGGGACTTTGATTTCTTGCACATCTAAGTGCATCTGCCCTTCAGCTTCTAAATTTCATTGCCATTTCTCCCCTCTTGTTTTTTTTTTTTTATTTTTTGTTTTTGTTGTCATTGTTGTTAAAAATCCATTTGCAGTTGTTTTTATGAACACTAGGAAGGATGAGAGATAACACGTGAGTATCTAAGTTGTCATTTGCAACTGGAGGTTCAGCCCCTCATTGTAGAGACTTGAAGCCCAATTTTCAGGGAGGTCACACACTTGACTGAGTCAACATGGAGTTAAGATTGGTTCTTTTGAATGTGGCCAAATGTTCTTCTCATTTGTTTTAGCCTTTTCAGGCACCTATAACAGATTACCATAGACGAGGTAGCTTATAAACAACAGATATTTGTTTCTCCTAGTTCTGGAGGCTGGGAAGTCTAAGATCAGAGTGCTGGCAGATTCAGTGTCTGGTGAGAGCCCAAATCCTGGTTGAGAGACAGCGTTCTTCTCACTGTGTCCTCACATGGTGGAGGAGGCATGGGGTATCTCTGGGGTCTCTTTTATAAGAGCACTAATTCCGTCATGAGGGCTCCTCTTCACCCTCATTACCTAAGCACCTTTCAAAAGCCCCACTTATTATACCATCACATTGGGTTTCAACATATGAATATGTGCAGGGAGCAGTGACACAAACATTCAAAACATAGCACCACCACTACCCCCTGACTCTGAGTAACCTCAGGGGACCTGGTTTAATCAAGTCAAACAGGTTTTTCTTGTGTTCTCAATGGCCCAGGGCAAAGAGCCCACTCTGGCCCCAGCTTGTCACTAATGCCTGAGAGAGCTTAGAAAGTTGTGATTCTTTATCTTCCTCCGTCTTCTTACCCATGACATTGTCATCTGTACTTTGGAGAGCAATTAATTTCTTATTTTCCCTCAAAGCAGACTAACACCTGAGGGAGGGTCCCCATTCTAATAAGTTAGTTTTTAGGAAGAGGGTGACATCCCCCGGAATTTTTGAGTAACGTAGTAGATATGAGAACACAGCTAGGCTATGAGACTATGTATATAAGACAAAGCAATGTGATGAAATACAGAGAATGAGTTGGGGGCAATGGCATCATTGGTAATCCAATCAGGACCAGGGTCAAATAAAGCATATTAAGAGGAAAAGATGAATGTTATAGCAGGATGGGCTAGGACAGAGTTTGCAAAGTTTACCTGCTGAGGATTTTATATTGTGGGGTTGTAAATATCCAGACTGTGAAAGAGAAGATCTTACAATAATATGTGTCAGCAGGCTAAACCCCTGGTTCTGCTGTAATTCAGTAACACTTACAAGGCTTTGGCATCTCACCAGTATCTACCTGCCATCCCAAGAATGCCTGGGCATGATCCTGGTCTTAACCACTTCTGGTACATAATGGACTGGGAGAAACCAGTGACCCAGTGGATCTGGGCCTCCATTTCAGCAATGCTTGCTGAGCTTCCCCAAACTCAGGTTCCATCCTTGCTACCTACTTGTGATGGATGCTCCCACTTAAAAACACCTCAATTGAAGAACATCTTTATAGAACTTTCAAGGCTTATAATCAGACTATATTTGAGCTGGAAGTGATCTTAGCAATGAATTAACCTAAACTTTGTTTTATAGAAAAGGAAATTTTTCCTTAAGAATTTACTTAAGGTTTTATAACTAGTAGTAGTAGACTTTTAGAAAAAAATTCATTCTCCTTCAAACAGAGTTGCAATGGAGGTTAAAAACCATTAGTTCTTTCAGTAAGTATTTATTATAGGCCTACTATGCAGCAGGCAGTACTCTAGACATTAGGGATCCAGGGATGAATGTTAGACAAATCTTCAGTTTTGTGGAATTGACAGGGATTTACAGGGAATAAACAAGTAAACAAATGAATATATAATATAGAACATGAAGAAAGTAATAAAGGCTAACACTGAGCAAGGGGTTACAACTATTTTAAATTGATGGTCAAAGAAGTTTTCTTTGAGGAAGTGGCACAGGACCAGATACCTTAATAAAATGAAAGAAACAAATTATCAGAATATCTGGGGCAGAACATTCCAGATTGAAGGAATAGAAAGTGCAAAACCCTGATATTGAGAAAAAACAAAACAAAACTGGAGTATTTAAAGAATAACAAGAAGGCCAGGGTGGGTGATGCAGTGTGAATAGAACCGAGAATATGGGCAATGAAATAGGGCAGCCAGAGACCAAGTTACACTGGATCTTGTAGGCCATGTAAGGACTTTGGATTTTATCCTAAGTGTGTGGGAGCCACTGGGGAGTTTTGAGCGAAGAGTAATCAACATAAATTGCCTTTTAAAGTGATCACTCCCGCTGCTGTGTGTAGAATAAGAGATTGTGGTAGACAGGGGTGGGAGCTGTGGAACCAGTTAGGAAATAAAAGTCCAGATGAGATATAAGTGTGTCCTAAACGAGGATGGTGATGATAAATATGGGGAGAAATGGATGGATTTATATTACATGTTGAATAAAAAATTGATAGGATTTTATTAGTATTATATGTTGTATAGGAGAAGATAAAAGTCAAGAAAGCCTCTAGAGTTTTTCCTGAAAAACTGGACAAATGATGACATTTCATGTGATGGAACCACTGAGGATGATCAGTTTGGGAGAGAGTAGTAAACTGAGCATTTACAAATGTTAGGTTTGCATGTTAAGCTGAAATAAAGAAGTTGAGACATTGTTTGGATATGCAATTCTGGAGATTACAAGGAAGGTTGGGGGCTGAAGATATAAATTTTTGAGTCATGAATGTCTAGACAATATTTAATGCAACTGAATTGCATGAGATTGTTCAATGATTAATTTTGGGGACAATCTAGCAGAGAGGCTGAGTGGAAGAAAAAGATACACTAAATATTACTGATAGAGAGGAAGTAAATGAAACAGGTGGGTCTGGTGTATTATCATTCTCTAGGATGTTCAGTTCCTTTGAAAGCTGTACATAAACATTCATTAATTTATTACTTTATTTATTCAAATACTTACTTAAGGGGTAAGTTCTCTTCTCATCCTACACTGAAGTTATTATTACAGTGGAAGGCAGCCAATAACCTAGCAAATCAAAATGAAGATAATCAGAAATTAATAACATGGAAAACGACAATAAAAGTATCAATGATCAATAAAACCAATAAAGTTTGCTCTCTAAAAAAAACTAGTAAAAGAGACAAATCTCTAGCAGAATTGATAAAAGAAACAAGGATAGAAGGCAGAAATAAATATTAAGAAAATAGGATATAGCTACAAATAGAGTAGATATTTTTAAAATTATAAGAGATTATTACGAACAACTTTATGACAGTATATTTTAAAAACTTAAATGCCTACCAGGTGCAAAATACACATTCAACAAATTTATCAAGACAGACTATATGCTTGTTTATAAAACAAGTCTCAATAAATTTCAAAGTGTTGACATTATACAGATTGTTCTTTCACAATGTTATTTAATTATAATTTAATATCAGTAAAGCAACTAAAAAATTCCCCCAAATTTGGAAATTAAGCAGCATAATTCTTTTTTAAGTATATTTTATTGATTATGCTATTACAGTTGTCCCATTTTTTCTCCCCTTTATTTCCCTCTGCCCTGCACACCCCTCCCACCAGCAACCCCCCCAACTTAGTTCATGTCCATAGGTTGTACATATAAGTTCTTTGTACATATAATTTGTACATATAATTTCTCCACTTCCTATACTATTCTTAACCTCCCCCTGTCTATTTTGTGTCTACTGTTTACACCTCTTGTTCCCTGGACCTTCCCCCTGCCGCTGCCCCTGCCGTCTCCATCCCTGATGGTAATCCTCTATGTGATGTCCATTTCTGTGATTCTGTTCCTGTTTTAGTTGTTTGCTTAGTTTGTTTTTGTTTTTTAGGTTCAGTTGTTGATAGTTGTGAGTTTGTTGTCATTTTATTGTTCATAGTTTTGATCTTATTTTTCTTAGATAAATCCCTTTAACATTTCATATAATAAGGGCTTGGTGATGATGAACTCCTTTAACTTTCCCTTACCTGGGAAGCACTTTATCTGCCCTTCCATTCTAAAGGATAGCTTTGCTGGCTGGAATAATCTTGGATGTAGGTCCTTGGCTTTCATGACTTTGAATACTTCTTGCCAGCCCCTTCTTGTCTGTAAGTTTTCTTTGGAGAAATCAGCTGATAGTCTTATGGGAACTCCTTTGTAGGTAACTGTCTCATTTTCTCTTAAGCAGCATATTTCTAAATGACCCAGTGATTCAAAGAATACACTACAAGATAAATTAGAAAATATTTTGAACTGGATGATGATGAAGCATAGCATGTCAGTATTTGTCTGATACAGTTAAAGCAGTTTTTAGGTGGAAATTTATGGCTTTAAATTCTTACATTTGAAAATAAAATGTTTATAATTAATGCTCTAATTATATTTTCATGTGAAGACATTAAAAATATGAGTAAATTAAATCCAAAAGTGTAAAAGCAAACAACAAAGATAAAAACAGAAATTTAAAGATAAAAAATAGACAAATTTGAGAAAAGTGGATGAGATCAAAGTTATTTCATTGAAACAAATAAAATTGATATAACTCTAGCAAGACCAATCAAGAAAAAAATAGTAAGAATACAAGTTAGCACTGTCAGATTGAAGTAGGGGACATCAGTAAAGATTCTATATCTATTAAAAAGATTATAAGTTGGATAACAAAATATTTTATGATAATAAAATGAGAAATTCAGATTAAGTGGAAAGGTATCTAGAAAGATGATTTAGCAAAATTGACACAAAGGATGTGGAAAATTTTGATAATTTTATATCTACATAAAAAAATTGAATTTCAAAACTCCCATTTCCTTCCCCACAAACACCTCCACTACCAACAACAGCAGCAACAAAAACAAAACCTCTGGGCCCAGATGGCTGTAGTGGTGAATTCTCTCAGGCGTTTAAGATAGAAATAATACCAATCTTATACAAATTCAGAAAACAGAGGAGGAAACATGTCCCACAAATGTTTTAAGGCTGGCATAACATTAAACCAAAACCTAATACAGATATTAACAACACAGATAGATAAACAGATAAATGAAATACATCACAATGAAGTTTATTCCAGGAGTAAAAGGCTGGCAAAACACTTGTTACATTGAAATCAACCAATGTAATTCATTACATTAACAGAACAAACAATAAAAATTGTATAGTCATCTCAAAAGATGCAGGTAAAACATTTAACAAAATCCAACATCAATACTTGATTAAAAAATGTTTAGCAAATTATCAACAGAAGAGAGAACCTGCAACCTGACAAAGGGTATCTATGAAAAATCTACAGCTAAATTATACTTAATGATAAAATATGACATGTTTTTTCTTTTAAAATCTGGATCACAACATGGCTGTCTGCTTTTATCATGTCTACTCAACATTGTGCTGGAAGTCCTGCTAATTAATAAATTAGGAGCAATTTTAAAAAGTAGCAAAGAGGACCTACTGAGTGCAGAGTGACCAGATTAACAGCTGAAGGAGACAGCCACAGACAGGAGATTACTGGAAGTCTCAAACAGACTGCCTAAGGTCAGACAGGGACAACATCTGACATCATCAGAGGCAGATCCAGAAAGTAAAAACAGTGGTCTCCAATCATAGAAGTTCATACCACAAAGTCAGGTAATCAAGACAGATCAACTTAAGAATCAGAAACAAAAGAGAAGAGTCTCACAAATAATGGGAAGACAAAGAAATACACCCCACTCTAAGGGAAAGAAGGAATCCCCAGAAAGAGAACTAAATGAAATAGAGGCAAGTAAACTATCAGGTATTGAGTTCCAAACAACGGTTCTAAGAAAGCTCAATGAGCTCAGGGAGCTCAGCGAGAATTACCAAAAAATACAGGGAAACTATGAGGAACTTACTGCAAACTATATCAGCATGAAAAAGGACATAGAAACTATCAATAAGAGACAAGAGGAAATGAAGAATACAATTTCAGAATTGAAGAACACAGTAGAAGGAATCAAAAGCAGGTTAGAAGCCAAGGATCAAATCAGCAAGCTGGAGGACAAGGTAGAAAAAAGCTCCCGGAAAGAGCAAGAAAATGAAAAAAGACTCAAAAAGAATGAAGAGGCATTTAGGGAAATGCAGGACAATCTGAAATGTAATAATATCCATATAATAGGGATACCAGAAGGAGAAGAAGAGGAGGAAGGGATAGAGAACCTGTTTGAAAAAGTAATGATGGAAAACTTCCCTAATTGGAGGAGAGAAAAAGTCACACAAGTCCAGGAAACACAAAGGGTCGCATTCAAGAGGAACCCAATGAGGCCCACTCCAAGAACACATCATCCTTAAAATGGCAAATATCAAAGACGAACAGAGAATCCTAAAGCAAGCAAGGGCGAAAGAGGTAGTAACATATAAGGGAGCCCCAATATGGCTAGCAGCTGACTTCTCAACAGAAATCTTGCAAGCCAGAAGGGAGTGGCAAGAAATATTCCAAGTCCTGAAAAGCAAAGGCCTGCAACCTAGCAGAAGCAACCTTGCAAAAGCAAGGCTCTCAATTAAAATGGAAGGTGAAATAAGGAGTTTCCCAGACAAAAGAAGGCTAAGAGAATACACCTCCACCAAAGCAGCACTGCAAAATATGCTAAAGGGATTGCTTTAAGATGAAGAAAAAGTTTCTATGAATACCCAGTTCCTTTCACAGTCACCAATACTTGATATTACCAATATTTTTAATAGTCATTAATCTGATTGTGACAATGATGTTATTTTAATTGTTCTTTTACTATTTGTTGAAACTAAGCCTGTTTTTGTATATTTCTTGCCTATTTCTATTATTTTTTAAAAAGCTTTAAATGACTTTTTGGTATTCTTTATCCATTTATCGATTAAAGGTTTATAGATCTTTTTTCCCTAAAAAAACAACAAAACAAAAAGAAAACCTATTAACCATGTTTTAGATGTGCTGCAAATACTTTCCTATTCTATTTCTTGTCCTTTAACTTTTGTATATGTATATTACTATATAGTTAAATGTTTAATATAGTCATATTGTCAATATTTACTTTATAGCTTCTGAGTTTGAATATTTTACTTCAGGTCATGAAAAATATTAGTTCTATTTTCTTCTAAAACTCCTTAGATTCTACATATTGATTGTTAACTCATCTGAATATTTCTTGTCTAATGTGTGAAATAGGGCTCTATATTTGTTTTATTTCAAGTAATAGTGGTCCATGTACCCTATTTGCTGAATAAGCTGTATTTTACCCATTGATTTGAAATATCAACTTAATCATATATTATATTGTTAGAGAGATATATACATTTGTCTCTAGAATGTTCACTACATTTCATTGATCTATGTGATTATTTCTGTGCTGGTGTCATATTGGTTTAATTGCTGAGACTTTATAATGGTTTTAAATTTTTAAAATATTTTATATTAACTTTGACATTTAAAAAATAAATAAAATTGATTTGCATTTAAGAAAGAAAGAAAGAAAGGGAGATGGAACCCCTACCTTTTGCGACAACATGGATGGAACTGGAGAATATTAAGCTAAGCGAAATAAGCCAGCTGATGAAAGACAAATACTATATGATCTCACCTGTAAGTGGACTCTATTCAACAAAATAAACTAACGAACAAAATAAACCACAGGCATGGAAACATGGAGCAGACTGAAAGGGACCAGAGGGGATGGGGAAGGAGGACAATGGTGGAAAGAAGGGAAGGGACTAGACAAAGAACATGTATGAATGACCAATGGACATGGACAACAGAGTGGGAATTGACTGTGGGAGTAGGGGGTAGGTGTGGGATGGGTGGAGGGAGGTAAAGGTGTAAAAACTGAGACAACTGTAATGGACTAAACATGATTTATAAATTAAAAGAAAAAAAAAGAAAACCAGAACCATACTATTCTCACATCCTTTGGTGCTTACATATTAAATTTAGTAACTAAAAGATGAACATATGCTACTTTGCCTATGGCTTATAAATTGTTTAAGAGGTGGAAAGATATTAGTAAGAATGAATGACTAAATTTCACTGTGTATAAAGGTTAATAAAAAAAAAGTGCTACAGCCCTAAAAAAAAAAAAAAAGTGGCAAAGACATCTGTCATCTTTTTGTGATGACATAATTTTGTTTCTAGAAAACCCCAAATAATATACAATCTAGTAAAATTAATAAGTCAATTTAGCAAGGTTAAAAGATATTAGTTGATATATAAAAATCAATTAGATTCTCTATAGCAGCATCAAGCAACAGGAAAATAAACTTTAAAAACAAAACTATTTAGAATAGCCTTGAAACCCATCAGATACCTAAGGAGTAGAGAGGTAAGAGACCTTTATACTTGAAGCTACAAAACTCTGTTGAAGAAATTAAAGACCATCTAATCATCCTCCTAGTGTTAACTCAGTTTGTTAAGACATATATTCTTCCTAAATTTTTCTATAGATTCAATGAAATCCCAGTTAAAATTGGCAGGCTCTTTCCTGTGAAAACTGACAGGTTGATTCCAAGGTTTATTTGAAATGCAAAAGATCTAGAAATCTTTAAAGCGAACTAAATTGGAAGACATGTACTACTTGATTTCAAAACTTACTCTAAAGGTATAGGAATCAATGTTGGGAAACGCCCTGCCTGGTTTCAGGAGCTATACCCCTGCCAACAGGCTGGAGGGCCCCAAGGCTGGAAATAATCAGGAGGCCTTGAAGGAACAGGCTCCTGAGGAGACATGATGTGTCTGCCACCCGCTCCCCCGCCCCCAGCAAGGGCGTAGCTCCTGCCTCTCTGCTTTGCCTTGTGATGGTCCCTACCAATGACAGGTAAGACCCCTCAGGGGAGGGGCACCTTAAGCCAGGCATCAACCGATATAGGCAGCAGACAAGAAATTGGGGGACATGGAGAAGGGGCAAAAAGGCCTCCACACCTCTTGGCTTGGCTTGGACATGGCCGTAGTCCTCAATGCAGCCAAGAAGCAGTCTCCTTATCTCTTGGTGATTCCCTCCCCACACCTGGCTCAGGCTTGAAACACTGCAGCTCCAAATCAGGTCTGGCGGTTGCCAGGGAAATCAGGCCTAAAAGTAATTTCTTTAAAGTGTGCTTTGCTCTTCCCGCGGATCTCTGGCCAGCTCATGCTGCGAAGGACCTGCACATTATTTACACCCCTTACCCTTTATCATTATGGTACTTGCCCTTATCTTCTTTCTCTTTTGTTTATACTGGTGTCCTCTCAGACCCACGTAAATCAGTGAATTTCTGTCACTTGTTTTCTTAAAAGCATCTATTCTCTGTGAAACTTAACATACTAATGTAACGAGATTACATATGCATTCCTGTTACCTAGCTCCACTGATGAGATTTTCAATAACAGCCTTGGGACTAAGGGCTTCCCCACGAGAGGGAGGTGCCACGGCCCTCTCCAGTAAGAGGGAAGCGCCCTGTCTGCTCTCCCGGCAAGCAGAAAAGTGTTTGCGATGTTTTGCCTTTATCGCCCTCATCGGTGACAACCCCCGGAAGGGCTCTGCGGGATTCAGAGCCCTGCTCCCCCCTCAGCTGGCCCAGCCAGTTTCCCTCAGGTTCAGGGAGCGCCCTACTTTCTGAGGTGCTCCCCGGCAGCAGCGCGCCTGGTCTAGCCACGGCGCAGTGTGACAAGATGGTGTGGTTTGGCATAAAAATAGACAAATTGATCAAGAGAACAGAAAAGCAGGTATAGAAACAGACCTATACATAATGTGGTTGATTGATCTTTGACAAAGGCACTAAGACCACTCAATGTTAAAAAGGATTATTTTTTTCTTCAGCAAATGGGTGCTGGAAAAACTGAACCTGAATGGCAAAAAATGAACCTCAACTCTTATCTCTCTCTATACTCCAAAATTAACTTAGGAGGAATCAAAGACTTAAAAATATAAGCAAGAACCATACGGCTGCTAGAAGGAAACATGGGAGAATATATCTTGGGGCAGAGATGTCTATTAGGATATGAAAAGCAGTAACATAAAATAAAAATTTGATAAATTAAATTCATCAAAATAAAACATTTCTGCATATTTGAAGGCACCATTAAGGAAACATATAGACAAGACACAGACTGGGAGAAAATGTTTGCAATACATGTATTTGACAATGACTTCAATACAAAATATATAAAGAACTCCTATAAATGAACAATATGACAATCAACCCAATGGAAAATGGCAAAAAACTTGAACAGATGCAAAATAAAATACATAAATGGCTAATAAGCACATGAAAAGTTTCTCAACATCATTAGATATTAGGAAAATGCAAAATAAAACTGAGAGATATCAATTCCCACCAGCTGAAACATAGAAGATAAAAAATATTAGCAACTCTACACATTAGCAAGCATTGGAGAGGCTGTAACTCTCCTACATTGATACTGGAAATGCAGAATGGTACATCTTACAAGAGACCCATTTCTGTGGTACTTCTTTAGAGTTTCCCATAGAAATGATCTCTTTGAATACACCCACTGCCCCACCAACCACGTATAGGCACACTGCTGGGCATGGGTGCCGTGCCCCCTCCCCGCCCCAGGAAAGAATGTCTTAGTTATTGCCAGGAAAATGTGAAAATTTCATTATGTGGAAGAAAAGGGGCCCCATGCAAAACCTGACAGGCTCAGGGGAGGCCTGCATGGCAGCCTTACAAACTCAGAGACCAAAAGTAACCACACAGGGTGGTCTGAAACTAAACCTTTCTAACTAAAAGCAGTTTGTGGCAGGTAGTCGTGTTCCAGGCCAGTGTATTTCCCTAACAAAGGTCAATCTTTACCTTACCTGAGCCTGTCTGTCATCTTTTTGCATCTATAACGTTCCTTCAGAATGTCGAATTTCCTTTTTCCAGATCCCTCAAAGCACAGGTGCTGCAGGGGTGAAGGGGATGGACCCACAAATCCCCTCATTGTTATGGTTATTATGGTGATTGTTGACTAAACTATCCTCTACCCACTTGTGTAAAAGTGTCCATCATTTTACTTTTTATATAATCCCAGAGGCTCCCTTCCCTTTGCTTTCTCCTGCCTCCCTAATCTCTCACCAATGGATTTCCTGAAACCCCCTTATGCCTCCTCTTTTGATTATAATGTATAAAGTAAGGTGCGTTTCTTAATCCATTGAGATTTCGCTTCCTGGCAATTGTTGTCAGTTTGGCTCAAATAAACTCATAAAAATTCTCTGCAGCTTTGAACTTTTCTTACATTGACAATTAAAACTACGAAATTTATGGCAGCAATTTAAAGTAAAACTGACTGTGGATGACTGCATTGCCTTTCACCATTTACTCTATTTTCTCCCTTTTCAAGGAGAAAATAGATTATAATCTCTTCATTTATGAATCTCCAGAACCTAGTATAATATCTGGACCGTATAATGACACATAGGAACAACAGGCTTGGTCGCTTTGATGTGGAGCCCATATAAATAGCAGGAAATAAATGGGTTAGACAATGTCACTTGTTTATATTATTTATTTATTCCAACACATTTATTGAGCTCTTATTTTCTGCTTATTAACTTAATAAAACCGCAGACTGGAGGAAAGACCACATATTCATTATCTCTTAGCTACAGGGCAGAGTAGAAATTAGAAGTAGTAATTAGAAGAAATGTGTTTTTTGTGAAATTTTATACTCAAATCAACATTGTAACTTAAGCAGAAATTGGCATCACATTCTAAATAAGGGAGAAGGCAATTCTTGTATGAAATGTATATCTAGTATGAAAATTAAGTGCTTATCAATCACACTTCTAGGAAACCATCTCCATCCAAGGGACAATTTGTTTGCATTCTGGGACATTTCTGAGTTCAAAGCCTAAGAGTCCTTTATTCCACGTGACTTGCTTTACTTGAAGTTTCAGAGTTGGAGCAGGCCTTAGAGGCCGCCTGTTCCAAACCCCTCATCTGTCAGCTGAGGAAACGCTCCAGGGAGGTCAACTACTTAAGCAAAGATCACACAGCTAGTTGAGACCTGGAATTTGTTTAACTTTATTCATTGTTCTTTCCTCTACTGCGAACGGAATGGAAGAGAAGTCTTGCAAACAGTTTATTTTCCGGGGCCTAAGGGAACAGAGCGTCAGCTTTGAGGAGAGTAGGTTAACTACAGGGCTTTCCAAAAGCCCTGCTCCTCAAAAGCCCAACTTACACATCTTTCTGCCTTCCACTAATCACTGTCTTCTGTGCAGGTTTTGGTCAGACAGGTAGGTGGGGGGCTGGATACTAAGGGGTCTAGAGAGAATGAAGGTCAGCAACTCATTTTACTGAAGAGAGGTTAAGCCACTTTTTTCACCTTCTTCTCAGTGTGAGCTTAGCTCTGTTGAAGCTAATTTTGAGCTTTATATTTAGTTATGATGCCTGGGCCATGGGTGTTAGTGTATTGAGCCTCTCATTTTACTGATTGACAAAGCAGGAAAACAGAGAAGTGGTATGCTGTGATGAGAAAATTCTGGCAGGAAACGACCACTGCCCCCCATGGCTCTCCTCTTTCTCTCTGCAAGGCTCCTTTTGAAATTCTGCATTGCCTCCCCGTTGAGTCATTCAACAGGGCTTCATTTAAATTGTGTTCATTTGCATGAACTCTCATAATGAAAGAGTATGTTCAACTGGACTGGAACAAAGCCTGTGGGGTTACTTTGTGCCTTCTGTGCTGTGTCCATTCCCTGGTGGCCTGAAACCATCTTCAGAACTGAGTCAGAGCCAGAGCAGAAGGAGGTGGCTGGCAGGAGGAGGCCATGGGTTAAATGGAAGGACATAATATGTGCCTGACACACCATATGTAGTCAATGTCCGTTAGCACCTAGTATCATTGCAATATTATTATGAAGCACAATGCAGTATGTCTCTTGGTTCAGAGGTACCATAAAGCCTTAAAACTATTAACCAGCCTAACAAGTTAAATCTAAAATGTGTACTTACTTTTGTTTTAAAATCTTAATATTGTGTGTTCATTCCAAATGGATATGTGATCATTCATAATAATGTGATAGCAAGCTGTCTGAAATGGACATTAGTGAGTCTAAAATGAAAAATCCCTTTGGACGTGCATCCTAACACATGGCAATTATAAGTCAAAGGTCAGTAAGATGTGCTTTTCACCCTCAGAAGGAGGACAGTTAGGTGTTCAGCAGGGATCTATGTTATTCCCAGCATACCTGGGCTATACTGTGTAGGAAGAGGTTTGTTCACTGTCCTGAGACCCCCAGGGTAGAGCATGTAAGGAGAGAAGCCACTTCTGCAAACATCCCTGGGTTTGGGTGTGAAGAGCAGGACTGACTGAACTAAGATGGTGTCAGTCCTGTCAACTAAGAAACCATGTTTAGAGCATGTACAGTAGAACGATGACTCAGAGGGGTGAGGCAACCCCTCAAGCATACACAATACAACATGGTAGACAACATGTACTTATCTGAAGGGTGACACCACCCTTTCAGAGCTACATAATCAATATGTGCTTATCAAGGTGGCAGAAAACAACACGTGTTAATCAAAGGCTGATGCAGCATTGCTTCATACAAGAGTATGAAAACAAAAGTGTTCAGATAGCTGAGACAGCCAAGAGGAGCCGAGATGGCCAGGAGATGCTCCGCTGCTCCAGTAGACCCTGCTCTAGCTGACTCTGAAGCTGCAGTAGACGGTGAGACTTTGCCTTGCAAGACACTGACCAGCTGCCTTCTGGACCTGGACTTGATCTGGACTCTTGGGACTCGGGTTCATTATCCCCCAATTCCCTTGTGTGATGTTATTGCTGATTGTTTCTGAGTGATAGCTATTACTGGGTTATTACAGATTTGGATGGAACCTGCATTAATAAATCTGAGTGAATAGTATAGTCACCTGTGTTGACTCACTCTTTTTCCTTGATGCCAGTGTTGCCTGTAGGGCTGGTGCCTCCAGTCCCTGAAAAGGCTGCAGTCTGGCTTATAGGAAAGACTATAGCCCAGATACTTGTAAGGTTAGAGTATCGGTTGCAATAGACCTCTACTGCCTTGTACCCCAAATGGCGCCTGGCAGCCAGAGCTGCATAGGGAGAGCGCGCCTGCACTTGTTGCTAAGAACATCCCTCAGGGCAGGTGGGGAAAGGCTGGAGGAGGAGGGTTGAGCTGCAGGCCACGGAACCACCTTGTCCCCGTCAATGGCTGGTATCTTGCTCACGGTACTGTAAGCTCACAATAAACTCAAGCTGGGCTCCTCTCCCGGGTGGGAGAATTTTGCCCCAGCACGGAGGGGAAATCATACCCTAGGACAAAATCATGACAGTCAAACCTGCAAATTATAAATTTTTAAAGGTTGAATGCTATAACGCAGGAGCTCCAAACTGGGAAGCTATACTCATGTTTGTGATATTCCAGAAAAACCACCCAGAGGACCCGTAGATGTGGACATGCCGTTTATTACTCACATTAGAGGGAGTGCACTGATGGCGGCGGAACAGCGCGACAAGTCCGTGCCCCACCTCCAGCCTTGGCGCTACATGTAGGGTTATGGCGGGAGCAGCGTGTGAAAATTCTACACTCGTGATAAACACAGGAGCTCTGAGATACAGGCGCCTTGAGAGGGCTGGTATGTCCAAGTGCAGATTGTTTTCCTCACTCCTTATGGTGGCTGGCCAGGCAGCCACCTGTTCTGTGAGGTCGTGAGGGGCCGCGACCTGAGTTACCCTACAAGAGTCTAAGGTGTGCCTGGCTGGAGGAAGGGCACTTGAACCTTAGGGTAGTAGAGGGTTAAGTAAGGAATGGGCACTGGTATCAGAGAAATGGGAGTTTGAATCCTGACATCACCAGTTGCAAGTGGTGTGACTGAGCCTCTATCAAATGAGGATGATGGCCCGTTGAATAGGATGGTTGTGATAATCAAAGGAATTAACCAATGTGAAGGACTTAGTGGTAGCTATAATTTGTTGACTATTAGGCGGTAACTCATTAAATGCTTGCAGTTCTGTGAGACTTGTTATTATCATTTTATTTTTGAAGACTCTAAGGCTCAGAAAATAACTTGCCCAAAGCCTCTTACCTAGAAGGTGGCTGGCTGAGTCAGTGCCATCCCAGGTCTTCTGTAAGTCCAGCAATTGCCCTGACCCAGACCTATCCACTAATAAAGGAGAAAAGGGCAGATATTCTGATAGTATATACGTTTTGGGGTTAGTCAATGACTTTGAAATGCTTTAGAAACAAAGATTTCCTGATCGCTTTAGGAACTCCTATAAAATGAATGGTAAATTAAAGAATCTTTAGATGCTTTGCTATTAATAAGGATATGTCCATAATTAAAACAGAATCAGCAAATATTCTTCATGGTATTACCCACAATAACAGAGATAAATTGGCAATGATATTGAACCAACATCGATGGAGTAATTTTAAGGGCATTGCCAAGGAAATATGTCCTCTCCACCAATGACTCGATCCTGGCAAAACTATAAAAGTGGAACATGGACTGGATCCCAAGGTCTCGGGGTTCCTTTGAACACCTCTCAGTGGACTATGAGTACAGTTGATCCTTGAACAACATGGGTTTGAACTATGTAGGCCCACTTATGTGCTAATTTTTTTTTCGGTAAATACTGTAAATGTATCTTCTCTTCCTTGTAATTTTCTTAACAGTTTCTTTTCTTCACTTACTTTAAAGTAAGTATACAGCATATAATACATATAACATACAAAATATGTGTTAACCCTGCTTATATCATTGGTAAGGCTTCTGGTCAACAGTTGGCTGTTAGTATTTAATAAAGTTTTGGTGAACTCAGAAGTTATACACAGGCTTTTGACTATGTAGGGGGTCAAGGGGGCTTCTGCTCTTTGCCTTATGGTTGAACTTCAAAAACCTAATTAAGATTTCCTTATTGTATAATAAGCAGCTTTTTGCTTTCCTCATCACATGTCTAATATGCCACAGACCTGAGAGGCTACTCAGTCTGGACCTGCGCACTCATGAGGCAGAGAAAATTAACTGAAAGGAAGGAAAGACATTAAAGCTAGAAAACACAACCAAAAGAGAACTGATGAAATCAGGGAGGATGATGGCGATTCAGGGGAAGGGCTTACCTTCAGGCAGGGTCGGTATGGGGGTTTCCCACAGAGCAGAGGAAAGACAGGTGCCGAAAAAGGTCCTGTTACTCAGGCAAGTGAGTTAACAAGTTGATTGAATTCATTTCCTGGTTTTTATTCATGTTACTCAAAGTGTGGTCCATACACCACCTTCATCAGAATTCCCTGAGGCATATGTTTTACAGAGAATCCCACTCTCATTGCCCAGAGAATAAGATTTAGGAAGTCTAGGTCGGCACCCAGGAACTGACCTTTAATGCCGTGCCACCTTCAAGTAATGCTGATGCACAGTGATGGTTGAGAACCACTGCTTTCTTTTCTCTGTCAAACGTCAAGAACAATACACTTCTTCCCTCCTACTGCAGAAAGTCATCCCTCTCCCTGCTACCTAGCAGACAGAGATTCACACATTTGCATGCTCCCATCTGTGACTTGAACTCTTAAGGGATAGAGCAGGAAAAGTTCAGAACTTTGCTACTCAAAGCATATTCTGGGTACCAGTAGCATCACCCCAGAGCTTGTTTAAATTGCAGAATCTTAGACCCCACTCAGACCTACTTAATCTGCATTTTAACAAGATCCCCAAGTGACTCATATTCCTTGGTTCATGCCTTTCTTGGTCAGCTGTTTATACTTAATACTGTGTAAGAAGCAATCACAAAATCTCAGTGACCTATAATTTTTTTTTTAAAGGTACTATTTCTTGCTTTTGCACCAGCTGGTTGCCTGGGGTATCTGAGGCACAGTGTATGATTGGCTGGGGAGATTTGTCTCTGCTCTGTTTTTCATTACTCTGGGACCAGTAGGTTACCCAAAGAATGCTCCTTCTATGACAGAGATAGGAAGCTCCAGAGGAGAGTAGAAACACAAATGCACTTCCTCCCACAATTCGTTAGCCAAAGCAAATCACATGGGCCACTCAGCCATAAAAAAAAAAAAAAATGCAATTTTACCATTTGCAAAAGCATTTCTACAGGGTGTTTGCTAAGTGAAATAAGTCAGTTAGAGAAAGACAAAAACCATACGATTGTGCTTATATGTGGAATCTAAAGAACAAAATAAGTGAACAAACAAAATTGAAACAGACTCATAGATAAAAAGAAGTATCTGATAGTTGCCAGAGGGGATGGGGGTTGGGGGGCTGGGTGAAAATGGTGAAGGGATTAAAAGTACAAATTGGTAGTTACAAATTAGTAATGGGGATGTAAAGTACAACATAGAGAATATAATCAATAATATTTTAATATAGTCAATAACAGTATAATAACTATGTTTGGTGCTAGGTGGGTACTGGAAATATCAAGGTGAACACTTTGTAAAATATGTGACTATCTAACCACTTTGCTGTACACTTGAAACTAATACAAAATAATAGCGAATGTAAACTATAATTGTAAACAAAGACTAAAAAATAAGTGATTTAATTTTTTTTTTAGATTTTATTTATTTTTAGAAAGAGGGGAAGGGAGGGAGGAAGAAAGGGAGAGGGATGTCAATGTGCAAGAGATACACTGATCAGTTGACTCTCGCACACCCTCAGCTGAGGAACTGGCCTGCGGCCCAGGAATGTACCCTGACAAGGAATTAAACCACTGACCTTTGGGTTCGCAGGCTGGAACTCAGTCCACTGAGCCACACCAGCCAGGGCTTAATCCCTTTCTGATTGAGAAGGTTAAAAAAGAAATCACGTGAGCCAATCCAACATCCTACTTCTCCCATGAAGGTTGATGAGGAGAGGGAATAAATTTAGTGAGTGATAATCTTCAACATAATACACCATCGCTTTTCCAAGCCTTGTTTCCCGCTTTCCCGCTGGTTCTAGGAGCCTGCAATATCCTTCCATTACAATGCTGTTGAAGGTAGCCAGAGTCAGCTTCTGTTGACTGAAACCCCAAACCCTCACTGATCCACAGGAGGAGGTCTAAGCCAGAGGGGGGAAAGGCGTAGCCCTGGGATGCAGCTGTTGGACTTGGAGAAGACGCACTCAGAGACTAAGTACACAAAACGGTTAGATGGCATAAACGGGTGAATGGAGAAGCAGGAGGTTTTGACAGGAGACCAAAGCATCAAAATTTAAAAGGCCCCTGGTGTGGTTACAAGAGTGAGTTTCTGAAACAGTTTTCCCCATGTGGTTATTAAAAACCCCTAGGACGGAGGGAGCATTTGAGATCTTGTTCCCCTGCATATGGCATCAGTTTGGCTCAAATAAACTCATAAAAACGGGAGGAAAACTAGGATGGAGACAGGAGCTGAATTCAGAGTGGGTCAGATGCCACTTTCTCCCTGCCCACCATGCAGGTGAGTAGCAGGAGTGCCATATGGACTTCAAAGGGACAGGAGGGAAGGAAAGACTAAGGGGTTTTTTTAGTGTAAGACAGCACGATGGGTATTTTACAATACTTGCCTCCTCTCATCTTCACAACAATTTGGCAAAGCATTTTACAGACAAAGAAACCAATGCCCAGATAAGTTAAATAATTTGTCCAATATAACCCAGCCAATAGGAAGGGGTGCAACAGGGCTTCACACCTCTCTGTCTGGAAATACAGTCTATGCTACTTCCCACCAAACCACACAGTGTAGAAGCTTCCAGCAGGGCAGTAGGAGCAGGCACGGCCCAAGTCCTAGCCCTGTTCTAAATGGAACATGAGAAACCATCAACCTCCATGCTGCAAAGATAGCTGTGTCCGCAGGAACAAACTGGGTGTCAGTTAAGGGTGCGATGAGGTAAGAGGTATGAGGGCAGGGAAGGTGGTCTACAGCTGTAGACAGGCTCGGAGGAAGGAGATCAGCAGTGGAGGACAAGCCAAAGAACACTTGCAAAAATATGTCAATGAAAGCCCTGCAGTGAGAGGAAATGGGAAGCGCTTATATTTTTAGACATGGCTGAAAATGAAGAAACTTAGAGGTATGGAACTAGTTCCCATCATAGATCATTCTCTACAGGGGAACAAGTATGCCAGTTAAAACATTGATCTGGGAATTTCATCTCTATTCAAAACCCCGTAAGGGCTTTCAGCCTCACTCAGAATGAAATCCAAAGTCCTAACCCAGGTCTATAAGAGTATAATCAGGGGTATCCAACCTTCTGGCATCTCTGGGCCACAGTGGAAGAAAAAGAGTTGTCTTGGGCCACACATTAAATACATTGTGACATATAATCACAAAAAATTCTCATAATGTTTTAATTAAATTTATGATTTTGTGTTGGACCATATTCATAGCCATCCTGAGCCACGTGTGGCCCATGGGCCACAGGTTGCACACCCCTGGCCGTGATCTGGCTCCTACCTGATGCCTCCCGTTCTAGACTCCTGCCCATCACTCGAGCCACCCAGACCGCCTCACAATTCCACAAGACACAAAGCCTCGCTCACCACAGGGCCCTTGCACCTGCTGTTCCCACGGCCTGGAGCACATTTCCAGAGTCTCTGCTCACATTACAGAGAGGCCTTCTCTGATAACCCAATATACCCACACTCTTATCTGTGCTTCCTTTTTCTTCTTAGCACTTATCACTACACAACATTTATTTGTTTGTTTATTGTCTGTCTCCCCCCGCTAGGATGCAAATGCCAAGAGACAAAGGATTTGGACTTTTTTGCATACCACTGTATGCCCTGTGCCTGTAACTGTGTTGGGCATATAAGGAGGTGCTTGGTAAATATGCTGGAAAGAAATTGGCTGGACAAAAGATTCTGAATAGAGCTTCAGAATAAATTTGGTTTCAGTGGGGCTGGTAAAGATGTCTGCCTACTGGGGAACCTTTAATTTCCTCTCCCAGCCAGCTGCTGGGGGCATTAGTTGGGCTGAAACTGAAGTGTACTCCAGGTGCTTGAATTTGAACCTGCAGTTGAATCCAGGTAGCAAACTTTCCCTTAGGAGGAGTCATTTCCACTGATGGCTAAGTTAATAGTTTCATTTGTGTAACGTTTTTATCATCAGAAAAAGAACTTATAAAAATTAATATATAGCATATATAGAAAAAAATTTTGTTTTATGTATGTATATGTGTGCCTCTGTGTGTGTATATAAATATATATATATACACATATATAAAAAATAAATGTAGTATGTGATAAATCAGTGAGGACAACATGAAATATTCAATACAGTTCTGTTCCTGTGAATACAAAATTACAGTCTCAACTCACTGATCCCCTTAAGCCTTGCTACCATGCTACTGGTTCACAGCTGAATGCTGTTATCAGTAATTGGGTACTTAAAAGCAGTGCACTCAGCACGCTTCTAGGGTGTATTCTAGGCACCTGCTACCCAATTCCATAGAACATTACTGTTTCTCCACTGGGTTCTATGAGCTATTAGCTTCCTCTCCCCCAATATTAATTGGAGTCTCACTGCCTTATCTTGACCTGATGATCAATCCCAAATACTCCATAATTCTTCAAGGGCCTTTTGCTTGGGACACTCTCTCAGGTACCAATTTCTGTTCCAATTGTTGCTCTTTGGTAATAAGCAATATAAATGACTCTGATCAAATTAATTTAAAGAGAAATTTATTGATAAACAGGGGGTAAATGGTGACAAACAGAGACCAGATTCTGGATGGTGAGTGCACAATGCAATGTGCAGATGTGTATTGTAGAATTGTACACTTGAAACCTATATAATTTTATTGACCAATGTAACCTCAATAAGTTCAATTAAAAAAATAAATTTATTGGAGCCCGGACTGGTGTGGCTCACTGGGTTGGGTGTCCTCCCACAAAGCAAAAGATTGCTGGTTTGATTATCCGTCAGGGCACATGCCTGGGTTGTGGGCCAGGTCCCTGGTTGGGGTTTGGGAAAAGCAACCAGTTGGTGTTTCTCTTGCACATCAATGTTTCTCTCACTATCTTTCCCCCTCCTGGCCCCTCTCTCTAAAAATAATGTTAAAAAAATAAAATCTTTTTGTTAAATAAATAAATAAATTTATTGGAAAACTATGTCTAGCTCCATACTATGTGAATCAAAACTATCCAGTCAACTCATAGAATTGTGAAAGGTAATAAATTGTTGTTGTTGTTTTAAGCCATTATATTTTTTAATTAATTAATTAACTTATAGAGAGAAAGGAAGGGAAGGAAAAAGAGGGGGAGAGAAACATTAATGTAAGAGAGAAACATCAGTTGGTTGGCTATCATAGGCAACCCAACTGGGGACCAAACCCATAGCCCAGGCATGTGCCCTGACCAGGACTCAAGCCAGCGACCTCTTGCTTTGTGGGATGACACCCAACCAACTGAACCACACCAATAGGGGCTTAAGCCATTAAATTCTGAGATGGTTTGTAATACAGCATCAGCTAACCAAAACATCCACCTTGTATAGAATAATAGAAGAAAGACACAGGAAAACTAAAATGTACAGCTCTAAATAGATATTTTATTTTTGGGGTTGCCAAAATGTTTGTTTAGTGTTTTCTGTATGATGGCTCTAGTAGTGCTTAGTTGTCTTTAACTTCATTTGAAACAATTTTGTTAGATTGTATTGTGACAGCTGTCATATCAGCATGCATTTTTTAAAGAAAACTTATCAAAGTTGGTGAATTTTTGTGCAGCCATTTCAATATTGGAGATGGAAAAAAATGTTTTTGGTGTATTATTTTATTATTTCAAGAAAGGTAAAAATGAACTGAAATTTTAAAAAAAGGTTTGTGCAGTGTATGGAGAAGGTGCTGTGACTGATCCAACATGTCAAAAATGGTTTGCAAAATTCCTCAGGACTTTTGACATTTTGGCCAAATAATTCTTTGCTGTGGGGCTGTCTAATACATTGGAAGATGTTTAGCAGTACTCCCGACCTCTACCAACTAGAAGCCACTAATGGAAGATAACCAAATACTCAAAACATTCAAAGCAATAGTTATTTGTGAAAATGAAAATTATGCCTTTTAATTTACAGAAAAAACTAAATCAACATTTTGGCCAACCCAATATATATGTATGTAATTACATATGCATGTGCATAATGTGAGGGAAAATTAGGTGGCTCCTCGAGTTCTCATTTCTGCAACTGGGCACAGGTTACACAACACTACTGTATCACTGTGTAATGTCTAGTTCACGTTCCCTTTCAGCCTGCATCTCAGCGAGCATCTCAGCATCTCTTCTATTAACTTTCATTACCAGATATGTCATTCTTAGTAAGTGTTCCAGAGGATCACTTGCGTTCCAGACATATTCTTCTCTCACTCTGTTTTTCAGCAGTGTTCCTATTTCTCTTTGATAATAGTATTTCCCTTTGATAATCCCCAGCCAGCCAGTAACCTCCTTTTTGTCCTGCTAATCCAGGTGCATAAGGAGTACAAAATGGCTAGGTGACAGTGGAATGCTTCTTTTTCTAATAGCAAAAAACGTCAATTCCTCTAAACAAGTAGGACCAAAAATTGAAGAAGCAAGGAGCAAACATTTTACGAGTGGGTCGTCAGATGCAATATTGAAGAGTAACACTACCACTTTCAACCCTTTGTTTCTCAGAACCAGGTATTCTGACTGTAGGAGAAAGAGAACTGTTCATTAGTTTTTAGTTCAGAGCATGTATAGCACCCAGTCCTCTCCCTTGGCTTCCCCCATTGTCTCCCAACTGCTTCACTAACTTAGTCTTAATTGGCCACTTAGCCTTTCTATAAGCTCAGCTCTTGCAGGGTGATGAGCACATGTTAAGACCACTAATTTCTTTAGATACCTGCCCATTGCCTTGCTTCTTCCTCAGCCAGAAACAACATTGTGCAGAATACCATGACCAGGAATAAGATATCCAGTAATTTCAAGAATGGTGCTTATAGCAGAAACATGATGAGTAAGAAAGACAAATCCATATTTAGAATAAATGTCTATTGTAGTATGGGCAGTACACTGGCAGGGATCCAATAAAAGCAACCTGCTGCCCGGTGGCTGGCGGGTCTGCTCAGGTTTTGTTACCATATTAGCTGCTCACCATAGTTAGTTTGTTTTTCCCCAGCTTCACTGAGATATAATTGACATATAATATTATGTAAGTTTAAGGTGTACAATGTAATGACTTGATGCTCATATATAGTATGAAATGATCACCACAGTAAGGTCAGTTGTCTGTGATCTTATATAATTAGACATACACATACACACACACACACACACACACACACAATATATGTTGTAATGAACATGGGGATTCACCAAAGAGATAGTTCTTCAAGATAGTGATTTCATCTCTTTCAGATATATACCCAAAACTAGCATTATTGGATTATATGGTAATTCTATTTTTAATTTTTGAGGAACATGCATATTGTTTTCCATAGCAGCTATAGCAACTTATATTCCCACTAAGAGTGTCCAAGCTTTCTCTTTTCTCCACATCCTCACCAGCACTTGTTATCTGACCATTGGCTTTTGCTGCTGGAATATTGGGCGCTCAGCACTGGTGAAGCTAGGTTGGCCTTGATGAGACAGCTCACGGCACTGAGCCCTCACATAGCCTCCATCCCTGTTGCCGTGGCTACAATGAGTTTTTTAACTCATTACTCAAGCTGGGTATAGAGGGTGGCTGAAATCCAGAGTCAGTTCTCTTTTCTGACCAATTATAAAGAGCCTCATCTTCTGGTGAGTATTCATATGGCACACAAATATCCTCACATTCTGAGACATAGCTCTTTCCCAGATCTCCTTGACCCCAGCCTTCGAGTCCTGTTCCTCTCAAGTCTCTTGTTTGTGTCTGGCCAAATAATCACTGTGCATTCAGTGATGTGCATTCATAGTTCTCTTTCTATGAAAAGAGAAAACATAATTGCCAATATAAGCTCTGTTCACTGGTCATTAAGGACCACTCTGAGTGGGCTGTAATGCTGCTGTGTTCATTTCGAGCTACCAAAAGTATATTGTCTGGTGCTAGCTATAAACTAGGCTCAGGATTTTCCTCTTCAGCCAACTGGTTATGATCCATTCCCTGGAGATCAAAGGTATGGGTTGAAGGATAGTTGGAGGTGCAATGGAAGTAGAGAGCTAGGTAAACTACTTTGAAATATATTTTTTAAAAAAAGATTAATTGGTGGATACATAGAGGAATGGACCAGTAATGTGCAATAATATAAATAAATAAAATGTAGCAAAACTGTTAATTGTAGAATCTAGATTTTGGGAGTATGGATGTTCATTGCCCAAGTCTCTTGATTTTTTTGTATGTTTGAAATTTTTTTTTAAATGTTGAAAAATAGGTTCACTGGGAATATTAACACCTGTTCGTTCAGCTGAGTTGTGATTCCCAGAGCTGTTAGAGCTCAATTTTTTACATATTACCACTACTTGGTGATGAAGGGTTGTCAGGCATACCCTACATCAGGGTATGTTGGATCAGATAGCACCCAGTTTGTGATGATAATCCAACTCTCATGGTCATTTGCTGTACACAGTCAGGTATATAATTTCTATCTGCCTCAAGCAAGCTACAGTCTCAAGAGGAAAATAGTAGTGATTTTCCCTGTAGGATTTTATTTCACTCCAAAATCTTAAGGAGCTACATGTGATTCCTCTATCTAGACTTTTTACAGGCTTCACACAGCATCTCAGTCTGCCACAAATCCTTCAGCACCATTGGATTCTTTGGGTCATCAGGGCTAGAGGCCAGAGGAGCTTAGACAAACTAAAGTTTTCTTATTCTGGATTTGACTCAAATCAAGTAACCCTCCCAGGTTACTTAGTCACTGGGTTGGACTGTGGGTTACTCAGTAAATGTGATATATGTTGCCTTAAAAATCCAGAATGATCTGCTACATATTGTACCCTATTTCTTAAAACTAAGACTGCAAGTTATTTTTTCCAAGTTATTTTTCATTTAAAAAAATAAAAGCTTTTTTAAAAATTTTATTTATTTATCTTTAAAGGGGGAAAGAGAAGGAGAGGAGAAAGAGAGGGAAACATCAATGTGTGGTTGCATTTCACGCACTCCCTGCTGGGGACCTGGCCTGCAACCCAGGTATGTGCCCTACACTGGGGATCAAACTGGTGACCCTTTGGTTCGCAGGCTGGCATTCAATCCACTGAGCCACACCAGCCAGGGCTTATTTTTCATTTTGAAGGTGACATCTTAACATTCTCCAGGCCACTGGATTCCCAAACACACTTCCTTGAGGTAACACATTGAAATTTTTGTGGTTTTTTTCCACAAAAGTGCATATATCTTATCAAGGAATTGAAGATACCTGCTGCTTCCTGCTCACCAGTATTGTCAGAATGAATGCCATCAATGTATTGGATCAAAGTAATATCCAATAGGATGGTGATATAATCATGACCATAAAGACCAAAGTATGACCCAAGGCTGAACTGAAGTAGCCCTGAGCCAAGAGAATAAAAAGCAATTATCTCTCCTGTTCTCTCTTATTGAAAGAGAGAAAAAGGCAATTTCTAGATCAGTAGCAACTTATCAGGAAACTGAGAATTTGTTGATTTTTCTCCAGTAAAGAGATCATGTTTGAATCAGTAGCTACAGTTAAAATTACCATCTGAATAAGCTTATGGTAATCCAATAAAATCATCCAAGACACACTTCAAGCAAGTGAGTGAAATGGAGATGTGATGAGAATAATCACTTATAAATATTTTGCTTTTGATGGTACCTAGTCACTGAAATTTCCCCAAGGGTTGTGATATTGTCTTTAGTTCATAGTTTTGAACTAAAGGAGAGGAAATCCCCAAGAACTTCCATTTGGTCCTTTCTACCATAGTAGCCTAACTTCATAGGTCAGAGAGCAATGTATACTTTTATATAAGTAGCTACATATCTCTACTCCCACTATAAACTCAAGAACTAGGAAAATAACAGGATGGATTTGAAGACCCATTGGGCCACTGTGAGAAAAATGGTAGGCACTTAGTTCTCCCTCCAGACTGGTGGACCACAGTGGAACTTGGGTTTCTTAGAAATTAACTTTGGCTTAGACCCAATAAGTAATAATTATTGAGAGATCTGGGTATTTTTCTTTCCCCAGTTTCAGTTACCATGGTAAATAAGCATGAGTCTTTCTCGGGAAGACTAGGAAAAACAATTACTGTATGCATCTAAGTTATCACAGGTCCTTTTCTCAAGGGTTCCAGATCTCTCCTTCATTCAAGGGGTCCTGGGACATTAAACTGACTCAGAAATGGAAAAGGGGTAAAAGGTCATGAATCTTCATTTTGATAGCTTATGTCAGGACTCTTTTTTTTTTTTTTAAGATTTTATTTATTTTTAGAGAGAGGGGAAGTATGGGAGAGAGGGAGAGAAACATCGATGTTCGAGAGAAACATCGACTGGCTGCCTCTCACGCTCCCCGACCTGGGGACCTGGCCTATAACCCAGGCATGTGCCCTGACTGGGAATCAAACCGGTTACCCTTAGGCAGGCCGGCACTCAACCCACTGAACTCCACCAGCCAGGACTGTCAGAACTATTTGTATATCAAAAGTTCTTTTTTCCCAGTTATACAGTTTAAGTAGAATCTTAGTGGGCTGTCTGTTTTGGTCCTGAGCAGCCCATGTTAGGCACTGTCAGAGTTTCCTGTGGGTCTAGTACAGCTGCCTATTATCATAGCCACCCATACTCACCATTCTCTGTTGGCTAAGAGTGCGCCACTCAAAGTTCTCTGCCACTCTAGATGTGATTATCTACATTGATGTTGAGGAATGCATTTCAGTAGCAGAATATTTCGCCTCATCCCCAGCCTACAGAGGACAGTTACTACGGTTCCTTTTAAAAATATAGGGCTCTCCTCACCAGTGTACTTTTCTAGGCTGTAATGAAGTGCATTTTTTTTTAGCTTTCTTGAGTGATTTAATTAAGAAAGGGGTGAATGAGTCATAAATCCACTACAAAATTCCACAATACTAAAATCTGTGGATTTCTTTGTCATACCAAAGAGTTTCTGGTATCTCAACTTCATGTAGCACAAGCCACGCCAGATTTCAATCGACCAATCAAGCAGTTAGATCCTCTAAAATTAAATAAGTTTAGGCCAATGTAAAATTGTGTCCCTAATCTCTTGAACTCCATGTTCACATATATGATCCATGTTTTTTTAAAATAAATTAGCAAAATCTTGCAATTCTTTTATTAAGATTAGATTTTGTTATTGGTCTCCTGCGACATGGGACTATTTGACTCCACTTATTTGCCTGGATGTAATGAGAGAAGATAGAAGAGGGTATAAACAGAACTGGCACTCACTTGTCAGGAAATTATCTTAAGTGAGATAATAGAAAAGGCTTCAAACAGGGCAGGAATAGGCATATCAGCCAGAGGCAGGGAAGAGACCTAGTGGGTTTGAAGTACTTGGTATTGGCCAGATCCTCCCATTTACCTATTCCAATTCTCCTGGTACCACCCTTTCCAAATTGATGCCTTAACTTTTACTTTTACATAAAAGATTAAACAAGACTATGAATTCAACTTGTGTTAATCCAATAATCCGCTCAGCACTACATGAAGACATTATTTTAGGGCAGTCATAGGAACTCCCTGGTTCTCTAACCATGCCTTGAGATAAGAATTTAAAACCCAGAGATTTTCATTTTCTTTAAGCATGGTTAGAAATAGCCAGCCCAAGTCACAGTCTTTATATCCTTATGCCCTTCACACGGCCTATCATAGCAGTCACTTTGAGCACTAAGGCATTGTCTTTAATATGTACTTTAGGCGACCACAGATGATAGTTGAAGTAATTGTTCACGCCTGTGTACCATAAACCATGCCAGCAATCCAGTCTCTGGAATGCATGATCTACCTGACTCCAGGAGGTGGACAAGCAGTTCAGCTTTGTGCCCCCGGGGGTCTGCAAGGGATCGAGACACCCTGGGGAAGCGCAGGTGTGGGCGCTCCTGGATCTGAGAGTTGCTGTCTGGAGCCAGCTGAGGAGGGAGCAGGGCTCTGAATCCCTCAGAGTCCATCCGGGGCTATCATGGATGGGGGAAATAAACACAAGTCGGGGCAAACACTTCTCTGTTTGCCAGGAGAGGGGGCATGGCTCTTCCCTCTAGGGCAGAGAAGGCCTCGAACCTGCATCCAAAGGCTTTTATTGAGAACCAGATGCTCAGGGGTATGGATGCAAAGCTCATCAATTAATGTAAAAAGGCTATGTTTACAGAAAACAAATAGAGATCGTGGGTAACAATTGGAGGAGCAATTAGAGATTGCTAGAGATCTTCCTCAGGTCAGGGTCTATGAATAATGTAAATCTCCTTCCCATTAAGAGTCGGTTATCATTGCTTTTGAAGGAAGAATAAAGCACACTTAGAGGAAGTTACTTCTAGGCCTGATTGTTCCCAGGCACCACAAGATCCAGTTTAGAGCTGTACCTGCCTTTAGTATCTTTTCAAGCCTGAACCAGGCAGGCGCGCAGGACCGGGCCACCAACAAATCAGGAGACTTCTTTCAGATAGAATGAGGACTCTGGCCACGTCCAAGCTGAGCCGAGGGGTGTGGGCCTTTTTGCCCTTTCTCCGTGTCCCCCAAGTCCTTGTCTGTTGCCCATACCAGCCGATGTCTGTCTTAAGTCGTCTCTCCTCGTGAGGGAACTTACCCATCATCAACAACTGACCATCAAAGGGCCAAGCAGGGGGATGTGAGGGAGACAGGGGCCGCGCCCCTGCCAGGGGGACAGCTTTCGTCTCCTCAGTGGCCTGTTTTCCCAAAGCCTCCTTGATTAGCTCCAGCCTTGGGGCCCTCTTGCCTGTCAGCGAGGCTACAGTCCCTGAAACCAGGCGGGCCATTTCCCAACAGTATCTGAGCCATTGTATTCCAGGGAGGGAAGGTAGGTAAAAAATTGTGATCAGCCAATAAAGACGTACTAGGAAATACCACTGGACTGTAATTCTTATCTGATTAATGTTTTTCCCAAACCCCATACCTACTCTTTTCTTCTCATTATAAAAATGTTGGCTTGAGATGAGGTATTATGAGTCTTTAGGGTATGTAACCCTCTGTCTTCTCTGCTTCTGAATAAAACTCCCAAATAGATTCAATCCTTTTCTCTACTTATTGGTTCTTGTAGTGACAAGCAGCACGAATGTGACTTTTCTGGTTTCGTTTTCTGGCAGCTCTGGTGGGTTACCTTCAGGACTCTCCCGTAAGCCTGGGCACCGTATTTTGCCGTGCGTAAAGTGCTCCCACGTATACTGTGTACCCACGTTATGGCCCAAACTATCAGGGGAAAAAAACCTTTCATTTTAATTTTTTAGTTCAATTTCTTATTTATTTATATTTAGAAACAAAACAGATTATCATAGTCCAGGGTATTATTTCACATACAGATATTGTTCTTGCTTTCTACAGTTACATTTTTAATGCTAGCATAAATAAAAGAATTAAAAACATTTAGATAGGTACAGAATTAGTACTACCCATGTATAATGTGCACTCCTTATTTTTCCCTCAATAAATTTGGGCAAAAAAGTGTGCATTATACACGGCACAACATACTAATTGGCGGGGAGTCCCGCTGGCCACCTGCACTGGGGGCCCCTGGGGTGTGCATTTGCAGACTCCCTGGCAGCTGCAAGTGGCTTCACCTGGGGACTCTCTGCTCCAATTCTTAGCACTCCCCACCGCCTTCACTTTCAATTAAATCATTACCCTTTCTGGTTCAGGACTGCAGTCCCGGATTAACTAAGGTGCCTTCTGGTTTGTGTGATATTACAGAGCTCTGTCTGGTAGATTGGGGAGGAAGCCTCCATCCTGGGGAACAGATCTTTGGGGTGAATTTCTTCTACTTTGTATGATACTACAGAGCTCTGTCTGTAGAATGTGGCTGAGGGAGAGCCTTCTTTCCAGGAAACAGCCCTTTGGGGTGAATTCTGGCTGATTGGTTGACCTATGCTTATGAACCTAAGAAAATGTTTCTTTGTTTTAATACTGCTTGGCTTATGTATAATCCGGACTCAGGAGAACACTGGCCATTGAACAGGTCTTTAAACTACTGTACTGTATTGCAATTAGAGGTGCTTTGTTAAAGGTCAGGGAAATGGGAAAATGGTCCAGAGGAAAGGGAATTTGCCTGTGGCAGATAGCAGAAGCTCAGAAGAGAGGGACCAGGAAGATCAGGAGAGCTGCTACAAGCATGGCCAGGGTTACATGGCCATTTCAGCTCCTCGGATCCTCCTCCTTACTAGGCTGAGGGAACCGGAGGAGGTAAACCTGAACTGAACTCTCCATCCCAGACCCCTCAGAGAACCAAAGTTGGTGGAGGACAAACCCCTCCTGGGGTTGGGCAATAAATTGCAAGAGAAAAGGCCACTGGAAAAATGAGTGCCCCAAGCAAGGGAAAAGAAGGTCTGAGAACTTGGGTAAAACCAACAGTGGGGGAACAATCCGTAGACCCTTTTGATTGATACCAGAGTGACAAATTCCGGGGTCAATAGGCTTCTAACTAAACTGGAACTGGAATTTCTGGAAGCACTGGAAGCCATTTTATTTGTTTGTTTGTTTGTTTGTTTGTTTGTTTGTTTGTTTTAAGACATTAGAATGTGCTGTGGAAGATAACCGTTTTCCTCTTCTGGGAAGGAACCTGAAACCCTGTACTCAGATTGCTTTCTCTCCAGAAGAACAACAGCTCCACCTACAGGTCCCTCCAGAGCACTCTAGGCAGTTCTTTAGAAAGAAATTGAGAATTAGGACCAGGAATCTTGGGTCAAGCTGTTTGAGGACTGGCAAATAGACTTTACCAAGTCGCCAAGTGTCCAAGGACAGAAATAATTTGATAGTCTTTATTGAGTCCTTTCAGGATGGGTAGAAGCTTATCCTACTAGAACTGAGAAATCCTCAGAGGTAGTGAAAGCTCCACTGAAAGAAATAATTCTTCACTAGGGCCTACCTGGCAGCATCCAGAGTGATAATATCCCTGCTTTTTTTTTTTTTTTTTTTTTTCAGAAATTTCACAGAAAGTTAGTACAACAAATTTTTAGGAATCAAGTGGAGACTCCACACAGTGCGGAGACCTCAGGCTTCTGGGAAAGTAGAGAAGATAAATCACACCTTGAAGAAAATATACCCAAATGATGTCAAGAACCTCATCTTCGTTGAGGTCAAGTTTTACTTATTGCCTACTCAGAATAAGGGTGGCACCTCAAAGTGGGATTCAATTGAGCCTTTATGAAATTGCGTATGGGCAATCATTTCAGGCTATCATTTGGGCAGGAAACATACGCAGATCAAGAAGTGAAGGTAAAGTACTATGTACAGACCTTAGCTGTGATGAATGACCTTGCCTGTATTGGAGATCTCTGCACAAGTTTGCTACATTCCTTTGAGCCTGGAGATAAGGTGCTACTTAAGACTTGAAAGACATGATCTCCAGAAAGCCGACTAGAAGAGAAGTGGATTGGACGTTGGGTATTTATAACTGGGGTCCTATGGTAACTCGAAAGGACAAGGAAATGTTGTCTTTAAAAATCACTAATGTAGCCCGAGCTGGAGAGTGTGTAACTTCTGTCAACTGTACTAAAAACTGTTTTATGCTTTCAGCAGATGTGGCGATGAATTGTAACACCATCACTAATGTATCTCATGCCTTTAATCATGTCACATTGCCTGCAGGATGGTTTCTGATGTGTGGAAGTGTTACAGTAGAATGAGCAGCCAGAGGGGAAATAAAGGAAGGGGCCCCACCATTGCAATCTAACAAAGAACTTAATAATACAGGAGGCTAAAAGCAAGGGAAACATGTCTTACCCGTTGACCCAGTAATTCTGAGCCTGGTCCGATAAAGCTGCCAGGCATTCCAAATAACACAAGTAAACTACGATAGTACAGGGAGAGGGAAGCCCTTGAAAGTCTGTGTGTATCATCCCCACTAGCTGGGAAAGGAAAACCTTGAGGCTGTGTATTCATCCCAAGGCCTGGAATGGGTCACTACAGTGACCAAAGAAAAACCTATAAAACAACTTTGGTTAACTGTCTGCCTCCCATCACATATGCAAAATGAACAAATAGAGTCTGGAGAAAGATAAGGATTTGGGCTAACAGACCCCTCTACCTGCATTTGGGTAGTCGCATCTCCTCCACAAAGCTGGCGCTACCTTTACCCATCAATCAATATGTAACTTCTTCACTATCACCCCACCATCTATATAAGTCCTCAGAACAAAGGACTCATTCTCTTGACCCTACGATCTCTTTGTGTCACGTGGGGACTTCTGGCTACCAGGCCGCTGGCCACCCAGGTTCTGGTCCCCTAGTGTCTGGCCACCCTGCTTTTGCTCTCCCATTAGAACTTAGCACTAATAAATGTTGCCTGAATGCTATTAGGCTTATCGATCTGTAATTCTTTACTGAGTTGGCAAGAAGAACCGAGTTTCTGAGAGTTTCTCTCATAACAGAACGGCTGTTTATTCAACAGCAAAATGGTTCCTTCATATGAAACTAATCTCATAGAAATGAGATCATTAAAAACTAACAGTGGGGAATGATAGGGGAACTCAAGTGTTAAAGATTTTAGCTGTAGTTATCATTGATAGACTTAAGTGATTAATGCAGGTGGAGAGCCGTTGTTCCAGGAACTGGAGTACATGACCTACATGACTCCAGGAGGCTGACAAGCAATTCAGCCTTTGTGCCCCATGGGGTCTGCAAGTGATCAACATGGTATCTGAGCCACTGTGTTCCAGAAAGGGAGTGTCTGTGAGGCAGATTAAAACCAAAAAAAAATTTTGTTTTATTTGTTTATTTTTAGAGAGGGAGAAAGGGAGAGAATATATCGATATATGAGAAAAACATCAATTGGCTGCCTCTTACACATGCCCCAACTGGGGACCTGGCCTGCAATCGCACGTGCCCTGACCAGGAACAAAACTGATGACTTTTCGCTTTGTTGGAGGTCACCCAACCAACTGAGCCATACCAGCCAGGGTGCAGATAAAGGATTCTTGATTAACAGATAAAGAAGTACTAGGAAAATAGTCACTGAACTGCAACTCTTATCTGATTAACCTTTTAAACAAACCCGTTACCTACCTTTTTCTTCTCCTTATAAAAGGATCAGCTTGAGTCAAGATGTTAAGATGGTTTTTAGGTGCATAACCCACTGTCTTCTCAGATTGTTGGTATCTGAATAAAGTGCCCATAAAGATTCAATCCTTGTCTCTACTTATTGTTCTGGTAGTGACAGGTAGCACGGATGCTGACTTTCCCAGTTTCAGTCACAGTTGGTATTAGCATTATTTGTTTCAGCCAACAGAATCTACTCTAGTGTGTTTTAATTTATTGAAGAATATTGTCTTAAGAATGTCTAAGAATTTTTGGGTGATAATGCAGCCAGGAGGAACCCAGCCTCATCGTGGACAATCCAATGGAAACTCACTGCTATCATGACCTGTTATAGACATGTATGAGGCTGGAAACCAGACAGTAGGAAGGAACTCCAGCACAGCTTTCCCCAAAGAAATCAAATGCTTCCGCCACGTATCATGTACGACCACTTCTCACGTAGCTTACTTAAAGCATCTAATCCAGCACAAGTGTATTTACTTAGATGAACTAACCAGGGTCTGGGGTTTCTCACTTCAGTGGGAAACCATGCTAGAAGGGGATGCGATGGCTATTAACTGACCTACTTTTTATTCCTGTGATAATCAGAAACACTTTTTGCCCAGTAAATATACTCCCGAATGTCTATCCCCTGGAAACAAAGGCACTAACATGTAAGGACCTATGTAATGGTGTCTATTACAGAAGCTTTTATAGAACCCAAAATCCATAAACAAAGTGAAGGCCCAACACTAAGACTATGGTTGAATTAATTACAGTCCATGCATGTCTCTGCTATTGTTAACAAGAAAGAAATAGGGTTCTGTGAGGTGATTTGGAGAAACATCCTCTGGCCATTGCTGACTGAGAAAAGCAAGATGAAGGAAAATGTACATATAATCTTGTTTTCGTTTAAAAAATTAACAGAAAACTGTATACATACAATGCATATATGCGTGTTATTATATAAACATAATAAAAACTATAGAAAAAGATACGCTAAGTTTAGAACTTGGGTTATCTTAGTAGGAGACACTTAGGAGATACAGGGTGATGTGTGAGTACGTGTGAGGGAAGGGAGGACTGTACCAAGGAGGAAAGCGGGAAGGAAGAGGACTGCATTTCAAAATGACATGATGGGCTCTGGGAAGGTGGCAGTGGCAGCATCAGCAGAGTTTTTTAATCTCTAAAAGTCTCTGCATAACAACAGCTAAACAGAGAGTAAAACCAAAGCACATGGAAAACATTTATAATAAGGGTTGCCAGATTTAACAAATAAAAATACAGGATTTCCAGTTAAATAATAAATAATGTTTTATTATAAGTATATCTCAAATATTGCATGAAAATAGAAAGGCTAGACCTAAATGGAAAGGAGGACAGTGCCAGAAAACCCCAGAAAGCAAGCCACCGTATTTTTGAACACTACACAAAAACAACAGAAGAGGGAGCTCTATGAAATTACAAAAGCTTTCCTGAACTCCATCTTATTTCTAAGTCCTAAAAATCACACAAAAGTCCTAATTTCACACAAAACTAAGAAACTGAATAATATCAAGGTCAAATCCCATACAAAATTATTATAAGAAAAATAGAAGAAGAGTAACATCCCAAAAAGACAATGAAAGTATGCCAAAAAGATATGTCCACAAAAGAAATAAGAATTGTAGTGTACTATTTCAACGTTAATATAATTTTTAAAATGATAGAAACACATACACAAAAAGAACACATAAAGCAGAACTGGGAAAAAATCAGAAATGAGGTGACAGAACTCAATAGAGAATAAGAATCAAAAGGAAAAATAACTTCATAGATAAAGGCTAACCTAGAAAGACTAGAAGAGCAAGTAAATGCAACAGATCAAACCTGAAGAGAAATAGAAAATGAAAAAGAAGGGTGTTTTTTTTTAAATCAAAAAGGAATGAAGACAGAAAAAGAGAAGGGAGATCAAACATACAGGTAGTCGAAATTCCTAAAGGAAGAAACCAAATCAAGGGCATAGAACAAATGCTACATTATATAAATTAAAAAATGAAACAACACAGACAACATGAAAAATTTTCCTGAAGATGAAAAAGATTTGAAACTGCATATTGAAAGTACATACAACATAACTGAGACTCTTGACCCAGAATAATCAATACTGCACATATTCTATTAAAATTATTGGTCTTAAAAGAAACAAAATTTCTCTGTATATCTGATACAGAGCATGTGGTTTTTAAGGAAAAAAATAGATTATCCTCAGAATTTTTGACAATTCTTGATGCCAGAAAAAACAGAAAGAAAAAAAGTTATATAGACACTCAAGGAAAGAAAGTATGAAACAAAGATTTTATCTCTCAAAATTAACTTTCAGATATAGAGCGCACAAACTGTCACCAGCAGAAACTGGTCACCTTCAGAAGATGATGGGGAACAAAATCACAGGATATAATCCTCTTGAGCCCATTCTGGAAAATTCTATCAGAGAAAAAGCTTCAGACTACCAAGTAACTAGAGAGACATTGATATAAGGATAGTGTTAGGCATTCAATATACAATTACCTGTAAAACTATGAATAAATGAGAGCTAAGAAATAGAGTATTATATATAATGTATACATACTCCAACAATGTATATGTAATGTATAGGTACTCTTCTTTATTTGGAGTACAATTGTAATGTATATGTATTCCACTTTATTGAGATATAATTCGCAGGCCATATAGTTCACTCATTTAAAATGTACAATTTAATGGATTTTAGAATATTTTCAGAATTGTGCATCCATCACAACAATCAAATTTAGAAGGCAGTCAAAATACAGAAAAGGTTACATAAAAGTTCGTCTTTAATTGGAATTATAAATATTAATATGAACTCATGAATTATGTGTCCATTGGAAAAGCCTAAAGACAATGAGCAACGATGCAGCAATGTGCATCCCTTTGCACTCAGACTGTGGTCTTGGAATATCACTTCTAACTAAAAGAAATGAGGACTTCTGAAGAATGGCTGATACCAAGGGTGGAGCAAAAAATGTACAGGGTAAACCTGGAGCATCATGTAACACCCGATTGCAAGGCAGCTTCTAAAGACTACTGGGATTATGTCAAAAGGACTCAGGAGCTAGCTTGAGGCTCTTGTTGGCCTTAAAACTTTTTGTGCTTTAATAACGATAATTTTTTTTTATTGCAATGGGTTAAAAGTCATAAAATACATCTAAATCTAAAAGTTTATAATGATAGCCTTAAAAATAGGAATTAGTCACCTTTAGAGGATGATAGGAACCAATTTATTATTTTGAAACTGGTAAATAAAAGGAATAAATATAACATTTGTCCTGCTTTTCTATATGAACTTTACTACCACATGACACACCAGTGGATGAGGGAATGTGTGTGTTTTCATAAAACTATTCCAACTGAAAAATGAAACAGAAACGACAGTATCAGAATATCAACATTTGGCACCCCTCACCCCAGTGAATAACAGACATATACATTACCCATCTGTGAAGATGAAAAATGACAACCAGACAATGTGTGCCTCCTGTGGCCTTGCCAGATAATACTTAAAATTTTTGCCAAAGAGATCAAAGTGTATCTGATTCATCAGAGGACAGAAGAATACACTGAACTGCACCAAGAGTATTCAAATAACAAAATCCAGCCTGTGGCAGATTGTACTAGTCAAAAATCCCGTAAGCAAAGGAAAGGCTGGAAGAGGAGCCTACAGATTAAAATATATTTACATGATATACTTTTTGACGGGGTAGAAGTAAACTATAGTGTCTAGGAATAAACATTTGGGTGATAAAACTATTTTCTTTAATGTAAGAATACAGTCCCTGTAAGAGCAAGGATGGTAGTTCCTTATGGGAAGAGGGCATGTATGAATGGGGTGGGGCACACGGAAGGGGCTTCGGAACTGGCTAGCAGAGTTCTACTTTTCTTTTTTTATTTGGACGGTGCTACATTTAAAACACTTCAGTATGCCATGTAGCTTATTTGAATATTTTATTTGTGGTATTCTGCAATGGTGTTTGATTTTATAATAAAACATATTCTTAAAAACTTCCAATACTTTAATTGTATTCCAGACCAGTTAGGGCACGTTCTCTGGAGGCGAGGCCCAGGCATCAGTGTTCTTTAAAGCTCCCTGGTGATTCCAAAGTGCAGCCAAGTTTGAAAACCAGCATGTAAGAGGAATGGCACGTCATTGTGCTCAGTGTCAGGAACCTGGGTTCTAGTTTCCACTTAGCCACCAATGGAGCTGTGTGACCTGGAGCAAGAATTTTAACCTCTCTGGACCTCAGGGGTCAATATGTTACTTACCCAAAATTGGGATTGGACAGGTTGGCTTTTAAAGTCCCTATGAGTTCTAGAGCCTGATAATCTAAATAAAAAGAAAGAGAAATTATATTAGAATGATTTAATTGCATAAAACTTTTAACAACTGTATATATGGGCACATTTATGCATTCATATGAAAAGTGTGTGTGTGTGTGAGCGTGCACGCATGTGTGTATCACTCAGAGTCTGGCATGAAAAAGAATTCACCATATATAGTTTAATGAAGGGATTTAATGGAAGAACTATAAACAGAGGTGTGGGCAGGATTACTGTACTCACAGACTCACAGAAATGAAAAGCTATCCCATCTCCCCTCTCCCCAAGCTTGAAGAACAAGAGGAAGAATCGTGTTACTGGAGCCCAGCAAGAGCTGGAGCTCTGGAGGAGTCACCCAACAGGAGCTGTGGTTGTAGAAGGACACAGCCACTCAGCCGTTCATTTGCATGGCTATGTAGAGGACTATACCACAATGCATTCACCTGTTCCACTCTTGGTGGATATTTGAGTTATTTCCAGATTTTAGTCCTCATAAATAATGTTGTTAAAGTATTCTTGGACCTGCTTCCTGGTGAACATATGCATACATTTCTGTTGGGTATATACATAGGAGTAGAATTGCTGGGTCATAGCATATATGAATCTTCAGCATGGGCTGCCAAACTGTTTTTCAAAGTGTGTGTACCAATTTACATTCTCACTCACATTCCTCTTGCTACATAGTCTCATCAACACTTGCTAAAAGAGAAAGACAAAGTGGGAGGACCTACACAATCAGGTATAAACATTTATTATAAAACTATAGTAACTGAGACAGTGTGGTCTGGGTGAAAAGATAGAAAATAAGCCAGTGGAGAAGAGTAGAGTCCAGAAACAGTACTACACAAATATGGATACTGAATCAATCACAAAGGTAGCATTGCAGAGCAATAGAAAAAAAAAGATAGTGTTTTCAGTAGATGGTACTGTCAATTGAATTTAACTACCTCCCAAAAGAAACTTGATGCTACTTCCCACCACACCCAAGAATCATTTCCAGTTGGACTGCAGATCTAAATACGAAAGGTGAAACATTTAGAAGAGAGCATGGGAGAGTATCTCCATGACCTTGCGGGGAGGGTAAAAATTTCTTGAACAGGACCCAGAAAGCTTTTAGCGAAGAAAGATTAATAAACTGGATTTCATTGAGATTGGGGACTGCCGTCCACTAAAGAGCACCATAGAAAGTATAATAGCATATAAGCCATATAGTGGCAAAGATATTTGTAACACATTATCTTAGTTTAGATTGCCTTAGACTGGGTAGCTCAAACAATAAACACTTATTCTCACAGTTCTGGAGATCCAGGGTGAGACTCTGCTCTCTGATCCATAGGGAGGCAGCTTCTCTCTGGGTCCTCACATGGCAGAAGTGGTAAGGGCTCTCTGAGGTCTCTTTTTGAAGGGCCTTAATCCCATTCATGAAGGCTCCCCTCTCAATACCTTACCGCCTCCTGCAGTCCCTACCTCCTGATGCCATCACATTGACAATTAGGATTTCAAGATGTGAATTTGGGGGGGACACAAACTTTCAGGCCATAACACACATGTAACTGACAAAGGATGATTATTCAGATTATAGAAAGAACTCTTAGAATGAAAAATATAACAATCCAAAGGAAAAATGATCAAGAGACTTGAATAGGCATTCCACAAAAAAAGAATATCTAAATCATCAATAAACATATTAAGGGTACAACCACATGCAAAATATGAGATATTATCTCACACCCACCAGCATGGCTAAAATTAAAATGACTGACAATAGAGTGTTGGAGAGAATATCAGTGAGAACTTTCATGCGTATAAGTTGATACAAATTGAAGTGAAAATAAATTGAAAGTTTAAAATATACTATGATTCAGCAATTCTACTCCTACTCCTATACTCCAGAAATGTATACATATGTGCTCCAAAAGACACATAAAATAATATTCACAAACAAAATTTTTCTTAATAGACAAAAATGGGAAAAACCCAAATGTCCATTAATAAGATCAATCAATAAATTAAGATATACTCATGAAATGAAATAATATGCACCAGTGATTATGAACAAACCAATGCTACACCAACGTGAATCAACCTCATACTTACAATGTTGAGCAAAAGAAGCCATACACAAAATAATACATATTGTAGGATTCCTTGTATATAAAGTACAAAAACAGGCAATCATAACCTATGGTGCTAGATATCAGGACAGTGGTTCAAACTGGGGAAGACAAAAAGGGAAGTTATTGAGAAAGTACATAGAGGGGTTTCTGGGCTGCTGGTGTTGTTCTATTTCTTGAGCTGGGTGGAGTTTCCTGGGTATATTTATTTTTGGTGGTTTATCGAGTTACACACTTTTGAATGTTTGTATGTATGTTATATCTCAATTATAATTTTATTAATGAAAAACATATATATACAACAATGTTCATCATTGCATCGTTCATAAAGTCATTGGACTTACCCATTGTGGTATTCATTAAATAAATTGGGGTACATCCATGAAATTAAATACTGTGTTGTCATTTAAAATAATGTCTATGGGAAACTTTCAGAACATCTTGATAAGTGGAAAAAGCAGTTTACAAAATAGTATATTCAGTGCAAGTACATTTTTTAAAAAAAATGTATGTATGTGTATGTGTTTTTGGTATGTTTGTGTGTGTTCAACTACATTAACTGGAAGGATTCACTCCAAAACTCCATATTAATAATGGTTGTCTCTGAGTGGTGTTTTTATGAGCTTTGCTTTTTTTTCCTTCCTGAGTTATTTGATTTTGCTACAATAAACATGTTCTACTTAGGTTTAAAAGTGTTTTTTAAAAAAGGAAATCTATTCAGAATTAAATATTCCTTTATATGTTCCCTGATTCTATCAGAGTAATCTTTTATTCTCCCCATGGTATCTGAATTAGGCAAAATGGAAAAATCAATCTGCTAAGCAAAGCATTAAACTAAGATTCTGAAATGGCTTCAGCTCGAGCTTTCCTGTTGTGTGATCTTGTTTCTCCCATCTGATCTCTCTGAACCTAATATTCCTTTCCCAGTGTTCTGCTGAAACCTGAATTTAAAACTATTCTGTTTCTCTGCATATTTTCTCAGTGTTTGGCTTTTTCCCTCTGTCTATAAGGTACACAGCCACAAAACCTTCATCCATAAACCAGAGTAGGTGGTTTATTTTTTTTAAGTAATAATAATCCTACTAGATCCTGAATGTGAAGTGCCTACTATTTGTCAGACAGAGTGATAAATGTTCAACATTAAGTAATCCTGATACCACTAAGAAGTAGGTATTTTTATATCTATTTTACAGATGAATAAACTGAAGCTCAAACTGGTTAAGCAACTTGGCCAAATTTACCTGCTTAGTAAGTAGCAAAACCAAAATTCAGAAGCAGGGAAGGGCCATGGAAGAGGGCGGACCTGTAAACCTGTCCAGGATAGAGATTTGGGTCATAAGTACTTTGAATCTTCAGTACCCAAGGTTACCTTCCTTTGGAAATTCATTATTGGGGTGATGAGAGTGGAAAATGTCAGCAATAAATCATTGGGAGAATCTGGCTATCTCCAGGAGTCTCTGGTTGTCTTTGACCCTGGAGGCCCCACTCCATGTTAAGGCCCCTTTTTTGGTAAGTGTGCCCACCTCTGGGATGGACAGAGCAAGATCCTGAAACTATCAGACCCCCACGTCCCTTGGCTGGTCCAAGGAAATGACTTAGCATGGAGTGAGGACTGTCTGGAATACTTGGCTACTGAGATGTCAGTTTTGATAGATGCATCAGGCTATCGTCCACAGTATTACGGACACTCAAGATGCTGGCCATTAAATGCCAGAAAATGTTCAAGGCTGTGCCTAAATATCTGGCATCATGCCAAAACCAAAATGGAGGCTGTCATCTTCCAATCCTTGCTTTCTCAGCTATGAGTTGCAAGTACCCCCAGAGATATAACCACATAAATGAAGATATTTTAATTGAGGGTAGAGAGCTAGGAAGCAGAGGCCTAAAGTAGTGGTTCTCAAACTTGAGCTTGCATCAGAAGCACATGAAGCGCTTGTTAAGACACAGTTTGCTGAACTCTATCCCCAGAATTTCTGATTCAGTAGATATGAAGTGGGGCCCAATCATTTGCATTTTAACAATTCCCAGGTAATGCTGAGGCAGCTGATCCAGGAACACAACTTTGAGAATCATTGGTCTAAGAAATTGGTACAACAGATCACATTAGGTTGTAATGGCAGCCCTTTGCTTCAGGGTCAGAGTGAGGAGGGAGATTTTAAAAGTGCTAGGCTGGATCAGACAGAGAAGAGAAATGCCAGGACACTATAGTGTCATTGAAACCAAGAAACAAGCAAATTTCAAGGAGGAATAAAGTGAGAAGTCACATAGGAAGAAAAGGCAAATGGTCCATTGGGTTTGGCATCCTGGAGGCCATGAGTGACCCCGGGGAGAAAAGTTCCACTGGAGTGGTTGGACAGAAGCCCGGCTGCCATGGCTTTTAAGTGAAGTAACTGGCAACAGTCCTTGTGGATCACTCTCTCAAATAGTCTGGCTATAGAACAATGGAGTTCTCTGGAGAGGATTTGACTTGAGCAAGTACTGAAGGAAATGTGCTGTGAGTGAAGAAGACATTGAAGATACAGGGAAGGAAGGAGACTGTGAGTGAACAGATGCCTAAGAAAGTGTGAGGAATTCCCAAGCCTCATGGAGGGAGAAACCATTTTCACTGAGGCAGGAGGGAAGGGGCCAGGACAGGTGAAGAGAGGTTTTAGTTTGTAGGTGGTTGGGAAAGGAGTTGGGAGAGTCCTTCCCTGATGGCCTCAGTTTTCACAGTGAAATAGGCAGGTCCTTTGTTGAGAGGGAGTAAATGGGGGAAAGGATTTGAGGAAAGAGCAAAGAGGTTAGACTGACTGCTGGAAAGATGGGAAAGGCATAACTTCTGATATACGGAATGTTTAATGAGTAGGTCTGAGGGACCAGATGAAACTGAAGACTATGATTGGAAATCAATAGGAAATAAGTGATGGTATGCGGATGCTGATTTCAATTGGGAGAAAGCAACGGAACAGGAGAGGATAAGGAACCCAGGTTCAGATTGTGGGCTTGATGGGAATATAGTGGAGTTGCATCACAAGTGGGTCCAGATTCTAAAGCCAGCAGAAAGCATAAGAGCCACCATAGGGTCTGTCCATTTCATGGAATGAGTTGTAGCTATTTCTTTTGTCTTCCCGATGTCCAATAAGTAATAACTGATCAAATGCACACATACCCACAAACACATGTGTTTCCCATGAACAACTGCTGATTTCTTTTTTGTTTTATTTTACTTATTTTTAATTAAATTTATTGAGGTGACACTGGCTAATAAAATTATATAGGTTGCAGGTGTACAATTCTATAATACACCGTCATTACATTGTATTGTGTGTTCACCACCCCAAGTCAAGTCTCCTTCCATCCAAATGCTAATTTCTTGGAGATAGTCCAGTTAAATTAATATTGCGGAAGAAGAACTTTTCTTAGTGCCACCCAAATTCCACGACAATTCCTAGCCACAAGGTACTCCGGTAATTTCAGGGACAGAGGAACTAAAATTATACAGAATAGTGTGAGTTCCTCTTGTTCATCTTTCTCCCTCAACCTCTCCCCACTCCCTTCAAACACTAGTGTTCTGAGCCCAAGGTCAGGGCACATGATTAAGCTACATACCCCTTAGTAACTATTGTTTAGTTACACAAAGAACTGCCTTTGGGATTGCCCTTTTTATTAATCCTCAGACAAATTACTAGCCAAGGCGCGTCCTTCCTCTGTTCTCTGACAGCAAAAAGGAAGGTGAGAAAGGGGGTTCCCTCTTCAAATTACACAACAAATCCACTCTTGATTGACACTTCATATCATTTTTATTTCCTTTTCTAAATCTGTACTTTGTTCTGTCATAAGTATTTTGCTCTTTTAATCCATCTCAAACCAGTTTTAGAGGTAGGTGAATTGTAAGAAATTAACTAAAAATAAATAAATATCTTGATTCATAACTTCCCTGCGTCTTATATGCTCAGGCTGGGTAAGAACTGAAGTGAGATAATAAAAGGGTTGGTTGATAGTGAAAAATCAAAGGATTGAGATCTCAGTGTGGTTAACAATTGCTGGAATAGTTACTAGAGCAAGCACACTGGGAGGATAAGAGGTGGTAGTCAAAGAAAGGGATGCATGGAATCAGGATATTGGAGGTATGCAGAAACCAGTGGTGACAGAGGTTTAGACATTTGACCTTTGATCTGTCGTTGGTTACTAACTTTTATCACTCTTGCAACAGAGAAAGTTTCCCAAACTTTCAGTTTTACTGATTACCTTTACCCTGTTGCCAATACACAGATGACCAAGGCGAACTTTCTCTGAGATTGTGTGCCTCAAAGGAAACTGTCTTCAAAGAAAGGGTTTACGGGGTATCTGTGGGTCTTCCTGGCTAACCTTTCCAAGGGGGAGGAACCTGGATGCAAGCCTACCAGTCATGCGGTTGCTTTCTCCTGCAGCACCATGCAGCTTCCCACTTCCCACACATCGACTCTGTAGTCATGCTGGTGCTGGAAATGTTTAGAGCCATTATCATGGTTTTATGGGCACCTCTTATTGGGTCCCTTGGACAATTCAGGAGAAAGTGCCTGGAGGAAAATTAGAGCTCTAATTATGGATAGGCCTGCTGAGATAATGTTTGCAGGCATGCTTTCCATGATTAAATCCAAGGTACACCATGGAAAGGAGATATTTCTGTTCTTGCCCCTCTGAAAGTGGCTTTTCTGCCAGTCAATTATCTGTCCCAACAGATCTTCTTTGAGTTCAGTAAAATTGCATGATGAGGAGTGTTTCATTTGAAAATTACTCAGCTTAAAAGAACATAAAAATGAAGTTATGGTACTAATTGCAATCATGCTAATGAAGTTTGCGTTTCTTCAGCAAGCACAGGCACAGCAGGTAGCCCTTGGAAACAAGATTTTTCTCTCCAAAATCTATTCCTCTTACCATTGAAAAATCACTCTCTGTCCTTAAGTTCTGAGATCTACATGATCTGGATTGACTTGGCCCCATGACTTGTTTGAAAACCATCACTTATTTTTATGAAAATGAATTAATGTTCCTTATCTTTAAATCCAAGTGATATATACAAGCAACAAAGCACCTAACATTGCACACATTTGGTGAACATGATTCTATATACATTCCTATGCATATGCACAGGTTTTTAATAATTGTTTCATGAGATGTAATTCACAGGCCTTACAATTCACCCTTTTAAATTCACTCTTCAACAATGCAATATACACATGTATCATAGAAAGGTACAGTTGAAAACTACATGATCTTATTAACCAGTGTCACTCCAATAGACTTAATAAAAAAGGAAGAAAAATAAAGTATACAAATTCAGTCATTTTTATTATTTTCACAGAATTGCGCAATCATCAACACTATGAAATTTGAGAACATTTGCTCCACCCCCAAAAGAAACCCAGGACTCATTAGCAGTCATTTCCCATTTGCCTACATCCCCAACCACTGGCAATCATCAATCTGCTTTTGGTCTCTATGGATTTGCCTATTCTGTACATATCATATAAATGAAATCATACATGTTCTTTTATTACTTGCTCCTTTTCACTTAGCTATCATGAGTTGATGGGTCATATGGTAACTCTATATTTAATTTTTTTCATTGTGGTAAAATATCTATAACATTTGTCATTTTAATCATTTCAATTGTACAGTTGAAAGTTAACCTTGAACCACTTCATATAAAATATAGAAAACTTGTAGTGATATAGTTCCTTTTAGTACCCCCTCATCACTGATCTATAGGATACTAGGAAAATACAATCGACCCCAAGATAACCCAGCAATTACACTTGTAGGCTCTACCCAAGAAAAATGGAAGCATATGTGCACACAAAAACCTGTACATGCATATTTATAGCAGCAACATTCATGATAGTGAAAAAGTAGAAATAGCCTAAATGTCTATTAGTTGATGAATGGGTAAACAAAATTTAATATATTTGTATGTTGGAATATTGCTTGGTAACAAAAAGAAGTGAAGTATTGATACATGCTATAACATAGATGAACCTTGAAAACATTATGTTGAGTGAAAAGAGGCAAGTCAAAAAAAATCACATACTGAATATTAATATATATTCATGATGCTTGAGCACATCTAGTTTTTTGCTCCTACATGCTACATGGTCTTCCCTGGGGTTTATCCACTATATTTTACTTACACAATTCCACTAAGATCAACACTTAGATTGCCCCCAAATCCCTGCAAAGAGTATTGCAATCTCCAGATTGCCCCCTGTATGGGTCTGTGAGAGAATTTCTTTGAAATATATATGCAGGGTGGGATTACTAAACCACAAATTATACTAGTACAGTCTTAAATGTCCACATTCATCTATATTAGGGGTCAAGAAACTACAGTTCATGCTTCAAATTTGTTCAATCACACTCTTTTGTAAATAAAGTTATGGAACATCTCTATTCATTTATGTATTGTCTATGGCTGCTTTTGTGCTGCAACTGTAGATTGAATAGTTAAGACAGACACCATCTGGCTTGCAAAGCCAAAAATATTTAGTATCTGGTTCTTTACAGAAAATAGTCTGTATGATATTGATACTCCAGAATTTTTTAAGGCTTCCTTTTTTGTCTAGTATATGATAAAATTTTATAAATATTGTCTTATACTAAAAAAGAAAAATATTTTCTCAATTAAGTGTGGAGTTCAATATATACAGTTCAATATATATATTTAGCAGCTAGATATTATTTAAAGTATTCAGATTTTCTATATCCATGCTTATTTTTTGTTTGCTGATCTATCAATTTATAGTTAAAGTCCCTGATGATGACTGATAATCTTTTTCAGCATTCTGCCAGTTGTTATTTTATATATTTTGAGGTTATGTTGCTGCATATATGTTCAGGATAGCTATATATTTCCTAGTTCTGTGGTTCCTTTTCCCAGCACATAAATATCCTCTTTGTCTCTTATTATTTTTGTTTAGGAAACTATATCATCAGATAGAAAGATTGTTACCCAACTTCCTTTTTGTTCAGATCTTTCTCTAGTCTTTAATTTTCAACCTATTCTTTTATTTTGCTTTCAGAGTGTCACACATACATAGCATATTGTTGGACCTTGTTTTATTTTATTTTTTATCTTATTTGAGAGTTTCAAGATTTTAATTGATAAATCTTAGTATGTTTATTGAACTGTCTGGAACTTATTTTATATTTTCAAGTACTCTACTTCATTTTGTTTCACTTCTCTCCTTTCCTGTTTTCCACTGGATACATAAAATTTAGTGCTTTTATTTTTGTCATGTTATTTTGTTTGACATTTATGTTGTTTACTCCTATTAATGTATTTAATTTATCAATATATTACCCTCAAAAAAGTGATAAATTTAATATACTCCTATGTCCCTTAGAACCATGACAAATTTTATATTGTCTAGAAAATTTGTTCCACGTTGTTATAGATATACGTTTTCTCTTTTCATCCTTTGGACATTAAGGTTTGAGACAATGATAACATTTGCTAAATTATTTAATCACCCCTCCATGTCCCATGTAGCTGGCAGCATCTTCTTGGTTTATTTCTCTTCTTGTTTGAATACTTCCCCTAAGAACATTTCCAAAGTGTTCTTTATGTGGTAACCTTCTAAGGCCTTTTGTGCCTGTGAATGCCTTTGTTATAGTCTCACATTTAGATTATAATAGATGCATAAAGAATTCTGGAAATGAAGTTGTTTTTCTTTAATACTCTAAAATTGTTACTCCATTGACTTTTTAGATCCACTTTTCTGTAAAAAAAAAAAATGATGCAACATTGTTCTTATACTTTTGCAGGTTATCAACTCTGGAGACTTTTTGTCTTTGATAATTCTGGAAGATTTTAGAATTTTCTCTTTCTCTTTGATGTTCTTAAATTTCACTATAAAGTGTACAAATGTGATTTTTTCCCTTAGCTACCCAGTTTGACATGTACTAAGACTTTTCAATTCTGGGAACATTATAATCATTATTATTTCAAACATAACTTTCCATTAATTTTATTCTTCTCTTGTTCTGAGATTCCTGCTGTCTAGATGTTATTAGCATTTCTACTTCTATTCTTTATATATCTTAGCTTGTATTGTGTATGTTACATTTTCTGCTACCTATTAAAAGAACTTCTTAATATGATCTTCGGACTTACTAGTTGATTTTTTTGATGAACCCATCCTGCTATTTATCCCATCTATTATTTCAAGTGTTATGTTTTTATACCTAATATTTTATCTTATTATTTTAAATAACTTTTTTATTCATATTATTCAGTAACTTCCCTGGTTTTTCTCAGTCTTTCTTTCCTCATCTCTTCTCCCCCTTTCCTTGAGAATAATAATTTTATTGTCATTAAAAGTAATGACTTTACTGCAACTTTTTAAGTGTTGTTAGACTGCAAAGAAAGAATCACAAAAGCGTTAAGGAAAATAAGCACAGTCTTTTTATCCCAAGCCAAGCTGTCATTGAAGTATATAGGCAACAGATAAACAGCTTCTAACATTAAAAAAAAAAATTCTGAAAATTCCTATCAGTTCAAAATGGAGGATTCTATTAGAGAATAAACTTAGGCCTACCAAGAGAATATTGGAAAAGCTGCAACAAAGAAAGACTGGCAGAAATCATTGGATAAATATTATGGTAGACCAAGATAAAACACATGCAGTGACTATGATTAAAGATTAGATTGATTGTAACTAATCCAGAAATTATATAACTGACAAAAATTCAGATGGCAAGGGGGTGCAAAGTTAAGATAAGTTATAAAGACATTGTGGTATAAATGTGTTTTTCATCTCTAATAGCTTGGGCTACAAAAGCTACAACAACAAGTGAGAGAAGGATATTTTACAGTACAAAGTTTAAGAAAGTAAGATTAGAAATTAAAATTATGTGGGGGAAGAAAAGGAGTAGAGGAAAAGGGAAGGAAATATAAATATTTTAGTTTCACTATTGCTCATAGGAATCAATACATTCTATCTTAAGAAGTAGAAGATTAAGATACATAAATATGAAAAGGACAAAAAAATAACAAGGGTTGGCAAGGATATGAAGAAAAGGGAATACTTGCACTCTGTTGGTGGGAATATAAATTGGTGTGGTCGCCATGGAAAACAATATGGAAGTTCCTCAAAAATTAAAAATAGAACCACCATGTGACCTGGCAACCCCACTTATGGGAATACATCCAAAGGAAATGAAATTACTCTCTCGAAGAGATAGCTGTACCCCCATGTTTGTTACAGCATTATTTACAATAGCCAAGACATGGAAACAACGTAAGTGTCCATCGATGGAGGAATGGATAAAGAAAATGAGTGGATAAACCACACACACACACACACACACACACACACACACACACACACCCCAGAATATTATTCAGCCATAAAAAAAGATAAAGTTTGCCATTTCTGACAACATAGATGGACCTTAAGGGAATTATGCTAAGCAAAGTAAGTCAGAAAAAGGACAATACTGTATGTCTCACTTATATGTGGAAACTTTTTTAAAAAATTGAACTCATAGATACAGGAAAACAGATTGGTGAGTGCCAGAGGCAGGAGCACAGGGGGTGGCTAAATGGGTAAAGGGGGTCAAAAGGTAAAAACTTTGAGTTATAAGATAAGTAAGTCCTAGGGATATAGTATACAGTATGATGATTATAGTTAACAATACTGTATTGTATATTTGAAAGTTGCTAACAAAGTAGGTCTTAAAAGTTTTCATCACAAAAAAAAATTGTAACTGTGTGGTGATAGATGTTAACTCAACTTATTCTGGCAATTATTGAATATTTTGTAATATATCTACATATATATAATCATTATGTTACACACCTGAAACTAATACAATGATGTTGTATGTCAATATATCTCAATTTTTTAAAAAGATAGTTACATAAAATTACAAAACTAGAATCTAGAATAAAATATAAAATTTCCAAATTATTAAAAGAACACACACTACAAACAAAGCAAACAGCTGGGAAAAATTAAATAATATTGGTGGTTGTACCAATGTCAGTATATTGGTTGTGGTAATGTACTAGAGCTTTGCAAAATGTCACTATTGGGGGAAACTGGGTAAAGGGTACCTGAGATGTCTCTGTTTTTTTTCTTTTTTGTGCCCCATTCCCAGCAGTACTGCAATACTAGATTGATGCACAGAGTGGATGGAGCAAGCTCCTGTTCCATATCCCAGCTCCAAAAATCCTTTTAATATAATGCCCTCAGATAGAGGACGTATCAGATATTAAACTTATAACAACAGATACTACACTTGATCTTAGCCAAAAGGCCAAGAAGCGATCTCTGTATTTTTTCTGGTAAGTGCATGTGAATTTATAATTATCTCAATGAAATTGCAGTGAAAAAGAAAACAAAGCAAACACATAGCAAAATATTTTTAAGGCTAAAAACCAGAAAGTATAAAGCAAAATATTACAGAAACAAAGCCAAACACCTCATATTAATTAATATAAATGAGCAAAATTTAGGTATTAGAAAGACTTTCAGATTGGTTCACAAAGTCAACTCTATGCTGTATTCTAGAAACAAATCTAAAACAAATTAGCATACATACTTCTTCCCATTCCCTGACTTTTGGTATATGTTATTTCACTTTTCATTGTCCAAGTTTATAGCATATACCTTTTGTTCTATAACCTTAGTTTCTTTAGCATTCATTCCTAACTCTATGTTTAAATTCATATTACAAGTAACACTTCCAAATATCATTTGTAGTCCTCTATTTTCTCTTCTTAATTCTGTTTCTATCATTAGCATATTTTTTTCAAGAAAGGCTTATATAACACCAACAACAAAATGATAGCAGTATAGAACGTTTTAACCTTGGTTCAGTCTTCACTATGTGCTGAGAGCTGTGCCCAGATACTTCAAATTACCTCATTCAGCCCTCAATGCAATCCTATGTCTTGAAGCTATTATTATCTCTATTTTATGGTTCCTAATTCCTTAAACACAGTAATTTTGCTCTCTTCTAGTTTCTGTATCCAAAATTACATACCTACAGCATCCTCCCCCCCAGTATTTAAATCCTACCCTCAAGAATATAGAAGGTTATTATAGCAGAGACAAATGACGTCACTTGAATTTAGCAAACAGAAGACCGCACCATCCTTAGAGGGCAGTGTGAGATTAAAAATAATAGTGAATTTTGTTCTATTACATTTGGGAGTTCTCCAAAGTAAACCCTAAAATGGGGACCTTCCCTTTATTAAGCAGTGAAAGGAAAGGTTGGGGAGGTGGCTCAGGACTGGGAGAGCAGTGTTTTCTCACACAAGTAGAATGTAAGTGTAGCCAAGGGGAGAATCATACCAGAACTCAAGGTTGTGTGAGAAAGGAATGAGAAACGTTCCTTTATCTGAAGTTACAATTCTGAAAGAAAGTGCTGAAAAAATATTGTTTTAAAAGTTGTTGGTTACTGAAATAATCTCCAGATCCTGAAGGTACATACATCCCGATTGCGGTAGTAAAGAAAAAGGACCAAAATTCATATGTGTGAATTACCATTTTCTTAATTAATTTCTGTACTGCTTCCAGAGTATTTGAGGACTAAATAATTACTTTTTTTTCCTTTTCTTTAAAATAGTAAGTATGGCAAATTTCTTCCTCTTACTCATCCCCACCTCTCACTACTGTAAGTGGGTGGGTAGGCAGTATTTAAATTTATCATTCACTCCATAGGTTGAAGAACACTGGAATTATGATAGAATAGATGAGGAATGGGCATCACCTGGAAACTGCAGTCTCCAAGATTAACCAGCAGCTCTGAAATTAAAAGCAGTAAAGCATGGTGATGAAGAACAAGGGCTTGGGAGCCACATGTTTAGGTTCAAATGCTAGTTCTGCATAAAACCTGTATGCCATTATGAGGATCAAATAGGTCAACATATATCAAGTACTTAGAAAAATGCCTCACATGCAATAGGTGACCCCCCCACCCCGAGTTCAATGATTCCGTATTTTCTTCTCAAGAAGCTGAATGTGACTTTGTGCTGGTTCCGAAGGAGCATTTAGTGTGATCCAATTGTGGTGTGGAAGAGACACTTAAAAATGCAACCAAGCTGCCTCCAACATTCAAGGGTGCCCTTGAAACACTGGTCTTCTCAGTGCTGAGGCACAAGGTGAAGCAACTTGCCTTTCATTTTGGATGAAATATCCTAGCCTATGCCACATCTCCGTGTACTCCAGCAGCCCAAAAATTTCTCTAAAGTGGGAGACATGTATTTTCACAGGATTATCCCTTTGTCTCTATTCCAGTTACACAAGCCTTAACAAAATACGCAGTGTACTTGTGGCTTTTAGTTTTCCAGAGCCTTTGGTATGAAGCCACCATTCTTGCAAAGCAGGATGCTGTCCTTCGGGATGAAGATGGAGTCAGGGACACTGCGGAGTTCCAGCGCCTCATTTGGCTTTAGGGGATTCCAGTCTCTGTTCCTGACTCATCAACCACCTGACCTTTCCTCCTCTGTTTTAGTTACTCTATTTGTGAAACTGAGCAAGGTTGGTATGTGGAAGGGAGACAAGAAAAAGGATGGCAGAAGACCTGAAATGGGCGAAAAGCCATAACCATATGGATATCCAGCGGTGGCAAAGAATGACAAAAGTCTTGAATGACAGCTACAGCACCAACAGGGCCCATGCTGTGCTTAAAATCCTGTGTTCCCAGCAGCCTGAACCTGTTTTCATTCCATTTTTGAAAGTGGTAGGGGGGTGGCGGTGATAAGGAACAACCAAACAGACTAAAAAAGAAATCATCTTATTCTCTTTTGTATGCAGCTTCTAGAACACACTGAAGTGGTAAGTCATCCTGTTTCAAGGAAGAGAAGTGCTTTTCATTACTTGGCAATAAGCTGGATTGGCAATTTATTAGCATCTATTTTCAACATCCCAGGCATCTCATGTAATGACAGGAGAGGCTGATCAACATTTATGGAGAAACATTTAAGAACTTCCATAAATGTGCATTTCCTGTACAGAGCACTGACAATCCAGAGATGTAATGACGATTTTGAGATCCGGGTTTAGGAATTCCTTTGAAATAGGTCCAGGCTTGTTAGTGCCTAAGAAAAGCATATGGCTAAAGGCAGCAATGATAATAAAAACCCAAGGAGGCACAGCTCAATCACTCGTTGCTTTTTCTCCCCCTTGCTGCCTTTGCTCTCAGTCCATTATGTGCTCTCCGGGCCATTGGCAAGAAATCTGTAAATGTCAATGTAAGGAGTTTCTGGTGCATTATTATAGCAGGCAGCATCATTGTTTTTTCCTCCTTTAAAAAAATATTTTGGCAAGATACCTGAGACTCTCGAATGGGCTGCCAAATTTCAGCAGGATTCCAGATGGTTGAGATTCCGGCTCCTGATGCCCTCATGTCTCCCCCTCCCTCCTCTCTTAGATATTTTCACTTGTGTTCTCCTCTGAAATAAATATTTTTATGTCAACCAGCCTCAATCGTGGTCACTCTTAAACACTTCCAAGTTAACCTTGAGGTGAATGAGCTCAATCGGACACACTTAGGAAATTCAGCGTTCGTGTCACCCCTTTCCATTCTCTTCTTGCCACTTTCAGCATCCTCCTCCCCTCCCTCCCCCACTGAGGTATCCTGTGCAGACCTGACCTACTAATGCTCCCTCTTGCTTCCTCCATTTGACTGGCTGGTCCCTAATAGAGTGATGTGTGAGCTTCTCTGTGATCCTTCCCTGACCTCTGCAACCAGGGTGACTGCTCTTCTCTAGGCTCCTGTAGCATCCTGTGCTGTCCTATACTGTAGGCATATAATGCCATGGTTACACATGATGACTTTTATAAGAACTCGGTACAACTCTCCTATCTTGCGTCTTGCTATCTGTGTGACTTTTGGCAAGCTACTTAACCTCTAAGCCTCCACGCCCTCATTTGAAGACTGGGAATGCTATACCTTAGTAGGATTGTTGTGGGGACTAAACAAGATAAAGTATGTAACGTGGTCGGCATAATACCTGCATGTGGTAATTGTTTCATGGACATTTAGCCATTGTCATTGTTATTATTATTGAACTTTATTTCCCCTATTACATGAGTGTCTGTCTCCCATTCTGGTCTGTAAGATCCTCTCAAGCAGAGTCTACATCTTTGTCATCTCTGGTTCCCAATTCCTAAACAGTAGGTATCAACATATTCAGCTCAAAGGGTACTTGTTTGTTCAAGTGGGGCTGTTAGAAGGATTGTGCCCTAAATAAAATGTGTTGCTTTAATAGGGGAACCCAGTTATGTATAAGGCAGGGATATTTCTAGTGCTTTACTAACTTTACTAATATGTCCATTTTTTTTTTTTTTGCCCCTAAGGAAGGAAATGCCACATTATTAGTCCTTTCTGAGGGAAGAGGAGTTGCTCAAAGCCAAGGAAATTCCTGAGCCATGTTTTACTGATAGGAACAATGACTGTATTTTATAACAGGTGAGAGTTTGAGCTCCACTCTTTCTTTCACTCCCTGCCTCCATGCAGCACAGGTTTGGCTGTCCTTCTGGTCAACTCCTCTGTTCTATCTTCTCTGCTGGACCCAGGGGAGGGAGGGCAGTATGTGGGCTCTGCAGGGTCAATTATCGTCATTTCAGAAGAAAGGGGATAGGAAGCCCCTCTTAGACTTTCAGAACTAAGCCTTGTGCTCCAGCCCAGAGAAACCCTGCTTCCGGCAGGTGACATCTACTTGTGCTCTATTAATAATGCAACGCTGCATCTCCCACTTCTGTACATAGCTGAAGGAAGCCTAAAATGGATAAGGGATACGTGTTATGATCCAGGCACCAAAATCCCACCTCAAATCGAAATAGGGACTATGTGGGATAGACCTGGCCATCTTCACAAGCATTTCAAGAAGACATGATTCATGCCAGGGACCACAGAAAGGATGGCAACACTAATCCAGACACTTGCGAAACATTCTCAGAGGGCTCTTGACATGGGCCAAAGCAGAGGAGTTTTTCATGTTACTTTCTACCATTTTATTCTTATCAAATCATTTATGATGAGCCAATATGGCTTCTACAGAAAGCCAACATGGCTTTCTTTCAATCAAAAAGGCAGTGATTGAAAGAAAACAGAGAAATTAGCCTGGCTTGGCAACAGCGAAGAGGAGCCTGCCTGGGAAACCACCTTGTTCTTTCTCCTGTGAGTCCTACTGCAATACTTCTTCCTTCCACATTCTGCTTCCCCCCACTGAGCCACAATAACCTCTCCCCACCATCCTCTCCATTTGTAAGTAAATAACTCTTGGCTTCTTGCCCAGCTCTGCCCCCAAATCACTAGCCTTGGAACGTTGAATCCTTAACTTCCCCAAGAGTCTATTTCCATCAGGAAAGTGAATATAAATACTTAGCTCTTAAAAAAAATGTCAGGTTCTGGCCAGGTAACATACATAAAAGCTCTTTCCAAAGTACAAAGTGCCCACAGCTAACATCATACTCAACAGGAAAAAACTGTAAGCGTTTTCCTTTAGATCAAAAACAAGACAGGGATACACACTTTCATCACTCTTATTCAACATGGTACTGGAATTCCTAGACACAAGATTCAGACAAGAAGAAGAAATAAAAGGCATACAAACTAGAAAAGAAGAAGTAAAACTGTCATTATTTGCAGATCACATGATTTCATATAGAGAAAACCCTAAAGATTCCACCAAAAAACTGCTGGAACTGATGAATGAATTCAGTAAAGTAGTAGGATACAAAATAAAAATTCAGAAATCAATTGCACTTTTATACAACAACAATAAACTATCAGAAAGAAAAACTAAAATAACCACATTTACAATTAATAAAAAATAAAAAATAAATAAAATACCTACTCAATAGAAATAACTTTAACCAAAAAGATAAAAGGTCCATACTGGAAAATTATATGATACTAAAGAAAGAAATTAAAAAAGATACAAGTGAATGGAAGCATATCCCATGTTCATGGATAGGAAGAATAAACATCATTAAAATGTCCATACTATCCAATCTATAAATCAATGCAATTCTCATCAAAATACCAATGGTATAATTCCAATGGTATAATAATGGTATAATGGTAAGAACTAGAACAAATAATCCAAAAATTTATGTGGAACCACAAAAGACCCTGAATAGCCACAGCAATCTCTAGAAAGAAGAACATAATTGGGGATATCAAAATATACTACAGAGATTTCCAGTCAAGATGGCAGCATAGGTAAACAACGCTCTGCTCCTCACATAACTACATCAAAATTACAACTAAACTATAGAGCAACCATTGTTCAGAACTGTCAGAAATTGAGCTGAATGTAAGTCTACAACTATGGAATTAAAAAAGAAACCACACTGAGACTGGTAGGAGGGATAGAGACATGGAATGGGATGGTTCCACACTCACATGTGTCAGATAAAAATTTGGAAGGATATCTCAGGAACAAAGGATCCCAGGCCCCCACCGGGCCCCCCAGCTCAGGGTTTCCGTGCCAGGAAGAGAAGTCTTCATTACTTTCATCTGTAAAAAGCAGCAGGAATTGAGGTTGTGGAAGACAGAAACTTCTGGAATCCCAGCAGTTCCTCTTAAAGGGCCCATGCACAGACTTACTTAGACTCACTGTCTCTGAGTTCCAGTGCTGGGACAACAGATTAAACAGCATCAGAGACATACAGGAAGGAGCTGAATTGCCCAGCATCAGGGCAAGAGCTAAGGGGCTGCTTTCTCCCAGAAAAAAGTTCTGGCAGAGGCCATTGTTCCTTTTCTGAGCCCTCCCCAAACAGTGCCACAGAACCAGCAGGTGGACGCCATATCTGAGACTCCATCAACCTGGTTTACACTGTTTGCCTCACCCTGGTGATTCCCTGAGTCCCTGCCCCTCCCAACTTTCAGGCCCACCCAAGGTTTTTACAGTGGCTTTTCCATATGAATGGCTTGTCTTGGCCCATCCTTCAGATTTCCTAAATTCTCTCAAACAAGGAGTTCCTGGCTTTAGACAGCCCTGTACCTCTCACTAAGTTGCCCCAGGCCTGACACTAGAAGCAGCCAGCTTTGGTTCACAGCTTGGCTTCTCCTGGGCGCCTCTAAACCCAGCATAAGTAGCAACTATCTGCAGATCACTTTGTAGCTTATGCTGTTGTGACCCTGGACAGAACACAGGTGGTGGCTGACCTTGGACATACCAACAGCAATCAAGGCTCAACTATAAGAAGAGGGTATACACAGTCCACACATTGGGTGCACTTTCAGTACCCAACTTGGGTAATAGGGGAGGCTGTGCCACTGGACCCTCAAGGACACCTACTAGATTAGGCTACTCTATCAAGCCTGGGAGATACAAGAGTTCTACCTAATACATAAAAAGAAGGGGGGAAAAAAAGTACACAGAGGCCGCCAAAATGAGGAGACAAAGAAACATGGCCCAAATGAAAGAAAGAACAAAACCCCAGAAAAAGAAATAAACAAAATGGAGACAAGCAATCTGCTAGATGCAGAGTTTGAAACATCGATTATAAGGATGCTCAAATAATTTAGTGAGGACCTCAACAGATAAAAAAATCCAGTCAGAAATGAAGGACACTCTAATGAAATAAAGAACAACTGATAGGGAATCAACAGTCCAGAGGACGAAGCCAAGAATTGTATCAGTGTTTTGGAACATAAGGAAGCAAAAACAATCAATTAGAACAGCAAGAAGCAAAAAGAGACCAGAAAAAAAAGGATAGTGTAAAGAGCCTCTGGGACAACTTCAAGTGTACCAACATTTGCATCATGGAGGTGCTGGCAGGAGAAGAGAGCAAGAAATTGGAAACCTATTTGAAAAAATAATCAAAGAAAAATTCCCTAACTTGGTGAAGGAAATAGACCTATAAGTCTAGGAAGTGCAGAGAGTCCCAAACAAAATGAACCCAAAGAAGCCCACATGAAGTAACATCATAATTAAAAGGCCAAAGGTTAAGTACAAAGAGAAAATATTAAAAGCAGCAAGAGAAAAGCAGTTAATTACCTACAAGGGAGCTCCCATAAGACTGGCAGCTGATTTCTTAAAAGACACTTTGCAAGCTAGAAGGGATTGGCAAGAAATATTCGGTGATGAAAAGCAAGGACCTACAACCAGGATTACTCTACCCAGCAAAATTATCATTTAGAATCAAAGGACAAATAAAGAGCTTCCCAGAAAAGAAAAAGCTAAAGGAGCTCATCACCACCAAACCAGTATTATATGATATGTTAAAGAGTCTACTTTAAGAAAAAAAGAGATAAAAAATATAAACAATAAAATGGCAATTTATATATATATAAATATATATCAGTAAATTTTAGATCCAATTGTTGATATATACAATATATGTAAACTATTACATATGTATATATCAACAACTGGATCTAAAAAACAAAGTAAACAAATGGAACAGAAACAGAATCATAGATACAGAGAATGTTTTGATGGTTGTCAGATTGGGGCAGGGGGTTGCATCAGACGATAAGTAAAAACAGTGAAGGGACTAAGAAGCATAAATTGATAGTTACAGAATAGTCATGGGCATGTAAAGTACAACACAGGGAATAGAGTACCCAAAGAACATAAATGCATGACCCATGGACATGGACAACAGTGTAGGGATTGCCTGCGGGAGTGTGGGGAGGGTGCTGGATGGAGGACGACAAAGGGGGAAAAATTGGGACAACTGTAATAGCATAAATAATAAAATATAATTCAAAAAAACAAAGTATACTACAATTCCATAGTGATCAATACAGCGTGGCAGTGGCATAAAAACAGACACATAGAACAATAGAACAAAATAGAGAGCCCAGAAATAAACCCACATTTTTATTGTCAATTAATATTTAACAAAAGAGGCCAGAACATACAATGGTGTAAAGATAATCTATTTAATAAATGATATTGAAAAACTGGACAAATATATGCAAAAAAATGAAACTAAAACATCTTCTTACACCATATACAAGAAATGTAAGACTCAACACCACAAAAGTCCTAGAAGAAAACAGAGGCAGTAAAATCTCTGATATTTCTCTTAGCAATACTTTTTCTGGTGTATCTCCTCAAGCAAAGGAAACAAAAAACAAAATAAACAAATGAAACTACATCAAACTAAAAATTTTTTTCACAGCAAAAGAAACCATCAACAAAACAAAAAGACAACGTACTGCCTGAAATAAGATATTTGCCAATGATATATCCATAAGGGGTTAATATCCAAAATGTATAAAGAACTCATACAACTCGACACAAAAATACAAACAATCCAATTAAAAAATGGGCAGAGAACCTGAATAGACAAAGAGGACATACAGATAGTCAATAAACAAAAGAAGAGATGTTCAAAGTCACTAATCATCAGAGAAATGCAAACTAAAACCACAATGAGATATAACCTCAAACCTGTCAAAATGGCTGTCATCAATAAATTAACAAACAACAAAGTGCTGATGAGGATGTAGAGAAAAGTGAACCCTCATGCGCTGTTGGTGAAAATGCAGACCCCTGTGGAAAACAGTATGGAGGGTCCTCAAAAATTTTAAAATGGAACTGCCTTATGACCTGGCAATCCCACTTTTGGGTATATATCCAAAGAAACCCAAAACACTAATTTGAAAAAGTATGCACCCTATGTTCATTGCAGCATTATTTACAATAGCCAAGATATGAAAGCAACCCAAGTGCCTATCAATAGACAAGTATATAAAAAAGTAGTGGTACATATATACAATGGAATATTACTCAGTTATGAACAAGAATTAAATCTTACAATTGCAAAAGCATGGATGGACTTAGATGATATTATGCTAAGTGAAATAAGTCAGACAAAGACAAATGCCATATGATTTCCCTTATTTGTGGAAGCTAAAGAACAAATTTGAAACAGACTCATAGACACAGAGAACATACTAATGGTTGCCAGAGGGGAGGGGGTTGGGAGACTAGGTGAAAAAAGGAGAGGGATAATGGGGAACAGGGGGAACGGTCATCAAGGAACATGTATGAAGGACACATGTAAAAAAACAATGGTGGGGGGAGGATTGAATGTGGGAGGTGGGGGTGAGTAGGGCAGCGGAGAGTAATGGGGGAAAATGGGGACAACTATAATTGAACAACAGTAAAAATATCAAAAATAAAAAGAAGAACAGCTTGGTAATTACAAGTCTGGGCGATGTAAAGTACAGCACAGGAAATATAGTCAATAATATTATAATAACTGTATGGTGCCAAGTGGGTACTGGAAATATCAGTGTCTACCTGGTACCATAAAATATATGTATTTACACCAAATGTAAAGTATATGGTTGTGTAACCAATATCTGATATAAAATAATATTGAATGGAAAATGAAATTTTAAAAACAAAGTACACAGTCTATAAACAATGTCCCCTCAGGCGTGGAAAAGTTTGGAAAACACTTAGCCAACCCCAAATCCCACATAGTACAAAACCTACATAGCCCAACCCTGAAGAGTCACGGAGAGAACAGAGCTAGAGTCAAAGACAACAAGCACGTTCAATCCCCAAGCAGTAAGACCAGAATCTCAGACTGGGGACAGGCAAAAAGCAGGGCTAGTCCCCAGCTACTTCATATTGTGACCCCAAGTAAGTCTCAAAATCTAGAATTCCATGATTTACAGTGAGGAGTCCTGAAGTTTATTTATTCCTGCCCCCTCATTCTATAAAGGCAGAAATTAAGACTCAAAGGGTCTAGTGACCTCTCCTCATTCTAAGTCCAGTGCTCGTCACCCTACACAAACCTACCTGTGAAATGATCTTTACTTCTCAACTTCTGTGATTTGATAGAATTATGACTTACAAAAACTAAGTGAATTTCTTAAGGTTAGAGATCCAGGTGGCTGTAGACACAGAGTAGGAGCCTGGTCTCCTGTGCGTGGTCCACGGGCAGTGCTCCTGGGTCACGTGGGACACAAAGGGAAATTCAAATTTCAGTCCCCACATCCCTAGTTGAGTCCATGCCAATAAAGTGTTCAGGCTTGATAGGGGCTCTTTTGCTAAGACATAACTTAGGAGTACATTATTTCTGTGGCGAGAATCTACCTATACATAACCCTTTAATTTTCATTCCCCTTTTTGCCTTTTCTTAGCCCAGGTTCTCTGGCAAAAAGAACCAAAGGCAAAGCTGATGGGCTGGTGCTTTATTGAGAGGCACAAGCCCAGAACAGCAAAAATGAGGGAAAAGTGAGGCAGGGACAGAGGGGAAGCAAACCTAAACTGGTCCACTACCAAGCTCCCCACAGCTTCATAAAACATTGCTTGTTGCTCAGCCACGCAGGATTATCTTCCAGGAAGGCCATGTGGTGGAAGGATCCTGCCTCACAGTAGCCCCTTGTGGAGAAGATAAGAAAAAGATAGGAACCCAGAAATCTGTGTTTTAACAAGCCCTTCAGGTGATTCCATCCACATTTGAGGCTGAGAACCACTGCTCTATAGAAACAGTGACTCACGTACAGACAAAACCTTCATAAGCTACAGTCACATAAAGAGCTAAATTCTGTAGGATAAAAATCAGTGCAGAAAAAGAGCTTCCTCCTTAAAAGCCACTGTAATGAGAATATAAGACAACAAGCCACACACACAACCTGGCCCACTGGAAGCTTTCCCACGTGAATATTTTGTTCCTCCACATCCACTCGGGTTATTTCTTAATGTTCTTGGCCAATGTCCCAGATGCTTAAGTTTCTGAAATTGCACATTTCCAAACTGAAGGCCCACCCAGGGGGCAAGGTCCCTTCCCATGCAAAACTTACATTATGAGGGGAGAAGAGCACTTGATCTTTCTGCTGGCAGCAGAGTCCCACGAGGAAAATAGCTAAGATGCACACATTCAGATTATTTTACCTAGCTTCACTGATCAGAGAAGTCACTTCATTCTCCTTGGAGAAAGAATATGAATTATACCAATGCGTGCCTCTGCTCAGGGAAGGGAAAAGCAGAAATGGAGAAGCTGCATCCTCCAAAGCTAAGGTTGGTGAAAGAAGATAAAAGGAGACTATGTCTTTGATGGCATCATAGAGTTGCCATATCAACCTCGAGGCCTCCTCCCTCCAGACTCCTTGATATGAAACCATTTGCTTGGGTTAAATTATGTACTTCAGACCTGCCTGGTGTGGCTCAGTGGGTTGAGTGCTGGCCTGCAAACAAAAGGGTCACTGGGTCGATTCCCAGTCAGAGCACATGTCTGGGTTGTGGGCCAGGTCCCCAGTAGGGGGTGCTCAAGAGGCAACCACACATTAGTGTTTCTCTCCCTTCCTCTCTCTAAAAATGAATAAATAAAATATTTTTTTAAAAAAGTATGTACCCCATAAAAAGTCATATTGGAGCCCTAACCCCTACTACCTTGGATTGTGACCTTCTTTGGGTTTTTGCAGGGGTAATCAAGTTAAAATGAGGTCATTGGGGGAGCCCTAATCCAATGTGACTGTTCTCCTCATAAAAAGGGGAAATTTGGACACAGAAACAGACTCATGCACAGAAGGAAGGCGATGTGAAGAGACCCAAGGGGAAGACAGCCACCTGCAAGCCAGGGAATGCTCGGAGAGAAGGCTGAACAGAGCCTCACCTGGTACCTTCAGAGGGAGACTGTCCCTGCTGACACTGCACGTTCAGACTTCTGGCCACCAGAACTGTGCAGCAATCCATTTCTGTTGTTCTGAGCCACCCAGCGTGGCACTTTGTTATGGCAGCCCTTCGAAGCCGATACAGTATTAGGTGACCCCAATATTTAAGACTGTGACTAAGTATTCTCTTACTTGCTGCCAAAAACATTCCTCATTGATACAAAGATGTATACATATTTCTTGGTTATTTATTGCAAAAAAAATAGAACAATAAAAAGCATTTATTATTTCATACAATTTCTATGGGTCAGAAATTCAGGAGCAGCTTAGGTGGGTGATTCTGACTCCGGTTAATGTTACATAAAATTAAAGTCACAATGCCAGCCTGAAAGGCTAACTGAGGCTGGAAGATCCACTTCCCTCTAGAACATCACCATTGATATGACTCCACTGTAGGAACTCCCAGTTCATGTGTCTTTCTGCTCTATAGTCTGATCTTCACTGAAGATAAGATACAATTGGCACAACTGGACCAGGTCTCCTCCTCTGAACCAATTACTTGCCTTGGAAAAAATATAAAGAACACAGGTCTGGTCACTAGGCCTCACTGCTATGATCTGGGGTCAGCTCTCAGGCAAAGAGCAATTGCGGGCTGGGTACCACCCGGACAGTTCCCTAGCACAGGGCCCATCATAAGCCATAGTGCACCCTCTCCTTACAGCTCTGTCCTGCAGAAGGCCAAGCCAACCACTTGCTCATGCTTATGATCTTCCTTATGTTACCCTGTTCTTATGTTCTACAACACCTTGACCAGAAAGAAAACAATCTTTCCAGTGACCAGCCATGAGGATACCTAGAGCCAGCGGGTAATGCTAAACATGTCCTTACTTTTCACTTTTTATAGCCTTTCAGTGCAGACAGAATCAGCCTTAGGTGAGAAGCTCCCAAGTCCCTTCTTCTCCCTCCCTTTCTTCTTTCTGCTCCACTGCTCCCACCTACCCCCGCCCTTAACTGGTTCCCAGGCTTTAGACCCTGGCTTCCATTATGACAGAGCCCCTTGTGGTCGATGTCTTAGAGATTGCATTCTTTGGGTAACAGATGGACCCTCCTTATAACACTTAGTTATAAAACCTGCATAACTTTAGGACTTGCATATTCTTCAGAGTAAAACATCTATAAGACAAACAGGCCTTTATCCTGCTAATCCAAGTCATCTCCCAGAATTCATTTTTATTCTAAGAGACCCTCTCCCAACAAGGGCAAAGATGAACTAAGGAGGCTCCAAAACATCTATTGTTCTTTTTACCCCCTCTTCAAGCCCGGGTATGTGTCTTAGGACTCCTACTTATGTCTGTAACTACAAAACACACACAAACTCATTGCTGGGAGCAGTGACTAATGGCGGCCTGTGTCACTCCATACAGCAGCCTCTAAATCATGAGCCAAGAAGGAGAATGTCACTCGGTGGCCATTCCACCCCATGACAGAAACTGAGGGAAATACACTAATAGGTACTGGAGAGGAGCTGGGCGGGGAATGTGGACTGGGGAGCTCTTAGTCAGCTGCCCTGGTCCTGCCCTAAGGAAAGAATTTCTAGAATGTGACAACGGAAGTTATATCCAATTTGATGGGTGATGGCTTCAAGACGAGTAAGATCTCAGCTATATTTGAGCTTCTCTTAAACATAGAAAATTATGCTACACGAAGAGGAATTTAATCTGAGCTTTATTATCTGCCAAGTGAGGCCACTTAAGGATTTCAAACGTTAAGCCTGCAAAGCAGATTTGCCCTATTAGTGACAACAGGGACAGACGAGGAGGTGATATAACAGGACAGGCCACTGGCTCCAAATCCGATTTGAGCGTAGCATTGAAAGTCACCTTGGGCGAGGGAAGGTGAAAGGCTGGGATGAGGGAACCACACGGTTGGATGTGGGTTACTGCCAAGGGCCTCGTTTTGTTTGGAGTGGTAATTTTGTAGGTTCATATTGCATTATTAAGATTAATTAATTGAAGTAAGTTATAAATGAGGATGAGGGGTGAGACAGAAGAGTCAGTGAGCCGTCGGCAGCTCCATGTTATCTATTAAATGGGATTTTTAAAAATGTCTAGAAAATACAAGAGACACAAAAGAGTAAGCATCTCGATAATCCTATCATGTTTTGGATGTGGAAATTATAAATGTCTCTCCCACCCACCATACTCCAAATCCTGGAGGTCTCTGTAGGTTTGAAGCAGGAACTCCCTAACATAAACCGGCAATATAACAGGGAGGTCTTCAACTTTCTCAACTCCCTCCATCCACTTGGTAAAAACTTCCCTTTAAAATCTTCAGATGTGTTTACACACATGTAGTCGTCATGGTCTGAGTCTAAGTGATGTGAATAGTCCCAGAACCCGGAACTCCCATGAGCCTGCAATACAAGGATTAGGAGCAAGTGGAAGAGCAGTTATTCAATGAATGGGTGGTGAGTAAACTGTGGAGCCCAAAATAATTCGTACCCCCCTGGCAAGGCATCTGGACAAATGTGCATTGTGTCTAATGTGTGCTGAGCCCTGGACTGGCTGCTGAAAGGGCTGCAAAGATGAACAAGAGCTGGTGTCTACCCTCAAGGAGTTTGGAGCCTCATAGGGGACACAGGTGTCTACACAAGCAGCTAACTTGTATAAAATGCAGAATTTGACCAAGACTTAAAAGAGGGGGGAGGGGGCAGACAACAAACATACAGTGAGAAGGGGAAGGACTAATCTGTTTGAGAATTTCAGCCACCTTGTGCTGGGTGCTGAAGGAAAAGCTAGGGAGAGCCTCATTGGAGAAGTCTATGAGTGAGGAGCCTGGGAAAGAGACAAGGATACCACATGCCTGCAGACTTACAAAGGGTGGGTGAGAAGCAGCAAGGACGAAGGACATGGGAAAAGGTAGCCTCTGAATTTGACTCATGCTCCTGGGCTTTCCAGAAGGCCCAAGGGTCCCTAAGGATCAGGCAACTGTGGCCCGAGTGATAGGAGGGCTGGGCACAGATGCCGGGAAAGATAAAGGGCTGCATCAGCCCTGGGACCCAGCACCTGGGAAGGCTGTCCCCGGAGGGCAGGCCTGGTGTTAGGTGGGAGGCTCCCTGGTCGGAGAGCCAAGGCAGGGCCTGGGTCAGGATGCTGGTAGGAAGGTGCCGCATGGGAAGTGAGGAAGCGTAGACCACAAAGTGTAGTGGTTAGGAACATGCATCCAGAACTCAACTTCTGCGTTTTAATCCCAGATCTCCTATTTTCTAGCTCCTTAATCTTGAGTTAAAACACAAATTCCCTGTTCTTCAGACTCCTCATCTATAAAATGTGGACAATAAAATTACTGACCTCTTAGAAATGTGATGAGCAGGAAATGAGTTGGCAAATATGAAGTGCTAGCACATAGTTAGCAGTCTTTATTAGCTAGGATTATTCTCTGGCTATTTGACCTGAGTGCCCACTCTATCTCTATCCCCACTGAGTTTTTTAAAAATCCATTCACTATATCACAGGGTCAATTTATTCACTTGGTCAAAACATCGACTACTGAAGCCAGTGAATTTGGGGCTCAATCTCTCTATAAATTCCATTAATGCTTCTTCTACATCAAAGATGGAGCAGACTTCTATCACAGACCACCCCCCAGCAGTGGGGCCGATGCCCTATAGGAAGGCAAAAGTTGCGGGGACCTCATTCATCCCCCCATTGAACAATCAGGTTGGACCCCACCATTCCACCATTCTTTAATTTTCTAAAACAAGTAGAGAAACTAAATATTTTCAATCCCAAGTTTCAGTCCCTCTCTTTCCACCCACCTTTCCATCTCCTCCAGCCGCTCCCACAAAGCTAACACTCCAAAGAAGGGACTCGACACTCCTGCTGCTCTGGAAAAAGGCTCAGCCTGTGATAACACAAGAGACATGAGGCCGTTGAAGGCAGGAGAACCACACGGCAGCTGGGAGCTCAGAGGCAAAGGTGTTGGCTGCCTGCAGTCGGTGTAAGGAGCTGCCAAGAAAGTGACTGTTTCTAGAGTGAGCCAACCAGGAGAGGAACAAAGCAGAACTTAGCAACAACGTAACTGAAAGACTGCCAGGTTCACCTCTCACACCTCCACCCACAGCCCAGCTCCTGCCTGGCTGGACCGCTGCTGCTTGGGAGGATTCACTGCCATCGCCCAGCAGCTGGGCGAATTCTGCTTACATGCGTTTCCCAAACAGTCCTGGGAGACTCTGGATCTTCCACAGTGGTGGGGGTTTGGGGCTCAGCAACAGGGCTCCAGGAGTGGAAATAATAACAACCCAGTGAAGAGTGAGACAGCCCAAAAGCGCTGTCCAGGGAAGTGAATCAGCTAGCTTTCTCATTTGGAAATGGACAGTTTGTGCTTGGGATGATGACTGATTCTTTTCTTAATCACTGTTGTTGAAATAAAACAACCATAAGGGTGAGCAGATTAAACCAGAGAAATTAAGGAATCCATGTACTGATAGGATGCATTTATCAAAATAGAGCGAGTTGTGGAGTCCTCACAACTTGCCCACCAAATTCCCAGACCACTTCCTACCTTAACCTGCATGGTAGCAAAATGGCCTCCACAAGAAGTCGCTCGAAGGGCTCTGTTCTCCCCTCGCAAGGATGATGGCCCAGTTGTGATGGCCCAGTTGTGATGGCCGAAGGACCAGGAAACACGTGGGTAAATCTGGCAAAGTCCAAAGAGATTTCCTTTGGCAGAAGGCTAGAATTAGCATGGAGAAGAAAATGGGAACGAGAGAGAGAGAGAGAGACAGAGACAGAGACAGAGAAGGAGGGAGGGAGGGAAGGAGGGAGAGAGAGAAGAGATATTAGCTAAAGAGATGGGACCTCCAAAGGCAGGGTGTGCAGGGAAAGCAGCCGCAGCCCCAAAAGGTCATGAGAGTTCAGCCTGACCACGCCGGGCCTTCAAAGAGATCCTTTCTCCCTGGGACCAGAGCTCACCTCAACTGACCTCCAGTCTTTTTCCATCTTCTTTTGACAAAGATCTATTTTATTTAATAGACATTTGTTTCAGTGCTATTTTGAACTTTTTTTTTTTTTTTTTTTTGGTCTTTTGTTGTTGCTGTCTTGATGTGGACTATTTTAATTGTTTTTCTTCTATCCTCCACTTTTTATTTTATTCCTTTTCTTTCTAATTTTCAGTCTTCTAGTTCTACCTTCCCTCTATTATTCCCTCTTACCTTCACATCCTACGTATTAAGCTTTATTCTTAAATGCATTCTTATTGTTTAAAAATTTTATACACAGAGTTATGTAAAGTAAAATGCCAAAATCCCTCCCCACGCATTTCCCCAGAGTTAAACACTCTTACCGGTTTAATGTGAAGGCCTTCAAGGCCTTTCTCTATGCACATACACACACAGACACACCAGAAACACACACACATACATTTAATTGTTTGTTTTTCAAAAATAGAATCATTTCATGTCTATCCTTCCATGTTGCTTTTAAACTTAAAAAATAAAATAAAGTGTATAATAGTGAGCATTACTATAAATAAGTATATTTAGATTCACCTCATTATTTTTTTAACACCAGTGCTGAATGTTATAAACATTTGAAACGTTTGCCTGTCTGAAGGGTAAAAATCTTTGTCTCTTACATCTCGTTGTTTGATTTGCATTTATCATATTAACAATGAGGTTGAACATTTTTTTTGTCGTTTATCATTTTTGTTGTTCTTTCTTTAAGTTGCCTGTCATATCCTCTGGCTATTTTTCTATTGGGTTATCTCTTTAAATTTATTTGTAATCACTCTTTCAATATTAAACCATGTCTATTGCATAGAGAGAGAGAGGCATTTTTTTCTCCAGGACTGTCCTTTGTTTTAAATTTTGTTTAGGATGCCTTCTGTCAAACAACATTTAAATTTTTCACATTGAAAAACTTGCCAATCTTTTCTAATATGGCCTCTGAGTTTCATTTTGTGCTCATGCCAATATTATAAAAATACTCTTGCATACATTTTTTGCTATTTTACAGCTTTAGGTTTGTTGTTATTTTTTTTCTACAACTGGAATTTACCTTTGAATATTTTATAGAATATGTATTCTACTTTTTTCCCCACAGTTCTACCTAGTTCTCTCAATGCATTATTCAATAATCAAATTTTTCCCATTACTATAAAATTCTACTTTTACCTTGTTCTAAATTCCTTACATATTTAGATTGGTTTTTTTCTTTTTTACTATTCCACTGATCCATTTGGGTATCCTTGCTCTAGCATTACATTATTTCAATAGGTTTTGATATTTAATAGAGTATTAGTCATAATTTAAAAATTCTCTTGATAATTTCATATTCCAGACACATTTTAGAATTTGTCAAGTTGCACCCCAATTCTTAAAAAAAAACAACCCTACACCTTACTGGTATTTTTTTTAATTCATAGGTACATTTCTAGACTTCCTAGTCTATTACATTTCTCTGCTACTTGTGATAAACTTCACTATTTACTCTAGATTTATAACTTGTCCTGATGTTAAGCAGCATGATTCTCCCTGTCCATCCTCATTGTTTTCAAAAAAGCATCTTGACTTGGTTCTTTGCAGTTTCATAAATATTTCATAATCAACTTGTCAAGAGCCACCACAGAAATATTAATATTGTGTTTGTTTACATTATCAATGAATTTGGGGAGGTCTGCTATCTTAAAATTTCTGAATTTTCAATATGTGAAAATGATGTATCTCTCCATTTAATTAAATCTTTGCATAATATCTTTCAATAAAATATCAATTTCTTTATAAAGATTTTACTATTTGTTATATTTATACTTCAGTACTTCATATTTTTGTTGTCTTGGAAAATGATAGAATTTTTAAAACTGTTTTGTTTTCTTTGTCTTTTACATTCCATTTTAAGACCATGGCTTTTCCAGGAAGGCCCCCACCAAGAAGTGGGCACAGAGAGGGTACCAGGGAACTGGCCATTTCTTCCCAGTTCCCCAGCAAGATTCTTCTCATGGGCAATTTTTGCCTAGAGCTCATCCCTGGGTTCACTGAAACTGTCAGATGTACCTTGCAGGCTGAAGCTCTCCTGCCCAGTCTTGCTTTTATCTCCCACACATGTTACTCCCAAATATACCCCTTACACCCTTAACTCCATCTTAATGTCTGCCTCACAGAGAACCCACTAACACTAACACATTGACATATTTATAATTCATATTGAGTCTTTTCATCCCCAAAACAATTCTCCCTATTTATTCTATTTTTAATGCTCTTCAGGAAAATTTTATAGTTTTCTTCATATTCATCTGGCACACTCTTGAGTTTATTACTAGATTTTTTAAGGTTTTGTTGTTGTAGTTGTTTTCGTAGATAAATTTGATCTTTTGTTCATACTTTTAAAAAATATTTTTTAAATCTTTGGTCACAGAAATTTGTAACTCATGTCTTTTCATTATCATTTATGTTTAAATTATTTTCCTTTTGATATCCTCAAAACAAACATAAAAGCAAACAACAATAACAAAAACCTACTTCCCTCATAGGAAATTAGATAAACAATCTGTGGTATATTCAAACAATGGAACATTACTCCATGATTTAAAAAAAAAAAAAGAATACTGATACATGCAAAACATGGAGGGTATAAATCTACTGACATTGTTTTGAGCAAAAAAAATCAGACACAAAGTAGTACATATTGAATTATTCCATGTGTGTGATGTTCAAAACCAGGCAAAACTAATCCAAAGGGATAGAATTAATAAAGGTGGTTAACTCAAAAGAGACAGTGTCACACCACCCTGTCCTTTCCCTACTGTCACGTGTATCAAACTTTTCTGTAATAATTGTTGAAGTGTCTGATATGCTAAATCCTTAATAAATATTTAGATGAATGAATAAATGAATCAATGAGAGCAAGCATTGGAAAGAAAAAGCTACTCATAACATTCAGGTCATGGTGACCAATCCCACCCCTCTAAGAGAAAGTGGCCAGAAAACACAGGGAGCGTACATGGGGGTGGGCAGTGTTATCCACTATTTCTTAACTGGATAGGCTGCTTCTCCCATCACCTCTCATTGCTGCCGTAAGTGCGTGTGCTTCAGCTGCCTAATGTGTTAATTCTAACTCTTAACTGTCAGACTGTGAGTAGAGCAAATAATATGACCCCATCTCACAGGTGAGAAAATGCAAGCACAGAAAGGATTGACCATTTGTTCAAGGTCACAAAACAAGCTAATAACAGAGGTCAGGTAGAATCAGTTTCCCTGACTCCCGGGCTGGAGATCAGTCCTCAACAATGGGTTCTCTAGCAGCCTGAAGGCCGCATGTCCCTGGTTTGGCCTTTATAGGAACTGGTGTTTAGAAGTCCCATTAAAGTTCCTTTCATTTCCTATCCACCCTGTAACAGACACCTGCTGTACAGCATTGATAAAGCCAGTTCTGTTCTGGGCCCCTGCTTGCTGCTGCCTGGGCAGGGGACCCCTGGAGCCCTCCCCCTCATATGCCGACTTAGTAAAGGTCCCTGTTGGAGTCTTCACGTGGCACACTGCATAAATGTGTGGGACACACCGGTTGCCAAGCTGAATATGGCTCCAGATTATTCTAGGAAACAAATACATTGTTTTGCTCTGGATTGCAGGAATTGCTAATTAGGGATTTTTATTTCGGGCTGCGTTCCTTGGAGCTAGCAGATGGAGTAGGCAACTTGCTCCAGGGGCAGTGTTTAGCAGAGGGAACTATCCGTTTCTACCCCTGCTATGCGAACATGCCAGAGTCCATTGCCACCTGACTCCTGCCCTCAGGGCTCCAGGTTGAGGCCTCTCAGTAGACTTCCTGGCCCCCAGCAGTTTCCTCTTCTCTGGCAGTGGCCCTCCAAACGCAATCAAAAGCCCCTAGGAGCCGCGGCCAGCGTGGCTCAGTTGGTTTGAGTGTTGTCCTGCACACCAAAAGCTGCTAGTGGTCTTATCAGCTATATATTACCCTGCCCTCTAGCCAGATAATTGCCCTAGGAGGGACTGCAGAGGCCTTTCCCCGGGAATTTGAGAACAAGAATCTATTTTTCACAGCAGTCTGACATAAAGTGCGCAGAATCCGCTAGGGGCCAGATTTTCAGTCTTCAGTGACAGAAAAGAGGAAGAGCTGAGAGCATTGAGAAAACTCTTAGCCCCTGGTCCCACTAGATCTTGAGGGGGTCCCCAAACCCTTGAAGGCTGGTAGTTTGACACTCCCTTAGGTTCTGTGAGCTGATAAATTCCATTTCTTTCTTTCTTTCTTTCTTTCCTTCTTTCTTTCTTCCTTTCTCTCTCTCTCTTTCTTTTTGGTCTAAACTAATTTAGGTTGCATTTCTGTTACTTGCAACCATAAGTCTAGCCTAATGGTTCAGGGACACACAGGCTATGGCTCAATGGCCCCCCTGTAGATAAACTGCCAGGGTATTGTGCAGTTACATTGTGCAATCCCAGTACACCGACCAATCCACTTCAAAGGACTTCAGGGAAAACCATTGCAAGATAGGGAGAAGGAAAGGTAAAAGACAATGAAATGAGCCCTGGCTGGTGTGGCTCAGTAGACTGAACACCAGTTTGGGAACTGAAAGGTCACTGGTTCAAGTCCCGGTCAGGGCACGTGCCTGGGTTGTGGGCCAGGTCCCCAGTTGGGGGCGTGTGAGAGGTGCCTGGGTTGTGGGCCAGGTCCCCAGTTGGGGGCGAGCGAGAGGCAACCGATAGATGTTTCTTTCCCCCTCTTCCTCCCTTTCCTAAAAAAAAAAAAAAAAAAAAAATTTAAAAAGACAGTAAGATGAGCTCAGGTGAGAGAAAGCAGGAGGAACCCAGGGAGAAGGGAAACATGCCAGGTAGGCTTAGCAGGGGTTTTTCCTCAGTTCTGTTCTACAGCTATAGCTTCTCATTCTACTCCCTTAGCCTCTTTTTCACCTCCTCAACTCATGAATTGAAAATCGATACTCTGAACACCATGACCTAAACAAATAAAAACATCTATTAAGATTCAAGTCCATTATTGCTCAAAAAGGGAAAACCAGGCTTAGATGACAAAGGGGTGGTGGGAGGCTCCCACCAAATGCCAGGGTGGGCAGCGCTGTGGGTAGGTCATTGTGTCCGATCCCTGCCTCTCACCCCGCTAGAGTCCGTCCTAGTCACACCTCCTCTGTGATCATCTACCTCTCAGCTCGGCCCAGTGTGCACTTTGTCCAAGGTGAGACGTAGACCGGAAGACAAGAGAAAGAATGACTTCCATCTCTCCCGGGGGAAAACGGCTCAGAAGTTGTCTTGGAAGACTCTGAGAAGCTTTTTCCTAGTGTACAGTCACCTTGCTCTCTTTCTTTCCATTTCCCTAATGACCCAAACTAGAAGGGACAAAAGTAAGGAGAGTACAGAAGGTTTCACATGCATTTCCCCACCCCAGTCCCAGCCAGAACAGCCTCATCTCCAGTGCCCACTGAGGGGAGGAGGTGCGTGAGGAAGCCTCCTACTCAGGTGTCTCTGGGTGAAGCACTAGCCACCCAGAAAGGGAAATACCAAGGCTCTGTGAAAAGATTCTTGTCCTTACTGATAATTTTTACAATGTAAATTAAAATATCACTGGAATGCCTCTTTCTGTGTTGCCAGTTTGCTCTCATATGTGCTATGCAGCCCCAAAATTGGAACAATCTTATTAGAAGAAGGTTTGACAATATAGATTATAATTTTAAATGTTGTGCCTTTGACTAGAAATTTCACTTTTTGGAACCTATCCTATGGTTATACTGTATGTTCAAATCTCGGCACCATCATTTACTAACCTTGTAAGGTTGCGCAATTTTCTTAACCTCCCCATCTGTGAAATCAAGATAATAATAGTACTCATCAAGTTGTTATGAGGAATAAATGGTGAGTATATGTAAAGCTCTCAAGCCCAGAACAGAGTCTGGCAGATTCAAAAATAAGTGGAAACGTGGGTCCTTGGAATATCTTGTGTCTTAATCATCTAAGTACTGAGCCATTAAAATTGTACAATCTCAGAAGAAGATTCTCCCTACTTTCCTAGCAGATTTTTATTGACCATCTTTGGAAAAATGGTGTGTGTCAGACCAAGTCATAAGCGCTGAGGTTGTGAACATGGCCTGCCCTCAAAGAGTTCACAGACGAATGATGGAGAAACACACCCAGTCACATGCCAAACAGACTTCACTCCAACACCATGACAAGAGTGGGCAGCAACAAATGGAGCCACGGCTGAAGAAATACACCAGGCCTTCTCTGTGCCAGTGAAGACAGGTACTGCATCGCACATGCACATTTTATCCCGAAGGGAGCGACCACTTCACAGCTCTGTCTTCCAACCTGCCAGTGTAACAAATGTATTATAGAAACTTTGCTTCTCTTGCTTGAAGAATTCAAACAATGTATACAGTCAAAATAAAATAGAGAATTTAAAATCTCTTGTATTTGGGGGGCAGTTGGAAAAGCTCTCAATACCTGATAAATAGTGCTCATTGTGAGTGGTATATAAATGTTAGCTAGCATACTGTATTATTATTACCCCATCAGTGCACCAAGTATACATAAAAGGCTGTGCGGAACCAGATTCTTTACAACAATGAAAAACGGGAAACTATCAAATTAAAAACTTATGTATAGCTACATAATGAAATATTCTGGGGCAGTTGTTAACAAAACTATAGATTAGTCTGTACCATGATCAGGGGAAAAGAAAAACCATGCAAGGTGTAATGTTAACTATAAGAGGGTGTATAGTATGCTGCCATTGGTATAAATAGTGATGATGACAATGATGCTATGACTGAATAGATGAATGTTGAATGAATGTGCAAGACCTATAGAAATCAACCTGAAAGCATTTAAATAGACATATATCTGGGTATAGAATTGAGAAAGATATTTTCTTTTTTTTTTTTTTGCATTAAAAACTTTAACATGTTTGCCTTTTTCCAATGAGGCTGTATTATTTTAGTGGGCATTAAAAAAAAATAATGACAGTAAGGACTCAAACCATAAACCAATGGGCCCTGGGCAGGGGAGAGGGAGGGACAGGGAAGGACCCTGATATTGGTCCCTTTCCTCAGGGACAGATGATCAGACTCATTCTTCCCTAGTGGTCAGTGAAGGCTGGGCGTCTGGCAGGGGCCTCAAGGCGAGTAGTCGTGTACTGCAGAGGTTGCAGTTGGAGACAAATTTCATCTCAGCTGCAGCCTCATCATTACTCCTTGTTCTTTGTTCCTTGTTCCTTGCTCCTTGTTCCTTTGACAGCTGGATCCTGCCTCTGTCCCTGTTCTTAAATAAATCCTTTAGGAAGATAAAAAAAGAGGGAGTGGAGGGGGCAGGATGGGAGAAAAGAAGAATTGACAGGAAAGCGGGGAGAGGGGAGGCAGAGACGCCAGAGAAGACTGGGAGATGCTCTTCCTGCATCTCCATGGCCCCGGGAAGAGGGATGTGGAACTGCTCCTCTGCTCTGTCAGGAGTCGCCATGGAGACTGAGTGCTGGCCTCTTCATGATTAATACGCCGAGGCAGCTGTCTTCTTGGAGTCTTTTAAAATACATACACTATTATTTGAACACAATGATATTTAGAGCAGAAAGATCAAGGTGGATGGGGGAAGGGCAGTAGCATTACCAGAACAAACGACAGGGGCTGGGCTTACTCCTCCTGATCTCCCATTTCTCCCTCCCTGGATTGAGAACTTCCAGTGCGGCATCAGCTTCTGAAGGGCCCTCCTAGTGCCTGGCACAGGGCTGTGCTCAATGAACATTTGATGAATGAATTTGTTCATTCATTAATTCATTCACCAGTTGTTTGTTCAGTGCTTGTCTAGAAGGTAAACTCTCCTCCCCCTCCCTTTTGCTGTAGAAATTGGGACTTTCCTCTCACTCCCCCAAAGACCACACACACCATCACTGCCACCACCACCACCAACTTCACATTGGCTTCCAAGGACCTTGGAGGCGCTCCTCCTCAGTACACGTCTAACGTGGCCCGCAGTGTTGCTATGCATGGCAGTCATTCCAGGGATTCTTGCAGGGGTGGACACCAGCCAGGTCGAGTTTGCACATTATACCCTACCTGAAAAGCTAGCAGGAGATCCTCCATGTAAAGCCATTCTAGAGTGAATCCTTTTGTAAAATGAATGATCTTTTCCTAAATTATCTTGTGGAGTAGGTTAGCCTGGGCCTGACTCTCACTCCCACCAATGAATAGAAGAGTAACCATGAGCAAGTTATTTAACCTTTTTGAATCCTGTTTCCTTATCTGTGAAATGGGTCTACAATTTCTTTCTCCATAGAGCTTTTGTGATGATTAAGTGAAATGTTTGTGAAGTGCCCAAGGTATGTGATTTCCCTTTTTGCCATTGCATAAATTTGTGTTTTTATATCTGAAGTGTGAATTAACGTGTAGCTCATAGGTCTAAACTCCTCTCTCTTCCATCCCCTCCCAATGACTTTTATTCTATCTGGGCCCAGAATCTCTTTTTAAACTGTTAAAATTGGGGGGTGCGGACAAGAGGGGTTGTTCTGGGAAGGACCACAAAATGTCCATTCCCCTTTTATATATCCTCTTCTTCCTCAAGAAACGAAATGCAGATGCAACTGCCCTCCACCGGTAACCATCTGTGTATGAGTGTGTTTGTGTGTCCACTGAAAGTGAGTGCTGATAAGAGGGTGTGTGCCAGCCCACACTCAGAGAACAAGCTGTGTTCCCCATCTCCTCTCCTACTCACTCCTCCCTCCCCAGTTCTGCCCCCAGGCCTGGCCTCTAACAAGAGAAAGTTGGGGGGAGTTGGACCCTTGTCTTAATGCAGACCTAACCCAAGGGCGTTTGGCAGAGAGTAGCAATGGCCTGGGAATTTGCCAAAGGAGTAGGGGAATTATCCATGACTAAGATGGAAGAGGAATGCTGTGGCAGAGGGCAGAACAGCAGAAGGGACAGGGAACCTGGGGCTGGCCAATCTGGCCCGACGGGGAAACCTGGGGAGCCCTGGACACCTGCCTAGCCAAACTCCCCTGCTCCCCCTCCCTCCTAGGCAGCAAAATGCCAGAATGGATTTGAGACATGTGTGCCCTGCATGTCTGGTGTGGGCTCACCTGGTCTTGGCAATGCAGTTGGATTATATTCAAACTTAGGTCTGAAATAGAGTTTAAAAGAAATAGTCTTCTGTGTGTCTAATCCTTACAGACATGTGTGGGGTTTCTGTGTTTCCTACATGCAAATATATGTGCTGCTAACATAAAACTGTATGTGTGGCACTTGTCAGAACATGCTACATGTGCATGACTCAGAGAAAACCTTTGTATGATTTCCAGACACCAGGAGATGAACGTGTGCCTGGATGTGTTTTGCAAGTGATCATGTGATGTCATATTCCAAGAACACACTTGTAGGGTCCTTACAGGTTAGGGAATGAGCAATGAGGAAAAGCAATGTATCTTGGGGTCCTGGCAGAATAAAAAACAAAGTCTACCTTGTAGTCCAGAGTAGCCACTTAAGGAATGAACATTGAGAAGCGGAATGAATGAATGTTTGGATGATGGACATTGGGTGAAAAGTCAGAGAATCTGGCGGGGTTTGGGTAATCTTGGCACTCTCTCTTGAGAAGGAGAGTATCGGTCAACAAGGGAGGCTGGGAGATACACTGCCAGTCACGCTGTAGCCCATCACCCTGAATGGCTTTGTTCTCATTCTTAGGAGAGTAGAGGAGGAAACCCCAGGCTTGCCCTCCCCACCTTCTGGCACCCAGAATCCTAAGAACTGATGCTTTTTGTAAAGAAAAATATGCTACCCCATGTGTTTATTTAATCCCCTACGTTGGTTCCAGAAAGGAGGTAAGTGAGCTATAACACAAAATAAAATTTAATTTAAAAAAAAAAGATGAGAAAATAAGACAGAGGGAAAACCACAGCAGGATAAGATCAGGAGAGTAGGCACACTTCTTTGTGGAAGTTGCCTGACATGCAGCCAGGATTCACAGCCTCTTTAAGGTTTTGGGTTTTTGTTTAAGCTTTTCAAAAGGAGCCTAGTGACTCCCTGATTCCAAGGAAACATATCCTGTGTGTTGCAGGAAACAACATCCCTTCATTTATACGAAGGCAGAAAAAAGTTCTAAAGAATTCTCTCACACCTTGCAGGTGAAGGGAGAGAGAGCAGGAATTGGCCATACTTCTCTGGTGGACAATTTGCCAGCAGTCCTTCAAAATTCTACACAGCAGTTGACCCCAATTTATACTCATTGCAATTTATCTCATAGATATGTTCACATATATATAGTAAAGATCGTTGAGTACAACAATGTGGGTAAAAGCAAAAGGCTGGAAACTGCCTATATAATCATGGATAGTAGATAAATTGACCTCTGTTACAAAGGAGTATTGCACAGCCTTAGAAAAGAATGACTGAGCTCTTCATATGTGGATTTAGAACAATTTCTCAGCTATTATAAACTGGAAAAAATATATTGTAGGACAGTGTGTACTCTTATATATGCATATTTGCTTCTGAAAGAATACACAATAAGCTTAGATGCGGCTACCTCAGGAGGTAGGAGGGTAGAATAGAGATAAACTTTTACTTTTCAATTAAGAATATACCCTTCGGTACTGACTTTCTCTCGCCATTAGCAAGTAGTATAATCCTTTATAATTTAAATGTTATTTTTCCTAGAATAAACTTTAAAAAACTATTTTGAAAATTAAAAACACACGTATAAGCAAATTACGAATAATGACAATAATCTCTCTGGCTTACCGAGTGCCCCAGTGCCTATAACTTAATATGCTCTAACACAGTCACTCTGTATAACAAATTTATGTAGACACATACACATTGCTCCATTTAAGAGGTGGGAAAACTGACGTTAGGGAGATTACATGACACAACCAGTAAGTGGCAAAGAGTGGATTTGATTCCCAAATCGTGTAACCCCCAAACCCACGCTGTCTTTCCTCGCCGTCCTTCGTCCTCTGCCTCCAGGCGGAAAATGCACTTACGGGACGACCCTCCCCACGCGGCGGACCGACCCAGCCAGGGGCACACGCTGCCCCAGCGCGCACGGAGCTCCACGCTCAGGGAGCGCGCGCGCACGCCGCGGCGCGGGCCCGGCGGCGGCGGCGGCGACGTCACAGCCCGAGCTTTCCTTTTCGGGAGTCCCCGGCACACATCCTGTGTCCATGTTTGGGCATTTACGTCACAGCGGCAGGGCCGGGGCCTCCCGAAATGGCAGTGGCCCCGGGAGTCGGAAGCCCTGAGCCAGCGCAGCCGCCGCTATATAAGTGGGGGGGCCGGGCTTTGGGGGGAGCCCGGCTGCGCTTTGGAGAAGCGAGAAGCAGCCTCTTGAGGCCCGTCCCAACGAGTAAGAGCGCCACGGCCCCCCGACCCCTTTTCCTGAAGTGAACGCCCGGAGCCAGGAGCCCGGGCGCCTGGGTCTGCGAGGCGCGGAGCGCCCCGACAGCCGGCCTCCCCGCCGTCCACGCGTCCCCAAGCCCAGCGGGAGAGGCCCCCGGCCCCCCGCAGCCGCCGCCGCAGCCGCGCCATGCTCCACCTTAACGAGTTTTCCGGCCCCGACGCGCTTCTGGTCAAGTCCTCCGAGGGCTGTTGCTCGGAACCCAGCAACGACCTGCCCCGGCTGCCGGCCAGGGACGCGGCCGCTGGCTACACCGGAGGTAAGGAGCGCGGCCGGGCTTGCTCAGACGGCGGCGCAATGCGGGGGCGCACGGTGCCTGAGAACAGACAGGGTTTGGGACGCAGCAGGTGTGGGGGTAGGGATCGTAGGAAGCTCGGGGGATTCTTGGGGTGCGCACCGCCATTGTCACCCCCATCGGACCGCCAGCGCCTCCACAGGAAATTGTGCGTGTATCAAGGTGTCCTTTTTGCCTGTACACGTGTGTTTTGCGTGTGCATGTTTTTGTGTGCGTCTTGGGGCGTTTGCCGACTCCTACTGGATCAGAATGTGCAAAAAGGCACTTTATATGTCAGTGCGCACCAAGAGAGCCTGTGTAAGGTCTGCAGACTCTGAGGCGCGCCCTTTTTTTGTGCCCAGAGTTGATTCCTGCTCCTTCCTCAGCAGGCGACTTCTTGAGCTGGGCTTTGAGCAGCTGCGGCACCGGGGGAGACTTAGCCGACTCCTGCTTCCTGGAGGGGCCTGCGCCCACACCCCCTCCCAGCCTCAGCTACAGCGGTAGCTTCTTCATCCAGGCAGTGCCCGAACACCCGCACGACCCGGAGTCACTCTTCAACCTCATGTCGGGCATCCTAGGCCTGGCACCTTTCCCCGGCCCTGATGTGCCAACATCCCGGTCTCCACTGGACGCCTCTTTTCCCTCAGGCCCCGACGCCTTGCTGTCGGGTCCGCCGGACCTTTACTCCCCAGATCTGGGAGCTGCCTCCTTCCCAGAGGCGTTCTGGGAGGCCTCGCCGTCGGCTGGCGCCCCCTCGCAGTGCCTGTATGAACCTCAGCTCTCCCCACCCGACGTCAAGCCAGGCCGCCGGGCTCCTCCGGCCTCCCCAGCGCTGGACACTGCCTCGGCCTTCAAAGGTCTCTACGCTCCCTGGGAGCTGCTCCCTGGGAGTTGTGGCTCCCAGGGAGGTTACCAGGCCGCCTCCGAAGCCCGTTTCCCCTCGATGGGGGCCAAGATTGAAGATCTCCTGTCTATCAGCTGCCCCGCGGAGCTGCCAGCTGACTCGGCCAACAGACTCTACCCTACAGGGGCTTACGACGCTTTCCCGCTGGTCTCGGGTAACTTAGGGGAGGGGGCTGAGGGCCTCCCGGGGCTCTTGACCCCTCCTAGTGGGGAAGGAGGGAGTAGCGGCGACGGCGAAGAGTTTCTGGCCGTTACTCAGCCTCAGCTTTCCCCACTGGGCCTCCGCAGCGCCGCGGCAGACTTCCCGAAACCTCTGGTGGCGGACATCCCTGGGAGCAGTGGCGTGCCAGAACCTCTTGGACCGCCGGCTCCATTCCCCCCAGTTAAGGCGCGGCGCAAAGGGCGCCGGGGCGGCAAGTGCAGCGCACGCTGTTTCTGCCCGCGGCCGCACGCCAAGGCTTTTGCTTGTCCGGTAGAGAGCTGTGTGCGTACCTTTGCGCGTTCCGACGAGCTCAACCGTCACCTGCGCATCCACACGGGCCACAAACCCTTCCAGTGCCGCATCTGCCTCCGCAACTTCAGCCGCAGCGACCACCTTACCACACACGTGCGCACTCACACAGGCGAAAAGCCCTTTGCCTGCGACGTGTGCGGCCGCCGCTTCGCGCGCAGTGATGAGAAGAAACGGCACAGCAAGGTGCACCTCAAGCAGAAGGCGCGCGCAGAAGAGCGGCTCAAGGGCCTTGGCTTTTACTCATTGGGCCTCTCCTTCGCTGCCCTGTGAGAAGAAATAGGTGTGTAGATTGGGGCGCCGCTGCCAAGCGCTCCAGAAAGGACAAGACCCGTCCCCCTTCTCTTCTCTTCTCTTCTCTTCTCGGCCCGCCCTGGGTCTGGCCTCTAGTCTGGCTTCCAAGTTCCTTTGAAGCTCCCGCCGCATACTTTCCGTTCAGCACCAGCTCCGTGGACAGCTCCCGCCGTCTAGGCTCTGTTTCCGCGTGAGCCGCGCTCGGGGGAGTCCTGTCAGACCACCCAACTAAGCAGGCATTTCTTCGGGATTCAAGACCACGTTTCGTACCTGGCGCACGCCCTACGCCGTCCCCTAGTCCCCCGCCCCGCCCCCAGACAGGCTGGGGCAGCGCCGAGCCGGTCTCGAGCGGTATTTTGTACAGCAATGTCGTTTCCAGCAGCCATTGGATGTAACGTTTTGCTTTGGGGTTATTTCCTTTTGTTGTTAATTTTTGTAAAGCAGACGCTACTCTCAAGCAGTTGGCAAAACTGTTTATTTTTGCAATTAAAATTATTGTGCTAAAAGCTTACTGAATCTGCCATACAAACTCTTGACCCTTCTCCGCAAACTCCCCTTCCCTCCCAGAGAACATGTGCCAGAAAAGCGAGGAGTTCCTCACACTCATGGAGTCATTTCCCACCTCCTGTCAGGCACTGTGGCACATAGGAGGTATTCAATAAATGTGTACTGAGTTGACAAATGAATTTAATCACAGCTAGCCTAAGGGCTCAAGGTGTTTCTGGAAGTTTTGCATACATTAACCCCCCTTAAATCCTCACAGCCTTGAGTCCAGCGTTCATATGCTCCATTTCCAAGATCCAGGAAACAAAATAGTTTACTTTCTGGGTAACCCAGCCAGGAACAGACACAGTCAAACTCAGATCTCTCTAGCTTCAAAGCCAGTGCTTTTCCACCGCCCCCTGCCCTCCAGAATGGCAGAGACTCAGCTTAATAGCACTGTTTGGAACGGCTTCCCACCAATAGGTGAAATAGGTTCCACAGCTAGAGGGAGCCCCAGGCAGTAAGGACAGCAGCAGAAGACTGCAGTACTTCAGTGCTGTCTGCGCACCACCCGTGTGCTGGTGGTCACAGAGGCTCCAGCAGGTGCCCGTGCATCTGTATGAGACTCACATGCTATCAGTGCCAAAAGGGATTCAGCATTCATCTACCAGGGGTGTCCAACCTTTTGGTGTCTCTGGGCTCCATCGAAAGAAGGAGAGTTGGCTTGGGCCACACATTAAATACATTGTGACACATAGGAAAAAAAAATCTCATAATGTTTTAATTAATTTTACAGTTTTGTGTTGGGCCACAGGCTGGACACCCCTGATTCCAGACTATTGATGGCAGACCCAAGCCTAGAGAAGAGAGGGCGCTTGCCAGAAGGTCATAGCCACCTTAGTTGCTCTTTCCACAGAGGATCTTCCCCAGGAGGCAGCAGCCCCCTTACTGCCCTGTTCTGCACCTGCCATACCCCTTTTCTCTAACTCTTCTCCAGGTAAATTCTATCATGGCTTTGCAGGGGAGGGGGCAGCTAAGAGGGTGGTGAGGAAAGCGTGATCCTGTAATGGGGAAGGTGGGGTTTCACTCAGCCTCTCTTCACTCCCTGAACTCTCAACCCAAATTTTTATGCTCTTTCTAGCCACCTCTGGCAAATCTTGGGACACTAAAAGCTTATCATGCATTCCATCTCTCCTCTCCAACAAGTCCTGTCTGCTAAGGAAAGGATAGGGCCTTTGGGGGAGCTTCTTTCTTTTCTCCACTGAGGTGTGCTATTCTTGAATTAAGAGAGCCTTACAGCGCTGACCAGTGTGGCTCAGTCGGTTAGGGCATCATCCTGCACAGTGAAACGTTGACTGTTTGATTCCCAGTCAGGGCACATGCCCAGGTTTGGGTTCAGTCCCCAGATGGGGTGCATACAAGAGGCAACCGAATGCTTCTCTTTTGCATTGATGTTTGTCTCCCTCTTGTTCTCCCTCCCTTCCCCTCTTTCTAAAAAAATAAAATCTTTAAAAAAAATTTTTTTTAAAGATGGAGCCTTACAGTCCTGTGGTGCCAGATCTACTCAGCTTCTGATCCTTTCGCTTCTTTATCCCTTTACCCTCCAGCCCCACAGTCCAGTTGGCCAAGACAAAATTATCAAGTCAGAAGATTTACCCATTTCTCTTCCCAAGTGTTAAGTGCTTTCACATGGTTGAGTATCTTGCATCTAATAAATCAGTTTGTGATAAAGAATTCAATATTACCTCTTCTAGGAGAGTTAACATTTTTTAACAAGTAGCCTGCAGAGGGCAATGTTTAACCCTAGAGAGAGGCTCAAATGATGCATGGAGACAAGAAAATGATGACTGTTATTATCTTACTGTTTAAGTGACCACACCTTTCATTTATAGGCATGGACCACCTGACTTCACCTTCCACGCTGTGTAAGTAAGGAAGAACACAAAGGTTCAGATTTCAAGCAACGGGTCCCAAAACACACAACCTGAACAAAGGAAGAAGGGCAGACCAGCTGTGGGTGGGTGGCATCCACCAACCTCGCCCTTGCCTGCTTCAGCAGCACTCCATCAAGTGCTGCCTGCTTTATCGTGCCCCATCTCGTCTTCACACTCATCTAGGCCTAATATCACTGATGAGAAAATTGACTTAGTAGTAGTGCTAATGCCAGAGCCCAGCCTAGGTCTAGAACCCTCAGCTGAGGTGTCTCTCCTATTACTTCCAAGGGAAACTGCTGCATTTTCTAGAGTGTCCACTAGGGATTCTGATAGAAAAGAATGTTAAGCAGGAGATGGAAAGAATCAAAATCAAACAATCAGAAAATCAACCCAAACCTAGGACCCAAGCAGAATTAGGGATTAACAGAGAGCTCATTTTCTTCACTTGCTTCTCTCTTTAATTTGGTCCTCATAATGCGGGTGTCTCCTAGATTTGGCTCTGAGCTCTCTCCTTCTCTATTTCAACACTCTCCTTGGAGAGCACATTCATCTATCACTGCCACCCTGATGGCTTCTAAGTCAGCCAGCCCTGGTCCCTGCCCCAGCTGCAGCCCCGTGGCTCTGACTGATGAATCTCTGTGTGGGTGTCCCACCACCATTTCAAGTACAATCTGTCTAAAATCAAATCATTCTTCCATATACCCAATTTTTGCTTATGGTGACCATTATTTGATTCCCTAAACTCACTTAAATAACTGTTTCTGTGGGATTCACGTTTGACCCTCTTCCCCCACATCCAGTCTGTTGCTCACACCTATTGAATCTCATTGAAGTTCTTCAGGACCTTACCTACTTTCGTTCATGGCATATTGTTGTCTTTTATGTGTTGTAATTTTTATCTGGTATACTGATCTCCAGTGAGGGTTTACTTGGGCAGTAATACTCTGTGGCCTGGGTTGGGGGTATGTTTCTCCTGAGCAATTTTTTATTTGTTTGTGTCAAGGACTCCAAGCATATCAACTAATGGAGACCAATGTTTATGTTAATTTCTTGGCCTGACGTTCCTGTACCATGCAGGTGTGGAGTTCAAACTCGAATTCATGCGGTTATAAATTCTCAGAGGCAGCTCCTTCTACTCTAAGCAGAACCCAGGTCAGGACAGACAAGGAATTACGTGTATTCCTCCCTCCCCATACTTCCTGGGGCCACTCACCGCCCATCACATGCTCACATTCCTTGGTCTCGGCTTCTTTGTTTTGCTGCATGTAGATTTCCTTTCCTTTCTTGCAAGCTCTACTAAGCATTTCCAGTGTCTGTTATATTTTGTGAATCAGTCCACATATCATGTAGCAGGAGGGTTTGGAGGTTATCTCTTCAACAATATTGCTGAAAACTGAAGCCAGAAGGTGATGATTTCTCTATTAAAACATTTCCCACATTATCCACTCTGCGCCTATTGCCAACACCTAAGTCCGTGCTACCCTCCACATTCATGAACACGTTGGCTGTGACAATCACATAGAATCTCATACTAACAGGTAGTTCGGAGAAGCTTATCAGAACATCCTATCTGACCCCTCATTGTATAAAGGAGGAAACTGAGGCCCATCAGATATGGGGATTTTCTTAAGGGCACACAGATGCTAAGAGATACTAAGTGGGTCTTGAATCTGGACCTTCTAGTTCCACGACCAGTGCATACCCACATCCCACAAGTATTATTGAGTGCCAACCGTTTGCTGGGCCAGTTGCTCCCAACTTTTTTCCTTTCCAGTGCACCTCAGGAATTTGATACACACACATCAGTAACAAAGGCTCACGCAGAGTCCTGATTCTCACCCTGGAGAGACAGGGAAGAGGAATAAGAATCTTGAGGAGGTGGGATATGGGGGAAAGTTTGAAAAAGCAAATGAGAATGTCTTCTATTTCCTCCCCTTCCACTCCAACCCCTGCGCGCTGTTTGAAACAAGCCTGCACTATATCACATTTCTTCCTGTGGTCCCTCCGCCTCCTTTCTCTCTCCCTCCATTCCACATTGCACATCACTACTGCTGTAATTTCCTTAAAACATTATTCATGGTGTTTTATCCCAAACTGACCATAGCTTCCATCTTCCTATAAAAAAAATACACTGCATTTAAAACCTTCCATATCTGACCCAAATTCATCTTCTACCTTCCTCTGTCATCTCTCCCTTTGCTTTGCCCTCTCTCCTTCCCTCGTATATTATTGAAATCCTCCCACCCTCAAGCTCCTTCCAGGGCAGAGACCTTGTTTTATTCACACTGTGGCTGCCATTATCACCAAGCCTACTGTCTGGCACACTTAGATGCTTAATTATTGTGTGGACCCATGGGCAAAAGAGTGGAGATGGCTAACCACCTAAAAAAAAAGGAGAAGGGGTAAAGAGGAAGGAAGAAAGGTGGTTAGAGAGCATGAAGCAGGGAAAGGATGAGAAGGAGAGACGGGGAGAAGCAGGATTGAGGTCCTGAACCAAGCCATTGGGTCCCCTGAGTGGGACCACACCTCTGACTGTTCAATTCTTGCTGAGCCCATGATTCTCTGCCTTAGCTTTGGGCCCCCAGATGTGTTTGTCGTTCAGTTCTCTGTCTTTTGGTTTCACTGGCCCACATGGAGTGGGATTCAGTTTAACATTTTTAGAACTGTGGTTCCCATAACAACCAAGCAGGAACTGTTGTCTGAAATGTAGCATGGGCACACATGCTCACACACACATACCTGCACATATACAAACATATGCACACCCACACACATGTGCATTCACTCATACACACACACACACAATGTACATCCACATGTACATACATGCATGCCTTCGGACATGCACATGCTCGTAAAGGTATATACCTGCATGCACATGCATGCATGCACACATACACAAAAGCATGTATATATACACACAAGCATGCCCCAAATTGTTTTTGCATACAGAAAGCACAGAGTGAAGACAAACATACATCACTAGGACAGAGGTAACATCAAGGCAATATATGGGTATTTTTGGCTTTCTTTAAAAGCAGGTGGATTTAGGTAATCAGCATTTGGGCAGGAGAAGGCTCAGTAGGCTTAATACAGCAAAGGGGTGGCAGGAAGCCACTATATTTAAGCATAGACTTTGGAATTAAGTAACTTGAGGTCAAGTCCTGACTGTGTCATTTTTTGAGCTCTGAACTTAACTTCCCCACCTGTAAAGTGGGGATAATAATAATATCTGCTAGATAGGTTCATTAGGATGATTGAATGCATAAAAATGATTAATATGATGCTTACCACTTGGTTAATAGGAGCTGTTATCATTAGGTCTTAGGAGAAGTGATTTCTTATTTGTTCAAGCTAAGAAGATTTTCTGGAGGAGGGAAGAACTCAGGGACCAGGGGAAGGAAGAGGAGACATGCGGCAGGGGGGAGTTTGACCCATCTGGCCACCTTTCGGCCTCAGTCCTTACTAAATTTGCCTCTTCCCAAGAGCCACCTGACAAATCTAAAAATTATCGTTTCTGACACTAAATGCCCAATGCCTCTGCCTTAGCTGGAGTAAGATGGGGTCAAGGACAGTCCCAATCAGCCTTACCTATTAGAGAATCCTGGGGCTGTGCTGGATTTCTGCTCTGCTGTGGCTGAACTGCCCCTCATGGCCTTGGTGCTCAACCCTGCCCAAGCTGGTCTCTGTGCCTTTACCCCTTCACTACCCGTAGCCTGAAATGCCATCTCTCCTTCTCCTCATCCAAAGGTCAGCTTATCCCTGGGCTTGGTAGCCTCAATGCCCTGATTTCTCAGGCCCCACGCAGCGCTGTGGATTTCCTCCAAACCTAGGACAGCCAGACCGTTCATGCTGCAACACCTGGATAGGCAAGCCAAGAGCCAGGACTTCTCATCTACTAAATTCGAGGTGGAGGTGCGTGGGAAGGAACCCGGGCTGGTGGCCGCTGCTTCTTTCCTCCTTCTCCTCTAAGTCTGGGATAGGATTTGTGATGGAGACGTGTGCTCCTTGATGGCACCTTGAAGGGCAAGATTCTGAGTCACTCCCAGATCCCCTGGTTCCCTAGGGATGGCCAGTGGAAACCGACCAAGCAGCCTCCGCGAAGACCACGACCACGCTTTTGACTGAAAGTCGCCAAGTGCACAACCCAGGCGTGCAGCCTATTAGGCCGCTTAGGGACCGTGGCACGCATCCCAGTAGCAGTGCAGCACGCCTTTCCTCTTCCAATCCTTCAGAACCACCCACCACGGGATGTGCCCCGAGTGGGGAGGCCCAAGCCAGAGCGATGGGGTTAGGGTGGAGGGCTTCGGATCAAAGGTGGGCGGCAGAAGCTACAACCCCAGGTGCCCAGGACAGGGAGAGTGCACTGGGAGGTATGGGGAGCTGGGAAGGCAGCGCCTCAGGGCGAGCGCCGCCGGAGCGGTCCCTGAACCCCACGGCGGCGCCGCGGGCCCCTCCCCCATCTAAGCCACCTTCACAGAAAAACGTGGGGTCCCGGCGCAGCCGCTTCTGGCGGCATCTGCCGCTCCCCAGCTCGCAGGAGAGCCCGCCCCGGAGGAGGGGCCGGCTCCGCCCCACCTCCTCACTGCCTCCCTCCCCCTTCCCTTCTTTTCCTCCGGCCGCGCGCCCCCTCCTTCCTCGTCCATCCTTCCCCCACCCGGTTTGTGGGCCCCTCCCGCTGCGACTGGCTGGGAGGCTTGGCCGCCCCCGCCCCGAGAGGGAGGCGGGGGCGCCAGCCGCGGCAGCCACCCGAGGCTGCGGAGGGGAGCGAGATCCGAGGGCCCGAGGCGGCCCTGCATCTGGACCAGGCACGCGGGGCTGCCTGTGCATCCCCATCCGAGGGCCGCGGGGCCTGGCCTCGCGGCGGGGTGGAGGAGGTAAGGCGAGTCGCGGGCGCGCTGTGGGGCCACTCTTGGAGAGAAGGAGGCAGGGAGTACCCCAGCCGTTACCTCCTCCTCCTCTTCCTTCTCCCCTACAGCCCTCTGGAGGCCCGGAGACAGCCAGACCCGGCCGGGAGGGATTCTGGGCAGGCCTAGCCAGAGCCAAGGAAGGGGTTAATTTAAGGAATTAAAATCAGAACAATTTGAGACCAGGCTTCCCATCCCCCCCTCTCGCCAGTCCCTCCCCGAGCCTGGTTTGGGGGCGGGGCGGGCTCCCTACACCACTGGGACTCTGGACCTTGGAGAGCGGGGGGGCCAGAGGGAAGGAGGAGGGGGAGCACCCTCAAACCTCAGCCCTCCCCACCTGCCTCTGAACGGGGGTGGGGGAGGGGCTCGGTGTTGAGGCCTGGCTGGGCACCTGCGCGGGTATCTGAGGGTGGGAGGGTTTCGGTGTCTGTGTGCGTGCGGGTGTGCACGTGTGATGGTCTGAAGGTGTGCATGTGTGTGTCCCTGTGTTTCTGTGCCCTCACATCCCAGTGCTTTCGCTGGTGACTCTGCCCACAGTGATCTGGATGCCCGTGCCCCACTGCATTGCTTTGCATGTGTGTGTGTGTGATACGGACCTATGTGCACTTCCCACTTTCTACCTGTGAGTAGCAGTGGGGCCTGCCCTCTCTTTAGGTTGAGTGTGCAGCGAGGGGCCCAGATGGTTTTCTGGGTGTGGGATCCAGGTGCTGGAGCCATGTGTGTGTGACCTTGGGAGGTGTGTGCATGTTTGCAGGAGCTGGAGAATGAGGGGGAGCTTAGCACAGAAAAGGCAGTGTAAGGACTGCCAGGAGGCAGAGGCCTGGATGCATTGACTCGGGTGGGTCTTCACCAGGCTGCAGTGACTACGCTGAGAGGTACACATGGTGGGGCCACAGCCTGAGGTGAGGAGAGCTGAAGCCTCTGCCTTCTTGGGAGATTTAGAGGGATTTAGAGAGTCCGGAGGTCTTCCTTTATTCCCCATCCACAGGGACACCTCCAGCTGCCTCCCCAGCCTTAGAATACCTCTTCTATCTGCTAGCAGATGAAAAAACTGAGCTTAGAGCTTCATTTCTTTGGCTTATGAAGCCATGTATTAACATCCAAATCTTCCCCCCACCCCCCATTTCTGTAATTTCTACCTCCTCTGCTCCTTTCCTGCATGTGGGTTTTATGTGAAAAAGGAGGAAGAGCTGCGGGGCCCAGAAGGCCAAGCTGGAAGGAGAGGCGATGCCAGCAGCGGGGTGGGAAGTTGGGGGCAGGGAGAATAACCGGCACACTCCAAACTCTGCTAACTTCTCAATTTTGCCAGATCTTCATTTAACAGGGAAAGGGACAGAGAGAGGGAGTTTGGTGATAGCCACATACTTGTTTCTAGATTTAGGGATGCCCAGCTTGCTTTTGTTTTCGGAATATTTGTAGCAGGAAGGGGGATCATGGTCCCTGAAAGGTTATTGCCATGCTGCCTTTGAATTCCCTGGACTTTCGCACCATCTGGGCGCATACCACACCCTTTACTTATTCATTCAAAAAATATTTGTTGAGTGCTACTGTGGGCCAACCTGTGACTATAATAGGGTTGGTGTGACATTCCACTCCCAAACAGAAGGATCAAAGTGTCAGGACATTAAGAACATGGGTTTCAAAGTCAGTCAGGTAGTACTGGGTTCAAATCCTAGCTTGTCATTGTTTCAGTTTTTCACTGGTATGTAACAAACCTTCCCAGAATATAGGGCTTAAAACAACAGTAATTTATTATTTTTCATGATCTGTGGGTTCACTGTGACTGTGGGCTTACTTGGTACCCTTCAGCTACATTCAGTTAAGAGACTGGCTGCAAAGGAATATCAAGATGGCCTTTCATCCATTGGGGTCTCTCTACACATGGCATCTAATCATTCAGTAGTCTAGCCCAAGTTCTTTACATGGCACCTTTATCCCAAGAGGAAATATTCTCAGAGGATAAGCCCTAAGGTACAACTACTTGTCAAACCTCTGCCTGCTTCAGGTTTTTTAATGTCCTATTGGTCAAAGTAGGTCATGTGGCCAAGCTCTGAGTTAGTGTGGGAGGGGATCACGTAAGTGCAAGAATACTAGGAGGCAGGACTCATTGGGAGCCACCAAAGCAACAGTTTGTTATGGTCACTTATGGGCATTGGGCAAGTGATATGGCCACTCTGAGCCTCAATTTTCTCTGCCTACAGTAGAGATGTTACCACCTACTTGGCAGCACAGTCTTGAGGACTAAATGAGAAGTATGAGGTTTAACCAGAATAATTAGTAGGTAAAAGTTCACTCTTTGCTTCTTTTTTTAAATCCTTACCTGAAGATATGTTTATTGATTTTAGAGAGAGAGAAAGGCAGGATAAAAGAGAGACAGAGAGAGAGAAACATCGATCAGTTGCCTCCAGTACCTGCCCTGACCCAGGATCAAACCCACAACCTAGATACGAGTATGTGCCCTGATGGAGGGACTGAATCCACGACCTTTTGGTGCATGGGATGATGCTCCAGTCGACTGAGCCACCCGGCCAGGGCAATGGGCACTGTTTGATTATTAGACTGCAAGCACTGTGAAGACATGACTGACTTATTCATCTTTGTGTCCCCAGTGCCTGGCACAGGCCTTGTGTTTGACATCTTTTTGTTGAGTGGATAAAATAGAATGAAGCAGACAAGTCCTAAGCGTTGGAACTCTGCTAGAGCAACAATGTCGTGAAGACACAGCAAGTCTTTATCTCCTAGTGGGCGAGGAGCAGAGCCAGGGAAGCACTTGTTACTGGAGGTAATTCTTGGATTGATTTAATCGTAACCAAATTCATCGAGTTCCATGAGAATAAATAGTAGAAATCACTTTGGTTACATAAATCAATCAATTCACCCATTATTCAGTGTGGTTCCTTTAAGAATATACTAATTTCTACTGTATGTGAGGCAGGTGTGAGTCAGTAGCCTTGTCCCTGCCCTTCAATGTATGTGTAGGGTGGGACCTGATGTGCAAAGGTTCATGACCATCCAGCATGTCATGCCCGTTACAATATGTGAAGAGCTGTGATGAGGAACGATTCATGCTGTGTGGGGATTTGAGCTGGGGGGGGCGGTGGCGGGGTCAAGGAAGGTTTCATGGAAAGAGTAGCGTTAGAGATGGGCCTGCAGAATGCATTAGCTGAAGAAGGGAGTCCTAGAAAGAGGGACCAGCATGAGCCAAGACTTGAGGATGTGGCAGCATATGGCACTTCTCAGTGAAGCTAAGCCTCATAAGGCTCACTAAGGATGCAGGTGGGAAGCAGAGGCAAAAGCAAGGGCTGGCAAGACAGAGTGGTGGCCAGATTTCAGCCAGCCTTAGGGGGACGCAAAGCAGGGTGGGCTTCACCTTTCAGAAGATGGCCTTCAGAGATTTTTTTTTTTTCCTTAAGAAAAGTGACATGACTGGATCTCTATTTGCAGAATCATGAGACTTCAAAGCTGACAGAGTTAGAGACTTCAGTTAGAAACAGTATCAATGGTCCAGATAGAAGGATAGTAGGTCTCGAGCCGTGGCCACAGACAAAGCAAGACATAGAGTCAAGTATTTATTTATTTTTATTTTTAAAAAGGTTTTATTTATTTATTCTTGGAGGAAGGGGAAGGGAGGGAGGAAAAGTGGGAGAGAAATATCGATGTAAGAGGGAAACATCCATCTGTTGCCTCTTGTAGGCATCCCCCATCAGGGGGACCTAACCCGCGACCCAGGCATGTGCCTTGACCGGGAATCCAATCAGCGACCTTTCGCTTTGTGGGATGATGCCCAACCAACTGAACCACACTGGTCAGTTCTTTATAAGATAGTATTGACAAAAATCAGCAATTGATGAGATCTGAGGGGGGACTTAAAGAATTCAGAGATGCCTTAAGAGTTGCCTCCAGAGTGCTGAGTAGATAATGAAGATGCTGGTCAAGATGGGAAACATGAGAAAGAAGTAGGTTTGATGGTGAGTGTTGTGGCATTGTGAATTCCTTATTAGCACATTACACTGAAATATCCTTTATATCTGCTCCCTCTCTATGTGCTGTTTTTAAGAAGCCCTTAAAAAAATTGCTATAAATTTCAGGTCTAAGGCATTGAATTATTGGCACCTCAGGCTCACGCAAGTGATGATACGGTTGGAATTTGGCTATTGCTAAGAAGCCTTAAATATGTTCAGGTGTCTCTCATCTTAACTACTGCTTCTGCATTCTCCTGTGCTGCCTCCCCGCCTTCACCGTTGAATTTCTTGTGTCCACTCGCTGTCTTTACTCACCTCTTCACCTCACTCTCTCCTCAGCCCCCATCAGCCAGGCTCATCAGAGCAGCCCTCTGTAAGGTCACCAGCAGACCCTTCCCACCTCTGCTCTGACTTGAGCTGTCAACTCCTGCTGTTTACACTGTTTTCACACAATTGCCTGCTCCTTCCTTCCTTGACATCCTCTCCTCTCTAAGACTTCCTGCCAGCTTTCCCATTTCCGCTGCTGCTGCTTAGGAACTTCTGACTTCTCCCTTCTCTGTCTCTCTCAGCGTCTACCTTTTCCCCCGTATCTCCTCCCTCTGCACCTTCTCCCTGGTCCTGCTCATCCGCCTTTGTTTCTATGCACAAATTGCCAAAACTGTGTTTTCAGCTCCATATTGCAAACTACTGAATATCACTAATTCCAAGGCCCACTGGAACCCCGAACTCATGGAATCTACAATCAAACTCATTATCACCCCCCAAAATCCCTTGAACCACACCCCATGTATCTAGCTCAAAGCCCAAGCCTATTCCTGATCCTTTGACCCTTTCCTTTCATAATGTGCACCGTCATTCTGCCACTAAGCCTTCTTGACTGTCCTTCCTTAATCGCTTCTATAGCCATCCTTCTCCCCGCTTGCACTCCTGCTACCTTGGCTAACAATGTCCATTTCCAGTGTCCCAACAGCCTTCTTCCTGACCTTGGCCCTCTGCAGTCCATTCTCTAAACTGTCCCTCTGATTAAAACCTTGTGATTCCATCATTCCACAACCACCCTGAGCACCTCCCCCATGCCAGGCACTGTCGTAAGAGCTGGGGAAGTAGCAGTAATTGAGACAGTCGTTCTACCCTCTGAAGCTTACATTTTCTTTCCCTGAAGGAGGGAGGCATATCCTTTTTCACTTCCTTGCCTTTGTACATGCTGTCTCTGCTGCTCAGGATGCCTTTCTCCCCCTCCCCAAACTCCTAACTGCCACTCTTCACCCAGCTACTTTCTTCTGCAAGAGTCAGTCTAGATGAAATCGCCCCTGGGGGTTCCTCAGGCTAAGTTAAGCGTAGGTTCCTGTGCCAGCCATTTATCTCATGGCCGTGTCATCTAATACCTTAGTCTGTCCCAGGAGATCACAAGCTGCTTGAAGGCAAGGACTGGATCTTGTCAGTCTGTGTCCGCAACATACCTAGCACACCTGGCGTAGTTTATGGTACAGCACAGGTACTCAGTAAGTGTACGTTGAATGAATCCATGTTTGAGTAGAGCTTAAAAGAGCATGCTAAGTTAGAAATAAAGATTTGCAGGAATATCAGGACTTTCAATAGCAAATGACAGAACTTCAACTCGGACTATTTTAAGCAAAAAAAAAAGAGATAGGTGCTAATTCATATAATGGAGAAGAAGGGAGATGAATGGGTCTTGGTCATAACTGCACCCAGGTTCTCAAAAATGTAGTGAGGGCTCTCTCTCCATCCCTTAGCTCAGCTTCACTCTGAGTGTTGGCGCATTTCTCCCCACCACACATGATTTGTCTCCCTGTGGTGGGTGGAGTTTTCACAAGGCCATAGACAGCTTTATCATCCTAGCATGTGATCCGGAGGGACAAGGGGACTCCTTAATCTTTCATATAAATTCCCAGTGAAGGACTCTGTTGGCTTAGCCTGAGGAATATGCCCATTCCTGGGGTTAATCATTATGGCTAACAGGATGGGGGTACTATGACTGGTCAGGCCTGGGTCACATGTCCACCCTACTAGGATTGGCGGCCCTGTCAGAACCACATGGAGTGGGGAGCGGTAGCTCACCAAAGAAAGGACAAGATGTTGCTGAGCAGATAAAAATAATGTTCCCTGCAAGAATTCTCAGTGACCACAGTGTAGTGGAAGCCATGATTATGTAAGGCTATTTGTGTTTCCGGCAGAGTCAACATGTGAGAACGTGACAGTAGACAGGAGCCAGAGAAGACACACTTCTTAAGATCGTTGGCCTTATTTGAGGAGATGAGGCTCACATACCTGAAAGCCTTAAAAAAAAAAAAAAGAAGAAGAAGAAGAAGAAGATTATGCCTCTGATTGGTTCTTCTGCCCAGAGAAAACCTTGAATGGGACATAAATAAAAGTAGACTTGAGGTAGGCCTCTCAGATGGGGAAGGAGCAGAACAGGTCCTGGGGATGCTGAGGAGGCAGAGCTGGGCTGAAAAGGGAGGCCAGTTCTTAGGGCTGCAGGGCTGCTGATTTGGGGAGATTAGAAGACAAAGGAAAATTTATCTCTGGCTGTTCTGTCCTGGTGCTCATAGGACAGGATTGTGATAGAGTTTGAGTAAACAACACTTCTATTTTTCTTTTACTTCCTTTCCCTTCTTCCCCTGCCTCCATCACCCTTGCCTGAATTCAGGTGAAACTTGATGCTCATGCTGAGGAGGTAGTACATCTAGGCAAAAGTATTCCTGGGAATCATTCATAGTCACTCCTCAGCTCCAGCAGATGGAGGGGAACCCTGGGGTGGGGGGGAGGCTGGCCTCAGCTGAAGAGCCATGTGGACCCTAGAAGCCCCTTCCTTCCTCTGCCTTGCACATCCACACACAGGCCTGCACTCCCAGACTTTCACTTCCCCTATCCTAGCAGGACTCTGTGCAGGCAGCACACGGGGAAGGGAGGCAGGCTGACCACTTTAGAAGCCCCTAAAGATGCCTCCACAGGCGGGACCAGCACTGAGCTGGGATGAGCAGGCACATGAGGGTGTCCTGACACCATGCTGACCATAAGTGCAGAATAACTCTGTTCCTGGACAGTTGTATATGTGAGCTGAATTCTATTTATAATATCCATGGTCACTTTGTCAACTTCTTCAGTTTTATCTATAGTTATTCAGGTTTTTTATTTCTTCTTGAGTCAATTTTGTTCATTTTCCAAGGAAAGTGTTCAGTTCATCCAGATTTTCAAAAATTTGGGCCAGGAGTTGTGCCTGATAGCAGTTCAGTAATTTGAACAAACCATCTCTGTCAGTTATATCCCTTTTCTCAGTATAGTGTTACTTGTTTTCTTTCTGTTTTTTCTCTTTGAATAGATTTACCCGAGGGCTATTAATTTTGTTGGTCTTTTCAGGGAAATATCTTTTGTATTTACCTTTCGAGACTACTTTTGGGGTTTTAATATAGCTAAAGGAAGACGATGTTAGAACAATTACTAAATATTATTTTAAAAAATTAAGTCCTGTGTTATACAGGGTGAGGTATTTTGGGGTCAAGAAATATGATATTTAGGGTTCTCTCAAAATTATCCAGTGGTGGGTGGGGCAAGTGTGAAGCAGGGCAGAGGTGAACACGTGAAACAAACTCGGCCATGAGTTAAAAACAGTTGGAGCTGGAAGACAGGTACATAGGAATTCATCATCACATTCCCTTTTTTTAATATGTATGAAAATGTCCATAACAAAAAGTTGGGTATTTTAGATTCTTGACTCACTACACATACCAAACATTGTTAGATGGATTAAAACTCCAGTGTCTAAAAGGTTACACAGCCTGAAGTATTTGCATGCTAGCAAGTCATTGTAAGTTCGTTGTTTTAAGATTATTTTTAAAGCCCTTAATTAATAATTTTTTTCTGTACTTTTACCAAAAGGAATCATAAGTACTAAAAGAAAACATGTGTAACTTTATTTTTTTAAGATTTCATTTATTTACTTTGTAGGGAGAGGGGAAGGGAGGGAGAAAGAGAGGGAGAGAAACATTGATGCTTCTCTTATGACCCCAACCAGGGACCTGGCCTGCAACCCAGGCATGTGCTCTGACCAGGAATCAAACTGGCAATCTTTCGGTTTGCAGGCTGGTGCTCAATCCACTGAGCCACACCAGCTAGAGCCATATGTAACTTCATATATAAACTTTGGGTAGGGATGGACCTTCTAAGCATGACAATAAAATCAGAAATCATATTTTACTGAAACAAACTTGAAACGTTAGTATATCCATAAAGACCATACATAAAAGTAAAAGCCAATCAACACACTTGAGAAAAATATTGGTAGTATATAAATGACAAAGGATCAATATTATTAAAAGCCTTGGCAAATCAATAAGAAAATATGAATGTTCAGTATAAAAATAAGCAAAGTAGTGCATAGGCAAGTCACCAAGTGATACAGATAACTGATAAATGTGTGAAAGAAAATGTCCAGCCATAGTAATCCAAGAAATGCAAGTGAAACAACCAGGCTATTTTTCATGTTCAAATTGGCAGGAGTACAGTGAGTCCAAAGTGTGAAGCTGAGGAGTTTGGCTGCAGTTAATAGATGATGGGCAGCCTTTGAAAGAGCACGAGCCGGAATCATTTGTAGACAGAGGGATCTGGTGCCTAATACAGGACGGAGCAGAGCTGCGAGACTGAAGGCTGGGCCAGCAGCCCAGGTGTGAGGAGGCAGAGGCCCAGGGAAGCACGAGGCATGAAAACAATTGGAATGAAAAATCAGCAGGTCTTGATGGTTAGCAGAGAGAGCAAGATCATGATGGCCGGGGGGTGTGTTGTGACTGGGAGGACAGTGGCGCTGTTGAAGGAAATAGGGATGCAGTGAAGTGGGCGAGAGGAAGTCCAAGGTTTGGGGTTTTTTAGGGTTTGTTTTTTTTAACACTGGGGGTAATTGTGTTAGTCTAGAGTCTCTTTACTAGTGACTGGCAACCGACTCAAATGATTTAAGCTGCAAAAAGAATTTCCTGTCTCTCACAATAGACAAGCTTTGGGTTAAAGTTTCAGGCACGTCAGGATCTGGATGCTCAAGGGATGTCATCAGAAGTCTTTGTTTTTTTTCCTTCTTGTCCAAAGAGAGGACTGAAATGGCTACAAGCAGATCCAGGCTTATGGTTTACCAGCTGAGCACAGGTGCTTGAGAGGCTGAATTGACCTGTTACTGAATGATTGCTGTGACTGATGAGCAGGCTGAGGTCTCATGTGCTCACCTGGAGTTAGAAGGTGGGATCAGCCTTACCTGAACAACCATTCAAAGTTGGGGGAATGGTTCTCTAAGGGAAAATTGGGGGTCTATCCACAAAGAGAAACTGGAACTGAGCAGCAGAAAAAAATACATGTCCCCTACATTCCACCTTTTGGCTGTCTAAGATCTATTTTTTTTAAAAATGTGTTTATCATAGTGCAACTATCCCTCACAGAACTTAAAACACACAGTCCTCACTCTGGAAGGAGATGTTCCAAGTTCTCACCCAGTTACCACATCCAGCCACCCTTCAGGATCTTGTTGGTGGGCTGTCTGGCAAGGTGCTGAGCTATCCCCTCATGATCTTTTGGTGTAGACCAGACTACAATGAGGGAGGAAAAATCGAATAGCTGAAAGAACAAACACCCTCCCTGTTGAGGAGAGGAAATGAGGAAAAGTACTCAGCAGTCACAAGTCTGAAGCATGCCACACATGCTCTGCCAGTTGGCAAGGACGAGGTTCCCTGGCCTTTCATTGGTTGTTTTGGTTCTGTTATTTCAGACAGTCACCCTTGTCCTTTGTGCTCTGAGGCCACTGAGGCACCCTGAGGAGTCCCCACCCATTGGTACGGATATGGTGGGCGGGCAACTATAGGAGCTAATATTCCCTGGCCTTTGTTTTCCAAGTTTGTGGTGCGGTTTTTTTCCTGGCAATACAATTCCCTTAATCATTAGGAAGCTTTCAGTCAATTTGCTTTCAGTCATCCCCAGAGCTATTAACCAAACTAGAGACCTCACTGGAAGTTATAATTCTTGAATGGAGTCCCTGGTGATGGTGTTGGGGAAGGAGGAGGGGTTGTCTCTTAGCAACAGGCCTTGGTGCTCTGCACATCTCAGGAGCCCATGGTTCTGTGGCCTCTAGCTAGGCCTCTGCCATAGGGCAATTCAAATCCCTACCCTAGGGTGGGAAGCACTGTGCCTTTGCCCCTTCCCACTCCAGCTGCATCCCAGTGGGAGGCTGTTTATAATGAAAGCACTGGTTGCCTCTGTTGAGCTGGCAGGGCACAGCAGGAAGGGTTCAGGAGGGCCTGGGGAGTTAAGAGCCCATCGGGCCCCAGGTTTGTCTCCCTCTGTGTTCCCTGCCTCCCTGTCTTTGCTTGAGCTGACTTTAGCTAGAAGCAGAGAACCGACTCTTAATTATCTGACTCTCAGCCATATTGGATTACTGGCCTCAGGCAGAAAGAGCCTCTCTGGGCACAGCAGCGTTTTCTCCTTCTCTGCTTTCAGATGGACCCCTTGCAGCTAGAGTGTGTCTCTTTCTTATTGGACCTTACTGAGGTCACACCCCAACACTGTGACATTTTTGTACAAGCCTCCTCAAGTTCCAGCCTTGGTGGGAGCATCGTCTGAGCTTCAGAGGCAGTGGGAGAGCTTAGTCAGCTGCCTTGCCGCTCTGAAGCAGGGTTCACCAACTTCTGAGTGGGTGGAGCGGTACTCTTACTTCTCTCCTTAGTTCAGCCTATTCCTTCTTAGGGTCTATTACATTAAAAAATTCCATTCCTGATTCTAATTTCTGGTTTAGGACTTTTCCCTGGTGCAAGTCACACAGACCCACGTCCAACTGGCTTAAGCTAAAAAGGGAATTGATTGGCTCACGGAATTGAACAGACCAGCATCTCCAACAGTGTTGGGGAGGCATCTCTCTTTCTCCTTCTCAGTCCTGCTTCTTTGTGTTGGCTTCATTCTCAGGTGGTTCCTCCCAAAGATGACCCCCGAAGCCCTGGCCCTCCCCACCAGCTTATAAACCTGAGCCCAAAGAGGATGCTTTCCCCCAGTAGTTCCAGAGAAGTCCTGGAGAAATAACTCAGTAACTCAATGAGAAAAGACTCATTGATTCAACTTGGGCGATGTGTGCCCAGCCCAATCCTCTGATCGACCAGGCCTATATCACATTCTTACCCCTGAAACCTGGGGTGGACCCTCAACCCCCACCCAGACCACATGGACTGAGAAGAATGGTTCCCCAGGGTCAAAGCAGGGTGCTGTTCTCAGGAGGAGGACTGGGTGCTGGGCCACAAAGGAACAGACATCACACACCCACACTTCCATGTGGAAATGCCAAAGCAAATGGAACTCAAGGGCAGGTCAGGATGGAGAGGCAGAGCTGAGACTTAATAGATTTAAGGTGCGAGCTAACCCAGGGGAGTGAATCAGACTGCCTGCGGAGAAGCTAGAAGCAAAGGGCGTGTGAAGGCCTCCCATCAGGAGACAGGACGATTAGGAAAACAGCAAGAAGAGGACGTCAGAGAACTCAAACTGGGCACCTTAATGGCAGCCTATGAAGACTGAGGGGTCAGGAGTATTAGCCCAGGGACCAAGTGGGTGAAGACCGCTGATGCCAACTGAATTGTCTGACTGGCAGGTGGCCTGTGATCTGGTGGAGCACGCTGACAGCAGAGGTGGCTGAGGCCTGATTGCAGGCCGCTAGGAAGAGGATGACAGTGAGGAATGGGATAGAGACCCCGCAAGGCAGGGGAGGGGTGGCCAGAAGCCAGAGATGATGGAGGATGGACAGTGGGAGTGAGGGTGACCAGGGGTGGGATTTCAGGAAGGTTGGTGGCTTGTGCCAGAAGGGGCCTGAGGAGGACAAATAGAGTGGCCCTTGGAGCAAAGGGCAGGACAGGGCCACATATTGGACACCAACCTGGCAAAGAAATCTGAGAAAAGCACCTCTGTGCCTGGAGTGGCAGGGATAGGCACTCGAGAAGCAGGGGCAGGAACAAACAGTGAAACACACAGAGGTATTATCAGGTGAGGCTACATCTTGGTCATTACAACACGGTACCAATGGTCCAGCCTGTTTTATGGGTATGGTTTGCATGGCATGGAAAGAAGCATCTTCTTTTAAGGATATATTTTTTTGGAGATGTAACATGAGTACAGTCAAGTATATATAGTACACTAATCTTAAGCGTACAGCTTGACTATCTCTATATGTATCTACCTGTGTCACACATGTTTCCCTCCCGCCTCTTCCGGTCCATAGAGCCACCCAGGGGTAACCTCTACTCTAACTTCGTCATCTTCGATTTAGTCATTCTTAGACTCCACATATATAGAATCCTACAGTTGGCACTCTGATTTGGCTTCTTTCAATGTAACATAACACTTTTTTTTTTAAGATGTTATTTATTTATTTTTAGAGAGAGGGGAAGGAAAGGAGACAGAGGGAGAGAAACACTGTTGTGTGAGAAGGAAAGAGTTGCCTCTCATACTTCCCCAACCAGGGACCTGGCCCACAACCCAGGCATATGCCCTGACTGGGAATCAAATCGGCAGTTCGCAGGCTGGTGCTCCATCCACTGAGCCACACCAGCCAGGGCTCACGTAACAACATGGAATGGATTTATCCACATTGTCGCATGTACCAATGGTTCCTTTTTATTGCTGGGTGATACTCCATTATGATTATACCAGTTTATTGATTCTACTGGTGATGGGCACTTGGGTTATGTCCAGTAACTATTATAAATAAAGCAGATGCCTTTTTTTTTTTTTCTTAAAGAATTCTCACATTTTTACCCTCATACAGGTACAGGCCTTCGCACAGGTTCCAGTGCGGGCAGGCCAACGCCCTATGGGAGATCGGCCCTGGGTCTCCCCTCGGCCCTCTTCTATGGGCACCTGTTTTCCGGGGAACATAGCTTCCTCAAGGGTGTGAAGAGGGGGAACAGAGACAACCCCTCCTAAGACTTACTCCCTTTCTTCTAGCCTCCTCGCCCCTGGCTGCGGGTCCCTGAGCCTTCCTGATCCCGTAGGGGGGCTCGCCCGCGGCCCCCCATGAGTGCGCCCGGTTGATCAGCGGGGCGGCCGCGGTGGAGCCCGGACGCCGCGGGGGCGGCGGGGCCATGGCCTCGCTCGACCTGCCATACCGCTGCCCCCGCTGCGGGGAGCACAAGCGCTTCCGGAGCCTGTCGTCGCTACGAGCGCACCTGGAGTACAGCCACACGTACGAGACACTCTACATCCTCTCCAAGACCAACAGCATCTGTGACGGTGCAGCTGCTGCGGCCGCGGCAGCCGCGGCTTCTGGCTTCCCGCTGGCGCCGGAGCCTGCAGCCCTGCTGGCGGTGCCCGGAGCCCGGCGCGAGGTCTTCGAGAGCACGTCCTTCCAGGGCAAGGAGCAGGCGGCTGGGCCATCGCCCGCCACGCCCCACCTGCTGCACCACCACCACCACCACGCGCCCCTCGCCCACTTCCCCGGCGACCTGGTGCCCGCCAGCCTGCCCTGCGAGGAGCTGGCGGAGCCTGGCCTCGTGCCCGCAGCCGCCGCGCGCTATGCACTGCGCGAGATTGAGATCCCGCTGGGGGAGCTGTTCGCCCGCAAGTCGGTGGCCTCCTCGGCGTGCTCGACGCCGCCGCCCGGCCCCGGCCCCGGCCCTTGTCCCGGGCCCACCTCCGCCTCGCCCGCTTCACCGTCGCCTGCCGACGTGGCTTATGAGGAGGGCCTGGCCCGCCTCAAGATCCGCGCACTGGAGAAGCTGGAGGTGGACCGGCGGCTGGAGAGGCTGAGTGAGGAGGTGGAGCAGAAGATCGCAGGGCAGGTGGGCCGGCTGCAGGCCGAGCTGGAACGCAAGGCTGCGGAGTTGGAGACTGCCAGGCAGGAGAGCGCCCGGCTGGGGCGCGAGAAGGAGGAGCTGGAGGAGCGTGCTTCTGAGCTCTCGCGCCAGGTGGACGTGAGTGTGGAACTGCTGGCCTCTCTCAAGCAGGACCTGGTGCACAAGGAACAGGAGCTGAGCCGCAAGCAGCAGTGAGTGGCCCGCAGGGCCCTGTGGGTGAAGTGCCCGCGAATGTTCCAGAGTGGGTGACCGTGTGTGTCACTGTGCCACTGCCACCACCTTAAGTGTGGCTATGAGTGTGTATGTGGCCGTGGCTTATGGGATCTGTGGCCATGAGCACGTAATGGTGATGCATGTGGGGCCAAGAGTGTCATGACAATGTGTGTTTAGGACTGTCAGTCCATGGCAGTGTGACCGTGTGCCTGTCTGTGAAGACTGTTTCTCTTCCTTCTCTATTCTCCTAGCCAAGGCCAGCTCCCACATATGACGCTGGGTCCTCTTCCCTTTTGCGCACTCAACTCTCCCCTCTCTCTCTGCCCTTACCAGATTTTCCGTTCCTAATAGCAGACAAACATAATCTCTCATCTGCCACACCCTGCCTCCCCCTTGAGCTGCCCCTTTTCTCTCCTTGCAGAACAACTCTTTAAAATATTGTTTATCATTGTCTCCAATTTCTTTCCCCACCTTCTCCCCTGAACCCATTCTGATCAGGTGTCCACCTCCTCCACCGCCCTCCATGTCACCAACGACCTTTGCAGTGCCAAGGCCAAGCCATCATCATACCTGGCCTGGCAGCAGCATTTGACACAGCTGATCTTGAAACATTTCTCCCCTTGGCTTCCAGAACACTTTCCTGGGATCTCCTTATAGCGCTTTGGCTGTTCCTTCTTCGTCTTTGCTGGCTTCTCCTTATTTCTCTGGTCTTTAAGTGTAGAATTATAGAATTATGTAGATGTTATTTATCTCTCTCTCCCTAGTGAGATAAGCTTCATGGGGACAGGAATTTTTCTGTTTTGTTCACTGCTGTGTCCCCTATACCTAGAACAGTGCCTGGAACCGAGAAGGTGCTCAGTCAATGCTGAGTGGATGCATGAACAACTCTCAGTACATTTGGGAGTAAACACTCCTATGACCCTTAAGTGTGCTGTGGGTACGTGCAGCTCCTGGAAGGTGGCGATGCAACTGGAAGTATAGTTCTGCATCTGAGAATGTTTCTGAAAATGTGTGTGATATGTGCGTGTTGGGGAGGAGGGTCTGTGTTGGTAGGACTGCGCCTGTCTTAGACTATGTGTGCCTGCGAATGAACATGATATGAGTGTACACATTTGAGTGTGGGGCTCTGTATTGGACTTGGCGTACTTGGCTGTGTGACTGTGCGTGCCTGTGAGTGTGTCTGGAGGCAGGAGGTGACTGTGTGTGACTGAATATGCCTATGAGGATAGCCATAAGGAGCATGTGTGTCTAGTTGTGTGTGTGGGGCTGGATGGGTGAGGTGTGAGTGTGTGACTCAGAGTACATGCTGGCATTTCTATGTGTGCCTTTGTGTGGGATGGCGTGCCTGGGTCTGTGTTCTGTGTGTACCCATGCGGCCGTGAGCAGACACTGTGGGCTTCTGTGCCCATGTCCCTCCCCACTGGCCAGGGCCTCCTCCAGAGGGTGGGTGAACAGCCAGGCTGAGGCACTGGGGTAAGAGACTGCTCCGGGCCCAGGGAGGTGGTGCAGATCGACCAGTTCCTGAAGGAGACGGCGGCACGGGAGGCCAGCGCCAAGCTGCGGCTGCAGCAGTTCATCGAGGAGCTCCTGGAGCGGGCGGACCGCGCCGAACGGCAGCTGCAGGTCATCAGCAGCAGCTGTGGCAGCACGCCAAGTGCCAGCCTGGGCCGTGGAGCTGGGGGGAATAACGCTGGACCTGCGCCCCGGGGCCCAGGCCGAATGGTGAGCGCCCGCCTGCCCTCCGTCCTCTACCCTCACGCTTGGCTTGCACAAACTCCCCTTACGTGTGGCCTGACATTCCCCTGCAATGCTCCCTTTGGCTCTTGCCCATGAGCATACACTAGGCCTGAAGTAGGACGTCCAGGAACAGGAGAGCCCCTCTGAAATGGCAGAAGTGCAGGCGCTTGAGGCTATAGTGAGGTGTGATTCAGAGGCCCATCCCTGCAAACGAGAGCCGAGGGGGCCACGTGCTGGGTCTGGGGTGCTGGGTGGGTGTGTGGAAGGGGCTGGTGAGCCTGCATCTCTGGGCTGTCTGTCTATTTATCCACCTTTCCCAACTGTTTTTCCTTCTTCTCTCTCCTCTTCTCTCCATCTTGCACCCTGTTTTACCTGCTCCCTCTCATCCTCTTGTTTCCTCCGCCCACCTTTCCTTCCCTCCTGCTCTGGGGTCCCACAGCGAGAGCACCACGTGGGCCTGGCCATGCCTAGCACATATGCAGTGTCCCGGCATGGCTCCTCTCCCAGCACAGGGTAAGCCGCGCGCCCGGCCCGCCCCACACAGCCTGCCCTCACCCGGGAACAATCCACTGGCCCACTGGATGGCTGGCCTGTCTGGAGGCTTGGCCCCCCTCTCCCCATCCTCCTTGGGTCACCTCTGCCTGTCTGCCTTTCCACAGTCAGAGGGGGCTCTTGGGAAGTAGGGTGGGTGGGTCGCCCTTGGCGGTGGTAGGGGTGGAATGGGGAGTTTGGACAGGCATGGTGCCCCCCGCTTCTCACCCCTTCCCCTTTGGTCCACCCCACCCCAGGGCCTCCAGCCGTGTCCCAGCTGCATCCCAGAGCTCAGGCTGCTATGACAGTGACAGTCTGGAGTTGCCCCGACCAGAAGAGGGGGTCCCTGAGGACAGTGGGCCAGGAGGCTTGGGCACAAGGACCCAGGCTGCTAACGGTGGCTCAGAGCGCGCTCAGGCCCCTCGGAGCTCAGGCCTGCGGCGCCAGGCCATTCAAAACTGGCAGCGCAGACCCCGCCGACACAGCACAGAAGGGGAGGAGGGTGACGTTTCGGATGTGGGCTCCCGAACCACCGAGTCAGAGGCTGAGGGCCCCTCGGACGTCCCCCACCCTGGGCCTGCTATGGCTGGGCCACTGAGCAGCTGCCGGCTCTCAGGTGAGTCCTAGGGGGGTGAGCAGAGAGGCCAGGCTTTCCCAGGCACAGGCCCTCTCAGAAGACAGAGGGCGGAGGCAGCACCCCTCCAGGCTCCTGCGCCACCTTCCCCTTGCCCCAGACCCCCGACGATGAGAATGACAAATGCCCACACAGTTCCCTGCACGCCCAGGACAGGAAATTGTGTGGCAGGGCAGTGATGGTTTTGCACAAGGATGCCACATCTAAGGGGGTCCATGTACGTGGTAGGGTCATGGACACTTACAGGAGGGTAGCTGAGTGTTGACTCCGGACTCTGAGGCCCCTGGAGCAGTTGGGGAGGGCGTCCCCCCACATTACAAACAGGGCTGTGCACATATGTGGATGGGTTGGGGTCAGGGGGTGAGAGGGTTCCTGTCAGGGCCTATGGCCACACCCCTCTGGCTGCTTCGGGCAGCCCCTCACCTGCCTTCTGTTCACAGAGGCTCCATTGCTATCGGTCCGTAGTGTGGCCCTCCAGACCCTTTTCTTCTCTAATCTTGACTCAGTTGCCTCATCAAGGGGATGAGTTTAGACTATGTGATGATATGTTATGTTAAAAAGAATGTACTTGAGGACAGGGTACCCTTTGTTTTTGCAAAATTAGGGATGAGGATGATGCAGAGGAGGGGAAAGCAGAGGCCCCTTGTCCTCCCTCCCAAGGCGCCGGTCCCCCGGCATGGGTCTCATGCCCATTCGTCCTGTAGCTCCTAACCTCCCCTAGCTCCCCACCCACATCCCCATGCTGGCCTTTGACCCTCCACACTCACCTTTGACCCTTTGGTGTTGTGCAGCCCGCTCTGAGGGAGGCAGTGGGCGGGGTCGGCGAGCAGAGAGGGGCAGCCCCTCACGCTCCAACGAGGTCATCAGCCCAGAGATTCTCAAGATGCGAGCCGCTCTGTTCTGCATCTTCACCTACTTGGACACGCGCACACTCCTGCATGCCGCCGAGGTCTGCCGGGACTGGCGCTTTGTGGCCCGCCACCCTGCCGTCTGGACACGGGTGCTGCTCGAGAATGCCCGAGTCTGTTCCAAGGTGCCTGTCTCTGCCTGCTGCCCCTGCCCTCCCACTCGTCCCTGCTGTGAACTCACCTCCACCCCCTACCTTCTCCAGCGTATGGCCCCTCCAGGCCTGGTCTTTGCAAACCTTATGAGACCCCAGCTCTTGCCCGGCTTCCCAAAATGTTCTCATGGGGCCGCCTATCCTGGAGCTGGTCCACCTCCAGCCAACCAAGCTCAGACCCCTCACCCCCAGGTAACCCCTCTCTCTTTGCAGTTCCTGGCAATGCTGGCTCAGTGGTGCACGCAGGCCCACTCGCTGACACTGCAGAACCTGAAGCCCCGGCAACGGGGCAAGAAGGAGAGCAAGGAGGAGTATGCCCGGAACACCCGGTGAGGCCGTGGTGGGTGGGTGCCCCTGGGCTGCTGACCCAGAAGTACGTGGGGATGCTTTCCAGAGCAGGAGGTGGGTACAAGCCACCCCTGACCTCTTATCCCCAGTGGCTGCCTGGAAGCAGGGCTGGAGTCCCTGCTGAAGGCTGCGGGGGGCAACCTGCTGATCCTGCGCATCTCCCACTGTCCCAACATCCTCACCGACCGTTCGCTCTGGCTGGCCAGCTGCTACTGCCGTGCCCTGCAGGCTGTCACCTACAGGTAGGTCTGCCACACCAGATGCAACCACAGAGGGCTGGCTTTGGGCCCAAGGGATCCTGGGGCTCTGTGTACCCTTTCCCCTGGGCCCTCAGGCAGAGGAACCCAAGAGCTCTGTAGCCCCAGAGAAGGGAGCAGAGGCCACCAGGGTTGGGTGGCCCCAGCTTTGTCTTTTCAACAGGAGCGCCACAGATCCCGTTGGCCATGAGGTCATTTGGGCCCTGGGCGCGGGCTGCAGAGAGATTGTCTCCCTTCAGGTGGCGCCACTTCACCCCTGGTGAGCCCTGGCAGGGGTGAGGAGGGGACAGAGTTGGGTGGGGCCTGGGGCTGAGGACTGAGCAGATCTGGGCCCACTCCATTAATTGGCTTGGGAGACAGAGTCACATTCATCAATTGGTGCATTTAAGTGTTAGGTACCAACCAGGCTTAAAATCAGACCTGGGGGCGTGTCCCGGCTTACCAGCTGTGTGACTTTGAGCAACCCAATCGTGCGTCAGTTTCTCAACCTGCAAAATGAAGGTGATATTAGGGGTCTGTTGACCTTGTTAGGACTGTTGCTGGCTCAAATGAGATGTGCCCATTAAGCCTGTAGAGCCCACAGTGAGTGGCGAGTCAACACTAGCTAGAAGTAGATAGGTTGATTTGGCACGTGAAAGGCAGCTCAGGGCGGTCAGTGGGTAGTGGACAAGAAAGCTGGTTGTTGGAGAGTCCAGGGCGTGAGGTGACTCATGGTTCTCCTTGGAGCTCCTCAAACATGTCAGGCTTTTCTGCTCCCTGAGCCTTGCCCCACAAGCCCTGTCCACGCGTGGCAACTCCTCCCGGGTCCTCCAGTGCTTCTTCAGTAACACCCTGGTAGAATCTGTCACTGCTCTCCTGCCTTCATCCCTACTGCACCTGTCCTGACCCCGGCTGTAGTCTACTTTGCAACAGTTTCTCAATATTTCAGTCTCCCCAAGACTCATGGTTCTCAGGGCAGAGGCTGTAAATGTCCATTTCCACATCTGTGGTACCAAGTGCGCGACAGATGCCAGGGCAGTGTCTGTGGCCTGGGCGAGCGTTGAGAGATTCAGTGTTCAGGGAAACAGCAAATTTGGTGTGTGTGGTGGGCAGAGCTGGGCAGTGCCGGGCAGTGCATATGGAAAGGCAGGTTGGGACAAGGTCAGGAAGGGGTTTAGATTTTGCATTTTATCTAGAAAGTGCTGGGAAGCAATTGGGGGATTTTAGATCTTAATTACATTCAGACATATAACATTCTTTGTTCCCCCTTCACCTCACTGTCCATTCCCTCAGGGAAGGGACCATGTCTGTATGGTCACCACTATGTCCCCAGGGCCTAACTCAGTTGTTCTTGACTGTAGTAGACGCGTACGACCGTTTGTTGAATGAGTGAGAGAATGTAGGAATGACTGGCTCACTGTCAGCAGCTGGGAGGATGAATTGTCAGGGAGCCTGGTTGTAGTCCAGGTGAATATTGACGGTGGTCTGAACTGTAGGTTGAAGACTAATTTAGGAACCAGAATCCATGGGGCTTGGCAGGAGGTGAGGGAGGAGGAGTCGGGGATGATCCCAGGTTTTGGGCTTGAGCAGCTGGGGTGGTTGGTGGGGCCCTTGCCCGAGGCAGGGGCTGAAGGAGGAGCAGGCTTGGGATGTCCTGCAACCAGATGCTTTCCTGACAACCTTCCCTGCCCCCCATTCTTCAGCCAGCAGCCCACGCGCTTCAGTAACCGCTGCCTGCAGATGATCGGTCGCTGTTGGCCCCACCTTAGGGCCCTGGGGGTTGGGGGCGCCGGCTGTGGGGTGCAGGGCCTGGCATCGCTCGGTGAGTCTTTCCTTGGGACTGCGGTGGGGGTTAGCGGGAAACAGGCATGGGTGTGACGCTAAAATCTCAGAGGAGCTCTGGGCTGCAGCCTGGGTGGTGGCAAGAGTGTTGTTAGCGGGCTGGGCAGGAGGTGACCTGGGGAGCTCATCAGCAGGACCTCCCCCTTCCTCCCTCTTCCTAGCAAGAAACTGCATGCGGCTGCAGGTCCTGGAGCTGGACCACGTGTCGGAGATCACCCAGGAGGTGGCGGCTGAGGTCTGCCGGGAAGGCCTGAAAGGATTGGAGATGCTGGTGCTCACGGCCACCCCCGTCACGCCCAAGGCCCTGCTGCATTTCAACAGTGAGCAATGGGGATCGGGGGGTGGGGTGCAAGTGTCACCTCTTACCATGCCTTGTCAGCAAGGAGCATAACCAGGTCCCTGTCACTCCTAGTCAGCAAGCACCGGTGCTGGAGTTAGACTGACTGGGGTTCTAGTCCTGGCTTTGCCACCAGTGTCTTCTGAGGCCAGTGTGGCATTCAGGGCCTTCCAGCATCTGGTCCAAATAGTTGAGGTCAACAGACATCTGTTGCCCTGCGCTCAGCTCACGTTGGAGACAAGAGCAAGGCAGCACCGTCTTCCCCCATGTGAGCCTCCAGCCAAGGGCTGAGGCAAGAGAACAGACAGATTAAGAGCACAGGTTTCACAGCTGTACTGACCTGGGTCTCAATTCTGACTCTGCTGCTTATTAGCTGGGTGACTGAGGGCAAGTTATTATACTCCTCGGAGTTTTGTACCCCATCTCCTAGGCTGATTTTCTAGGACAAATGGGAGGATTAAATGAGATGGTGTGTGAGCCCCCAAGGACAGTCCTCAGAGGGAGGATTCCTCTCCCAGGTACGGACTCCAGGGCGTGGCTCCCCTGGCCCCGCCTCCCGCTGGCCACACTCTCCACCTTCAGTCATTCCTCTGCCTTCACAGAGGACACCAGTGCCCAGCTTGGGCTTCGCACACCCATCAAGTGAGACCATCACTCAAGACCATTTGACCCTTGGAAGGACCCCGCGTCCTGAGCGCTGAGGGTTCCTTGACCTTATCGTTTCCAGGACCCACTTCTTCCCGCCCCTTCAGCCTTGTGGCCTTGCCTTGGACTAACCACCAGAATTAACTGTTCAGCTTTCAAAATCATGACCTTCAGGACCCTCTCAGCCTCCTGGCCTTCCTCCTCCTCCTCTCCTGACTTCATGGCAACACCCAGTCCCTTAAGCCCTCTGCCTGCACTGGTTTGCTCCCTGTCTCCCTTCTTCCACGCTCCCGCCGAGACCCAGCAGCCTCACCTCAGCTGCCCTGTCCTCATTATTCATTGCCAAATGCCCAGGCCGCAGTGCACCTGTCCCCTCTGCCGGGGGACTTCCCAGAGCCCCTGCACAGCTGTTGCCCATTCATCCCCGCAGCGATCACTGCAGACGCCACTCTTCGCCATCACCTTCCGCCTTCTCCCGGTGTCCGGTGGAGCCCCTGAGCAGCATGGGTCAGCCCTCCACTTTATGTCCCCAGGGCCTGGCATTTGACTGTCTCACAGTTGGGTTCTGATTTTATTAGTGAGAGGAGAGGAGGCAGCCCCATTGCCCAGGCCAAACACAGGCACACACCTTACCCACCTTTTCCCAGGCATTTGCCGGAACCTCAAATCCATTGTGGTCCAGATTGGGATTGCTGATTATTTCAAAGAGCCGAGTAGTCCTGAAGCCCAGAAGCTATTTGAAGACATGGTGACCAAACTTCAGGTGAGTAATTGGCTTTGAGGCCGCCCAAGACCCCCATGACCCTAGGCTGGGGCTGGTGACTTGGACGTGTGGTGGGAAGGCCTCACCTGTGTGACCCTGAGGGTTCGGCCCCGAGGAAAACTAACCCAGGTTTGGTCTGCAGGCCCTGCGACGGAGGCCCGGCTTCTCTAAGATCCTGCACATCAAGGTGGAAGGTGGCTGCTAACCCGGGTGAGGGGCGGCAGGGCTCCTGCCAGCCCCACACCAGGGCGCTCTCTTTGGACCTCCAGAGAGACCCTGATTTGGACTAGACCTTCGGAGGCCCGGTGTCATCTCTGGCTTCCAGGGAGGGGTTGACGGTTTCCTGTCCTCCTCCTGGGACAGCCGAGCAACAGGCCTGACCCTGGGCACTGCCTCTCCATGGCAGGAGCTTGGACAGAAGCTGCCCCAGGGCCCTCACCCAATTCCCAGCTGGAGCAGCCTTCTGGGCACAGCCAGCGAGGAGCTGAGTCACCACCAGCACCTGGTGTCTTCGTCCCGAGGATCTGCAATAACCACGCAGTGGCTCCACGGCTGCTCAGGCTGCTCTAGCAGACCTGCTGTTCTTGAGGCCCAGCCTCCCGGTCAGGGTCCTCTGCGGGGCGCCAGGCCAGAGGGGGCTCCTCAAGGCAGCTCAGACTTGGTAAGGAGGGCTCTTCTCCCTGCCCTACTCCGTGTCAGCCCTCTGTGGGGCACCCCTTCCAACAGCCCAGCTGGGCTCTGGGTCTACATTCTCTAGGGACAACCCACAGGCCTAGGGATCTGGGCAAGTGGTCAGCCAAAGGTGGGGGGTGGGAGCGCACTGAGGCAGTGGGAGTGGGCTTGGAGGGCAAAGCGTTCACCCGGATCTTCTCCCCAGGACACTGAGACCATCCCTCCCAAAGCGGGAAATTGCCAGGAAGAGAAAAAAAAAAGTTTTAATTGATATAAACAAAGCCCCTCCTCCGAACAAACACACCCCGTGACACACCAGAGCTAAATTCTGAGCTAAAAGGTGCATGTTTCCACACCCGTCAGCAATCCCGAGCCTTTGGAGGGGCCCTGGGAAACCCTGTCACCCGTGAGAAGCAGTTCCTGTCCTCCAGGAATGTTCTTCTAATCCAGGTGCTTGAACAGGACTCTGATGGCCCTCGGGTCCCTGCGGCTGTGTGGGAGGGAGTCACTGGGCTGACCTCTGTGCTGGGGCCCCGGGAAGCCGGGAGGAGGGTGGTTTGGTTTACTTCCTTGCCTGGCCAGCATGCTGAAAGCTGCGGCCCTGGAACGCAGCCAGGCGTGTGGGGCTGGGAGTGAGGTGGAACACCCTCATGGGACTCGCCCCCTTCCTCAGCCTCAGCTGGTCCCATGGGATGAGGGCTATGTTGGGAGTTTTCTGCCTGGGAGCAGTTCTGGGGCCCAGGCCAGAGCCTCTTGGCTTAGAAGCCACAGAAAGCAACGGGAGTTTTCACTGACCCTGGCACTAAGGCGCTAGACTCAGGTGTCCCAGTTCCTCCTCAGAACTCCCGCAGGGGTTCAGAGCTCGTGGGTCTTGCCAATCTTCGTTTGGAAGGTTCTTTCAAACATTCACCTAGATTCATCTTAGGGTTTTCTTCTCTCCTGTGCAGGACCGGCTTTCAGCCCTAACCGTTAGGCAGCTGGTCCTGGCTGGGGCCGAGTTTCCTCTAGTTTCAGCTTTCCAGGGACCCAGCTTTCTGCCACAACCTGGCTTGGACATCAAGACCCAGCCCTGGGTTACCCTGGGCAATGAGTCCTCCAGAGGTGGGCCCCAGACTCAGCAACTCACCCAGCATCCAGGGTTCCGCACCCAGCTCTCCCGTCTCTTCTCATTGTTGATGACTTTCCCTCCCATGGGTTCTTCTGGCCCTGCCCTCTGAAGACCCCAGACATGTCGGCAACTCCCCGCCCTGTCCTGCACGAAGCCTTGGCCTTGTAGCGTCCCCACCCCAGAGGTACTGGCTCTATGGACTCCCACCTCCCCAGCCCTGTCCCCAGGAGTCATGGGAAGCACAACTTTGCTGGCCTGGAAGGGAGGTGGAGGTCCACTTAGGGTCTGGCTGCCCTGGGGGCATCAGTCCTGCCTTCCAACTGTACTCTCAATAGCCCCTGCTCCCCATAACCCCAGGATCAGAGGTGCTGCCCTCCTTGTCTCCCGGACAAAGCACAAAGGGATGCCTGCTTGGCCAGAGTCTGCCCTACTGAGAGATTTTTTTCTGCCCCAGGAAGCCTCCATCCCAGAATACAGACTCTTGGCGATTTCCCCGTGGGTTGGGTGCCCACCAGGATGCCCAGCATCAGCCCTGGGAAAAGGAAGTCAGGGTGCATGGGCAGGGAGCTCAGCGGGAGAAAGTGGTGCCGGAAGGACTGATGCCGGTGGTAGGCTCATGGGCTGGTTCACTTGCGTGACGGCGCTGCACGCCGCCCACACTGCGGGCAGCAGGACGAACAAGGCCCCCTCTCCTCTCCTGCTTGGGGTGGGGGGGGAGTTTGCTTCTCATGGGTTTGGCTGTTTCCAGGAAACCCACCAAGTCCCTGCCCTGTGTCTTCCAGCCAAGTGAAGGATGTGTGGGAATATCTATTGCACATGCCTGGGCCCCTGCCAACAGGAACATGGGTTGCAGCGTGTCCCACTGCACACCTGCCCTGGGGGCTGACAGACTTGCGCAGCCCAGACGTCATGCCTGCCCTGAGACCTGGCAGGCTTGCAGCCCCCACCCGCACTAACGCCATTTGTTCACTTTGGCAACCACGCAGCTAGGGCCTGAAGGAGGGGAACGGACGGAGGGGCCAGCCTGCCTTCACTCACCCGTATCTTACACCTAACAAAGATGCAGAGGTTTAGAGAGTAAACCAAGGCAGGCCCTGCTCCAAGGGGCCCAGGCATGTATAGAGGGCACTCAGTGGTGGCCATTTGATGTCCCTACCACCTCCCAGCCATACAGCTCAACCCCAGCACCAAGGGGGTTCAGCATACTTGGCTGAGCAGTTCCTTTATTAGGGCTGCCCCAGCACTTGCAGAGAACAAAGGAGATGCTGTGGATGTCAGGATGCCAGAGGGAGTGGGCTGCCCAGAACCATGGCTTTTTACTGGTCAGAAGAGGCCACCAAAGGACCAAGTCAGCTCTTGTTTTCCTAGTTCCATGAGTGGAGTCTGAGCCAGCCCCTCAGGAAGTGCTTCAAAGAAAACACCCGCTTCCCCCCCCCCCCGCCCCGCCTCCTTCCTAAGGCCTGCTGCTCCAAGGTTTGGCTCTGTCCCTTGCTTTTGTGTCCTGCCTGCCTACGTGGTCCTGTCTCTAGTCCTTTGGGCCACGAGAGGGGAGCTGCCCAGGTCCCAGTCCTTCTAAGGCGCTAAACTGAAGACCTTAACAGAGTGACTATTGGTGCCAAAGACCCAGTTCCTGCTGGACTTGGGGTGATAACAGGAGAGATGGTGAGTGGGTACAGGGCCCAAGTGCCCACAATTGACTCAAACTGATGGGATCTGCCCCAGCCTGTCAGTCCCAGATGGGCGTTAACTTCCGTCTCCTAGGGGCCTGGCACATCTCTTTAGCCCTGGTGGCCACGCTTTCTCACCCAGCCTTGTCCCAGGCCTGCATTTCTGTATATATTGCTGTGTATCGTGTGTATGTATTTATTCCTGGACAAGTGTATTCTGCAGCTCTTGCCTGAGAATAAGGTGTAGAATTGGGTGAAGATCAGAATACCAGGGCCAACTAAGGCAGCCAGCTCCTATTCCCTCCCCAAACCCTTGGGAACCTGGCCAGTCCCAGGACCGCCCCGACAATCAGGCAGGCTTCCCCACCACGAGCCCTAGGCTTGCCTCGTGGCTGGCACGAGGTGGCTCGGCTCTAGTGGGCACTGCTGGTGGGACCTCCACAACTGACCCCCAGGCCCTGCCTTCCCTGCACAGCCAGGCTGCAATGGGCCTGAGCTGTGAGAGGGTAGCTTCCCCCACCCCAAGCACATCAGGCAGCGGGGTGGAGAGAATTTTTTGGTTTTGTTTCTGAAGTGGTGCCTGTACCTCCAGCCTCCAGGGGGCCTTCACTGGCCCCACTTCTCTGCCCCACCCAGGCATCACCGTCCCAGCACTTTGCTCCATGTCACCCATAGATGCCCTTTGCTGAATGTACCTGAGTGTATGTATTTAAGAGGATCACACAGGCATCGGAGAATTTATGGCTTTGTATCCAATAAAAGATGGTGAAACGGGAATATCTGCCTCAGGGAACTAAATGGTAGGTGGTCGTATTTGTTGGTCTATGTCACTGAGCCTTTCTGCAGCCAGAGTGCACTGAAGCGGAAGGAGGCGGGTGGGTGACCCGATCGGCATCGACAGGGTGAACAAATCATCTGAAGACCCGTCTCTGGACGGCAGACCCAGCAGCTGGAGGAAGGCCCTGCAGGTTACCACCTCGCCCCAGCTCACTCCCTTCCAGTGTCTGCATGTGGACAAAAAGCCTTGGGGCGCCACCCGACTCTCAGCCCTCTTTAAGGGTGGCCCCAGCACGGGCGCGGCAGGGGCAGCAGGCACCGCCCAGTCCCTTGTTGGCCTGCCACCTCCTCACTACCAGCCAACCAGGCCTCGGCCTGGGAGAGACTGAGTTGCCCAACATGGTCTGGCTTCAACTTCCCCATTTTACCAAATGGGGTTGCCCACCGATTTTATTACTCAGGTCTTAAAACACTAAAAATCAGAAAAACAAACAGGTGTTTAGGCTTAAACTGTGTGTGGCTCTAGCACCAAACAAGCAGATGAGCATTTACCCCACAACTCTGAACCACCTGTTCTTATTTTCATTATACATTTAGGACTATTGAGACTCAGAAAAAAATAGTTCCCCCAAGGACCATCAAGTCAGGAGGGATGCCGGATTCCAAAGGCTGGACCTGTCCTCTACCCTACTCCACTTGTCAGTCTGTCTAACCAGGAATGGTTGGACTCAGAAATTTAAAAATGATCTCTTCCCAGTATCAAGCAGCAAAAGCTTTAGTGGCTCAATATCTTCAGGGTTTACCTCTAGCTTTCACAATTATCAATTACAATTAGACCCTGATTTCCAGTTGATCTGTGGCCAATCCTAAATTGCACTGGTCAGGAGAGAGCAAAGTGAGACCAGCTGGGCGCTCCTTCAGCCACAACCTCAACGGACCTGGTCACTGCAGTGCAAAGAGGATATGGCCTAAGACATTCCTCCCTGAGACCTCAACCTCAGGATCTTGACTGAGAGACCAAAAGACTCAACCAACAGAATACAGAGGTAGAAGGGGCAAACAGGTCGTATAACACATTTACTCAAGCCCAAAGAAACCTTGGGAGTGTCTGTATTTGCCAGTCCAGGCCAAATACAGAATAAAAGGAAAGGGACTCCACATCTCCCAGTCGCTTCTGGGACTAAGATGCCAGAATGAAACTTCGGGGTGGGCCGCTCAGGTGGAGCTCCTGCAGGCAGCGTGACCCGCACTCTGCCTGAACCACCACGAGAGGCTTCCAAAGACAGCACACACGAGGGTAAGTTTTCAATTTTTTGGGTGTGTACACACAAAACTAAAATGCTGAGCTCCAGTAAACACATTCTCTAGTTAAACACATCCATGAGTAAAACTGTCTCCAAGTAATTTGCAAAGTGAATTTGAAGCCTTAAGTTTATTTAAATAACCCCTAGTTAGAACAGAGCGGGCCAATCACTACATCTTCCTTGTAATACCAATTACCCAACAAGACAGGGAGAGTAAGGGCACCCTGCAGCCAGCCTGCCAGCCACTTGTGTGAAGGGTGGGGTGCCTCTCAATGGAGGCGGCCACGACCTCGGCCCCGGCCAGCAGCTGGGGGTGCGTCCACTGTCGAGCGAGGATTCTTGATGGTTTCATCTACGGACACGATAAGGCACGCAGCTTCAGAGGCTGCAGTCAGGGCATTGATCCGAACCATTGCCGGCTCCCACACGAAGGCCTCGAAGTTGTCAGCAATGTCCTCATTGTTGATGTCTACTCCGTACCACATGCCCCCCTGAAAGATCAGAACAGGGGACAAGGTATCATGGACCTGCTTTCAAATTTCTTCTTGTATACTCTCCCTCCAAAAGACTGGGCGTGGTAGGAATCCTGGCTCTCTCAACCTGCCGACACTTCCCGGAAGATGGCATCGGCCTACAGCCTCAGGACAGGAACCTGGAAGCCCACCTCTTCCCACCGCTGCCCCCGCCAACCACCCTCTTCGAACCTTGGAAACGCCGACCATGCAGCGCTCTGGCGCTCTCCCTGGAAAGCTGCTGCTTCAGGGAAGCCTCGCGTCAGTCCCACCTGAGGACTGCATTTATCAAACCATGGTTCTCAAGAGGAATGATCCCTTATCTTACTGTATCATCTACTGTTTCCATTTGTGCCCATTTGATGAGGAACCGAGGCAGAGAAAGTGATTTGCAGAAAAGTCCTAACCCAAGCCAGAAGCAAGGTCACTCACTGAGCACTGCGGCTGTTAGAGTGCCCAGCACTAAAACCAGTATGTGCTAAGTAACAAATGAGGTTCTCAGATGCGACAACTGGGAGGTGGCAGAGCCATGGCTGGACTGAGGTCAGCAGAACTGAGGGGTGCCTCGCCAGGGTGCTTCCAGGCATGGGCCACGGGGTTTCTCTGCCTCCTCCCATCGCAGCGGGAGGAGTGATCACACTCAGGAGGACTGAAGACACCCTGGACCTCCAGTCCTGGCACTGTGGCTTTGCCTTGGAGGCAGCACAGTTAGTTGGGACTGAGTTTGGTTCCTGCACTGTCACCTGGGCTGAGAGCACAGAGTAAGTCATCATAGCACACACTTAGAATCTAGCTCCATCCACCCAAATCCCTGGACTCCCCCACCCCACCCCCTGACACACACAAAAAGCAAGCACCCACCTGGGCATGCCGAGCCCGCAGCTTGTTGAGGATGTTTGTGGCATCAAAGCCAGCATTGTCACACAGCTGGCGTGGGATAATTTCCAAGGCCTTGGCGTATGCTCCAATCAACAGCTGCTGTTTTCCAGGAATGGTCCTGGAGTAATCCCTCAGGTACTTGGAGAGCTCCATCTCAATGGCCCCACCACCAGCCACCACGGAATCGTTCTGCAGAGACCAGACCCATCTCTCAGCACAAGCGGTCCGGGCCCCAGCCACAGAGAAACTGGGCCACTCAGCCGACAGGACCCACGGCCCAGAACGTGGTTCTTCATTCTCTTCCCCATCCCAAGCCCCACGAAGTCTATACATGGCACTTGCCTAGCACGTCCCAACTTCAGTGAACTGTATACTTTCTGACCACCTCCAAGGTTGCCTGCAGCTTGAGGACACTGGCACAGTCCCTAGTATGACTGACTCCCTCAGCTCCAGTCACAAGAACAGTCTCAGCTCACAAGAGCAAGTCTTCGCCATCAAGGCAACATGACTTATTTTGAGAAACTGAGGCTGTTTCTCTATGATTTGCGAGGCACATCAGGGCCTGGATGCCTCCCAGGGAAGGCCTCATCACACTAATCCAGGGTCTCAGTAGCTTGGGAGGGAGAATGGGCTATGTGGGCAGGAAGCCCCCGGCCCAGTACCTTGATGGCCCTCCTGACGATCATGATGGCATCGTGCAGGGACCGCTCTGTCTCCTCCATAAACTGCTCAGCGCCACCGCGGAGGATGATGGTGCAAGTCTTAGCTTTAGGGCAGCCAGTGAAGAAATTATACCTATATCCAGGGTCAAACCATACATTTAAAGTACCGTCTGCTGCCAACCTGCTGTGTCCTGACCTCAGCAAACCCTCCCAACACTCAGCAGCTGCTCTTCTCTTTCCCACTAAGGTTCCCCAATCCCACCTTTCAAGACATCTTAGCAATGTCTGGGCCTGTACCACTATACAGCAAAGACTACGGAGTCAAACTTTAGACCAAATGTGGTATTCCCTCCCAAAATACACTACACCTGAGCTCTTTATGCCCCAAAAGGTAAGACCTCAAAAAAAAAAAGAGTGGCACATGCTGCGTTCCACACCCAGGCCAAGTCTTGTGAGCTCAGCCAAGATGCAGCCCAAGCCTGCAGCTCACCTCTCGCCTCCAATCTGGGCTTCTTCGAAGACCTGGCAGCGGCCCAGCACATCTGCTGACAGAGCATTCACACTGGTCTGGATGGAGCCTCCGCAGGCCTGAGGAGTACAAGAGGGCAAGATCCCCAACTGTGAAGGCTCACGCCAGGCCAGCAAGCTTCCCACCACCTAGTCTCAAAGCCAAGTCCCTTGCTGGACTCTGCCACAGTGCCCCAGAGCCCTCTGCACTGGATAACCCACTCGCGCCCCCAACCTCCAAATGACCTTACCCCTTCTGAAACAAAATTGAACTAAGGCACAGGAAGGACAAACAGGCCTAGTTAAAAGGAAATGGAGAACCACTGGTTCACCCAACACCCCTCCCCAAAACTAGGGTGCTTTGGGCCCAACAAATGAAGGATCAGTGCTTTAGACTTAAGGCATCTTTGGTGAGGCAATGAAGGAAGGAAATCTGGCTGGAAGCATCAATACTAGAGTGTATTCAGCTAATCACAAGCATGACTGCTAGGTTCCCTCAAATCAGAGTTCCTGCCTCGTTTTGGTTGGACTAACTCTTGCATCCGAGCACACGCACACTCTGGGACTGAAGTGCTTTAAGGCAAAAAGGCATGCTGGGTTCACATGCCAACCTGACGGCGCACTCCTGCCCACCCGAGGTAAGGAAAAACCCCTCCAGGGCCACGAAGGCAAAGCAGCAGCCTGTGGAAGTTGGGTTACCATCATCGTCCTCTTCAGATCCTCCTCTGGCACTCGGCCTGCACAGAACATGTCCCTGTCAGCAAAGTACTGGGTGGCCACATCTCCAATGGGGAGTTTGGACAAGACGACTTTGGCTCCAGAATGATGGATCTTCTCTAACTTGTCATACAGAATGTTCCACTCAGCATCAACAATTGCCTGATAATCCTAAAGAGACAAGGATGAGGATACCTTGGAGTGGAGGTTAGCATATAGGATGGGCTAAAATTCATCTCCCATGACATAAGTATGCTAATTTATTTGGGAATTAATAGGGATAAAGAAAATAGTCTCTCCTTAGTCCAGATAAAAAAGGACACTGTCAAGTGACTTAGGAACCACCTAAAACTTTCAAAGAAGCAGAAAGTAACCCCAGGACTAGAACCTAGTCTAGAGCTGGCACTGTCAACATGTGAGAAAAAGTTTAGTCTGGACAAGTTCAAGTCTCCCCTGAGGCACTCACCCATGCAGTTCCCAATGACAAGACCCCCTTTCCCCAAACGTCATTCTGTGTTAGGGACACACTTCCCAAGACTACCTGCTTTTAGCTGGGTGACATGCCACCTTGAGAGCGAGCCTCGGTTATATACATGCCAGGAGCACACCTCTCTCTGCAGCATGGGACCCAGTCTAAATGGGAAGGGACCCATATCCAAACCAAAGGAATTAAAATACTGGGCTCTCTGTAGAGCTAGGGGGCCCCTGCCAGCCCCTTCTCAGCGGCTAGAGGATAGTATTTCAGGAGGTCTGTCTCGCCCAAACCTCAGGTCCAGGTCATTTAGAGAGAGTGGGAAGAGTGGCCTCAGTATTTAGACATCAATACTTAGGGTTACAGGAAGATAAAGGGATCCACAGAAGCTTGACAAACAGAGCTGGACCCCAGACAACCACAAGACCAGAAGCTTTGGCCCAGAAAGCTGTCCATTCCCACGCCACAGCCAGCTGGCAGGGCCTACCTCAACCGTGTGCACTCTGATTTCAGCGTTATCTTTCTCAGCTTTCAGTTCAAGCTCAACATTTAAAAGGGCAATCTTTGGATTATGGTACTTTTTGGGTTGCATTTCAAACCCTGCATAAGAAAAAGTCTTCTTGAATGCAACACCAGCTACCAGCTGGGAGTCCTGTTTCAAAAAAAAAAAAAAAGTTTAATAGTTCAGTACTGGAATGAAATAAAATCAAACTGGTGGTGTGTTGGACTAATGCATGTCCATTCCTGTGAACCTGAAAAAGTTAACTGTCTATATTTATTTCACTGTTGTAACAAAATATTTCCATTATCATAAAAGCTGGGAAAAATACAAAACATAGCACAGGCTGTCCAATGCCTTATCCTTCAAACCCACACCCTCAGTCTTCTCCTACTGTTCACACCCACACACACCCCTTCCTACCTGCCCTGCACACACTACGTACACACATACACACACAGGCATGTTTTCTGTAACCCAGGTGCTTCCTTGTCCCAGGAGATGAAGTCAAAAGATCCCAAGTGTCAGGAATTTCCTGCACAGTTCCCAGGCTATCATCGTGCTTCCCACATCTCAATCCCTCAAAACGCGAATTTCTACCCCTGGTTCAGTAATGGAGCTTCCTGTGGGTTGGGTTTAACAGTCGGGCGTAAAAGGAAGCACGCTGCACCGGGGACTGACTGCAGCACTCTAAGGAAACTTAGCTTAACATCTCAGATCTCCTTTTTACTAAATGACCAAGTCATTTCCCACTCCTGAATGCCCTCTGCCAGTGCCAATCTACAATCCTGACCTATAATACTGCAGCCTGTTGGTGAACAGATTCTTGCATCATTTAAATCCACAGCCTCCTTAAGGGGGTGAGGCCAGAGCTGAATCGGGATGACTTAGCAGAAATTAGAAAAAAGGGAGACAGAGGTGTGGCCAAGAGGTGGAGGCAATGTGGTGGGATTGGAGAATGAAAAAGCATGTGCAGCTGCTGGAATAGAAAGTAGAAATTAGGGACCAGTTTAGGAGATTCTTACAGGCTCTGCTAAGGCCTGCCTCTTACCCTGCAGGCAGTGCAGAATCCCAAAAGGCTTTACACACAGGGTGGTAAACTGGGGAGCTTCACCCTGCAACAAGGCTAGAGGAAAGGTGGCCACTGCCAGGACGACAGTCTTGGGAATAAGGAAAAGAGACAGATTAAAGAAGTAAATGGTAAACTGGTAGCCAAAACTGAGACGACGACTGAAAGGTTGTGAGGAAAGGTTTTAAAGGATGACCCTAGATTTCTGGTCCACATGACTGAATAAATGGTGGTGATACCAACTACATCAAGGAACACGGGAAATGCTGTGGGTCTGGAGGACAACCTGATGGGCTCAGCAGAAGCAAGATACCGGAGCATGAGGCTTGGGGGGCGGGGGGAGCTGGAGATATAGATCAGAGAGTTCAGTTAAGTCCTGAGAAGAATAATTATTACCATCAATCACCGAATCCTATTTTATTTAAGATTTTATGTATTTGTTTTTAGAGATAGGGGAAGAAAGGGAGAAAGAAAGGGAGAGAAACATCAATGTGAGAGGCAAACATTGGCTGCCTCTTGCATGCACCCCAACCAGGAACATGCCCTGAATGGAAATTAAACCAGTGACCTTTCACTTTGCGAGACGATTTCCAACCAACGGAGCCACACCAGTCAGGGCTCTCATTCACAATTCAAATTGTGTGTCAGGTTCTGCTAGTGTTTACATGCATTTAAGGAATGTGAGAAAGTCTGAGGAAAACCCAAGTGTGGCTTAAAGCTCCTGGCTTTCTCACAAGGTAAGATTATTAGTTGTGATGTCTAGTTTACTTTAGTGAATGCCAATCTAATCCCAAGAGTTTACAGAAGTAGGAAGGCCAAGGAGAAGACAAAACATTGCTAGCAAGGCAGTGGGTTAAGAAAAGGTCAGCAAGCCACAATGTAGAGAATGGGCTGCAAAATGAGTGTGGTACTGGGAGCCACAGACGGGAATGGCTCAGGTGACTTCCAGATTCCTCACAGCTTTATTACATAGAAAGACCCTCAGCTCACCTACGTCCGCACTGACAGGAGGAAGAGAAGGCTGAAGGACAGAGCGAGCGCAACTTGGAAGGGTAAACGTCAAAGAACAAAAAGGGAAGGGCTAGGCTATAACATGTCAAGCAGGTCTAGTACTGTCCAAATCACTTCAAGCGGGCAGGCCAGAGACTGAAAAAGGTCCAAAGCAGCATGGAGACACCAACATCAAAGAATGTTTCCGGACAGATACTACTGTGTTAAAAAAGCATGAGCTACAACTATGCTGTGCAATATAGCAGACACTGGCCACATGTTGCTTATTTAAATTAAAATAAGCTCAAAGTAAATTTAAAATTGCAATTCCTCAGTTGTACTAACTGCATTTCAAGTGTTCAGTAGTCACACCTGACCAGTGGATACCATACTAGACAGTGAAGACATTTAACAGCCTCACCATCACAGAAAGTTTTATATGGCAGCACTGGGTTAAAAGCTACACATGCTTATATGGGTCAGATTCTAAAACAGGTTGCTAAATGGACAAAAGCAAGTTGACAGGAAACTATGTATTATAAGCAAATGTTGTATTTAAGAAAACAATATTTATGTGTGTTTACGGAAGCACAGATTATTCTGGAAGGACACACACTTAATGGTGGTCAAATCTGGGGCAGGAGTGGAATAGGGGACTTATATTTTTTCCTTTAGGTCCTTCAATACAGTTTTTAACTACGGATCATCTATTCAAACTAAATGAATAAAAGGAAGAGTGTAGCTATATCTCTTGGAGAAGAATGGACTAAAAAGTACTGCTCAGATTCACTAACTGAGGGGGTCATAGATAATTTATCAGAGCTGGCCCTACTCCCTCCCACATCAACACTGAGATTCTGAAACTCAGCCACTTCCAGCTTTGTTCTGCTAAGAGGTAAATATAGGTCTGCAAAGGTTACATAACGTATCTGCAGTCACAGCCTATCGTGGCACTGTGGAGATCGCAGCCCCAGCCCGGCTCCCAGTCCTCCACGCGTCCCTCCACCCCTGTAAAGTTGTTCTCCTCCCACACCAAGCTGTCTGAAGGGCGAATGTGAAAGCAGGAGCCTCCTCGGGGGGCCGTTGCAGGATTACCTCCAGGGCTCCACCTTGCACCTTCTTGATACCAATCATTTTGAGCTGCAGCAAATCATCGAGCATCATTACCGCATCCACCACCATCTTAGCGAAGAAGGCTTTCTGCTGGGAGATCAGCTTGGAGCTCAGAGCGGTCATGGCACATTTTTCCAGCAGCTTCCTCTGCTCCCTAGGACACAAGGGTGAGACCTGCCCCTCTTGCCCGATTCTACTGTAATGTGGGGGTAGTTTCCATTCTAGCCTCTAAACTCTGCCCTCACCAACTTCTTCTGTATCTTTAGGGTGTATTACCAGTGATAGATGGTGACTGCTGGTAGATAGCTTTTACACTACCATCCACCAGCCTCTTTTGTGCAGCTTGGACTGTGGCACAGCCAAGGGTCTAGCAAGAGCCAAGGAACCCAGGCCCCTATAGAGATTACAACATACTTCTGCATCCCATTTGCCCATAAAGTCAAACTTTTGACAAAGCCCACCACATACTTACACTTTATCTTCCCTCTTCACGGTCACGGCAATCTCTTTGATCTTGTTAACTGCCTGCCAAGAACAGAAGTTGAGTGAGTCTCTCACGCCACGAAGTGGATCCCAACCTCCTGCTAGCCCCTTTTGTTTACTCCCACATCGCAAGCATTTCTACTCTATAGCTGAAACAACATCCCTAAGTCTTATAGCTATAAGACTTAGGTGCCCAGAAAAATGTAAATCTCTATCGTTTAGAAAACGACCATAGTCTGAAATAGAGACTAGATATAGTTCTAAAGAATCATAAGCGTACTTTCAGGATTTGGCTCTGGATATGCAGCTAACATACTAAAACAAATGAGTGAAAACAAGCTATGACACTAGATTAAGATAAACCTGGCTTATGAAAAACATCTATAATAACTTCTAGCATTTTATATATTAATTACATGTTATATGATATACACACATCTCCTTATATATCTCATTTGAATGTCACCACCTTGAAACAAAGATAGAAAAGAAATTAAGGCCCACAGGGACTGAGTTGCCCCAGGTCACAGAAAAAAGGTCAAAGGTCAATAAAAGCCATGTCTCAAGATGTACTGTGAAGTACTTGATAAAAACAAAAACAGGTCTCACTTACCGAGAGCCTGATATATCTACGTGACAGACTATCAAATATCTAATCAAATAGCTACTGAATTATAGAACTGAGGCTCCCAGGGAGTAAAATTCAGAAAATGTCCAAGAAACTCTTGCCAGTTTCTCTACACCCCAGCCAAGGTATTATCCTAAGGGAAATATGAAGGTGCCCAGGCACAAGGCCAAGTTAGCCAGTGCTCACATACCAGCTGGGTGGCGGTGCGGAAAGCTCGGATGATGATTTGTGGGTGCAAACCTTCCTCCACATAGGGTTTCACTTGCTTCAAAAACTCTGCAGCCAGCAGGGTCACTGAGGTGGTGCCATCACCGACCTGGAAGAGGACGACAGACATTCACATTGTCTCATGTTTACGGATAAATTCCCAAAACTCCATTTTCAGGCAATCTACCCATTTAAACTGGGAACTGTTTAAATGGGTGTGAAGCTTTAGTATAGAAGCACAGGTATGGCAATAAGTAGTAGAAGGAAGGTGATGGTAGTTAGGTATGCATCCCATCAGAGGGTCCTGAACTACAAAATTAATTCCCCAGCCAGGCTCATTCCCCGAAGAAGACTGATTTGGACAGCTAAGCTTCCTTGGGATGTGAACACACAGGCAAATTATCTGCGAACTTACTTAGTACACACAAGGCACTATAATGAATAAGACAGTTCCAGACATGCTTACAATACAATGCTTTCATGTCCCAAATAACCACGGTAGAAGAGGCATAATATAAATATTCTTTAAGAAGTACAAAGTACTATGGGAGTTAACAAAAAAAATTTTTTAAAGACTTTATTTATTTACTTTTAGAGAGAGAAGGGAGGGCAAAAGGGAGAGAAACATTAATGTGAAGCCCCCACAACTAGGGACCTGGCCTGCAACCTAGGCATGTGCCCTGACTGGGAATCTAACTGGTGACCTTTTGGTTCATAATCCAGCACTCAATCCACTGAGTCACACCAGCCAGAGCCAAAAAAAAAAAATATTTTCTAGCCAAATTCCTCTAAAACAAATCTCCTAGGACCAGCCAAAATTCTTTGTATGTTAAACACTATTCGGAATAAGCAGATTACTAGCCTGCTAATCTTTCTTAAGTGTTAATTTTCTATAGTGACATCTAAATCCCTATTTTAATGAGGGAGAAAAAGAATAAGAGCTCATAAGAAAACTAACTAACCTCTGATTTGGAAAAAGTTTATTTGCACCTTACTTATGAGGTCTGTCAAAAAAGTCTCCAGCCATGTAATAGGAAAGAGAGACATTTATTGAAGAAGATACAAGAAACACTGTACATAGGACAATGACGCCTCGGTCCCCTTCCAAGTAGGTACCTTGGAACCTCACACAGTTTTCTCTCAGCATCTCTTCCACTGTTCAAAACACTGCAAAATCCTTTGTTGGAATCACTATCAGCTGCTCCATCATATTTTCCTGAACCTCATCAACAGTCTGAAATTTCTTCCCTTTCAAAGGTGATACTCATACTTTTAGGAAAAGCCTAAAGTCGCAGGGTGCCAAATCTGGGCTGTAGGGAGGCTGAGTCACCTGGGTGATTTGATGTTTCACCAAAAATTCTGCATGAGACATGATGCATGAGCAGGCGCCTTGTCATGATGAAGCTGCCAATCACCAGCTGCCCATAGCTGCACCAGTTTCCATCATATTGCATCTCTCAACTGACGAAGAACACTGAGGCAGTCCTCTTTATTAATTGTTTGGCCTGGAGGGTTGTATTCATGGTGGACAACACCTTCCCAATCAAAAACCACAGTGAACATGGCCTTGAAGTTGCTGTGACTCTGCTGTGCCTTCTTTGGGTGTGGAGAACCAGAAGACTTCCATTGGGACCACTGGACCTTCATTGCCAGATCATGGCCCTAGACCCAGAACTCATCTCCGGTTATGACCTTCTTGAGGAAATCTGGTTCATTGGTAGCGGTTTGAGTCAAGTCATTAGCAATTGTGGCACGATATTCCTTCTGCTCTGGCAGCAGAGCCACAGAATGAATTTTGCCAAGACATGTTCCATGCCAAGATCCTCTGTCAAAATCTCAGACACAGTAGTTTCTGGAATCCACAGATGAACTTCTAGTTCTTGCACTGTCAGTCACCGATCTTTGCTAATTGCAGGCAGCACACGGTCAACACTCACGTGTTCTGTTTGTTGCAGGCCTTCCTACATAGATCACTCTCAACAGATTCTGCACCATCTCTGAAGCCTTTGTGCCACACTTATTTGCACTACATTCACTGGCCCGTCCCCGAAAGCCTTCTGAACCATACGAATAGTTTCTGCGGAGGAATGTTCAAGCTTAATGCAAAATTTGATGCAGATTCATTGCTCTACTTGCTCAGTCATTTTGAGTGCAATGGCCACACAGTACACATGCTCACTCAATGGCATACTTGGTCCCCAATGACTAGTACAGTGAGGATGTTGTTGTTCACGCATGTGCATTCCAGTCTACTCTCCTTGAGGATCAGGTTACATTGATGTCACACAAACTGTTCTCATTATTATTATTAACCATGGCTGGACTTTTTCTGGACAGAACTCGTATATCCACTGTATAATGTAAAGAATTCTCAATGGGGAAAAAGGGTTACTGTAGCAAAGGGTTTAAGTCACCAAATTCCTGGTCAGAAGATACTATTCACTTGTTGAATACATTCACAGGTCAAATCCAGACTCTTCTCACTTTAATTTTAGAAAAGTCATACTGTTTTATAGGCTACTTGGTCGTAATATGCCTTTTTACATAACTTCAAGACATATCTGCAATACTCCAAAATATAAACATGTCTTTCTCAACATTTATTATCAAGAGTCCAATATTAGAAATGGTTTCTGTTAAAATGGTGAATTTTGTTATGTTTATTACCATTAAAAAAACAGAAACTGGAAAACTTCAGATTTCCACCCCATCTTTTTTTTCTTTTTTTGACATTTAACAGTTTATTTTGAAGGTCATTTTAAAAACAAAATTTAAAAAAGCCTTAACTGGTGTGGCTCAGTGGGTTGGGCATCGTCCTGTAACCAAAAGGTCGTTGGTTTGATTCCAGTCAGGGCACATGCCTGGGTTGCAGACAGGTTCCTGCTGGGGGTGTGTTTCTCTCACATATCAATGTTTCTCTCCTCCTCTTTCTCCCGCCCTCCCCCTCTCTCTAAAAATAAATAAATAAAATCCTTTAAAAAAATTAAAAACAAAGTTAAAGGCAATCTGAGGGAAAAAATTGCACATATATACTCATTAAATAAGGATTATGATTGAATCAAAATGAGAAACATGTTTTCTTCTGCAACTCCAGTAACAAGTTGTTGTCCCGAAGGTTCTTATACTTCCAAGAAGGGGAGAAAATCATGGCAATGAAAGCTGCCTCTTAATCATGTAAATCTAGAAATTTTTCTGTTCTTCCCAATAAGTCAGTTTTGATCTTTAAACAGTGCCTTGTTTCTTCAAAGATATGCTAAAAATTCAATGGGATTTGGTGGTCTTTCCTTTGCAAGCACAGCAAGTCCCTGTAACAAGATAGGCACAACTATCTGAACCAGGTAGGCATGAGTTGGCAAAGACTGGAGATCCGCTTTCTGTTTTGTACTTTTCTGCATTATTCTTCTCATTTTCTACTATCCTCTCAACATTATCTGTGAAGCTATACTCAGAGAGAGGACTTTCTGCAACCTGTGCCTGTCCCTCCAGCATCTGCCCTGGCTCCCTGACAGACTGCGAGTCACAAGGTCTGGATACCAGTCCATACCACAGCCATCTGTTCCTAAGGGCCCTGCAGTGTGTGACAAACTCCCAGCACAAACCAATTCTGCCATAAAGCAACTCATATAAATGACAACACACAGTCCTAAGACCTCAGCTATAAGCAGTGGAATGGTACAAATTTTAAAAAATTAATTCCTTCTGACTATTTTTATAACCATGTATTACTTTTGAAATTGTAATTTTAGGTATAAAAATCAAAAGCTTTTAGAGAGGGGAAGAGTGAAGGAGCAAGCAGGCATGTTTCGACCTCCATTTAAACATATCTGCCTGATTTTCTTACCTCAGCATCTTGGGATTTGGCAATGTCCACTAAAGTCTTTGCTGCAGGATGGACAACATCAAGGAGTTTCAGAATTGTGGCCCCATCATTAGAAATTGTGGCTTTTCCTTAAAAGGAACAAACACAAAGTAAAAATCTAAAGACCCTTTCTTAAATTGTCTTCTAGTCGGACTGGGTGTGCACGCACCCTTTAGTGGGATGGGGCAGAGGGGATCATGGTGGGAATAAAGTGATCTTTTTATAGAGTTCTGTTTACAAAGGGCCACCTAAAAATCACAAGCGTCCGAAGATGATGAGCTCCTACTTTTCTTTGAGCAGCATTTAGCACACCTCTACTGGATGTAGATAATATTTTTAAAATGAGAATGAGTAATCATTTAGATAGTCTTAACACAGTTAATACCCTAGTATCTCACATCTTAAGTAATGCACTAAAATATCAAAAGGAACTTGTTCTTTGCCTGGACAACATGATACAATGCAGTGACCATAGGCAATGCCAGATGGTTCTATTTCACTTTCCTAGGATGTATTCTCTACAAATGAATAGCCTCCTGAGCCCAACTTCTATGTATTCCCACAGGGCTCAGCATTCAAGACCAAGCATGAAATGAAGGCACTTCAGAGTGAGAAATCCCTCAAAGCTCTGAAAAGCAGTGAGTTTTCTGCTGCAAACCTCTGTTAGCCCAATACTCCCAGAAGCCTCCTGTCCTGCGCACTGGCCGGAGGAATCCTGAGCACTTACCTCGGCCATCCACAATGAGCTTGTCCATGCCACGGGGGCCCAGGGTGGTTCTTACAGCCTCAGCAATCACCTGGCAGGCACTGATGTTACTGACAAGCTGGGGGATGCCTTGGGAACTATCGGTCCCTTCTTTCAACAGGATAACTGGTGTGGGCTAGAAAAGAAAGAGCAATTGATTGCTGTTAAAAATCACCTATTACAATGAGACGCAAGAGGGGAAGGGTGAGGAAAAATGCTCCCATCTCTCCCATAGCAAATACCTGGAGATATTTTTAAATCATATTCCCCCACTGTCCACCACATCCATTCCTTAAACCTCTACCTCCAGCAACATTGCCAAGACCACGGCATACCTGGTAGGTGTACTAGAAAATGGCTTGAGAAAGAATGGTTTTGTTTAAAAGAACATATCAAATTTGTAATGTGTTCCCTAGTGCCCAGTTGAATGAGCATGGCCTTTTCAACTTCTGACCCCATTCTGTGTTGAAGAATTAGGTCACAGCACAGGAAGACGCAGCAGGCCCTACTCAGCGTTCACCCTCCAGCAAAGCATCCACTTATCCGCGTTACAGCTCAATCCTAGAGAAGGAGACGGGACGCTGATGCACAACCCCAGGTGGCAGTGCTTCAGGGGCTGTCCTGCAGATTCCTAGGCAGACAGCTTTACCCATGATGTTAAGTTGGAGTGACTACTGTAGGGAAGTAGTCAGGCAGAGAGGCAAACAGCACCTTTGTTCTCTCACAAAATGTCGACAAATCTAATTCACACAGCAATATTTCCATTTCTCATGCCGACTCTATGTAAAGATTCCTGTGACTCATCTCCAATCAGATACCCCAAAGAAGTTTTTCTCTTCCTATTTTGCAATGGCCTCCAAAACAGTGATTATCCCTATGGAGGTTTAATTTGCAAACTTGCTTTAGAAACTTTGGAAGACAGGGATATTTGCTTAAAGGGCCTGCTTAAATACCTCTGCCCCATGACTATTAGCAGATAGTAATTCCTCAGCAGAGCAAACCACAGTTCTTCGTCCCTGCAGCCAAGCTTGTACCTTCAGAGACAAGCTCATGAACCAGATCCAGTCTTCCCTGCAACCGTTATTAACTGTGTGTTTGTATGAAACAATATATTAAGCGTTAATATTGTTCCTAAACTTTTGTTATATGTGTGCTATTAGGTTATGACTTAAAAATTATAGCTACTGTCCACGTCCACTCCTAGGGGTACGTCAGATGTCTGAGCAGGAAAGCACAGGGCTGTCTCGTTCCAACAATAAGGAGTCAAGAATTCACACACCACAAAGTCTAGTGACCCATGAGGATGACACCATCATAGTAACTGGACAATTCCATAAAAAGTTCAGTTCCTTTGGCCAGTGAAACTGGAACATAGTGAGTAAGCAGAAGGTTGGAATAAGGCTGAGGCAGGCAGGAAACAGACCACTCACTTGTAGACTGTGTTAAGGAGTTTGTATTTTACCGCTACAAAGGGAAGTCCTGGAAAGACTTGGAGCGAGGAATGGCAAAGTCTGACCTACATTAAAAAAAAAAAAATCACTAGAACCCTGGCTGGTATGCCTCAGTTGGTTGGAGCATCGTCTCCTAAGCAAAAGGTTGGAGGTCTGATTCCCAGTTAGGGCACATATGTAGGTTTCAGGTTCGATCCCAGTCCAGAAATATACGATCCTCAGACCAGGCACATATGGGAGACAACTAATCAATGCTTCTCTCTCACATTGATGTTTCTCTCTTCCCCCTTCCTTTCTGTCTATAATCAATAAAAAAAGTCCTCAAGTGAGGGAAAAATAAAAATAATATCACTGTAAACTAGTTAAGATGAGGTAAGATATAATGTGTAAATGCATAAAAGAGGCTAAAAAGATGCCCAACAAACTCTAATGAGTAAGAGTATTAGGAGAGATCTGACACTTTTTGGAGTTGTATATTTGCTTTTTTGTTTCTTTGTTTTTTCCTAACGAGCATATCACACATTATTTTTTCTTTTTTTCTTTTTTTTAAAGAATACCTATTAGATAACCCCTTAAATCTGGTACCAGGCATGGACCGGAGAGGGGGAAATTCCTTCCTTTTTCACAGTAGGGTTCCATGTCTCATGGTAAGAAATGGCTTCTCTATATCTCAGCACTGTTAGTTCGGCTCCTTGCAACTTCTGCAAGGAAACACATGTCTCTGGAAAGGCCCCACCTTCTCCTGGTCCCAGCTAAATCATTTCTCATGGCTGCCTCAAGTCTTCTCTGGACTACCTCTACCCCAGATGAAGACCTGAGTTTAAATTAAAAACCAGCTGGAGTCTCAAATCCCTCCCTATTGCCTTGAACAGATTCTTCTATCCCTCCAACTGGCTTATTCAACACTTCTGTGGACCTTTTCTCACCCCCTCCAAATTGTACCCCTCTGTACAATTGCCACCTACCACTTCTATCAATACTACTTTCTTACCAGCAGGCCAGCAATTCTTCACAGCCCCAATTCTTCCAGGAAGTTTCGTCGGCAGCAGCTAACAGGAGCATCATGAACAGGGGCATCATGAACAGGGGAGCCTGTAGCTCTACACTTCCCCTGGTGCACAACTTTTATACTGCCATCCATTCGTCTTTCTCCCCTCCTTCCCTCCTTCCTTCCTAGTTAGCCAAGTAAGCAACTTTATTCTTACAACCACTGATGACATTCAAATTCAATAACATGATAAAGCAATTCTATAAAATAATGTATTTTATTGAAATATCCTGTTGAGGGAAGATCCCTTCCTGACCTTTCTTCACAAATTTTCAGCACCCATAACACATTTCTTGTCCAAGGCAGTGGTGTTCCACTTGGCCCTATAGGTTAGGAGAAACTTATCAGGAAGAAGTTTCAATCACCTCATTGTGATTTTCTGCAATTTTCATTCTTCTGCAGCTGGCAATCTTCAAGTGGAGACCACACTCTTGGGAAGGCCTCTGTTTCTTCTTGTGTGTACTCATCTTGATGTTTGGGTAGTTTTTGTAGTTGTGGGAGCTCTTCCACTAAATTCTTGAGAATATTTTCTGGTATATCCTTATTTAGGAAAAGATGCAAGCTCTGCATCATTGTTCTTCTGGGAAAGATTTTAGTAGCATGCCATAAATAGCTAGTTTTACAGTTCCCGCTGGATCCTGCTGGTGAAGTGAGCAGCTGTTACTTGTTTAAATCCACCTGGGTAACCAGTATATGAAGAGTGTACTTTTTGTTCCTATCTGTTTCCAGAGAATTCAATGTGCCTTGCGTTCCTTATGACAACATGATCACTGCAGTCACTCCGTTGATGACACACAGGTTTATGCAATCCCTGAAGTTTAATTAATGCCACAGAGGCAATTTTGCTATCATGCTGCATCTTCCCATCTATAAGATACCAAACTTGTGCCCTGGCTGGACTGACTCAGTGGATTGAGCTCAAGCCTCCGAATCAAAGGGTCATCATCAGTTCAATTCCCAGTCAGGGCACATGCCTCAGTTGTGGGCCAGGTCCCCAGTAGGGGATGCAGGAGAGGGAACCACACATTGATGTTTCAACCACATATTGATGTTTCTCTCCCTCTATTTCTCCCTTCCTTTCCTATTGTCTTAAAAAAATAAATCTAAGGACACCAAACTCAAGCAAAAGTGGCGATTGCTGGGACACCCTAGAGAACCTTGACATGTTTCCTCATTAGCAGGACCATCTTCCTTTCTCCAGTGTCCAAAGCCCACCTGCAGCATCACTGCCCCCAGCCATCCCTTCTTAAAGTATGAGCTTCCCAAAGGTAAGGACTACAATAACCTCCATTTGCCTAGGTTTGGCCACACATTAAGCAATACTCAGCAGCTTTTGGTGCTGAAAATTCAACTGTTAAATATACATACGAGAAGCAATGACGTAAGATAGTACTAGCTTCTTGACTTATTTTTGGAAAAGCACTGGCAGTATGATGACACTAGATTCACTGAGAATTCTTACATATAAAGCAACAAGGGATGGGAAGCAGCTGACCATATTGTCCCCAAGTTCCCTATACTTTGTATGTTCCCTAGAGAAATAGCAGGCTGGGTACAGATCCTACGAGGAAGGAAAGGTAGCAGACAGCGATAGACTGAGCCAAGCCAGGTCAAGCAGGATAGATCCTCTTCTATTAGTTCCCCAGGGGCAGGCACTGCTATGGAAGGCCTGGCTTCTGCCCCCGAGTTACTTTTTAATCTTGTTCATTCTACTCCAGTAGAAAAACAATTGTAGAATCCAGTAATCTGCCCAGGGTATTATGGAAGGCTTGGAATTTCAGCTTAATGATCTTCCTGTTCATCCTCCTGAAAAACATGATGTTCTACAAAAATCACAATAACTATTTCTATTCCAAGCCTTATAGTGCTCAATACCAAAGGCAAGGACAAGCTGTACCAAAGTCACAGGGCTGAGGTTTCAGGGCACCCTTTTACCTCTCTTCAAATCACAGAAGGCTCCTAGAATATAAAGGACTAATTCGATAACAGCAATGAGGATTCTTGGTGATAAAGTCTCACATTCACATAAACAACCAACACAGCAAAGAAACAGAGCAGGGGGCAGTTCAGTAAAAAACCAAGTGTGCTGGTCTATAGCCCCTGGTGAAGGGTTTTGTCACCAGACAGAATCTTGGTTTTGATTCCTAGTTCGGTGAATGCCAACCAAAAATTTCATGGTTGATTTGGCAGGAGGATTACAGGGAGAAAAAGAAGCAAGCAACAACCTAGCAGAATAGCTAACATTTGCTGAATGCTTACTACCTACTGGACACTTTGTATGTATTAGTTAATTTAATCACCTTCTGACAGATTGAGGGTGAGAAATTAAATAACATGCTCAAAGTTGCCCTGGCCAGTGTGGCTCAGCTGGTTGGAGCATGGTCCCATATGCCACAAGGCTGTGGGTTTGATTCCCAATCAAGGCACACACCCGGGTTGCAGGTTTCATCCCCAGCTGAGGAGTCTCCAAGAAGCAACCAGTTCAGGTTTCTCTCTTGTCCCTGTTCTTCTCTCCCTAAAACCAATAGGCGGGGCAGGGGTGGGGGGAAAAGGCCTCAAGTGAGGATTTAAAAAGATTGGTAATTAAAAAAGAAAATTAACAACATGCTCAAAGCCACCTTGTAAGTGGCAGAGCTGAGTTACAAACCCAGGCATTCAGCATGGCTCCAAAGCCCTTCTCTCAACTGTCCTACTATGCTGCCTCGGCATGGAAGATAAAGATGACTTCAGGAACAGGCAATACTAAAGATAAACTGAAATGGCAGTACTGGAGGTACACAGGGAGAGGGTGTACACATTAATGCCAGGTTCCTTCTATCTTGGGCTCAACTGAATTCACATAGCATTTGGTAGCAGAATGAATACGTCATAGGTGTCAGTGTGACATCTACCAGGACAGGGAGAAGCTGCAGAAAGCAGGAAAAAAAAACCAAACATAACCTGAGACCTGATTGAGTGGTAGGCCAAAATGAATTAGCAAACTGCGAGTGCACAGAAATCAGGATCTCTCTCAGTCAGAGTTTTGCCTCAAACACCTCCTTAGCACCAGGTGGGTACTGGAAATACCAGAAGAAACAATCTGCGGAGTGTATGACTGTCTAACCCCTATACTGTACATCTGACACTAATACAAGTATGGTCTAATGTCAAATCCGGAGGGGCAGACAGAGTCCCGGTTAGAGCCCAGGCCGTCTCACCTCTGATGCATCTGCTCTGCCCATTCTCCTGGCGGAGGAGTGCACCGCAACAACCAGCCAGGCATGGTGGTACATTCAGTATGCACTAAACATGTGTTTACTCAATGAATGAACAAGTGAATGAATGAATTAAAATATGAGCACAGAGGTCTGTTTTCCTTTATGCAGCAACAGGGGTGTGGGGTACACCAAGAGACCGTAGCTGAGACCTTAAGCTCTACCTATTCTAGAAAGCACACTTCTTTACATCCACATTTCCCAGGGCAGCCGCGGCCTCCAAGTCTGGCCACCGACTGTTTATGCATGGTAAATCCGCGCTAGTTTTAATACAGGTCACGACTGTGGGGGTTCCAAAAACGCGGGCCCTGGGATTTGCAGTCCCCAGCCGGTCCCACAAGAGCCCAACACAGCCCTCGCCAGGAGCCCCTCCTCCGTTCCTGGGCCGAGCCAGGCCATGGCGGGCCGGAGCCGCCGATAGATAGGGAATCGGCGCGAGAACAGAGTCAGAAGGCAGACAGGGCCCCACGGGACGGGTCTCGGCCAGTTGGCGCCAGCCACAGGCCAGATACCAGAAGATGACTGCGGATGGTAAAGGATGCGCGAGACACCACTCACCATCATCTTGAAAGCTTATTCTGAAGCCCGCTTCTCCTCTTCCTAGCTCCGCGTCCGGGCCGCCCAGCAACCCCACAATCCCCCGCGCCAGAGAAGTCCTCAGAAGGTTCGAACAGCGTTGGGCTGGGAGAGGAAGGGGGAGGGCCACTTCCGCCACTCTCTGGTTTGCTACCAGAGAGTCGGTGTTGGTAGAAGGGCCAGAGGTGGAGTCTCGGAGGGCGCTCTGGCGTCAAGTGTTGGTTAACGAAGATTCGCCAAATTTTGGTCGTGTTTTTTACCTCTCCGAGTATTAAGGATCCTTGCTCGGCCCGCGACACATCCTCCCTCTCCACGCCCCCGGACGCCAGACCAAGGAATGAAATAAATACAAACACTCATTGAACGCTGACTGTGGGGCAAGCTTAGGCAAGAAAGCTTTTAACGTGAGTGATCTCATTTAATGCTCACAACCCTATCCCCTTGGTACTATCATGTCCACTTTAGAGATGAGGAAACTGAGGCTGAGAGCCTAGAAAAGGTGGCCAAAGTCACAGTTGCACAGTAAGTCGTAGAAAAGCTGGCGTGGGAACCTGGCCGCAATGCCCGCTTTCTGGCTCTGCATTGGCCAGAGCTCCTCGAGTGGGATGCATCTGATAGCGTCTCCAACGCCTACCACTGGGATCGCGCAAGCGCTGGTGGGGCTGGGCAGAGGAAAAGCAAAGAGGAGATCACTTGGGCGTTAGACAAACACTTTTGCAAGGTGAGGTCAGAGAGGAGAAAAGCGTAGCTGGGAGGAGGCAAAACCATTATCGTGCGAGGCAGCCCCAGGGAGAATCCCGCCGAGACCGCGGGAGTTGAAGACCAGGACTATCGTCGGCTGAAGCGAATGCTCCCAAGATCGTCCCTACAGTTCTCGGTCATCTTCCAGCCCACACACAACTCGCAAGGTCCTCCGGGGTCCAATCCAAACTGAGAAATACTGGGGCGGAGCTGGGGTGGGGGCTGGCTTTTACTGTTAAGAGTTTAGACCAACCATCCCTTGGCCCCACTTCTATTGGCCAATAGGGAGTGGACTAAGGCGCAGAGACGGAAAGTGTGGCTACATGAGCAGGCGTCATGGCCAATCAACCGTGGGCCTCGTCCTCACCCACCAACCAGCGACGGGAGCGGATCTGGGGGCGGGAGGCAGGAGCAGCTGTCAGGCTGAAGTCCCGCGAGCAAGGAGCGGCGGGGCGGCTGTAGGAAGCGCGGCGCCCGGCCGGGCCCTGGAGATGGTCCTCGGCGCTGTGGGCTGGTGTTGTCTCGTGCTCTGGCTCCCCACGTGCATCGCGGCCCACGGTGAGCGGCAACGGGCGGGGCTGTGCTGAGGGGTGGGCTGTCCAGTTCGTGCGCGCCTTGGGCCGGGGGCCACAGGTCACCTTGGGGACCCGCGAGTTCGGGCGGCTGGAGTGGGTGGGTGCTGGTCCTCAGGAACTTGAGCTGGGCGCGGCCTGAGGTTAGGCTCTGAGCCTCATCTCCCTACGTCGAAGCAAGACTCTCCCCTACCCCCACTAATGCGGACCCATGTGGCTGAGGGAGCGACACCAAGAGGAGGAACAAGGGACAAGTGGAGATCCCACATGCTTGCTCCTGTATATGTATGTGTGTTCCCGTATATGTACGTGAGCGCTAACATACATATACGGGAACACACACTCCTACATGTGTGCTCACATGCAAACACGGACCTACACAGACAGCCTGTTTGCATATACCAGAGCACAGAAACATATACAGCCATACACATACGTACACCACGCTTAATTTTCACAGATCAGCAGATGTAAAAGCCAGACAAAGCTGTGTGGGGGAGATGAGGGGGCGAGTTTAGTGCTAATCCAGGAGGGCTTCCTAAGAGTGTATCAGTATCTGATGGCAAGTCCTCACTCCCAGGATAAAAGGATGCATAGCCCTGTGCCAAGACAGAGGAGCTCTACCTGATGGCTATGATTTGGGCAGTAGACAAAGACAACTAAAGCCATAATCAGTCCCAACCCTGGCACACAGTAGTGCTTGATAATAGACCCGTGGCAGCCGCTCTCACCCTTCCACATTCCTCAGTCTCCCTGAGCTAAGGAAACGAGGGACTCAAGTCTAGGTGAAACATTACACTTTGGTGCTGAAGAGAAGTTCCCACACCCCAAGAAAATCTGATTCTGGCAATTCTCTTCCTGAGTGCAGTAGGAACTGGAAATATTCATTCATTCAACAACGCTTATTGTGTACCATATCCTATTCACTATGCTAGGTAACGTGGGTAAAGCATTGTATGAAGCTACAAATTTATGGTCCTTGTTCTAGTGAAGGAGACAGACATTAAACAACAACAAAAATAACTATGAGTATTCCATAATTACAAGTTACGTTGAAAGTATCAATGGAGAAAAAGTATATTTTGAATGGACATAAAGGAAGGGCAGTCATAGGGCAGGTTTCTCTGAGAAGGTGACACAGCTCTGACCTTACAGATGAGTAGGAGTGAACCAGGTAAATAGGTAGAGGTGGGGTGACGTGAGGGTAGGGAGCCTTCCAGAGAGAGAGAGCAGCTTGCAAGAAGACTCAGAGAAGTGAAGAAACTGGAGTCCAGTGCAGCTTAAACCGAGTAAGAAGGTAAGTTTGGAGTAGCAGCCAATGGCCAGATGGAGCAAGGCCTTGCAGGCCATAGATAAGGGTTTAGTTTTAAGTGTAAAGGGAAACTGTGGATAGGTATTGAAGCTGTGGGTATGGTGACATGGTCATATTTGCTAAGTTGCTTTAAGAAGATCCTTGGCTGCTGTTTGGTGAATGAACCTTAGGGAGCAAAAATGGAGGAAGATAGACCAGTCAGGACAAGAAATGGTATTGGTGGACTAGCAAGATGGCACCACATCTTGCTATGTGGGATCAGAGAGTCAACTTTTATTATTATTATTAAAGGTTTATTTTATTCTTACTTGAGAAAGAGGGAAGGGAGAGAGACATCAATGTGAGAAACACCAATTGGCTGCCTCCTGCACGTGCCCCAACCAGGGAATGAACCCACAACCTGGGCAGGTGTCCCAACTGGGAATTGAACTGGCGACCTTTCAGTTACAGGACGACACTTCAACCAAGTTACATCAGAGTCAACTTTTCTTTCTTTTAAAAAAGATTTTATTCATTTTTAGACAGAAGGGAAGGGAGGGAGAAAGAAAGGGAGAGAAACATCAATGTGTAGTTGCCTCTTGCGCGCCCCATACTGGGGACCTGGCCCCACAACCCAGGCATGTGCCCTGGCTGGGAATCAAACCTGTGACCCTTTGGTTTGCAGGCCAGCACTCAATCCACTGAGCCACACCAGCCAGGGAAGAGTCAACTCTGAAGTTTTAGTGAAAATTGTTTTTACCTAGACCACCACATCTTCCACCTTGAAACTTTCAGGTACACCTGAGAGCACAAACAGATTAATCCTCAGAGGAAACACAGAGCTAAGATGGATTAACCCTCAGAGAGATAACACTGCACCTCTCGGTCTTCCTGGTTTGACTCTGTAAGCAGCGGCAACTATTAATCTCAGGGATTACTAACTGTGCATCAACTCTATCCTCCTCAGGGCAGGGACCATCTATCCCACCCCACTGGAGGACCCACTTGGCTGAAGCTGGGTCCCTGGACCAGACTATAGGCAGCTTAGCTGAAGACTATAGGGTCCATGGAGGCTTCTCACCTGTATTCTTTATTTTTCAGGTTTACGCATCCATGATTATTTGTACTTCCAAGTGCTGAGTCCTGGAGACATTCGATACATTTTCACAGCCACACCTGCCAAGGACTTTGGTGGTATCTTTGTAAGTTCAGGGAGGGCTCCCCCTCCCCGATCCTGCCGCCATCCTTTCCCCTTTAAGCTGAGATGACCCCTCTCATCCCTTCAACCAGTACCTGAGTGCTGAGGCAAGGAAGGGAGCAGAATCCAGCTCTGCCCTCCTGGGGCTGCAGTGCAGGCAGGGCTTCCAGCTACTTCCCTGGGCATAATACAGACCTGGGAACTATGGGGGGACCAGCTGTCTTTGAGAAAATGAAATAGTGATAAACCAAGGGCCCTGCTAGTCCTGCCTTTGAATTATGTGATTTAAGGCAAGTTACTTCCTTCCTCTGGGTCCCTATCAACTCCCCCATCTTGTGGAAAGGGGTAGGACCACTTGGTAACCCTTGTGAGAATGAAGTGCTCAACACACAGAAACCACTCCACACCTTTCCTTTTCATCTTGTGAGGAATTGATGGAATGGGACGTCAACCTGGTCTTAAGGAAGATGCATCTCATCACACTCTGACCTGGCTAAATGTCTTTCAGCACACAAGGTATGAGCAGATTCACCTTGTCCCCGCGGAACCTTCAGAGGCCTGTGGAGAACTCAGCAACGGTTTCTTCATCCAGGACCAGATTGCTCTGGTGGAAAGGGGGTGAGAAGCAGACAGGCCTGGCAGGGGCCCGCACTGAAAGGGAAGGGCAGGAATATGGTAGATTCTAAAGATCAATGATGGTGGTGGTGGTCCTTTTAAGTAGTTTTTAAATAATTCATCATTTTAAGTCTTTAAGATTATCCATGCCTTTTAGCCATTTATAAGCCTTTATTAAAAATTACCCATGGCCCTTCTTCCATTTCTCTAGGGTGACAGCTTGGGAGAGGGGTAGCTAAAACCCTGCCTTCCCTTTCATCTTATCATCTCTTTCAGGGGCTGCTCCTTCCTCTCCAAGACCCGGGTGGTACAGGAGCACGGTGGGCGGGCGGTGATCATCTCTGACAACGCAGTTGACAATGACAGCTTCTACGTGGAGATGATCCAGGACAGTACCCAGCGCACGGCTGACATACCCGCCCTCTTCCTGCTCGGCCGAGATGGGTGAGGGCTCCTTGTCTCTGGCTGTGTCAGCACTGGGCTGGGTGCCATGACTTGGGGAGGTCAAGGGCAATCACCAGTCCCTTCCCACAAGCCTCATCTTGGGGTGCCCTAGTTGGAGGGCCAGAAAGCCCCTGGGCTCTGGGACTCCCAGAGCAACAGTGGGGCATGATGGGATGCTGAGAAAGTGACCGTCGCCACCTCTCTCCATGCCCTCCCAGCTACATGATCCGCCGCTCCCTGGAACAGCATGGGCTGCCATGGGCCATCATTTCCATCCCAGTCAATGTCACCAGCATCCCCACGTTTGAGCTGCTGCAACCGCCCTGGACCTTCTGGTAGAAGAGCTGGTTCCACTTTCTACCCATGAGCAACTCTAGACTGGGAAGGGGAAATCCAGGAATTCTGCTGTTTGGGACTTGGAGATAGCATTTGTGGACAGGCGGAGCCAGGTAGAGGAAGAAGGCACGGCCCTTGGGTAGGCTAAAGGAAGCCGCGCCACTGTTCCCCTTCCCCAAGGTTATCTCAGTCTATGGGAAGATGCAAGACCCAGCTCCCAGGGCTTCTGGGCCAGAATTTGGAACAAAAGGAGCAAATTGCAAGTGGCCTGAGTGCTCTGTGACCTGTTGCATCCCACCTGGCTCCCACCTCCCCCACCCAGGATCTCCTCTGTCCTTCACAGCAGTTGCTGGAGTAGTTTAAGAGCTGGTGTTTGAGGACTTAACAAACCCTCATTGACTTTTTAGCAATAAAGCCTCTCATCAGGGTTGCAACTGTGTCCTAGAATAAGAGCACACGAGTGGGAGAAGGCTTCAGTCTCTATTGGCCCAAAGCCCTTGTGTTGAGGGGAGGAAATTGAGGCCCAGAGGATAAATGACTTTTCCAAGGTCCTTCAGACTATCTTGGATTCCCACGAAGTTTTCTGCTTAAGATTTTAGGAGTCGGTCTTCTGGGGAGAAGGCTGATCTTGCTGCCTGGTGCTAGGAATCCAAACTTGACCATGGAGGACCCTTGCTCTGGGACTGTAGATAAGACCAGAGAGGAGTCCAAACTGGGGAGCTAGAGTTCCCATCGCCTACTATTACCTGGTCTACCCTATGCGCCTTTCTGCTGCGTGCTCCGGCATTTTGTCATGTCATTCTCCACCAAGCATTCCTTCAGAGGCCTGTCACCACTCACACTTTATTGAGAACAGCGGGCAGGCAAGGGTGGGAGGGGGTGCCAGCTGCTGTGAAGGAGTAAGAACCCAACAGGCCAGAGAGGCAGGCTTCACCCGGCTCATAATCCGTGGAAGGGCCTGTGGGCCGGCACCTGCCTTCCTGGGACCCCTTAGCGAAGGTAGGCAGAAAGGAACTGTGAGTGGAGGGTTATAATTCCCATAGCACCCAACCTGAGTGAGGGGTCGTGCTAATTTGGGGATAGGGGGACACAGTCAGGGCCGATCTCTGAGTACCTAGCCCAGCTCCTCCAGGTTTCTGGAAGACTTCAGTGTTCCTCTGTGGAGATCCTGACGATGGAGGCCAGGAGAGCCCCTCACTGACCCACGTTCAACTGGTCCCAGAGAAGACTAGAGCATCCTAAGTTAGGAGCACAGGCCTGCCATCCCCTAGGTCTCAGCCATGCTGCCAGAGTCCTCAATGGGAAGAGGACGTGAGGCAGGGGTGATGATCTCCAACATACCCCTCCTGAGGGAGGCAGAGGCTTTCTCCATACCCCATGGGGCCCGACACTGTGCCAGGGCCTGAAAGGCAAGGCACAAGATAGATTGATTCTGGAGCTTGGGGAAGGGGCTAACCTCCACTCCCCCAGATGTCCAAGTGGTGGGAGTGGGGCGGTGGGGCGAGGAAGGGAATTCTCCCTGGTTCTGTGTTCCCCAAGCCTCAGGCCAAGTGCTCTGGAGGCCCAGTTCCTCCTTCCTGCCCCACCCAGCTGTGCTAGTATACTCAGGCAGTTGCCTCATCAGCTACAATGGTGGGAGGTGGGGAAGAAGGTGAGGGCAACTCACCCCCTCTCCTTTCTTCTTCCATAAAGTAAGGCTGTTAGACTGCCATTTTGTTACCCTCTCCATAGAATGTAGAGAGAGGTGAAGCCTCGGAGGGATAGGTAGGCATAGCCATGGGGCAAGAAACACTGTTAGGCTCTGATCTTGGTTCCAGCCGCTCACACTCTGGAGTGGAGTACTTCGGGGGCGGGGGAAAGGGAGGATAATTCTGAAAGGCTCAGTGACGGAGCAGAGCCCGAGCCATTCAGCAGCAGTGTCCAGCGCATGAGGTCTGATGGGAAATGGAGGGCCTAGGGTCCAGCCTCTGTCCTACCCTCCAGCGGATAGAGTTGGAATGGGGGAAGCAGGCAACAAGAGTGGGGAGTTCCTTCCAAGCCTCTTCTCCGGGGAAAGACCCCCTTTTCTGGCAGAATCTGGGGTAGGGCCCCTTCCAGGCAGGGTGACATCACACATCAGTCATCTCATCCCCCAGCTCTGCATCTTCTGGCTCTCCTTCCTCCTCTTCTTCATCCTCCTCTTCTGAGGTCACGTTGGGTTCATCAGCTTCCGCCAGGCATTTGGGGCAGGAACAGACAAACAGATAGTTCTCCCTGCAGGGGATAGGGGGACGGTGGAGGGTGAAAAGTCAGGCAGCCGCTGGGGCAGAGGACTCAAGCCCAGCTGCCCACCCAGTCCCCAGCGGCACCTGAGGATCTTGTGGCGGCTGTGGCGGCTGCGCTCCCGCTGACAGCAGTCTAAGTAGCTGATACAGATTTCCTGGAGGGCAGAGAAATACGGTCTGACAGTCTCTGCTCTGTTAGGTGGGATTAGGGCCTCCCCAACAATTACCCAATTCCCAACTTCTGCCCTATTCCAAGGGCCTGAGCTGCCCTTCAGTGAACAGGTTGGCTGCCCTGATCCATTCCCCTGTGCCCTTAGCGAACAGACCATTATGAGGCTCTAACAACCTAACATCTGAGGCAGCGAAGGGACTGCAGTTAGCCTCAGGCCATGGTTAAAGGCATTAAGGGACAAGGTCAGTGGCTGGGCTCAGAAGTTATCTTGGTGTTCTGGAAGAAGACTCAGCTTGGCTGGGTGCTGCGCTAACAGCCAAGACCCTAGACCCACACTAGTTCTCTATAGCCCAAGCCACAAAGAGCCATCGCCTGCTTTCTTAGAATCTGCAGGTTGGTTAATCAAAAGGTAGCTGGAGCCCTGGCCAGGTGGCTCAGCTGGTTGGAGCACCATCCCATACACCAAAAGGTTGTGCGTTCAATCCCCAGTCAGGGCACATACGAGAGGCAACTAATCAATGTTTCTCACATCGATGTATCTCTTTTTCTTTCTGTGTCTAAAATCAGGACATATCCTCAGGTGAGGATTTAAAAAGAGAAAAAAAGGTGGCTGGGGACAAGAACCTGGCTCACAGCTGTCTCTCAAACACTGCTCTGAGGTGTTCTGGAGTTATTTCTTGAAGTGGGGTGGGGTTCCAGCATACCCATGGGCAGACAGTCCCATTCCCTGGGGCATGGGGGATTCAGCTTAACAGCCTGAACATGGAGCCCTAGCCACTGCTGCTCCCAATCTCTGGAAAGAACTTGCAAAGCCCACTGCCACCCTCCAAGCTCCCCAGAGCTCCCAGCCCCTCACCTCTCCTGGCTTAATATCCTCCAGGGCAGTGACATGCAAAAGGAAGTTGTTTTCTGGGAAGGAGGTCTCTGCATTGGGGACACAGCTGTGGTTGCCTGGGTCATGAGAGGCAGGTAATTAGGACTGCTGACTCATAAAATGACAGCCTCAACTCTGGAAGGCACTAGGTCCCATCCTTTCTTGTTTTCTGATCCCAGCCAGGGTTGCGCAAGTCCTAGAACTCGTGTTTCCTGACTCCCCAACCAGTGCTTTCCTCAAGGCCACAGAGCACAGACACGAATGCATGCCCACATCACTTCTGCCACCGTCCATGCCTGCCACTGCTTTCCTCCTCACTGGTCACCGTGATTCTCACGTGCGTCCCAGTGTCTCGTAAAGGGAGGGACAGGGCTATAGAGGGCTGCCCATGCCAGACCTCAGTCCTGTTTGCTGCTGAACATCTGGTAACAGCTGAGGCAGGCCCTCTGAGAGCCTAGTTTGGGAAGGTAGAGTAGCCCTGGAACCTGGGAAGAGGGATTTGCAGTGAGGAATCCAGAGGGCGGGAACCTGGGATCTAGAACAGACAAGAGTGAGCTGACTCTACCCCTCCCCAGCAGGTGGGGACGGCCTGCTAGCCGCAGCCCCCTCCTCCCAGGATCCTGAGGGCCTCCCAGGCTCTCAGGACACTTCCTGCCAAATTTCACAGGGCAGTGGTGGTGCACAGCCACGCTTCCTTTGAGAAGCACAGCTCAGTGCACTGCCAGAGCACAGGGTCTGGCCCACTGGAAGGTTTTATATATAAACGTATATTAAGGCGCCTGCCATCCCATGAATGAATGAATGAACAACTGATGAACCAAGAAGGACCGGAGGACTCGCCCAGAAGCTCACATCTAACCCCACTCCCAGACTCAACCCCATCGGCCTAGAAGGGGCGAACCGAAAGGAATGAACTGTGACCATGAAGCCACCCCTCCTCAACGACAGGACTCACAGCAGCTCTGAAGCACAAAGAGGCCTGATCCTTCACAGTTAAGAAACTCGCCAGTTGCTGTAAGAAGTAATATGCAGATGTTATTCTACCCACTTTACAGGGAAAACGCAACTAGGTTAGCAAGGAAAGGTACTGCCTCACTGCTGCCCCCTCCCACACTACTGTACCTGATCTCTACTGTTTCACCTGAACCTGTATCCGAGGCACAAGCCTTGTTTTCCTATAAACGATAGCACTCTTATTCACCCAGCTCTCCCCCACCCCCCGAGATCGAGCCTCTGCATAGGTCTCAGGACCATTTCTCATCTGCGTGTCCCCTGGACAGATCTGAAGCTTCCACATGCACACAGGATCGTGTCCCCCACCACTAATTCAGAGGTCCTCGGGGGAAGGCTGTGTCCACCAGCTGACCGGGGAGGGGGGCGGTGTCTCCATATCACCAACCTGCCTCGATGTCCTTGTACAGCTGGTCAATGAAGGCATCCAGCTGCTCGCGGTCCTGAGGCTTCAGCTCCAGAGCATCACAGGCATGGACCCACTGGCTCAGGGAGCTGGGGGTCCCAGGCAGCCATGGTTGGAGAGCAGCAGGCCCAGCTCACAGGGCTCTCCACCTCCATGCAAGTTAAACCCGTTTCTTTCTCCAGGGCGGGGGCCCCATTTTCCCCAACAGACCAAAGCTCCCAAGAGGCGCAGATTCCGCCCGCTCAGTGGTCCCCGTCACTGTGTGCAGTCCAGCACTCTGGCCACAAAGTTGTACCCTGCCCCACCCTAATCTTAAAAGGAGCTGAGGCTGCCTTCCTCAGTCACTTTCCCGCCACAGCCCCAAGGGACAAATTCAATATATCCAGAACATTGTCTCCTAACCTGGTCCCAATTCCTTGACCATTTGTCCCAACAAGAGCAAAGAGAGACCGGAATCCATCTGGAGTGAACCACTGTTGGGGGGAAAAGAATCGGCACTCAGTGTACAGCCACTTGCTTTTCTTTCTGACACAACTCTGTTCAGGGCGTCTTCTGTGAGTCAGTCCCATCCCAACTCTAGGAGACCAAGTCAGCTCTGGCTTCGCTGACCCAGTCGCTCCTAGAGAGCTGGAGTGACCAGGGAGGACACTGGTGGCACTCTCCTCACACTCACCTGGCTGAGTACTTCCTCATAAAGGGCCTCTGTGAAGAGTCTCCGCAGGAGTTCCAGCTGGCCCTGGTTTAGGGAAAACAGGGAGACCTGCATCTCTGAGGATTTCCACTTAGCACCCAGGTGGGGCCCAGAAGACCTTGTGAGGGAAGGAAAAGGGCCATCTCTGTAGACTGAGCTTTCCCTGGGGATAAAGGAAGGCCAGGGTCCTTATCCTCAAAGAGTCATGGCAGTCTACTGGCCTGCTGCAACTCTCGGTGGCAAACCCCAAATGCCTCCATTTTCCAGCACGCGTACCAGCAGGGCCGAGGAGGCCTAGCTTAGAACATCTGCCCTCACCACCAGCCTCCAGGCTCCCCTAACCAACCCCCAGACCAGCCTGACTCTCCCCTCCCTTCCTCAGAATTCAGTGTAGGAAGGCCCGCCCCAGAGGCCCTCTCACATACCTGCCTCCACCTTTAGGCAGCTTCTATGTGGAAGTCTGCTGTCCTCAATGAGAATTTGTAATTCTTTCACTGGAAGTGGGTACTGGCAGCTAAAATCCTCCTGTTTTGTTCTGCTCCCTGACCCTGTGGGCCCTCAACCTTCCATTTTTCATAACACCTGACCTGCCCACTGCTGTTCTATCATGAGGTCCTGCTTTTCCATATCAGGGCACCTCTCCTTCCTCTGTCATCACCCCACTTCCCAGTTTTAGGTCCAGATTAGGTCACAACGTTAAACAGCGCCAGGAATGTGAGTGCTCTGAATAGACTTTTGGCTGGGAAGGGACCAAATGTGGAGTGCTCCTTAGGAAGCCACAGCATATCCCAGGCTATTGGGATGGAAGGGTCATGGGAGACGACCAACCTTGAATTTGTCCCCCAAGAGTTTGTGGACAATTTCTTCCTCTTCATTGGCCGTTTTATTACAGAACTGGGAGAAGAGCCTGATCCAACGATCCTTATCCTTGGCCTGCAGTGAACAAATGTTTCAGAGTCGCGTTCACACAGGCACACGCACACATGGACACACAGACTTCGGCATCCTTACTGCCACTGTCGCCCATGTGGGAGGGGTAGCCTATGTTTCTAAAGCCCCTGCCACCAGAGAAATACTGTCACACCTGAGCTTCTAGGTAGATCCTTCCTCCTGACCCTGCATACCCCAACCATCTCCCCAACTGAAGCCAATCTAGCCAATTCAACAACACCTGGAGAAACAGGAGCGCTAGGCTGAGGAGCAATAATACTAATAGAAGGGGTTACTACGGCTTCTCTCGCTTTACTTAAAGAGATACAATCCTAAAAAAGTGGTGCGTACAAACCAAACGCATGAATTGCTGGGGCAAAAGAAGTCCTTTCAGAGGTCAAAGTCTACAGGCAAGATGAGCCCCCACACCTCCTGACAGATTTCTATGGTTAGCAACTCCTAAGATTTGCATAGTAAACAGCTGTTCTTTGGAGAGCCCGGGCGGAATTCTGCATCCAAGCCAGGGTCTTGGGGTAAGGAGGAGCCTGAGGCGAAGGGATGAATGAGGCCAGAGTCAGCTTCCCTGCAGGCGTCAGGCTGGCTCACCTGCTTCACTGTGGCCACCATCCGGGCCATCAACATGATGCTGGCAGTTTCAGGGGGGTAGTGAACACTCCTGGGGAGAAAGGAAAAGGTTTGGCCTAGAAATTCCCTTCCAAGTAGCTGATTTCAAGGAAATTCATTCTGATAGCTAGGAAGAATACTTCCTATCAACCTCACTCATAACCAAAGAGAGAAAGTCATCGGCAAGGACTTGGACAGGACTTCACATTCTTTTGGCCTTAATGGGGCTTTTTGGGGGAGTATGACGAAGATGGTGGGAGTGGCAGCTCAGACTAAAGGCAGCAGCTGGGTGATGTGACCTCTGTTTAATCCTAAGAGTTAAGGCGGGGGGGGGGGGGGCCTGGGGGATGGTAGCCTAAGAAAAATGGCTGCATCTGTTGAGCCCAAGCAGACAGGCAGGCAATGAGCGAGAGATAAAGAAAAGAAGAGCTGAAATGCTACCTACCTCCATGCCTCCTGCAGCTTATTGAGAGGATGCAGGGGGTCATCCTGGGAGGGGCCTGTGCACAGGACGCGATGGTACTGCTCAGCAGCCGCCAGCTGACATTCTGCACTGCAGTACATCACCTGGGGGGGGGGGGGTGGAGGTCAGCACCCCAGGATCTGGCCATGGGGCGAGGCACAGATGTCCCACGTGGTACTTGCCTTCTCTAACAGCATTTGTTCCACAAACAGCCCCTGAGCAGTAGTTCAGCAGTACTGTGACCTGAGAAAGCACACAGAGCACTGGGGGTACCTACTAACCCAGGCTTGTAAAACCACAGGAAAGAAAAAGAGCTTAGTAGGTAGAGGGGAGAGCCACAGCCAGGCTCATAGGAAGAGGGCAAGCTCCCACTGCAGCCCACTTTCTAGGCAACGGGGCTGGAACAGAGAGGGTGAAACTGAGCAGCAGCTGAGCCTTTCCAATGTCTCATCCTGCACTGTGGCTCTCAAGGGCCATGACCAGGTCCATCCTCGCTCCTGTCTCCCCAAAGGAGACTTCAGCTAAGGCCTCTCCCATCAGTCCCTTTCAGGTGCTCTTCCCAGGGACACTCACCTGGCAGTGGGGACAGTGCTGGTGGAGCTCCTTGCGCACAGTACAGAGCTCAGGGTGAGGCAGCACCTGGCCAGGTTTCCCCGTCAGCCTCTGGGCATTCTCCTCTGCCTTCTCCAGTGCCCGCAGGCAGTGGTCACAGGCTGAGGGAGAGAGCCAGGCATGAAGGTGTGTCTTGGGAGTAGGGGCCACATTTGTCCTTTTCACAGCAGTGTCCCCAGGGCTAAAATTGTGCTGGGCACACAGTAGGTTCTCAAAATGTTTGGGAAAGGAGTAAATGAATATGTTAAAGAATGAAATGAATGCATCAATTTCACATGCATTCAAAGGTAGATGATTCCCTCTTCCCTCACCCTGCTTCTCAATGGGATGTAGTCTGTGGGGCTCCCGTCCCTTTCCTCAGACTGGCCTTTGCCCACATTCTGGAAAAAACTGGCCCTCATTCCACAGTCTATCTCTGGCCTAAGAAAAGTGTAGGGGGAAAAAAAGCATGTGACCGGCTTCTAACCCCAATTGCAGCCTTTTTTTAACCAAGAGGAACGTGGTCCCCTCTTGGTACAGGGCTCCACATTGGCAGAGCCCTTCAGCATGATGCCCGGTCCCTTACATGATGGGACTAGACTGAGTTGCATGTGAGTGGCAGTCCTCCACAGGGAGCACTTTGGAAGAGCCTCTCCTACAGACTCCCAGCCCCAAACAGCCTGAGGTCAGACAGAGGGGCGGTTATCAGGGGCCGTTCTCCAAGGGAAGACAGGCTTTCCTCCTAACATCCCAGAGACACCCACCAGTAGGGATGTGTGCAGCTCCTTCCCCTGCACACAGGCAGCTGGGTCCAGCAGCCATGAGGAATGGGAGCGATGGGCTCACCTCGGTAGTGATAAAGTGCATTCCAGAGAAACTGCGCAGCCACCAGGGGCCGTTCTACAAAGATGGTCTCCCCCTTCCGGATCAGCTGTGTGGCAAATAGCCCCTTCCCCTAAGAGGGCAGAGAAGGAACAGGATGGCCATTAGAAGAGACAGAGCACATAGTTCCAAGGCTCCCAGAGGGCCACCCAGCCCCAGCCCCACATGCTACCTCTCACCAGAGGACTCTGCTGCTGGAGGGTCCATGAAGCATGGTCAGCACCCTATTAAATGCCTCCTCTGAAAATGCAGCTCTAACCTACTTTCAGTCATACTTCTTTCAGCCTGTTCAGAGGAGGGGGCCTGGGATGTCAGCCATCTCAGACTACCCAGAGGAAAATTTTTAGAATGGCCAGAGAAAAGCCAAGGCTCAGCAGCCTGGAGCCTCCTGTATCAGGAGCTGGTAACGGCAGGGCAGCCTTCTCTTGAGTCACCCACATGCCCTGCCAGGATCTTGGCAGTGATGCTGCAGGTAGGGGTTGCAAAGAAATCCTGCGCCATGGGAGACAGAGGCCTAGTTTGGGAGAGAACGTATCTTATGTCCCTGGTCGGGCTGGTACTCACAGCAGCTAGCATAGGACCTGGCACCCAACCACTTCTCAGGGGTTACTCTGAAAGGAATGACTGATCCTGACCTCAATCCTAATGCTTACTTGCTGTGAACCACTGAGCTAACTGCTTCACTTCTTTGCATGTGTTTCCCACAAGAAAAGGGAGTAGTTTAATAGTATCAACCAGGTAGTTTCCAGGATGCAATGAAATAGCACAAGTGACTGCTTCATGAGCTGCAGCTCCATACTACTCAAAGTGAGGGGATAGACGGGCAGCCTGGGCATCTGCTGGGAGACTGTTAGAAATGTGGGATCTCAGGCCCCACCCCAGACTTGCTGAAGAAGAATCTGCACTTTAACAAGATGCCCAGGTGATCCATATGCATGTTAAATTTGGAGAAGTACTACTGGTCTAAAGCACCATACATGCCACAAAAGGGATGAAGGATAAGAAAACAATCACTGAACTGCCATCACTCAGGAGTGCAAAGGGATGCAGAAGACAGCTTTAGAGCCCAGAGAAGTTACTGGCCCCACCAGGCACTTACTCCTACTGTTCACTTAGAGAAGGAGATGGTGCCCCTTCAAATACTAACTGTCATAAAAGGGAGAGAGAAAATGGATCAGCACAGCAGTGAAATGTCCTGTCAAATGGCCTCATGGGTCGCTACCTGTTTTCTTCTAGCACTGGAGCTCTGGCTAGACCGGGGCACCACCCAAAGTCAAAGCAGCAAGGAAGTGTAGACGTGGACAGGCCCTGAGCAACCTATGAGCCGCAAATCTCAACACTCTGAACAGCTCTGGGAGTGGGGCTGCTGGAACAAAACCACTGGGCGAAGCCGTGGATGCACTTTGGTTGTCCTCCCAGGAGCCCTACCTCCACACGTTGTAGCCCTTGGGATTCAATCTAGCAAAATGAAAACTTGGCCTTCCACTCTGTGATGAAATGATATGAGCACTACCTTTGATAATCTTAAATCTCAATATTAGATAAATATCTATCTCTTTCTTGAGGACCAAATGTAGAAAATATTTAGTAATCAAAACAAAATGAAAAGAAGCAGAGCTGTTCCTCTATAAAACCACTCATCTTTAAAATATATGAAAGTGTTTCCAAAAAACAGCTCTAAGTCTTATTTCCAAGAAGCTTGGAGAGAACTAAACCTGAATGGAAAGGACACAAAACATGCAAATATATTTCCAATTTGAAAAATACATTTTATAAAGAGTGTACTGGTCCTTAAGACTATGTAGTAAATTTAAAAACCTTAAATAATTGTATTTAAAAAATACAAATTACCAAAAATGAATTTAAAAGTAGGAAAGCCTCGACAGACTAATAACAGTGCTGTTTTCTGACTGATGTGCACGAGTATGGCATTCTAGTTGGCCTCCCAGTATTTGGTTAGGTTTCTGTTGTGATAGGTAACGTCCCTGGCATAATAGTTGGTAAATTTTTAAAAAGCATTCCTGCCAATGTCCATAGTAGCAATAAAGTGGTCAAAACTACCCCATGTGAGGCCCCTAGTCTACATGGTTTTATGAGCCAGCTCTGTCAAACCAAAGAATAATTCTCATGCTATTTAAACTATTCAGTAACAAACACAGTGTACAGCTTCTCCATTTTAGCAAAACAGAAGGAGCACAACTGATGTGGTAATCTGGGGAAATTACACAAAACAAAAATCACAAACCAATCTCATTTGATGACTGTAGATGCAAAGAGCTCATGGTAATCTATCTTGTCACTAAGTCTGGGCAGGTATGTGATTTTTCTCTAGCAGATCAGGTGTAGTCCTGGAGAGGGTGGCCAGCTCATTCTTCTAGAGCTGGGGTGTTCATAGAAGGCTGGTACAGGACAATTAGGCAAGGAGAGTAGCAGAAGTAATGAACTGAGAGGGAAAAAGTGAAGAATGAAGGGGGCTGAGAGACAGGAGATTAAGTAATGGTTAACGGGAACATTTTGGGATGCCAGGAGTGATGCAACTGAGACACCACCAAACTGTAAATCGATCATGAGTTCCAGAGCCCCTCGGTGGAGATGGGGATGTTTGCGGCTAAGGAAGCTAAGGATACAGGGCAGTTGACCTTCCATGGAAGAAGAATGCTCCACGTGTCCCCTGTGTGGAAAGAGGGCAATGGAAGTTGGGCTGCCCATCTAGATCAGTATGAACACACTGACAGCAGGAGACAGGTGACTAGAAGGCTGATGTCTTGGGCAAGGATTAAAGATACACAAAGCCCCTACACAGGATATATTATTCCACCTCCCTAGTAAACAAAGAAATGTAAACAAGAACAAAACAATACCATTTTGCACATATTAATTGGCAAAGATAACTAGGAAAAGAAATACTCAGTGCTGGAGAGAACAAAAGGATATGTGCACAGAAAATGAGCTTCTGGACCTTTGATCTCAGAGTGAAAAATAAGATACAACATAAGGACCTATAAATAAGCATTTGGTTGAGAGAACCGAGGCCCTCCCATGAAATACACTAAAACGATTACTTAGCTTTTAAAAATGAATACAGAGAAACAGGTTTATTGACACAGAAAAGATTGCTGCATCAAAAAGCAGTTTCTAAAAATGCTACTTTAATATACATATATTAGCACAATCATAGGATTGTGATTTCTACGTTCTTCCTTTACATGCACTTTCAATTTTTTTCTACAGCGAACTTTTTAAAAAAAACAATAAAACGACAAAATCGCGTCACTCTCCTGCTCAAACCGTTCAAATCCTCCCACGGGTTTGAGGCTTCTGTCCAACTTCCTTAGCACTCCCAGGCCCATCCTTACCCACGCCCAAATCTCACTCACAAAGTTCCCTAAGGATCCACGCATTTTAATACCTCAGCTCCCTCTGCTCAACACATCCCCGCCGACCGCTCCCGGGACCCAGGAGCAAAACGTCCCCAAGGTGGCCAGGAGGCCCGGGGCCCCTCACAGCGCTGCAGCCCCCGCCTGACGCAGCCGCATTAGGGCTGCTGGCGGGCGGGCCCAGTTCCGTGGGAAGGGGGCGCGCACGGAGCCTCCGAAGGCCCCGGTACACCGCGTGACCTCCCCGGAAGCCTGTGCGCAGGGACAGACAGAATCCCCTGGCCGCGAACAGAGGCCGGGACGCAGCGTCGGAGCCTCTGGGCTCCGGCCATGGGGTCCCACGGAGCTGTCTCCAAGACTGGATGAGGTGAGGGGGGATCTTCTCTGGCCTCACCTTGCAGCTGCTCACGAAGCGGACTTCCACGGGGACCCGAGCCCGGTCTGCCACGCCCACGCAGAAGGAGAACACGTCGCACAAGGAGGCCGCCATCTTGGGCGCGCCTCGCCTTCTGACCTTTGACCCGGGCCCGACCCGGAGGCCCCGCCCTAGGCCCCGCCCCCAATGCCCCGCCCCCTGCGTGATGGTCCCGTTGGCTGCTAGAATTCACCCACTCGCGAATAGGAATTTGGGTCCCTTTGGTCTATGTTTAAGTATGTTAGTTTGTTGACTGGGTGGAGCTGGGACTTCCTTTGTGCTTTTACGTCTGTGCAGCTTTGCGTCTGTCTCTGTCTTTATGGCTAGTGTGTACCTGTATGAGAGCCGGTGTGCCTGTATAATTTTGATGTGTGCATTTGTGTCTGAGTTCATGGTTGTGTGTCTGTTGTTTACTCTGTCCATTCACTGGCCTGTCTTGGGTAAAGTAGTTTTTGGACCCTGCCAAGGGGTAGGATAGCAGCAGGCAGTTACTCCTATTCTCTCTGACCCTCAACCTGAAGGGAAGGACTAGTTTATGCCACAAAGTCTGGCACAAGATTTCCCTTCTCGGTGGGCCCTCTGGCAGCGGGGCAGACAGTCCTACAAATGATCAACTTGGATTTATGCCTATCTCAGACTCTTCAGCAGGTTAGGGACTTTGCAGCCAGGGTGAGGAGCAGGGGTGGAGAGGGATCCATAGTGGACCTCAAGTCTGGGGTTCCCTAAAACTGTCTTCAGAAGTGAGTGTACATATGCACATTGACCTGACAACAAAAGAGGGGCCGTTTTCTCATTCAGGACCGCCCGCCCCAAAAAGCCACAAACTGCTGATCTATAGCATGTGTTCCCACAGCCATGCCTTGTTTCCTTGTCTTCCAATAGATTCTGTGCTCTTGAAAAGGGAACTGTGTCTGCTTCTGCTATGGGGTCATGGTGACATTTGGGGACTGCTGAATATGTAAGTGACTGTTGATTTAAAAAAAAAAAGTGAGCCAATTGTTGCTGGAAGAGGCAGATGAGATTTAGCTGGATTCTTTGATTAATAGAGTTGATTTTGGGTCCAGCATTAGGAAGGATTTCCCTGAAGATAGATACAGAAAAGGATTCTGGCCTCCTTGGGGCCTGCAGCCTGGTGTCCAGGAGAGGATGGTCCACTGCCTTGGGAGGCAATTCGTTTTCCAAGGCTTACTCTACTCCTGCCTTTCTTCTCTCAGAAAACTCTAGCAGCACTGTCCAACCTGTGGCCCACAGGCCACATGCGGCCCAGGATGGCTATGAATGAGACCCAACACAATAGCATAAATTTACTTAACACCTTTTTTTTTTTGCTCATCAGTTTTCATTAGTGTTTGTGTATTTAATGTGTGGCCCAAGACAACTTTTCTTCCAGTGTGGCCCAGAGACACTCAAAGTTGGACACTTCTGCTAGAGAGCAGTGGGGACTATACCCTCTTTCACCACCAGGGGGCAGGGCAGGCCCTCGTCCATCACTTCACCTCAGTACCCAGAACCTATTCTAGAAAGTAAATACATATCCTCAACAGAGGACCAACCAGGAATGTGGAGCGCTAGGGAAATCAGCTCTGGAAATGCTGCTGGCTGTCCTCACTGAAGTACATTATCAGTTAGGCTTCTTAGCAGATTCCTGGGAAGGACAGGGAACAATGAGTCAGAGTCGTGAAGAGGGGTAAATAATAACTGTCCCGTGAAAATACACCAGAGTTTATAAAAAATGCCAGCCCCGGCAAAGGCAGAGTCAAATCTTCCCTATTCTGTATAAAGACAGGGTTGGGGAGTCAAGTTGGGTAGGTAGAGAAAAAGATGATGGTCCGCGTAGCATGTCTGCTTTAAAGAGGCAGCTGGGCCTGAGCTGCTTTCAAGAGTGGTAACAGTTCAGACAAAACAAGAAAACTTTCAAGAACCCTGTGAGGAAATAGTCCACTTTCCTTCCTTTTTGCTGCCAACTCTACCATCTGTATGGAGGGAGTCTTCTATGTCCAAACATTGATTCAGAAGTCCTTTTGCCCTGGCTGGGGGGTTCAGTTAATGGGCACACCATCCCATATGCCAAAAAATTGCAGGTTTGACCCCCAGTCAGGGCACATATCTTGGTTTTGGGTTTGATCCTCAGTCAGAGTACATATGGGAGGCAGCTGATTGATGTTTCCCCTCTCACATCTATGTTTCTCCCTCTCTCTCCCCATTCCTCTCTCTCTAAAATCAATAAAAATATCCTCAGGTGAGGTTTAAGAAAATAAAAATAGAAAAAAATTAAAACAAAGAGGTCCTCTCTCCTTCATGGCCAGGCCAGGAGAAGATTAATCCCTGGAGAGCTCGAGGCCGGTACAGATACCACTACCCCAGGTGAAGGGGGCCTATATGCCTTAACAGTTGACCCACACTTAGCACTGGGCCTGGCACACTGTAAGTGCTTTACAGACATTATCTTAGCCCTGGGAGATCTAACTTATCAACACACACATTCTACAGGTGAAGAAAAAAGGCTCAGAAGTTCAGTAATGTGGCCACGGATATAGCTGAAAGCCAAAGCCTGTGCTCCTGACCGTTGCATTATTGCAGCTCCCAGGAGCCAATATTGAACAGTTCTCAACAGTTCAGATTCCTCTGGTGCCCTGTGACCTCAATGAGGCTCTTTGTTAAGATGTGGGGCAGGGAGCTTCAGTGGGTGTCCCCAGGAAGAGCTAGCCCGGACAGCCTTGGTTGACTTCCATCCCAGTCCTCAGCTGTCCACCCTGACTCGGGATCTTCTCTCTGGATGATGGTGTCAGAGCTGCTGGAGGGCTCATCAGTGGAGGCAGCCATGGCAGGCGCGGCTGGTGGTTTTAGCCTTTGCTGCTTCTGATACTTGACCCGGCGGTTTTGGAACCAGACCCTCACCTGTAAGTGGAAGCAGTAGGCAGAGATCAGAATGTGATAAGCAGTTCCCACTGCTTTTCCCATTCCCACAGTACCCACTCCACCCTGGTCAACATCTGCTCTTCCTTCTAAGGCAAGCATTGCCTCCAAAACATCTTTCCCTATCATTTCAGTTGCCATTCATCCATCCATTCATCCAGGAAGTATTTAGTGAGCTCCTCTTATGTGCTAGGCACGATCCTAGATGATGGTGATACGGGGGTGAGCAACAGAGGCGTGGTCCCGGCCTTCGTGAAGCCCACAGTCTAGTGGAGAGAGGCTAATAACAAGAATGAAAACAAACAAATACATAAACACAAATGGGGGGCACAAGCAGGGGTTTGAACCTCTCTAAGGAACCAGCACTTAAGTCAAGGCTCAGAGGGCAAGAAACCAGTCTGGTGGGGACAGAGAAGAGCAGGCCAGGACAGAGTGTGACCTATAAGAAGGCTCTGAGGTAGAACCAAGCTTGGAGTATTTGAGGACCAGAAAGGAGGAGAGCATTGCTGGCACAACTGAGAGTGAGAGGGGAAAGTGAAGAAAGAGAAAGTGGGAGAGGTCAGTGGGGGCAGGTTACCTCGGACCACGAAGGCCAGGGGCAAAGAGTGTCAACTTCAGGGCTTTTAAGTGGAATATGACATAGTTCTATTTACATGTGAAGTCAGCAATTTTCAAACCTTTTTCATCTCGTGGCACACATAAACTAATTACTAAAACTCTGGGTCACGCCAAAAAATATGGGGTTTTGTTGCCACTCTGACCAAAAAACCGGTATAACTTTGATTCAGTCACATCAGAGGGCTATTGTTGTGTTGGCTGTTGCCATCTTTTCATTTGACAATCTAAGGAAAAAGAGGCCAGTGCCCCAACTAAATAGTCAGGTATTGCATGTTATAAAAATTATTGTGACACACCAGTGGAAAATTGCTGTGTTAAGTGAACGGCACATCTGGCTGCTGTGTGAAGAATGGATGAAAGGAGAAGCGGGAGACAGCTGGGAGGTTCTTGCCATGATCCAGCAAGAGCTGGCGCTGAGATGGACCGGCGCAGTGCCGAGAAATGCAGCCGTTCCAGCTGTATTTTGGAGGGAGAGTTGACAGGGCTCGCTGATGGATAGGAAGTGGGAGAAAAGGGAGACCTAGGAGGACCAGGTGCTGTGAGCAGCTGGTTGGGTGGTGGGGTCACACGTGGGGAAAGGGACAGATTTGGGGAGGAAAAGTAGTCAGAATTGAGGTTTAGATTTGTTGAGTTTGAAGTACCTGCCCATAAGACATCCAAGTGGAGACCTCAAGAAGGGTAGCAAAATGTATGAATTAGAAAAAGGGGGCTAAGATAAAAATTTAGGAGTCATTGGCTTATAGATGGTATTTAAAACCATGGGAATAAATGAAATCATCCAGGGAGAAAAATTTGAAGTCACAAAGAGAATAATAGCCTACAAAGGCAACTGAGACGAAGTGGGCAGAGAGCTGAGAGGAAAACCAAGAGAGTGAGGTGTCTGGAAACCGGGAGAAGAGTGCGTTTCAATAAGAAAAGGAGCCGTCAGCGCTACTGACTGGAGGAGATAAGAAAGGAAGGTGTTGTTGACTTTGGCAACCCAGAGGTCATTAGAGGCCTTGATGAGAGGTTTTGAAGGAATGTTAGGGGAAGAATTCATACTGGAATGAGTTAAGGAATAGATAGGAAGTGAGGACGTGGAGACAATGAATGTAACTAGTTCTTAAGAAGTTCGTAAAAAGAGCAGAAAAATGGTGCAGTACCTGGAATGGGAATATGGGGGTGAAGAGAACGTTTATTATTTTTAAATAGTTATTTGAATGCCTACTTAATTTCATTGTCAGCTCCTTATTTAGCATGGAGATATAGAATTCTAGATTAATATCATGTTTTGTCCCCATAATGTAATTTCAAATGGGACCCTTTTCCTCATTCATGCAGGGAGTAAGCCAATAATTAGGCCTGTCTCCCCCAGCTGCCAGGCACAGAGGAAGAAAGGCCATGTCTTCCTCCCAACCACCACCCGGGGCCTTCTGGAGAGTAGTGTCTGTCCTCAGGTGTGGCCCAGGCCCCGAAGAAGTCCCACTCCTACCTGGTTCTCTGTAAGGTTGAGCTGGGCTGCCAGCTGGGCTCTGTTCTTCCCTACTAGATTGTGCTGTTTTGCAAATGCTTTCTCCAACTCTTCCAGCTGCTCCAAGTTAAACATAGTTCGAACCCTCTTTGGGGGCCTCTCGGTGTCCTGAAGTTCCTCGGCTGGGGCCCAGTCTGGGGGACTCCAGTGGCCTGGGCAGTGAGCCAGCTCCAAACCTAACGAGCAACCAGCAGAAGGGGAGATCAGCCAGCACCCACCTACCCACCCATCTTGGAGGAGACAGAACAAGCTTGCAGCTCCACTGCCCTGCCTTCCGTTGGCCAGTTAACACAGCAAGAGGCATAGTGGGAAGAGACTGCGCAGAAATGACAGAACATGAACAAGTGAGACAGAAAGGACAATGTTGTGAGACTCCTTCTGCCTCCACTATTCTCCAGCTGAGTGGCCTAAGCTCTGGCCCTAAGAGAAACTGCCAGACCGCCCTCCTTCCTTGCCCTCCACTCCTTTCCTTAGCTACCTCAGGAAACCCCATAGGACGGGCAGGGAAGGGATCCTCAAGGGTTCCCCCTTTTCATTTATTAAATAATTTTTGAATGTCTAATATGTGTCAGACATGGTTCCAGGACAAAACAGAGAATCCCTGTAAAGCAGTAGAAAAGATAAATAAAATATTGAGTATGTCAGATAGTGATTAGTGCTAGTGAGAAGAATAAAGCAGGAAAGGACAGGGTAAGTGTGTATGTTTATCGGTGGGGGGACAGATAGTTTGCATCTTTAGAAAGAGGGGCCACCTCACTGAGGTGACATTTGAACCGGGCTACTATGTGTACCTTGTGTCCTGCACGTGGGTACCCAGCTGAGAGGGTAAATGGAGCCTGAAATTCTGCCCACTCTCCACAGGTCAACTGTTGCCTCTGACAATGTTCTGTGCCTGCCTGAAGGAAGGGGTGCCTTTTTCTCATGCAGACAAAGGGGCTATTCAGCTCATGGATTTTGTGAGCCAGTGGAGATGAAGATTTGTCTACCAGGGGGCAGTACCTAAATTATAACTAGAAAGGAGTGAGAAGACGAGCCATGGGGCAGTCTGAAAATAGAGTGTTCCAGACAAAGGAACGGAAGTGCCGGGCTAAGACCCCTCCATTCCCATTAGCCCTGAGGAGGCTCCAGGGCTGGCAGACAAACTGCTGGAGTGAAGGGAGTGAGGCCAGGACCGTGGCTGCCCAGGATGCCAACCACTGGGCCCACCAGGCTTACCATAAGCACTAACATAATAGCAAGAGATGAGAAACAATCAATGGGGCCTGATTAAATAAATTATGGTACATCCTTACAATGGAGCACTCTGAGATGCAAAGAAACTCTGTATGGGTTGATATGGAAAAGTTTCCAAGCTATATGGTCAAGTGAAAAAAGTAAGGTGCAGAGCAGTGTGTCTAATATGGGGAGAAATGTGTGTGTGTGTGTGTGTGTGTGTGTGTGTGTGTGTTCACGTATTAAATGTGCATAAAATACTTCTGGAAAAATAAAGAAACTGCTGTGCCCAGACTGGGTGGCTCAGTTGGTTGGAGCATTGTCCTGTGCACCCAAAGTTTGTGGGTTTGATTCTCAGTCAGGGCACATACCTAGGTTGCAGGTTTGATCCCAGGTTGAGGCACATATGGGAGACAATGTTTCTCACATCGATAGCATCTCTCTCTCTCTCTCTCCTTTTCTCTTTCTAAAAAAAAAAAATCAACATATCCTTGAGAAGATGAAAGAAAGAGAGAGAGGAAGGAAGGAAGAAAGGAAAGAAGGAGGGGAATGAGGGAGGAAGGAGGGAGAAAGGAAGAAAAAAAGAGAGGAAGGCAAGGGAAAGAAACTGGTCTCATTAGTTGCTTGTGGGGTGCGGGGAACTGGGTGGCTGGAGTTCAGCCACTCCATCTATCTTAGTAAACATTTTGACATTTGAAGTGTATGAATTAATACCGAAACAAAAACTAACTTGAAAATGAGACAACTTTAATATAAAGTAGTGAAGTGTAATCCAGACCTCAGGTAAGCAGGGAGGTTGGGAGAATGTGGCCTGGGATGACGGGCATAGCTCCCAGCTTCAGTGGCTTGGATTTGGACGGGAGTGGGAAACCAGGTTTCCTCTCCAGGACAGATGGAATGTCCAGCTGCAAGGGATTGAGGAAACACAAGATGGGGGAAGCGCAGGGAGCAGAAATCAGGTAAGACTGTGTTACAATGAACTTGGTGTGGGTTGATAAGGCTTGTACCAACGTTGCTGGTTTTCGTCATGGAGACAAGGGGAAGCCTGAACCAGAGAGCCAAAAATGGCGAAAACTGTTCTAGGTGGATGTTAAATGTTAGAGGAGAAACTTACCTGAACAGTGAGATTCTCATGGGGATTTAAGCGTCTGCGCTCTAGAGCCCTAAGGTACCATTCTAAGAGCGCTCTAAGCAAGGAGGCTCCGAGCGGTTCAGCGTGGAGATAAGCTCGCACAGACATGAGCAGTGGAAGCGGCGTTGGGGTTGGGGATTGGCCAGCTCCTAGCAGCTCCCCGCTGAACAGCACCACCTGTAGCATCTGCTTCTCCTGGCTAATACACGGCCATGGGTGCACTATGAGAGCAGCTTTGAGGAACAGTCTGCGCCACCGGGCGTTATCCAAAGAGGGGTTGAGGGAGGGAGCAAAGGACTCTACAAATCCCTTATTAGGGACGCAGAGCACCAGCCCCAGCCCCAGCCCCAGCGCTGGCCCTTGTAGACTGCAGAGCGCTGCTCCTGCCCGCCCGCCTCTCTTGCTCTGCACCCGCCCTCACACACACGTTCGCCCACCTCGGCAGCCTGCAGGACGGGTCTGGCACCAGGGGCCGTTCTCAGCGAGTCCTTTTCTCGGGCCTCAGTTTCAACTGCAGTGTAAAGGGTCATAGGGCCACTTCCTTCTCCAACCGTGTGTGGTTCTCAAACTCAGGGACTTCTCTATCCTGTGCCTGCTGTCATGGGCTCCACTCTTTAGCTACCTGCCAGCTTCCCTGGACGCGGTGGCTGGGGCACATCTTACCTGTGACGCCGAGGCCCTGGAGGCCGCAGAGGTGAGCCACGCGTAGCCCCGGCGCAGGGGGCTCGGGGAACGGCTGGTAGAGCCCCACGCTCAGGTAGGTGGGAAGCAATGTAGCCGTGCACGCCCAAGGCAGAACCGGGGCCAGGGGGCGGGAGGGGGTCGTCCAGATGTCCGAGGCGGCGCAGGCGGAGACGGACGGCAGGGGTTCGGCGGGCGCGCGGGGCTTGGGCCTCGCCAGGATGGCCTCGACGGAGAAGGAGGACTCGAGGTATCGGGGAGCGCGGGACCTGCTAAGATCCGCGGAGCGGCGCTGAAGCGCGGGGGACTCTGGCGCCGGAGAGCAGCCTGAGCGCGGAGGCTGGATCTGATCGCTTACCGGGCTGGACATGGCGCGGCCCGGGTCGGGACCGGCGCTAGGAGGGGAGCGCGAGAGGAGAGTGGGAACACCCTGCAAAAGGGAGACAGATTGCTGGCCAGCCCAGCCGTCGGCAAGTGCTCTTAAATTTGGCGGGGCGGGACAAGGCGGGGCGGACGGCCTTTTCTATCTTTGGCCTAGGCGGGGCCTCCCGTGATCTGCGTAGCCCCCACCCTCCAAAGCCTGTGCGCCCAGGACGCCCCAGTCCTGGACGAGTCGAGGGGAGCACAGCGCCAAGGATCATACTCCCTCCGTTCTTCCTCATTTAAAAACGCTCACCCTGGTGCCATGGGGTGTGGGTGCGGGGGAGGCACCCTGTAGCTCGTTGGTGATCTTGCGCGAGCTAACCCGGCACTGGGCGTCGTCTTTGAGGCAGAAGCCCCACCCAGATTGACCTGTCACTGCACAGACGTTTAAATTTTTTAATTAAATTTAAATATTTTGTTTATAAGCACAGTGAAAAGTAAATTTCCCACTCTGTCCCCCCAGCCACCTTCTCTGTCCACCAATACCGTTTTTTACCAATTTCTTTTGGATCTTTCCAGGGAGTTTCTGTATCCACATTACCTGGGCTCTACTGGAAAGGTCTTTCCTATACCCAAACAGGTGGAAGGGAAAGAATTGTAACGGTTCCAGATTTTAAAATGCTAATTTATTGTCAATGCATGGGAGTTACCGGCCTACAAACCTCCTTGCCTTGTGTAGGTGATGGGCAGGCATTCTATCCCCTTATTTACAAACGGATATAACCAGGACTTACTCTTGTTCTTGGTTAAGTTCAAGTTACTGTTTGTATTTCCTCACCTGTAAAATATTGATAATAGTAGCTACTTCCTGGGGCTGCTGTGCAGATTATGAATACCACGTGCAAAGCATTCAGAATTGGCCTGTGCATGGTGAGCACTGTGCTGTGATCGTGGGGCTCAGAGGGATTACCGCCTGCCAGGGTAACCACTGCGTTCTGTCTCCCCAAATCAATTCCTAATATTGAAACTACTCAGGCAGGTGCAGGGCAGTTCCCTGTCATTGTCAATAGGTGTCAGCTGGGACACAAACATTCCCCTTCTGCTCTGCCAAGTAGGGACCAGAGGAAACTTGCTGGATGGGCAGTTGCCTGCCCGCGCCCCCCGCCCCCCCCTCCCCGCTCAACTTCAACAAATACTGGCTCCACCTTCTGAGCAGTCTCCCCCCCGCGCCCCCCCCGCCCCGCCCCCGCCAGCAGATAGTCTGGAACCGGATGCAGTGGGTGAAATGATGAGCGAGTGGTCCTAGGTCTAGGCTTACTGTGGTCCCACCTGGGCTGCTGGGTCAGAGATGAGGGAACAGCAACAAGGACAGCCCTGGGGAAGGGACGTGGGTGGTATGCAAACTCGAAAGAGGGGCTCTTATTTACCTAACATCAGATGCAGTGGGAGTTGACAGATTGGGTAAAAGTTCTAGGGTCCTCCCATCCCCAGAATTCCTAAATCCTACACACACCACTCCCTTCCTCAACATGTTTCTTTTAGAGGAGCTTTTTCCACCCAGCAGGAAGGGCTGTGCAACCCCCAGGAGCCCCCAAGACATCAGTGCCAAGACACCAACAGCATGCCTTGCGAAGAGGGGAACGAGGACCCACCTTTTGGGACCCACAAATGCAACAGTTCAAGCTGGTAGTGGCAGTGGAGCCCAGTGACAGAAAATGTGGATTTGGGAGTGGGACAAACAGGCTTCACATCCCAGTTTTGTCCCTGTACATTTCAGTGACTTTGAATGAGTGGCTTATTCACTCTAAACTGCTTCAATCTCATAAAATGGAAATGATCTCTTAGGTGAGATCATTTACCTTATGGGACTTTCCCAAGAATTAAATGAGATTGTCTTTAGCTAAGTATTAAAGTAGCAAAGTGGTAGCTATTTTTATAAATGATTTTAAACCTCTATGTATTTATTTATTTTTAGACAGAGGGGAGGGAGAAAGAGAGGGAGAGAAACATCAATGTGTGTCTGCCTCTCATGCACACACTACTGGGGACCTGGCGTACAACCCAGGCATGTGCCCTGACTGGGAATTGAAACAGGGACCTTTGGTTCTCAGGCCAGCAATCAGTCCTCTCAGCCACACAGCCAGGGCCAAGTGGTAGCTATTATAGGGAGGAAAATGTCTATTTACAATGGTAGACGTGCTGGACTAAGCTTCTTAATAGGGTGCAGTGAGAGAGAGGATGGGGCCAGATTTATAGTGTCTGTTCTCTGTCCTTTACACAATGAGACTCTCAATGGGTTAATCTGGCAGCAGCATGAGCCCTGCAACCAAGAGAGTTCACAAAGAATAAGACAACAAAACTGATACAATGGAAGGCTTATGAACATTTCATTAAGTCTACTTGTGCTGATTTTTAGGTAAAATATATATGATCAGTGTATATCTAGCTTTGGATTTTCAGTACATAACTATATTTCAGTAGACATTTCAGTTATCTATTTTCTGTTATTTCACTTATTCTTCCTTGGACTGTAAGTTCCTGAGGATAAACATTAATATTCCCAATTTACATATGAGTTAATAGGGCAAGAGAAATTAATAGATTACGTAGGTTCAAGCCGTTAGCTATGTGACTTTTAGCAAAATGTGGTTTTAATTTGCATTAATTTCCCTGAAGACTGTTCAAGTTGAGCATCTTGGATACCCAGTTGGATATCCAGTGAAGTGCCTGCTAAAGTGGTTTGCTTATATTTTTTTTTTGTTGGATTGCTATCTTTTCCTTGTTAATTTGTTGAAATATTGATGTATAGGTATATATGGGTATTTTAGAATCAAGTTCTTTGTTGCAATATATATACAAGCCAGTATCTTCTACTCTGTAGTCTCCCTTTTCATTCTTTTTAATATTTTAATAAACAAAATTACTAATTTTAATAAAGTTTAATGATCTGCTTTTGTTTCCTTGAAGAGAAACTTTTGCCTATCCCAAGTCATGAAGATAGTCTCCTGATTTTTTTTTTTATTCTTAATTATTTAACCTTTTACATTTAGCTCTAGAATCAATCTTTGAATGGGTTTTGGGGAAAGACTAAAAGGTGGAGTCAAAATCTGAAACTATAAAGGAAATACTGATGGATTAAAATATACAAAAATTAACTGTATCTATTAAATCTATTAAAATTAATTGTATCTAACTGTACTTTATTTTCTACATGATTTAAGAGACTAATACATTTAAACCAATATAACCCAATTATTAGTGTAAAAGCTAATATTACTGCAACTTTGGTTGTAACTCCAAATCTTGTTTTCTACATAATTTAAAAAACTAATTCATTTAAAAGAATATTATTTTATGTTTTGGGACACATAGTAATAGATGTAATTTTGTGACATCAACAACCAAAAGAGGTGGGGATGGAGCTGTAAAGGAGCAGAGTGTTTGTATATTATTAAAGTTAAGTTGGTATAAATTCAAATTAGAGTGTTATAACATTAGAATCTTAAATGTAATTCCTATGGTAATAAAGAAAATAACTATGTAATATACACAAAAGGAAATGGGGAATGAATTTAAACATTTCACTACAAAAGAAAATCAACTAAACAGACAAGAAGACAGTAATGGAAGAAATGAGGGACAAAAGTGCTATAAGGTACATAGAAAACAAATAGCACAATGACAGAAGTCCCTTCTTATCAATATTTACTTTAAATGTAAATGTATAAACTCTCCAATCAAGACAGAGATGGAGAGAATGGATTTTTTTTAAAAAAGCAGGATGCCAACTATATGCTGTCTATAAGAGAATAATTTGAGATCTAAAAACAAAAACAAGTTGAAAGTGAAAAGATGGAAAGTGATATTCTATGAAAATAGTAACTGAAAGAGAGTAGGACTGGCTATACTAAAATCAGACAAAATAGATTTTAGGAGCCCATTATGCCACAGAGACATATGAATAATAGATTTTGAATAAAAAAGGTTACAAGAGACCTAAAGGACATTATATATTAATAAAAGTTTCAATACAGCAAGAAGTATAATAATTATAAACCTAGTGATAGACCATCAAAATAAACGAAGCAAAAACTGACAGAACTGATTGGAGAAATTGACAGTTCAAAAATAATAGTTGGAGATTTCAAAACCTCACTCACTAGATTGAATAGAACAACCAGAAAGAAAGTAAATACAGAAATAGAGGACTTAAATAACACAATAACTAGATCTGACAGAGACATATATAGAACACTCTACCCAACAACAACAGAATACACAGTCTTCTGAAGAGCACATGGGACATTTTCCAGGATAGACTATATTAGGCCACAAATTAAGTTTCAGTAGATTTCAAAATATAGATATACAAAGTATGTTCTCTAACCTCAAAAGAATGAAATTAGAAATGTTTTAAAAAAGGAAAACTGGGAAATCCACAAAATTGTGGAAATTAAACATCACACTTTTAAACAACAAATCAATTGAAGAAGAAATCACAAGGGAAAATAGAAAATACTTAGAGATGAATGAAAATGAAAACACAACTTACCAAAATGTAAGGGACATAGTGAAAACAGTGGTAAGGAGGAAATTTATAGCTATAAGTGCTTACATTTAAAAACAGGAAGGAAGTCAAATCAACAACCTAGCTTTACAACTTAAGGAACTAGAAAAGAACAAACTAAACCCAAAGCTAGCAGAGGAAGGAAAAATAAAGATTAAAGCAGAGAAAAATGAAAGAGAGAATTGAAAAGCAATAGAAAAAAATCATTGAAACCAAATGTCGATTCTCTGAAAAGATCAACAAAACTTACAAACCTTTACCTAGATGGACTAAGAAAAAAGAGAGAAGACAACTTACTAAAATTAGAAATGAAAGTGAGAACATTACTACCAATTCTACAGAAACAAAAAAGGATTATGAGCAAGTACTATAGACAATTGTACACCAACAAATTAGGTAACACAGATAAAACAGACAAATTAATAGAGATCACAAAAAGTTCCAAGGCTAAATCATAAAGAAATAGAAAATGTGAATAAACATATAACTAGTAAGGAGACTGAATCGGTTATTTTTTAAAAATCTTTCATCAAAGAAAAGCCCAGGAGCTGATGGCTTCACTTGTGAAGTCTACCAGATTTTTTTAAAGATTTTATTTATTTACTTTTAGAGAGAGCAGAAGGGAAGGAGAAAGAGAGGGAAAGGAACATTGGTGTGTGAGAGATACATTGATCAGTTGCCTCTCACAAGCCCCCAACTGGGGACCTAGCCTGCAACACAGGCATGTGCCCTGACTGGGAATCAAACAGGCGAAACTTTGGTTCACAGGCCAGCACTCAATCCACTGAGCCACAGCAGCCGGGGCTGAAGTCTACCAAACATTTAAAGATTTAATATTTACCCTTCTCAAACTCTTCAAAAAAACTGAAGAAGAGGAAATTCTTCCTAACTGATTTTATGATGTCAACATTACCCTGATACCAAAATTAGGAAAGAATGATGCAAAAAAATAAAATTATAGGCCAATATTTCTAATGAACGTAAGATGTAAAAATAGTCAACAAAATATTAGCAAATTGAACACAACAATACATTAATAGGATTGTACACTACAATTATCCCAGGGATGCAAGGATGGCTCAATATCCTCAAATCAATCAATGCGATACACCACATTAACAAAATGAAAGATAAAAATAATATGATAATCTCAATAAATACAGAAAAAGCATCTGACAAGATACAACATACATTTATGATTTTTAAAAACTCTCAATAAAACGGGTATAGAAAGAAAGTACCTCAACAAAATAAAGGCCACTATGACAAACCCACAGCAAACATCATACTCAATGGTGAAAAACTGAAAGCTTTTCCTTTAAGATTCAGGAACAAGAGGAGAATACCCAGTTTCACCACTGTGTTTGAACGTAGTACTGCAAGTTTTAACCAGAGCAACTAGGTAAAAAATAATAAGCGATAATAGCAATAATAAAATTGAGCATATTGAACAATGGGTCTGTTAAGGTCATTGTCATGACAGGTGAATAATTTAAAATATTGACCAATTTTATTTATTAGTATGCAAAAACAATAGTTAAACTTAGGTAAATAAAACCAATAGATCCTCTGGCCAGTGTGTCTCAGCTGGTTGGGCATCACTCTGCAGAGTGAAAAATCGCCAGTTTGATTCCTGGATGGAGCACCTGCCTGGATTGTGGGTTCAGTCCCCAGTCAGGGTATGCGAGGCAGCTGATCAATGTGTCTCTCTCAAATTGATGTTTCTCTCCCTTTCTTTCTCTCTCCCCTCCCCTTCTCTAAAAATTAATTCATTAATTTAATTAAATTAAACTAATAGATCACTTTGGAAAATTATGTACTTAATGTAAAAATAATTGATGTTTGCAATATGCCCTTCTTTGGTTTACAATCAATTTTAAAGCTACACCTGTATAAAGGTGTATTTCTTTTTTATGAGTTTACAGCTATGAAAACACCAGCTATTTTGTTACAGCTGGCTGTTTTTATAAGTGTATCATGATTTTCTTAATGCAGAAATGTTCTGATTAGGAGTGGTTATTGACTGTAACTTTACAGTTGAAATTGTTTGTGTGGTTTAAAAAAACCAAAACACTTAAAGGGAAAGACTAAGAATTGAAATACAATCCAGTTTCCAAGCCAGCAAAACATTTTTAAATGAGAGGTAAGATGTAAGTAGAAAATTTTAACAGTTCTTTAGAAGATATAAATGGATACATTTAAAAAAATGGTAAACAGAAAATATGAAAAACCAGGGGAAAAGTTCAAATAGAGAAGCATTCACTCTACAATATAAATGACAGAGACCTTTAACCTATGTTTAAGTGAGATGAGTATTTCTATTCCAGAGTGAGGGTAGGTCAAGGTAGTTTTCCTAATATCATGGTTCTTCAGTTTGCTTTTAAGATGCTTTTGTGAAGGGCTAAAAATAAAAAAGGGAATATTGTTCCCACCATCTCTGCCTGAAGAATCCACTAGAGAAAGAACTTCAGGCAACCGAAAAGACAGGACAGAAAACAGCATAATATATAATGGCAATAATCATCAGTGGCTCCTAACAGCACAAATAGAAGGAACCAGAATTTGTGTGCCTTCTGATGGAAGTATACAACTTTACCTATGAAGTTTGTTGTCAAAGAAAAACAAACAAACAAAAAACCCAAACCCAAATCTGGTCAAATCTTTAGATCTAACTGCCAATTCATAGAAATATAATGGCCAGAGTAACATCTTTAACATCAAAGGGATGTAATCAGCAAAATCCAGAATGTAGGACACACTATCCATCTTTATCAAGAAGTGAGTTATAAGGGAAAAAAAGATGAAGGGAGAACCTATAGGCTAAAAGAGTCATGAGTCATATTCACCAATTGCAATACTTGGACCTTACTAGGAGCCAAAGAAATTGTGTAAGTATTTATGAAGTAATTGAGGAAATTTGAATACTGGATATTGGACATGAAAGATTATTGGTGGGGTTTTATTAAGTATGATAATGGTATTTTTAAGGTATGATAATAATATTTCTTAAGTATAATGAGTCTTTACATTTTAGAAAAACCTACTGAATTATTTATACATGAAAATATATTATGTCAGAATTTGCTCCAAAATAATCTCAGATTGGTGATTGGCCAACATGAAATTGGCCATATGTTGAAAATTGTGAAGTTGGCTGCAGAGTGCATGGGGTTTCATGATAGTATTCTTTCTGATTTTGTTTATATCTAAAATTTTCTATAACAAAAAGTAACAATACAAATAAAGACCAGCAATGAAGGAATTGTGTTCAACTTAAGTAAGAAGGGAAAAAAGCAACAGGGATAAAAAAACAGAAGAAAAGAAAAAATATGGATAAGAACATAAAGTAGTGAAATAGAAAAACTGATACAGTAAATAAAAAAAGATGATACACTTGCAAACTTCAATAAAATCCAAAATGGTTCTTTGGAAACAATAATAGGATAAACAAACTACTATCAAGATTTATCAAGAGTGAAAAGAGAAAAGGCATAATAAACATTATTAGATATGATAGGGTAAGGCTAGAAATAAAATAGAGATTATTCTATTGTAAATAAATACTATGAATAACATTGTTATTATACCTGAAAACTTATATGAAATAAATAATTTTTTAGAAAAATATGAATTGTTAAAATAGACTTTAGAAAAAAATAGAAAACAATATACTACTAATCATTAATTGGAAATCAAAATTTTATCAACCACTTACCCCCCTCCCAAAAAATACACACAGTTTCAATAGATTTATTGATAAGTAATCCTGACTTTATACTGTTTCCAAGTTGAAAAGAGGAAAAGCTGCCCTAACCATTTCTGAGGCTAGTGTAACCTTGATCTCCTAACCAGAAAAAGATAGTTTAAGAGAGAATCATAAACTAATTATCCTTATGATGCTAAGGAGTTAAAATGTTAAGTAAGATATTAGTAAATCAAATGTGGTAGTTTATATAAAAATAATTAATCATGTCCTGGCTGGTGTGGCTCAGTGGAATGAGTGCCAGTCTGTGAACCCAAAGGTCACTGGTTTGATTCCCAGTCAGGGCACACCTGGGTTGCAGGCCAGGTCCCTGGTTGGGGGCATGCGAGAAGCAACCAACTGATGTTTCTCTTGCGCATTGATATTTCTCTACCTCTCTTTCTCCCTCTCTTCCCCTCTCTCTGAAAATAAGTAAATAAAATCTTTTAAAAAAATAAAAATAATTAATCATGATCAAATAGGGTTTATCCTGAGAATGTAAGAAAGTTCAACATAAAATCTATTAAGGATTACACATATTAACAGATTAAAGAAAAATATAACACTTTTTAATAGATGTAGAAGGAAACATTTGATAAAGTTTCACAATCATTGAAAAAATGAAAACTCTTGGTAAACCATAGGGTAAAAAGTAGTCATCAAAGTAGTACTCCGCATAAATAGATTGAAGAAAAAAATATAATGATTGTAGTAGATACACAAAAATTATAAAATTTAACATTTATTTATTTAAAAAGCATACCCTTTACCAGACTAAAGAGTAAAATGTCGTCAAAGACCTACAGCAAGAATCGTATTTAAACATGAAACTTCAGAACCACTTCCAATTAAATTAAGAAATAAGATATGTATGTCTATTATTGTAATGTCCTTCCATTATTGAAGGATATAAAATAAGATCTGCATAAATGAATGGGAAGAATTAAAGTCAAAAGATGACAAAAAAAATGGAGTTATATCCAGCGGAACAGAATGCCGACCTCAGAAACAGACCCAGGTACGTACGGAAACCTGAGGCATGGCTGCGGAGCGGCCTGACAGTGCATCGGGCATTCTGTAACTTCACGGGTGGGATTCTGGCAGACGCATTGCGGGCAGGGAAGGCAAACCCATGTCGTAATAACTGGATACTCCCGTGGGAACAAACCACCCCCGCCTTTACATGTAACCAACTTGCCACCAGTTGGCTGATTGATTTCCAAATTGGGGGCTCAGGGTTGGTTTCTGTTGTTGGCAGCTTGTGCTCTCAGCAATGGCTGTAGACAGATTGGTCTCGGTGAGTGGGAATCCACATTTTCATGAGCGCATTACAGTGACCACCCTGAGTTGTCTTTGGTGATTAAGTACCAATACTTGTCCCCACTAACCTGGGATCCCGTCATCCCCGTTGAATTTAGGGAGCCTGGTTCAATAGCATAAATTCCTGCTATCATTTCTGGCATATAGAGGATAGCCATGGGAGAGCTCTCCAAGCATATCAGGGCTTTCCTCATGAATGTATATCTCACAGGCTTGGTGAAAGAAGTATCCTCTGGACCTTTCTGGGCACATATCTAGGGAACAGGTAAACAGGTCATATCTGTTAAATCTAGCATTCCAATCTTCCTTAGCCTTTGGATGCTTTCTTCTGTAGTATACAAAGAAGTTCGGTCATTTCAGCCTCCAGATTTCAATCAACCAGCTGAGCAAACTGTTAGAACCACTCAAATTAACACAGTGAATCAGGAATCTCTGCTTACTGAACCTTCATAAAGAAATTTAGCCTAATCTGACTTTATATTCCTTCCACTCTGATCTCACACCTTCAGGATCCATATCTGTACATTTCCCTAGGTCTCTGTTGATATAAATTGGCAAAATCATGCAATTATCTTGATGAATATTGTGCATTTTCACAGATTGTGCTTTGGACTTCACCCTTTGGCCTTGAGTCTTTAAGCAAAGAAAGGTGGTACAGGTAGATCCTGAGAAAATCAAGATCATCACCCGCCCCCTGCCCCCAGAAAGCCATCGTGGGTCCTTCAGGCGAGGGGAGACTGAAGTTCTCATAAAGGGCTGGACGGGCTGTTTCTCCGTAGAAAGGAGATTCAGCAGAACTTACAAACTCAAGGGCCACAGGTCCCCTGGAATCTGCCCACATATGCCTCTATCCTAACTTTCAGGGTCCTTTTCAAACAACTACCTAATTTTAATGAAAGAGACCTGCAAGGTTGGGAACATGTGTCCCATAAGACCTTGTTCCTTACCTAGACTTTGAGCTGGGAGTGTAAGGCCCTGACTCCTATTTTTCCCCCAAGTTCTCCACGGCACTTGAAAACAACTTCCCAATCTCATTCTAATTATTATGTTCAAGCAAATACTTGGTCAGCTCAAGCTTTTACTTCGATGGCACTGACTTGCAGCGGAGGTGAGAAGCATAGCTATCTATACACATGAACATTTTGGGCCCTCAGGATCCCCTAGTAAGGGGACCTAGCAAGCTGTGGAAGGTACGTTGAGAGGCCCCTCTGCTGCCTTTTCTCCCAAAACCCTTGTGAATCCTCATCCCTTTTTTCCTTTTTCACTCTATTACAGGGTCTCTCTCCATCTCTTTCTTTTTCTTGCATTTTTCCAAAGGGAGGTTTTTTCATTCAAAAGAGATGTGCTGACTGGGGGCTGTGCAGGTCTTTGGAGCTGACATGGCACCCCCACAATAAGGCCTCAGGTTAAGCCCTGCCTGCAGAATGCGAGGGCCTGAGGGTTACCTTGTGGGGAGCCCAGCACCTCCTCCCTCGACCCGGTGTCTCAGCTCCTGCACACAAGCTCCTCCTCTCCTGAGCCCCTCCTGCGTCCCGCGCACCTGACCAGCCAAGAGCAAACAAGGCTGTTTGTTCCTCCCTCCCTGGAATGCACAGCGACACAAAGGTGGCACTGTATATGCTAACAAATATTGCACTTTGCAGTTACCTACTGTTTCTGAACTTTTTCTTATGTATGCTGCCTTTAAGGCTTTCTCTGAAATTCTACACTCTTCAATTAGACTGGAGTCAGCAAACATCTGTTTGTTTGAGGCTTACTTTATGTGCTGGGTTTATGAGGGGTACATGGGGAACTCACAATCTCATGGTGGGGGAGGGAGAGCAGAGAGACTCATCCACCACTATGCAACACAACTGTCAACCTAAAGGGGCAGATTCTGTGGGACTGTGAAGGACAGAGATTAGTTATAACTCCAAAGTTGAGAAAGGCTCCTTGGAGTAGGCCTTTTCTCTGCAGATACCACCAAAGAGAGGAAAACCTAGGAAGACAAGGAGTGGGAGAGATTATGCAGAAAGAAAATGCTACAAGAGAAGCGAGAAAGGCTATACTATGGACCCACTGGGCCTTCCAATGTTAAGGATGTGCAGCGGCAGAGGAAGGAAGGTGGGATCAGAGCTGAAGGACCAGGACCAGGGCAAACAACCCTTGTGCAGTGAGACCAGTTTGTTTTCTACCCACTCAGGGTGCTGGCCGGGACCTTAGGAGCAAATAGTCAAAGCCCTTTATTGTACAGAAAAGGAAGGACATTGAGGTCCATCTAAGTGGGGAGTGGTTTGCCCAAAAGGCAAAACTCAGTCGAGGGCTCTGAGCTTCCAGCTCACTCTATACCATGCCCCTGTGACAACCCGAAACTCAGGCCAGCACCTTATTTGCTGCTTTATTTACGAGCCATGAATACCATAGGGCCTAGCACATTCAGGAATGCATATTTCCTGAATTAAATTATGTTTCTCCCTTATTTCTTCAGCCTGAAGACAAACCCCTATTATACTCCAGGTGCTGTGCAGGGTACGTATTTCTGCATCTTGCCGATTCCCACAGTCATGCTGTTATTCCCATTTTGGGTCTTGGAGAGCTAGGTGGGTTGTTTTATAGCTAGTGAACTGTTAGAGTTCAAACCCAGTTCCGACTGACACTAAATTCCATGAGAGTGTCCATTTAAATGGTTGAAATTGAATTTGATTGAATTGATTCCTTCACTGTGCTCACAGCTCTTAGAGGAAGAAGGGGTATTTTTTTTTCCTTTGAGGGTGAATGGGGGATGGAGTTGTAAGCGAAGAGGGTGTGTGAGAGAGTAAATCCTTTTAGCTATTCTTAACTCCTCAGAGCTGGCTGAACTTCCAGCACCAGTCCAAGAGGCAAACAAACCTATTGGCTCTTTTTAGAAAGTCATTGCCTATCTAGCTTCAGCCCCTTTCTGCACCTGCATCATCAACATTTGAACGTGCTCCGAGGGTCCAAAAACTCAGGGGCCCTGATGAAATAAAAAGCCACAAAAAGAGTTGAGTTGAGAGGTGCGCGACTTTTCCCAGAGTCTTGTAAGCGGGTGGAGTTGGAGACGGGAGAGCCCTGGAAAGAGGTTTCTGTGCCCAGAAGGGAGAATGAGAGAGAGAGGTGGCGATGGCGATGCGATGATGGCCTGGTGGTACTGACGGTGGGGGGTGGGCCTGTGTCTTGCAGGGAGATGACAGGTGGTGTTGGCCAGGGAGACGAGGACAGACTTGTCACAGGCCCTGCATACCAGTCCAGACCTTCCCTCAGCCCCTGGTAACCTTTTTAAGGCTCTTCCACAAGCAGGCTTCTGGGGTTGTCACCAAGCCTTTGCCACCGCCCAGTAAGTCTAGGAGGTTGAGTCCAGGGGCTGGGGGGCGGTTGGGAGAAGACTGGCGTGGGGAGGGGGCTGGAGGTCGCGGGAACCCTCATCATCCAGGCCAGGTGCAGCGGCCGGGCCTGGCTGCCAGCTGGGGCCGAGGCGCAGGGTGGGGGGCTCAGGCTGCCTGTTTGTTCAGCACCCAACTGAGGTTCCTGTTAGGAAGTGCCCTTGTTTGTGTCCAGGCTGATTTGTTTGCTGTTCACACTTACATGGAGAACCTCCCTGGGAGTCAAGGCTTCAAACATAGGGGTGGGCGTGGGAAGGGGGATTATGGGCCCAACTCAGAGCTTCCAGGGTCCAGAGAATAACCTGGGAAAATCAATGTCCACAAGCCCCTGTTGAGAAGAGGGGAGGGTTGGACTGCCCCGGCTTCCCACTTCCTGGAGAAGAGCCAGGTGGGGCTTGTCCAAGGAGGGGTCCTCACTGACCAGGGAAACTGCCTAGTGAGGGACAAAGAACCGTAGTGTCGGGGTCCCACCTCTGAGATGCTAGTTTAGCTGGTCTGGGGTGTGACACTGGGAACTGTAAAACCTTCCCAGGTGATTCCACTGTGCAACCAAGGTAAGAACCGCTGTTCCAGATCTACCAGCTTCTCAAACCCTAACATGCAGACAGGTCATCTCAGGATCAGGTTCGGTTGTAGATCCTGAGTCAGTAGTTCTGGGATGGATCCCTAGAGTCTGCATTTCTAACACACTCCTAGGTAAGCTAGTGCTGTTCTGGGGAACCGCACCTTGAGAAGCCCAACTCTATACCTGCTTTAGTTTCCTCATTCCAATTGTCCTCACTGCTCAGTGGGGCGGGCGGGGGTCAGGGTATAGAGCCATGTCCCCAAGCTCCCTATGCCTATTCTCCTAGCCCACCCTTTCTCCACCACCTTACTTGTTAAAGTGATCAACAGGCTTCACACAGTCTCTCTGGCCAAGGCCAGACTTCTAGTCATTCTCAGGGCCTAAGCAGACCATACAGAACCCTCACCCTACCTGCAACAAACCAATTCAACTAGTTTTAGCTGGGGAGTACGACAGAGGCAGGGAGAGGGCAGAAGCAAAAGTAGCAGGCACATCCTTCTTTTGTCCTCTTGAAAACTTGGGCCTGTTGGGCAGACAGGACATAAATATTGTGTGGCAGGGTTATGTTTCCGAAGATGGCTGTGATAATACCTTTCTTCTCATATGCTCTACTGCGAAGCGTCCTGACCGTTTCCCCATCCCCTGTTCCTGGATTGGGCCAGCCCTATGACTTGTTTTGGTCAACAGAATGTGGAGGAAGATTACCTTCTCAGATTGGGTCTTATGAGCTGAAGTTTCCCCTTTACCGTATGGGATGTTCACTCTTGTGAAGAAACCCTAGCCGTGCGGAGAGGATGACAGAGGTCCCAGGCTCCCAGCCAACCCTGCCCAGACCCTATATTTGTGAATAAAACTATCCTGACTGTTCTAGTCCCAGCCACCATCTATCTGATTGCAACCCAGACCGGTTACATAATTTGCGGAACCTGGTGTAAAATGAAAACATAGTCTCCATTGTTCAAAAATTATTAAGAGTTTCAAGACAGCAACAGGAGAGCCTTAAACTAACTGCAAGGTCTCTCTGAACGTGAGACGTATGCAACTGCATAGGTCTCACAGCCATTAAGCCAGCCCTAATTGCAGCCTCATAAGAGATCCTGGCTGCCATGATTGAAACAGAACATCCTAGCTGAGCCCTGCCCAGATGCCTGACCCTCAGAGTTGTGAGCAGCTAAAATAGTTGTTGTTTTAAACCACAAAGTTTTAGAGTGGTTTGTTACACAACAGTAGATAACCAAAACACCTTGTATGGTCTACATCTTTCATAGAATGGGAGATTTGTGAGAGGAGGCAGTGCAGGTTCAATAATTTGGGAAATCTCACGGACTAAGACCAATGATAAGTGATAATGCTTGTCTGTTAAATGGATGGATCTTTGAAGATGCAGTCAGCTCACAGGATGCAACAGGTAAAAATATCTAACAACAATCCAAAGTCTGAAGGTGTAATTTCCCCAGAATATGCTTGGCCGGGGTAAAGGCAGAGGACAGCAGGGATGGGACCCCTCTTGCTTTGCCCTGTCTCTGGGGCAGACAGGTGTGGAAGGGCAAAGGGCTTTGGGGTCACAGAGCTGGGCTTATGTCAGGCCTGTGCACATTTGCGTTGTGAGAGCTGGGGGAGCCTCACTTCTCAGGTGTCCCCATCCTGCTGCCCTGCAGCCCTCTCACCCCAGAGAATGGCCACTTCATCCTTCTGGCTGCTAAGGCTAATAATTTGGAGTCATCCTTGGATCCAGCTCTTCTCTCATCCTCACATCCCGTTCATCAGCATAATTCTCATAAGCCACTATCTTCAAAATATATTCCCAATCTGACTTCATCCAGCCACTTCCACTGACCCTACTGTGGGTCCTGTCTCTTGCTAGAATCACTGCTGTGGCTACCTGTCTGTTCCCTTGCTTCCATCATTGTCCCCACTAGTCTTCAACCCAGCAGCCAGACTGGCTCCAGTAAACAGGATCAGGTCATGTCACTGGAGATCCTTCTGGGATCTACGGGCTTTGGGGACCACCATTTATGGAGCATCTGCCATGCACAGAATATGCAAAATCAAAGCAGTGTATCCTCACCACATCTCTGAAAAATCATCAATGCTACCTTACAAATACAGACACAAGGACGGAGGGTCACTTATCCAGATGGCACACCTAGTACTTGGCAGAAGGAAGGGGCACCCGCTCCTCCCTCCAGGCTCCTTCCCCAGGGAACTCACAGCCTGAGCCCTGGGGAGGGGGTGCTACTGGGGCTTTCCTGGAGGGCCCTTCTCTGTTGGCTGGGAACACACCTGGACTTGGTGCTGAGGAGGACCTGTGAGTGCTCCCTGCCTGGGTGGGCTATCCTCACCGATAGAAGAGGGACTGGCAAAGCTGGCCTGTGGGGGCAAGTAGCAAGGCACAGGATCAGGACCGCGCCTGCTCTGGAGTTCTCGGTTCCCGGGAGGCAGGACCCAGTTTTCTCAGTCTCTCTGGACTCCTTGTACAGTGCCCTGGAGAATTTGAGCCCTCCTTTCCGTCTGTGGTTTGTAGAGGTCTGGGCTTGCTGTCAGGGTACCTAGACTCTGGTCTGGTTCTACATCTAACTTGCTGCCTGATGTGGTACAGGAAAATCACTTAGGCCTCCGGTGAAGTGGGATAATAGCCTCAAAATGTGCTGAGCGCAATCATGGAAGCATTATTATGCGTGCCTGGGCGCAGTACAAGCAAGGCCAGAGAACGCACCGCCCTGGCCGGTGGTAGGGGAGGTGTTTGTGTTTGGTGCGGGTGGGTCGCCTGGGAGCCTGGAACCGGGGTCTGCAGGGCCGGCCGGCTGTGTAGTTTCCCGCAGCAGGCAGCAGGGGGCGCGCGCAGACCGTGTGATGGGGGCGCCGGCCTCCAAGGCTGCCGGCGGCAACCAGACCTCTAGGGTCTCCTCAGCCCTCGGGAAAGCTCTGGTGGAAGGAGGGGTCGGCTGTGAAGGGAGGGAGACACCTTTTACACAGAAGCCCGGGAGTTAGGATCAGCTTGTTATAGACTACTCAGAAGCTCCGGGAAATGAAGCTCGAATGGGAGAGGTGTGGCGCGGGGCAGTGATCGGAGGGTGGGAGAGCCCTGGTGGGCAAGAGGAAGGAGGAACGCTGTGTAGGGTGCCCACGATCGCTGTTCTGAAGCTGAGGGAGTCCTTACTTCCTAACTGCGGGGGAGAAACAAACAGCCCCCTCCTCTCAGAAGAAAAGCGGGAGCGGGGAAAGTGACCCTCTTCCTATGCAGTCACACCTGGGAGGTGGCAGTGTGTGTGTTGCGGGGAGAGGGGGTATCTTCCGGCTCCAAGATCACACTCCTTGCCAGCCCCAAATGTGCTAGCAGTCAAGGTCCTTCTGACCTGACGTGGGTTCCCAGACTTATTTTTCTTTTCTGATTCCAAAACTAATATATACATGTTGCATAAAAATAAAACAATACTGAAATTACGATTAAGAAAATGAATTCCTCTCCATAATCCTTTAACAAACTAACTTCTGTGAACAGTATTGTTCAAGTTTATTTCTATTCCATATATACACTAACACATGTATTTATTATGACTGTCAAAAAAAAAATCAATGCATCAAACTATAAAACCGTTCTTTAACTTGCTTTATTTCTCACTTAATATACATGGTCCAGCAGAAGTAATGCCTGCTTGAGTGTGGTTGGTAGCGTAATAATATGGGTGAAATAATTTATAGTTTTAATTTGAACATTTCACCTAAAATATCATATGATGTGCTCAAGTGTGATATTGTTATGTTACAGAATTCCATGCGTATGATTTTGTAATAAAAAGGGACATTATTTGTGCCAGAATCTGTAAATTGCACACTTCACTGAGTTAGTATATAAAGCTCTGCTTCATTTTTAATAAATGGTTGTACAGCATGCAATGGTTGAGCCAGCCCACTGCTGACGGGCCTTAAGATAGTGTTCCCTTTCCACCCATGGCAAGCATCCTCCAGGGTTCTGTGGTCCCTGCAAGTGTTCTTTAGAAGAGATTCTTAAATGTGCCATTCCTGGGAAGACAGAAGCTCATTTGTAATGTTGGCTGATGTTCTGTATTGCCCTTCACAAAAGCTGCCTGGACAATACGCCCAGCCAAGGTAAGGGGGAGATGGGGCGGGGGGTGCTGGTGTGGGGCTTAGCCACAACCTCTCTCAAGGTGAGGGCGCAACCCCGTCAACTCTTGGAGCTGGTAGTTGCCTGACCTGGTCACTCTGGAGGTCCCAGCAGCTCACTAAGAAAGTTAGGGGACGGTAAAGAGGAAGGGAAGGAGCTTGCTGGTTCAGTTCAGAAGTGTCAGCAGCAAGATAAAGGACTTCGTAACTGCTCTCAGAAGAGGGGAGATTACAAAGTGCCCTTATCTCCCAGAGGACTGCTGTGGGGTGGGGTTGGGGGCAGAGGCAGGGATAGTGCATAGTGATGCAGGGGCGTAGCGTCCCTGGAAGGGAAACTAGGTCATTCCTGAAGGAGAGGGACCCCTGTTGGCGCGGGGCCCCTGTGGGCGCAGGGCCCCAGGGACCAGTGCACTGCCCTTTCAAGGGCCATTATCTGCCTGGAGGTGGGGGGAAATCCTACCCCTGGCCAAACCTCACAGCTGCAACAGATCATACAGCCTGTCTTTGGAGGAAAAGAGAGAAGTCTAAGTCGCCCCCCCCCCCCCCCCACCGCCCCGCACCAGAACTCCTGAGATGGAATCAGATGCTAAATTGGTTCAAAGAGCCTTTGAGCTAGAGAAGCCCTCGAGGTCTTCCTGGTGGACGAGGTTAGAAGCCACCTGTGACTTGGTTAGGTGGGCAGGATTTGGGTCCTCTAAGAAGCCCGGGAAAAGGCACGTTTGGAGGAATTCCAGTCAACTCAGGTACAGGAAGGAGCACGACTGAGGGTTAGTTTGGGGGCAGGGCGAGTGCAGGGCAGGAGGAGCTCTAGTTGGGGTATATGACAGAGGCTCGAATGCAGGTGTCCTACAGAGCCAAGGAGAGAATTGTCCCGGAGTCCTAGACTGTCCTTCCGACCTCTGGACCTCCGGGCCTCTGGAAGATCTGGACTTCCAGACTCTGGACACCTTCCCTGGGGCTGCTGCACTGTCAGAGGCTTGCTTTCCAGAGCAGCGGAGGACTCAGCGGGAGGCACGAGGAGGCGCTCAGCGCCGAGCACCGAGGTCCATGGACACCAGGGGGCGCTGTCCACCGCGGCGCTGTGGCAAGGCTGCCAGCTCCGGGTGCGCACCGGGCCGAAAGGCTGCCACTCCGGCCTTCACATCTCCACCTTGGCTCTTTTTTCTTCCCCACCCCCCGACCAGGAGCTCTTTACCCGCGCCCCACCAGGCCGATGGAGCACTAGAGGTGCGGGGAGGAGGGGAGGGTTAGAGCCAGGCCGGGGGTTGGGGAGAGCGGTGGGGGCGCAAAATCCGGAGAGTGGACTAGAGGAGAGTGTGCCCAAGTTATCTCCACTCGTCCTCGCTCTTCCCGTGCTCTCCTTCTTGCCCTCATTTTACAGCAGTTGGTGGTCCTCTACGTGCCTGCTTATTGAGGAAAAGGTGCAAATTCGTAACATTGGAAGGAAGGGGAAAAAATCGTTTCCCCCTTTGCTCCCCTGCCCGGTGCCTGCCTCCTCCGAGTTGCCCCCTCAGGAGCCCAGCGACCCAGCCCCCCTTCTGCTTACGGGCTCAGGCGGCCGAGCCTCCCCTGGGGCGGGCTCCGAGGGCGCCCCGGGCCGAGTAGGAGCCCGGGCTCCCCCAGCCACACACCCGCACGCGGCCGAGCCACGGCCCGGCCCGCGCCGCCGCGGGCGGAATCCAGGACCAAGGATTGAGGCAGCGGCCGCCTGTTTGCCCAGCGCCCGCCCCCGCCGCCGCGGTTCCTAATCTCTGATACACTTGCAAGTTGGCTTCCTGCCCCGGGGCCCACGCTCCCCGAGCAAACAGGCGGAGCGCAGCGCTGCATCCGAAATGTGGCATTAGAGCCGCTCCGAAGGAAAGCCGCGCGCTGCCGGTAGGCTGTAATTGCCCTTCTCCGCCCTAATCCTCCGGCCAGCCCCTCCCGCCGTCTGCGGCCCATTGATTAGGGCGGGAGCCGCGGGCTCCGCCGGGCTCGGGAGGGGCGCCCTAAACCCCACCCTGGGCCTCGGCGGTTGTCAGGACCCTCCCCCCACCCCAGTCTCCTTGTGTCCCAGTCCCTCGCCAGCTAATGTCCTTCCGGACTTGGGGAAGGAGAATGTCCCTGGAAGGAGAAGGGGAACACCCTCAGACTTTCCCAAGCACACCCCAGACTGACCGACATGAGACCACAAGACCACCCTCTCCTTTGTGTGATGAGGGAGAGGGTGCAGAGCATCTACAGGGGCCTGCCTGGGCTTGACCCCCTGATTCCTACTATGAAGCTGGGTCCCTGTGTGCCCCAAACCACCCTAAAGACCCCAGTGCTTCTACAGTGGCCTTTACCACAAGCAGTTAACGAGGGAGGTCAGTACAGGGGAAGAGACAAATGGGGTGATATGGAAGCCACTGGGGGCAAACTCACTGAGGCCTGGGTGATGGCTTCAATGGGACCAGACCTGATTCCTAGCTGGAGTGAGTTTTGTTTCTTCCCTCCCTCTTCCCTGCCTTCCATCCAGGCACCCAGAATGCACTCCGACCTCTGAGGATGGTCACCCCAGGCCAGGAAAGCAGCCTTGGCCTTCTGAGCCTACGTGTCTGGGTTTAGGCCCACAGTTCAAGGCTTAGCTTCTCTGTGCTGCGCATAGCCCTGGGGGGTCCAGGCACAGAGGCTGGGCCAGGGTAAGGGGAGGTCTGCGGAAACGGAACACAGGGACAGATGTAAGAGAGAAATCAGGCTAAGAGGACTGGGTAGAACCTCATGTCTCAGTGTCTCTCCTTAACACCCCCGAACAAGGCTGGGACTAGGGTGAGGCAAATGAGGAGCCACCAAGGGCACACATTTAAGAAGGCACTCCCTCTCAAGGTCATACAAGTGCAGGGTCAGCACCTGAGAGGGAGTGTCTCCTTGCCTCACCCTAGCCCCAGGCCTGCACACATTGCCCTAAGGGAGCTCTCTTGTGGCCTAAGGCAGCCTCAGGCACCGCCCCTCACCTGTGGGTTTCCCTCGTAGCCTGGTGTCACCAGGACATCATCCTCACTCCTCACTTAGTTCATACTCCCAGCTGGGGCAGAAGCTGCATGAGGCAGGGACCTCATGCCTCAAAGTCACTGCCAATAGCAGAACCTAAGTAGGCAGTGAGTACTAAATAAATATATAGCTGATGAATGAGTAAATGACCTTGCATCTCCCACCCTCCTCATCCCAGGTCCCCAGGGTTGCTGGCTTTACCTCTAAACCCACTTAATCCTCTGCCTGAGTGTGAATTTGCACAGTTGATGTGTTTTTATTCTCCCATCCTCTGATACCAAGCCCCGCCTCTCCCACCAGCCAGAGGCTCAACTCCCAGAGGGTAAGGACCAAGCCCGGCCTGGAATTCCTTCTCTGCCTTGCAGCAAAAAGCCCCAGGTGGCCCTCAGTATATGCTGTTTGGTGAACACTTGGCACCTTACGCCCATCTGGGGACTTTGGACAAGTCCTCCTAATGCTTTATTTCTGCTTAAGGAAACAGGGATCCAGGTCACATGCCTTTGCAGTGACAGAGTTGGCTGAAGCCAGAGGCTTGCGTCCCGGAAGCTGTAGATTGTCATTCTTATTTTTAGTATTTGCATCATGTATGTAGAGGTGGGCTGGTGGGGGCTTCTCAGCTTTCTCACATCATACCAGGTGCATGGCCACCAACTCCAATGAATGTGACAATGCGTGTGTGAACAGGTGGGAGTGTGTATGGTATCTGTCGGGGAATGTGTGTGTGTGTGTGTGTGTGTGTGTGTGGCGGCTGCTGTGTATGACTGTGTCTGCATGCCTGGGGAGTGCGTATGTGTGTGTGGTATCAGCGGAGGGTGTGTATGGATTCTGTTGGGTATGAGTGTAAGTTGGTGCGGGGTGTGGACTGGGTGTGTGTCTGCTGAGTGTGGGTGTATAATGTAGTATTTCCTGGGTTGTGTCCGTGTGCTTTTAGTGTTTGCTAACAATGAGGGTAAGTGATATCTGTCGGGTGTGTCTGCAAAGTATGTGAACTGTTGGCAGGTGTGTCCTGTCTGCTCTACGTGCAGGTCCCTGCCTGCAGGCTGAGTACTGTGATGCTGCCTTTCAGAAGCCTCTGTGTAAAATGCCTGATGATATCCCTGACCAAGGACCCCACGCTTGGCCAGAGGATGTTGTCCCTAGGCCTGGGCTGGCTGGGGAGGCATGACCGAAGGAGGGTCTGGGGAGTCCATTGCTTCAGGAGGTCGGGACGCTGAGAGGTAGCAGTAACTGCTATGACCAGGGGCATGGAGAGCTCAGCAGGAACAGATACTGGCCACCATAAGTGGACAGAGGCCAGTGCCTGGAGGCCTCAAATCCTCTTCAATACAAATGGCGGGGCCCCACACACCACATAGATTCAGGGCAGGGGCCGTGGTGAGAACATCAATGCAGGCAATGCATTCCAGCCCTAGGCAACTCAGAAGGAGAGGACCTTGGCCTTGGAACCTATAACTTCCAGTTCCTCTAGGACGAAGAAGACACTCTCCAGGCTTTGGAGGAGAGGGAAGGCCTTGCCAGCTGGGAGGGGCTGGCTGTGAGCAGAAGAGCTGGAGGCCTGTTGGCTGGGCATTCTGTTTCCTGGGTCCTGGACTGGCCTCACAGCAATGGCAGGGCAGAAGGAAGGCACCAGCAATCCAGAACCTTCTCACCTCCACAGAGTGCCAAGATGGCCACTCGTCACCCATGGGAGAGCTGTGATAGCTAAGACATGACAAAAAAAGAAAAAAGAAAGAAAGAAAGAAAAAGGGGGTGGGGGAGGCTTGACTAAAAAGGGTGTTCAGAAAGGAGTTTGACAGAGGAGAGGAGAGGAGTCTCCCAAACAGCAGCAGGACTCACTGAGAGGACCCACTGACTAGATTCATAAACTTCCGCTACTAACTTCTTTCTGGCCACAGTTTTGTCATCTGATTAAAGGGAGCTGGAATAAAACAACTTGAGGGTTCTTTGCCCTGTGACTCTAACCACAGGCAGAACCAGCCCGGCAAAGGGCCGGCCCGGGTGATGGTTAACGCGGGCTCCTGTCCTTGTTCACAGGGAGACTGGGCACAGGGCAGAGGGTGCCACGCCTCAGTGCAGCCCGTCCCGACTGAAAACCAGGCCAGGGCTCGGGTCCTGCTGCTTGGAACACAGTGCTCCTGTTGTGAACAAAGACTTGAAAGGACTGTTATGGACTTTTCATTCCAAGGAGGGCAGTATCTTTCTAACTCAATTCTAGAATAAAATTTGAAGCTCACATCTCTAGACTTCTAGGGCTGAGATTCTGGGAAACTCCAGCAACCCCGTTGAGCTGATGTGAGTAGGCTTTGACCATTGCTTTGGTCACCGGGACCTGGAGGACAGAGAGCAGCAAGAGGCAGGGAATTCAGGGCCTTTGGAGGTCAGGCAGAAAGTGCAGGAGGAGGAGGGAGCTGTTTGCCTCTGCGCCCAGGAGGGAGGGGGAAGTGATGAGCAAGATTTTTCACACCTTCAGTAAAACAGAAAAAAAATTATTTCTCCTATTTTATTCTCTGAGATTAATGATAAACGGTCTGTCCCCTAAAAGAAAAATGATAAAGACTCTAATTTTACTTGGAGGCTTAGAAATGCCATTTCTACGCAAAACAGGGAAGCCATAATCAGACTGGAGCGGGGCAGAGCTTTGATAGAAAATGTTTTCCTCTCTCCCTCTATTTCTTCCCCTCCTTTCCCTCCCAAACCAAGATGCCCGACAGCTAAGAACAATGCTCAATAAAGTGAAATAATATTTTAGTCAAAATAGGCCGAGACTGCTCCCAGCCAACTGTAAATTAGCATTTTGAGGGCAAATATGCAGACAATTTGAGATAATGAAGCCTGATTATTCAATCCAATGAATGTTAACTAGGGAGCAGAGGCTCGACTGCCTTATCTCACTGCCTTCGATTTATTTTTTTAATCATTTCACATTTGAACTCTTTATTTGTTTCTGTTTTATGCACCCTCCCTCCCTCCCTCCCTCTGTTTCTCTCTCTCCCTCTTTCTCTCTCTCTCACACACACACACACACACACACACACACACACACACACACAGGCACATGCGCGCTCCCTCTCTCTCTCTCTCTCTCTCTACCCCCTCTTCACCCCCTCCTCCACTCCTGTCTAGGCTGCAGAAATGGACCAGCCTGGCCCTTGACGTGGGCTCAGCCAGCCCCGTGGAGCACCGACTGTGGGCATGGCCCTTTATGGAGTCCGAGGGGCTAATGGCCAAACAGACAACACAGGCCCTGCTTCTTAGTGTTTAGAGCAGGATCTGGGGAAGTCACACACATTTGTGAAGGAATATGCCAGGTGTGTGTGACGTGCAGGAATTGGGGATGAACATTAAATAAAAAAACAACAGGAGTAATGCTTTTAAGGCCTTCAAGCCACTCCCCTTGAAAGGTCCATGGGGAGCCCCCTACATCCTCAGGAGTCATAAAAATCTTTCTTAAATTATTCTTCATTCCAGGCAGGACTGACTTCATAATTTTCAGGGCCCCAGTGCAAAATGAAAATACGGAGCCCTTTGTTCAAAAAATTATTGAGAATTTCAAGATGGCGATGGTAGAGCTTCTGCGCACGGGACCTGGGCAACTGCACAGACAGCATACCGTGCAGCTGGCCCTGACTCCAGGGGGAAACCCAAGAAGGCTTTCTGGAGGAGGAATGCTGAAATTCCCATGAGCTGAAGAGCTGTCAGCATGGCCTTGTTTCCCCTTGGCAGTACCTGTTCTCCAGCCCAGAAATGATACTTCCGTGGTGTTGGAGACAGCTCCCACCTGGGACCCCTCATGGATCCCTCATGCTCTGGTGGCCCCCTGAGCTTTAGCTTCCTCTTTTGACGCTGGCCCTGCTCTTTCCCTCCCCTGTGCCTGCCCCTACTCCCTGCCCCCATGCCTGCCCCCTTCCCCCTGGGCTCTTGCCTGGTGCCAGGCCTGCTGCCCCCTCCCCTCCATCTCCATGCTCACTGAGTGCCCTCATGCTGTGCACAGCAGGAACTCTCCCAAGCACAGCCTCGCTCCTTCTCTGCCCTCCTCCTCAGCATTCCTGCTCCCCACCAAACCTCTCCCTCACTGAGGCTCATGTCTACCATGCCCCTCAGACCCCTTTGCGTCCCCCCTGCCCTCCCCCCACTCCCGTACCTCTGCTCACTCTGGCTCCTCGCCTGGAGGGACTTCCTTCGACCCCCATCCCTCTCCTCCCATCTACCCCAAATTTCATCCCTCTCTTTACACCCTGCCAGAGCTCGGGTGTCAAGCAGCCCTGGCCTATCCCCAGCTCTCCCCTATCATAGGGTGTGCTCTTGGGAAGGATATGTCAGCTCTCTGAACCTCAGTTTCCCTGTGAGTAAATGGGGAGGTACTACAGGCCTTGTCTCACGAGGGAGGACAGAATGAGCTGGTGTGGGGGGCTGGCCCTCGTGAATGTGCATGCATGTTAGCTCACCGCTCTGGGAGGCCACGGGGCGCGCGGTCCTCTCAGAACCTCTGTACCATTTGGAGGCCCCATCACGCAGTGTGGCCCACAATGCTGCCCTGTTTCCTCATCCTGGCTGAATCTCCCATGAGTGGGGTGGTAGACGCTGAGGATGGGCTTCCTCAACCTTCCATGCCATCCTCCTTTTGGCTGAACAGATTGGAAAACTAAAAACTGCATTTCCCAGACTCCCTTGCAGCTGGGGTTCCGGAATTGAATAGGATTGTACCAACCCATCGCACTCATGAAATCTGAAAGGAGGACATGAGGCCAAAGCTGCTTTCTGCCTCTGGCTGTTTCTAATGACTAGGTAGCAGGATTGCAGAAACATGCTGTTTTTCTGCAACAGCTTCCACAGTTCACTCTCTAGCTTCTGGGGTTCAAGCATCAAGGACGGTAGCGACCGTGTCAGCAGGGGCTTGATTCTGGTTTCTCGATCTCTGTATTGCAGCTCCAATGGTTTCAAACCGAGAGCTCCGAGAATGGCCTCAGAGGTGGGAGTGCCATGGGAGTCAGTTCAGAATTCTTTTGGAAATCGTTCCTAGGTATTCACGTTAGAACCCACTATGCTGGCCCTTCCAATGATTTTGGAAACACCTAATTCTCTCTGTTAAAATTCTCCCTGGTTAAAATGCCCAGAGGGATTTTCTGTCCAGAACCTGGACAGGCACAGGGTTCAACACACCTGCTCTTTCCCCCGCGTACCCACGACACAGCACCTAACACGGATCTCCGCTTCGCAGAGAAAGGCTCCCCCTCACACCAGCAGACCCAGGGCCAGCCTAGCCTCTGAGCTCCCCTGCTCACGCGCCGGTCAGCGCCTGTCCGCACATCCATTATTTCCTGCCCTTCCCCTGCTCTGCTCCCGATTCAGGGAGTGGACCCCTCCAAATTACGTTTGCCAGGCTGCCCTGTCCATGCTGCTTTCAACCAATTGGAGGCCCCGGTGGGAGGCTGGAGGGCAGGAGAAGGGAAAAGGCCAGAGTATTTCTCGTCCTTTCTCTTTTCTTGTTTCCAATGGCATCTATTCTGCGCAGCCAGTTTCTGCCAGTCCTGTCCCCCCTCACATGACTCCAGCTCCCCGTTGTCAGCCCCTCCAAGTTGCAGCTTTGACCTGGTAGTCCCAGCTCTTGGCTCTGGAAATAGCATCTCCTCCTTCCGCCTGCCAGACTGCAGGGGTAGTAGCAACTTGCTGTGATTGTTAATCTTGGAGTTGCCTTACCATCCTGTTTTCAGCTCTTCAGTAACTGGGTTCTTAAATTACCCCCGCTCTGCAGGGAGCTATCTGGTGTGAGCAGGGGCTGCAGACCATAGCGTCACCCCTCACACATGCGGTACTGGGGCTGAGTGCCCCCAGCCACGTTTGCCCTCCTCATGGACACAGTCTGTCTCAGAGGCCTGCCTCGCCAGCCTGGCCTGGCCCAGCCTGCAGAAACATCTGGGCAGAGTCCTTTGGGGTCCTCTTCCCCAGCTGGGGAGTGGGGGGAAGGGGAGGAGCCAGGGTGAATGGCAGCTTTCACCAACACCTCACTCTTCTCTCCTCGACATGTTTACTCACAGGCTGTCTGGAAAGTGAGAATCCTCCCTAATGGATGTTTCACCCAATTAAATAATTAAATCAGAGTGTTGCTAAGCATCCTCGGTGAATGCCTTCCAGTCCTGGAGGCTCCCTCATGCCAGGAGGTGGCTGCTGCCAGCCAGGGTCTGGCCAATGCTGAGATGACAGAGGCTGGTAGGAGGAGCCAGGAAGCTGGGTGGGGGTGCCCCCATGTTTCCAGGCCAGGATGGGGGAGATGAGTGTGCTAGAGAGAGAAGGGGAGGGGGTGTGTTTAGAAAAAGGAGGCTGGGGTTCAGGGGTGGGGGTTTGGGGAGACAGTCTGATACGGAACCTACAGGGGAGAGGCTAAGACCTGTGGTTCATTCATACTGGGGAATATCACTCAGCCCTTAAAAGAAATAAGATAAATTTACATATATGGACAGGGAAAGATTTCTAAGATACCGTAAGTGGAAAAAAAATGCAGACATAATATTTCCAGCTTAATTTAATATGAGTAAAAATAACACTCACACGTACATGTATACCTGGCCACCTGTGAAGAAGGGCCAGAGGAGGCGCAGCAGAGTGTCCCCGGGCCGACCCCTGGGCCCGGAGTGGAGGGAGGGGAAGGCGAGCGCGTTCTCGTTTTACTCCCTGCGCTCGAAATGCTCGACTCTTACAACCAGAATGTGTTCTTATATCACTTCTATAATTAAAACAAAAAATGTAGTGAGGAATGCTGTTCAAAAAAAAAAAGAAATAGCTGTGTTTTTAAAAATGGCACAGAGGAGGATGTAGGAGTTATGATAAATTGAAGAAAATAGATTCTTAACTCCAGGGAGTCTAGATTCTTGAATCAGTATTTTTCAATCATTTTGGCCTCATGTCATAGTGAGAAATAGGTTTGCAGTAGATCCCAGTACCCATATGTATATATATTTGAAACAGAAATTTCATGAAATGATGTTTGCATTTAGTACATACAGTGTACTCTCTAGTATTTTCTATTCTTTTCTAGTTTTCCCTTTAAAAATACTGGTTGTCATTCTCTCAATAGACTTCATGAACATTAATGAGAAAATGCTGCCTGAGCCGATAGGGCTCCAGGGCCCTCCTGGGAGAGGCTTGCCCGTCAAGCCCTCAGGGACAACCGCTGCCCCTGTCTGGAAAGGAGCCCTAGAGTCTTTTCCATCCCAAGTCCCAGAGGGGACAGGGAGAGACGTTCTTCACCGGCACAACCACAGAGTGGCAGCGCGGGCCACATGTGCTACCAATCCAAGCACCGGACAGAAGTCTGTCTTTAGATCATTATGAACCAGAATTGAACTATTGACTACAACCCACACCACCTCCAGATCCTACCTCAAGAAAAAGAGAGAGAGAGAGAGAGAGAGAGAACCCAAAACACTTCACAGGAGGGGCCCAGACCTCCTACCCCGCTAGGGTAGCCCAGTCTCGAAGATGGAATCCAATCCCACCCCAAGTTCACAGCCCAAGTTCTCACTATTAGTTGCATGGCCTTGGACAAGTTTCTCAACCTCCCCGTGTCTCAGTTTCTTCTGTAAAATGGCCATAGATAATAATGGCTTCTTCCCTCAAAGAGCTGTAAAGATAAAGAGCCAATCTGTGCAGCGTCCTCAGGACAGTGCTGGAGGTCAGTAAGAGGAAGCTACTGTTATTCTACTGCTTCCCCGCCAGACTGCCTCTGCTCTGGAGGCGCTGTTAGCCGTGGGGGTGGGACGTGCTTTAGAGGTCAATTAACTGCAGAACTGAGTGAAATCCGGGAGAGCCCATTTCCACCCTCTCCCGGGGCTGGGCAGCGGGCTGGAGCGGTGGGGGTTAGGGAGGTGGAGTGTGGCAGCTCAGATGAGGCTGATAAGGCACGACTCCAGCTCCCTTGTGATTGTGCCCTGGGGCCTGGTCACCACCCCGTGACTCCCCTCGACGCCCTCCCCCCTCCTGCTGCCATACACACCCTCAGAGCCAGGCCTATCTTGGTCATCGACGCCCCTGAGCCAGGCCTACACTCTCTCTGACCTCTTCGGGTGGGAGGCGGACACACCCTGTAGACCCCGAGAACGGCTCACTCTACCTCCTGTGCCAACCTAATCTCCCTCAGGAAGGTGGGGGCGGCCCACCACCTCCCGCTTTTGCAGCTGGGCACGCTATACTCCTCCCCTCCCCCAGGTACATGGCTCTTGTCCAAAGTCACCTCCTGCCCAGGGCTCCTGCCCTCTGGTCAGCCTCCCTCCTCTCCTCTCCTCTCCTATGAAAAACAACCTTCCTGCACCCCGTCCCCCAGAGCCCTTGCCCTGCGCCGGTTCCTTCCCCACAGCCGGATCCACGGCCGTCTCAGCCATCACTGGGCACTGAGGCCAGCGCCTTTAACTTCATCATCTTCTAAATGTCGGGGTATGATGTTACCTATTTATAAACCTGAAAACAGCATCCCAGAGTATCGGAAGTAACCCCAAATGGCCATGTTTTCTTCTTTGGAACTGTCTACCGGGACAAATACCACAAGGGTGGAGCAAAGAAGCACTAGAGAAGTAGTAGCCCCAGCATTTAAATTTGAGTACAGAAAAATACACTCTTTTTGGCATAGCGTTTTATGAGCTTTAACACATGTAGAGAGCCTGTAACCATCACCCAGATCAAGGTATAGAACACTTCTATTACCCCCCCAAAATCTTCCTCCTGCCTTATTTTACCTGTATTTACTTCTCTCCTCCACCCAATCCCTTGCAACCACACATTTGTTCTCCTTTTCTGTAGTTTTACATTTTCCAGAAGTGTCATATAAGTGAAATGCTAGAATATGTAGCCTTTTAAGACTGATTTCTTTCACTTAGCATAATGCATTTGAGATTCATTTTTGTTGTTGCGTGTATTAAGAGTTTGTTCCTTTTTATTGCTGAATAGTATTCCATCATATGGATGTACCATAGTTTGGTTATTCATTATGTGTTAATGAACATTTGAGTAGTTTCCAGTTTGGGGGTATAATAAATAAATAAAGCTGCTACATGTACATTGGTGTACAGGTTTTTGTAACAACCTAAGTTTTCATTTCTCTTGGGTAAATACCTAGGAGTGGAATTGCCAGGTCATGTGCAAGTTATTTCGAAGTAAAGATTGAGAGCAAGTTTTTTCCTAGTTTGCTAGCTCCCCAGGCAACCTCTGTTACTTTTTCCTTTGTATTTTTCCAAAGATGTATGTGTGTGTGTGTGTGTGTGTGTGTGTGTGTGTGAGAGAGAGAGAGAGAGAGAGAGAGATGGAGAGAGGTAGAGAAAGAGAACGTATAATCTTTTTTGAAAAATACAAATCATCAGATAATACATGTTTTGCTTTTGTTGCCTTTTTCACTTAAAGGATGTTGAAGATCACACCACATAATTCTGTCTCATTCTTTTCTATAGCTGCCTACTACTCCATACAGTGATATACCAAACTTTAACTTCTTATTGAGGATTTTACAATTTTTTTGAAATTACAATGTTGTAACAAACATCCATCTATATGCTTCTTGTGCTGCTGTTTGAACACAACAACAGGATAACTCACAGTGAAACTCTGGGAAAAATAATGTACCTCCAACCACTACTCTCTCCCCTCCTCCCCTCTTCTTTGGCCCATAGCAATTTGGCCTGGGCCCCTACCAACCAATGAAACCCTCCTTCATTACTCACTCATCCTCCTCGATTTATCTGAGGCAGGCAATGTGGCTGACCCCACCCTCTTGTTTGAAATGTTCACTCTGGGAGCTCCTGGTCCCTCTTGGCTCCCTCACCTCTCTGATGGTCTCTTCCTCATTTCCGTGATGCCCCACCAACTCTGCTGCAAAGATTTAGTAAGGTCCATTCGGCTCTCTCCTGCACCCCACAGCCGCAGCCACGCTTGTCCAGGCAGCTTCCTCTGTGTGTCCACAGCTCCGACCTCTGTTCTCAGCTCTAGTCAACTTTCCGCCCATCTTGTGAGCCCAACACCCCAAACCTAATCCAGCATCTTGCGTCCCTTAAAAGCTGCCCCTTATCTGCCTGCCCTAGCTTTGTTTATGGAGCTGCTGTGCCACCAGGAAACTGGGGGACTGTGTCCCCCTCCCACACACATACATATACCACCATCCTCTCACTCTCTCCTCCCATTAATTAGTCACCAAATGCTGCCCTCCCTGTGGTTCTTCCCCTTCTAATCCCACAACCAACCATCTGGGGCTGGGTTTCCCTTAACAATAAGGGCTGGCACTTATTGAGCCTTTTACCATGTGCCAAGCACTGTGCAAGAATTACCAATAAAATGTAAACCTCACACAGCCTTACAAGAAAGACTGTATTAGCCGTTTAAAGCTCAGATTTAGTAACACATCTAGGAAGTGGTGGACACAGGATTTGGTCCCAAGCAGTGCGCAGCCTGCTTGCTGCATGTGACTGCACCATTGTACCTCATTACTCATCGAGACTGTCTTATAACAGACCATCTGGCCTCCAGACCTTACCAAATCCAACCAACACTCAGCTCACAGATTGATCTTCCTAAAACATTGCTCTAATTACATCACAATTCTGATCCAAAGGCTTCACAGCCTCCAAATAAAGCCTCGATGCCAGGCTTGCTCTTCAAGACCCTCCATGCCATCCAAAAAGAAATACATATTCCAGAGTCATTTAAAATTCTATTTATTTATTTTTGGATAACGAATAGATTTACATTGTTAAGAATTCTAAATATAAAAAGGATGCAAAGTAAAAGCCTCTTTCCCTCCCATCTCTCAGCTGCCCATTTCTTTTCTTTGCAGGAAACAAATATTAATATCTCCTGTAATTTTTTTTCCGAGATATTTGGCTGTGGGAATTGAAAAAGTCCAAAAATTCTTTGGCACTCCTCCTTTGAGTGTGCACTTTAATGGACTCCCTCGAGGTGGTGGGTAGACTTCTAAGACTCGGGCGTAAAAAGCCTTCGGGCCTCCTCCTAGCTGTGTCCTCCAGGTCACGTGGATACCGAAGCAGCCCTCTGGAGAGGCCTGCATGACACAGGACTATGCCCTCCTGCCTACGCCCTGTGAGGCACCTGTCTTGGAATCAGGCCCTCCAGCCTCAGCTGAGCCTTCAGACGACTACAGCCCCAGCCTGCACCTTGACTGCAACCTCACGCGATGCCCCAGGCCAACTCACCCAGAAAGCTGCTCCCAAATTTCCAGCTTACAGAAATTGCGAGATGATACTGTTGATTCTTATTAATCACAGCAGTTATGTTCTATAAAGTCACTGAGAACACTGAATGGTCAAATACTGAACTATTGCTCAAATACTGAACTATTGCTTCTAGGGTAAATATAGTTAGGCTCCTACAAAAGTCTGGTCATATTTTCCTCAACTGGTCAATACGTAACCTTGTGTTATGTGCGTTTCTGTTTTAGGACACTTTGTTTCATGCGTACTGTTGATTCATAAACATTAAAATCATTATATTCAGTTCATTATTACTCATTATAAACTGAACAAAGTTTATCCAACACACGTGTTTTCTCCGCAAGACCTGTCCAGCCTTCTTGTGTTTAAGGGAGCCTTTTTAAATAGCGAAATCACCAACAAAAAGCACAAAAACGGGAAAAACCATGGCACTAAATAGAGAAAAGGATACTTGTTTACAGTATGGGAGCTGAAATAAGAACTCAGAGAGGGCACCTTGTTCAACCTCCGCTGGGAATGTGCCCGTGGGCAAGTCAAATTTTTTGCTGCTCTGCATGTACATGCAAATGACTCAAAGCACGTTGAGTGTTGATTTTGGGGTTTTAAGTTCATTTTCACAAGTAGGTGACTTAACAAAAAAACAGACTACATGAATAATGAAATTAGCTGTAAATATCATTGTTTTAGTTCACTAAGAATTGGGGTTATTTGCTCTGTAGCAGATGCATAATATGCAAACCACATGACCCCAGTTTTTGCAGAATGATGATCTATGCATAGAAAAGGATCTGGGGCCAGAAATACCAGTATAAGTAGCTTTAGATGAGTGGAATTATGGATGTTTGGTAGTATTTTCTGATTTTTCCTGAAATATGTGTTACTTTGTGATAAAAACGTAACAGAAGAAAACATTTAAAATTATATTGTTATTGTTTGTTCCAATCAGTTACCTGATGTTAGACAAATATTTTGCAGTGAATTCCATGTTGTTAGACATTTATTTGACCTAACCAATCTTTTTTTGGATACTTAAGTAATTCCATGCTACTGGATTACCTTTGGCCAAATTGTTTCGAGCTGCATGTTATACTTCCTGTCCGGTCATTCCTTCTTGTCCCATATCTTCACCTTCCTCTCCCTGGTTTCATTCCAGGCCCTGCTCGGGCCTCTCCCATTAAAACAAACGACACATTCTGTCCCTATGAATGCCCACATTCGCTGCTTCTGCTCTCTCACTCCCAAAGTCTGTCCACTGTAGTCCTCCTTCTGACTCCATCCATTCGGCAGAGCTGTTCCCCAGCCCCCTCGTGGCTATGTCCAACAGCCGCCTCTCAGGCCCTTTATTACCAGAGGAGTCCCCCCTGTGCCTTCTCTCTCCTGCCTGAAGCTCTCTGTCTGGGCTTCCCTGTGCACACACCTCCTCCCCACCTGCCTGCCTGCTCCTCTGTGGCCTCTCTTTGTAGCTTCTTCAGAGCAGGAGGTCTTGGGGTTCCTCTCTCCTTTGTTCTCTTCTCTCCTTGCTCTCCATCCCTTCTATGGGGAGCTCACTCCCCCATGGCTTCAGTTACCTCTGTATGTTGAGGGCTGTCACCAGGTCCCATCAGCTTCCTGCTGCCAAGCCTGAGCTCCTACCTGTGTGTAAACCAGGTGTTGGGCCTCTCGCTTGGATGTCTCCACTGCACCACCCCCTCAGCTTGTGCATGCTGAACCCCTCATCCCCGCCCCTGGCCTCTAGCTGTTCTTCCCTTTTTCCCATTTCAGAGTCTCATGCTAGAAACTTGGGGATTATTCCTCCCTCTTCCTCAGACTCCATACAGTGTGGGGCACTCAGGAGCGATCAGTTAATATTAATTTAATGACTTTAATCAACCACCAAGTCCAGTTGGTTCCATCTCCAAATGACCTGTCCCCTCTCCCACTCCGGTCTTTTATTGCCTGTCATTTGTCTATTTCTCCATTAGATTATAGGACTGATCTCAGAAGCAGCAGAGCTGTGAATCCAGGGCACCTTAATAAGCTGCCATGCTAACGAAATCCAGCCTGCTCTCCAGATGCCAGGCTGTCGACGACTGGGCACTGGGCTTCCCCTTAGCCTCCCTCCCTCCCCATCATCCATCCAGGAGAAGGGGAGCCTTTGAAGTTGCCATGTCCTCAGGGCTGCATCAGAATGGGCACCTCTTTCTAAATACTGAAGAGTGAGATGGGATCCATACACACCCAGTGTCCGGTCCAGCAGGCTGCAGATCCATCTTCACGTTGGCTTGGCCTCGTTTAGCCCAAGAGAAGAAGGGCTCCTGCCTCCAGGAGGTCCCACTCGCGGGGTGAGCCAGGAGGGGAGAAAGGAATAGCCTCAGAGGGCAAGGCCCCAGAGGTTGTGTGCCTGCTGGAGCAAGGGGGACAACGCGGACGGCCAAGAGCTGGGAGAGGAGGAGATGATCGATTTACTCACTGCTCACAGACCGCCCTGGGGCCGGCTTTGCTGCTGAGGGCTTTTCTCTGCGGAGAAACCCTGATTTCCAGCCATCCACGCCGGTAATGAAGTCCATCGAAGGAATTGTAGCTCTGGGAATTACCAGCAGAGGGCGCGCTCAGTTCACATCTACTGTGACATGGAGGAGTGTGTGAGCTCAACTTTGATGGGAAAGTTCTGGTAAGTGAACTCAGAGAAGCCAGTGTGAAAGAGAGGAGGAGAGCTGACATCCGTGTTTCTCACATGTATGACACCTAAAACTTGGGCATACAGGAGAGGAGCACTGTGGTGGTAGTCAGGAAAAGTGAGTGGGGTTTGAACCTGTGGAATCTGAGGTCCTGAGGGGCATCCTTTGGGAGATGTGTATTGTGGAATTGATAGACCATTCTGGGGCTCTGGGGACAGACTGGGGTTAGACAGGTAGACTTGGGGTTATCACTGTGTGAGCAGTGATGCAAGGCCTGAAGTGGCTGAGATTGCCCAGGAGGCATGAGAAAGAGGCAGGCCGAAGTCAGAGGCCTGGGAAACACAGGTGTTTAAGAGGCTGGAAGGAGAGAACGAAGGCTATCAGAGAGGTAACAGAATAATTAAAAGAGACTGGTGGATACAAGGGTTGAGAGAGTTTGAAAGTGGACGACGGTCCCCATCAACGGCCCTCTAAAGAGGAAACTTTGCCAGCTGGTCCCAGGACATTGTATGATGTATGGAATAGAGAATGTGAGAAAGGAGAGACCCAACCGAGAGGCTGGAGGGAAGGGGCCCTTATCTAGAGAGGCAAAGCACATAACATAATAAAAGCAGGCAGGATGCATATATTAGAAAAAGAAAATCCATGGCAGAGGTGGAGGTCACTGCATTGGGGCTTAAAAAAGCTTTGAAGTTTTGGAGTGTGTGAGGGTCTCCAGTGTAGCTCCAGGGTAAAAGAAAAGAGGGGGAGGGAGAAAATAGGGGCTCTTGGGAAGTGTGTTATAGTGGAGCACAAATAGAAATTTCTTGATTTCTATTTGGAGGTCTGATTTGAATGAAACACATCGCAAAGGACTGTGTAGGACCTCATAGGACCTCAGTTTTATTAGAATCCATTAAACTTTAGCAAGCTAGAAATAGAAAAAGCTTCCTTAACATGACAAAGGGAAATGACTGGAAATTAATAGCATACTTAATAATGAAATGTTGAAAGCAGTCCCATAAAATGTAAGATCAAGACAAAATTTCCATTATTGTTGCTATTATTCAACACTGTACTGAAGGTACTACTTTTACAAGAAGACAAAAAGAGAGAATACTTTTTGGAAAGGAAGAAACAAATTATCATTGTTGCAGATGTTATTATATACTTAAAAAAAGAGAATTAACTGAAAAAATGTTAAAACTAACAAGGGAATTAAATAGTCAACACAAGATTAACATAGAAAAATCAACAGTTTTCCTACATGCCAGTAATAAGTGATTTAAAAACACAAAGGTCAAAAGATACCAATTCTAATACCAACTAAAAACTACAAAATACTGTATATATACATTTACAATGGTTTAAGTGGCAAATTTTATGTTATTTATATTTTACATGATAAAAAGATGAAAAATACCATACCTAGAATTTAAATTAATAAAAAAGCAACACCTACATGAAGAAAACTCTAAAGCATTATTTAACAGAAAAGAAGAAAAGCTAAACAAATGGAGAGACACATCATATTTCTAAGATGCTATTTAAAATTTTATTTTGTTTATTCTATTACAGTTGTCCCAACTTCTTTTTTTCCCCTTTTTTCCCTTCTCCACCCAGCCCGACCCCCTTGCCCAGAGCCAATCCCCTATCAGTTGTCGATGTCCCTGAGTCGGTCATACACATCCTTTGTCTAGTCCCTTCCTCTTCCTTCCACCACTCCCCACTTCCTCCTCCTTTCCTGCAGCTGTCAGACTGTTCCATGTTTCCACGTCTCTGGTTCTATTTTTCTTGTTAGTTTATTTTGTTCATTAGATTCCAGTTATAAGTGAGGTCATATGGTATTTGTCTTTTGCTGACTAGCTTATTTCACTTAGCATCATAGTCTCCATTTCCATCCATGCTGTCGCAAAAGGTAGGAACTCCTTCTTTCTTTCTGCTGCATAGTATTCCATTGTGTAAATGTACCACAGTTTTTTGATCCACTCATCTACTGATGGGCACTGAGGCTGTTTCCAATCCTTGGCTATTGTAAATAGTGCTGCTGTGGATATAGGGGTGCTTAAGTTCTTTTGAATTGGTATTTCAGGATTCTTGGGGTATATTCCCAGCAGTGGGACTGCTGGGTCAAAAGGCAGTTCTATTTTTAGCTTTTTGAGGAAATTCCATATTGTTTTCGACAGTGGCTGCACCAGTCTGCATTCCCACCAACGGTGCCCTAGGGTTCCCTTTTCTACACAGCCTCGCCAGCACTTATTTGTTTCTAAGATGCCATTGTTATGCATTATTTTAATTTAGTTTAAAACTCCATGAATTAGACATTATTATAATTATTTTATATAGACAACATTTGTTTGTCTACGTGTTCAGCAATTCCTTGCTCTTTCCTGAATCCCTGACCTTCCTTCCAGGATCAGTTTCCTTCTTCCTGCAGGAACGTTCGTTAGCAGCTCTTTAGTGCAGGTTTATTGGTGTTAAACTCAGTTTCTGTTTATCCAGCTATGTCCCTAATTCACCTCATTCTTCAAAATAGTTTTGCTGAATATGTAATTCTAGCATGACAGCTATTTTTCTCTTCATCCTCTGAGCATATTATTCTGCTAGTTTCTGTTTTCCACTCATGCTGTCAAGAAATCGTTGTCAGCTTAATTTTGTTTCTTTGTAGGTGACATGATTTTCTTTTTCATTGTCTTTTAAAAAAGACTTTTTATTATGGAAAATTTCCAATGTACCCAAAGTAGAGAGAAGAATTTAATGAACTTCCACATTCCCAATACCTGGCTTCAAGAGTGAACATTTTTGCCACCAGTGTTTCCTTTATTCTGACTCTCTTTTCCCTGAGGCATTTTTTTCTTTTTTGCTACAATATTTAAAGCGAATTCCAGATATATATATATGGATCAGATTGTGTCTTTGATAGACAGGAACTTTTGCTTTATTGCCATGTTAATCTCTTAATATGATCTAATTGCTCATGTATGTTCAAATTCCGCTGATTGGTTTACAATGGTCTTTTTACAGCTGGTTTGTTTGACTCAGCATCCAAACGACTGTCACACTGCTTTAGTTGATATGGCTTTTAAGTCTCTTTTCATCTATTACAGCCAGCCCCACCGCACTTCCTTTTTTATGCCATTTATTTGTTGATAAAAACAGGCCATTTGTCCTGTAGAATTTCCCACAATCAGGATTTGGCTGATTACTTCCTCATGATGATGTTCCTCTAATCCGTGTATTTCCTGCAAATTGGTAGTTATACAGAGTCTTGACTAGAGTCAGTTTAAATTATCTTAACGAACCCCTATCATGGTGGCACCACGTACCTTTTATTGCACCACGAAGGGAGGCACACTGTGCTTTGTTGTTCTATTTTGGTCCTAACTTCATTCATATCTAAATTAGGGGGTGCAAAGTGATAATTTCCTTCTAATCTGTCATTCATTCTCCATTTATTAACTTTAATTCATGTATTAGAAACCTTTTTTAACCAACTACTTGATTGAAATGCAGTTGATGTCCCATCAAGGTAACTGATTAGGTGTGTGTATATGTGAGAGAGAGAGAAAAATTAAGAAATTATGGAAGTTGCTATATTTCACATGCCTTAGTGAAATGTAGCCATTGTTTATTATTATTTTTGATGCTGGAATTATTCACCCTTGGCCAATGTCTCTTCAGGTTGGCTTCTATGACCTTTTCACATTAGTCTAGTGGTTGTTTACAATTTCCTTACTTTATCGCCCAATGAGATCTCCCAGGTTCATCTTGTACATTTCCTGCCCTGGTTCATGTTCTTGAGAGATGGTTCTCAGAAAGCAAAATTTGGTCACTAAAGGTGTTTATTACTACTTGTTTTTCTTTTTTTCAGACAACAGAGCTGAAAACCACATATTATTTTTAAAGAAAAATAAGCCATGACTTCATTTTGATATTTCCAATTCGATGTTAATATTATAAAGTTTTTAACTGAACTTAAAAAATTTTAAACTCTGGCTGTTTTTACAACTCTTTCTTTGTGTCTAGTTTTCTTCAGTTTCCTTACAACATCTAGGGGTGGATTTCTTTTTATTTATCCTGTTTGCTGTTACGTTGTGCATCCTGTATTTGTGGATTTGTATATTTCATCAGTTCTGGAATGCTCCTCCCTTATCTCTTCATATATTGCTTTTCCTACATTCTTTTCATAATGCCCTATTGAAATTCAGTTAGACAAATGACAGGCCCTTTCATTCCGTACTCCATGGATCTTAACTTTCTTTCATATTTTGCATTTCCTGTTTCTCTTTGTTGCATTTTAAGTAATTTCTTTGGCTCTTCACTATTTCACTTTTTATCTGTGTTTAATGCTTTTTGTGTGTGTGTGGTAATGTTTGTTGATGAAAAACTGGAGGAAGATTAAATTGCATTGTTAGGTAAATATTTATATAAATTATTATATGTATATAAAATGAATATTATGAAATCATTTACATGGTATTTATAAAGTTTTTAAAATAATGTATACAGTTATCTTAAATAATTTTAGGTAAAAAATTAAAATATATACCCTTTTATCTCAATTGGATATATAAATTTTGCACAGAAATAAAAGTGTGATCCATTGAAAGTAGAATAGATAAGAAAAATAGACAAGACTGTAGTCCATGCAACAAAATAGAGCAGTGAAAAATAAATGCAATATATCTAAACAAATCAACATGAACAAGACTCAGGAATATGAAAGAGCAAACTAGAAAAATACATGTAATATAATTTACAGAAAAATCAAAACAAAGTGAAATAATGTATTGCTTAAGAATGGGTACCAGTTGGGCCGTATGAAACTGCTTAAAACATGTGGTGAAACACTAAAGAAGTGAAAACAAAAAGTTAATGTCGCTGGGGATGAAAGGCTGGGAGCTGGGAGGGCAGCAGGGATTTAAAAAGGTTTGGTTTATTAACTGGGTGGTGAGTCCACCAAAGTTTGCCTTGCTTTTATTCCTTGTATTTTTAACATATGTAAAACATATTCTTTTATTTATTCATAAGACCATATGTTTAAAAGAGCGAAATAAAATATACCCCCGTGATGCTTATTGCCACACCTGGGCATTTTGATTGTGATTTTGTCCCTCTTCTATATTTCTATATGTCACTAAAATTCTGTACAGTGGCATATATTACATTTATGGTCAGGAAAAAAAAATCTCTTAGCTTAGCTGGAAAGTTGGCAGCAAAAAATTCATCTTTTCAGAAATGAGCCTCATATTAGAATTCTGAAAAAACAAGAAAATTTAAGTGAGATGTTCCATTGGTCTTCATGTAGAAGAAGGAAACCTGATGTTGGGAGACCAGAGTTTCCTGTAGACGGGACAGAGTTGCCTGCAGTCTCTGTGGAGGCAAGGTTTCCAGGGTGGGGAGGTAGCTCTGAGGTGGTGGGGCCTCGGCTCCGGCTCCCCTGCCCCCCAGCTGCCCGCCTGCCCACAGCACCCCTGGCCTTCTTTGGGCAGACATGCTGTGACTTCTTTTTCTCTGTTAACAGATAGTTAGGCCCCACTCCAAGTGGTTACTGTTTTAAATCATGCAGAAATAAACATTCTTACACAAAGGTCTTTGAACACTTGTATGAGGATTTCCACAGAGCAAATTCCTAGAAGCAGAATTTCCAGATGAAAGGGATGACCCATTTTAAATTGTTGCCCTTTTGCCCTTCACACTGGATATCACTATTGCATTCATTTATGATTTTAAACTTGTAATGAAGGGAAGCATTTTTCATATGTTTAATTGCCCTTTGTAGTACCCTGTGAACTGTTTATTTGGATTCTTTGAGCAGTTGAGGTAGAACCCCAAGTATAAAAATAAACTCCTATATTTTATTCTGTTATATTAGTGGGGTTTTATGTTAGATCTTTAACCTATCTGACATCTTTTTTATGAGTTGGAACTCTAACTTTGCATTTAATATTTATTACTATTATTTTTTACACATGAACAGTAAATTTGTCCTTTTTATTTGAAATACCAACTTTACCATAGATGAAACTCTTAGGCACACATGGGACTATTTCCAGACTTTCTATTTTGTTCCTGCTGACTCTTTTCGTCTGCTTCTGGCTCTGCCCCAGGTTGTTTTAATGATCGCAGCTTTGCAACACCTGCCTGGTACTGAGTAGGCGCTTACTGAGTGAGCATTTGTCACTCTCTAAAGCTATCTTTTCTAATATACTTTAGAATCAGTTCACCCAGTTAATTTGAAACCGACTGAGTTTCATTTCTTGTACTTTCAAACTCCTTGAGCAATTTTATCTTAGCAGATATTGTATTGGTAGCATATGTTTGCTTTTGTTTTTTTAAACCATATCTAAAAGTATTTTCTTTTCATTGGCCTGTTTTGTCATCTCTTATAGTTTCAGGGTTTTTTTTAAATACTTGCTTGTTGTTTTCCATCATTTAGTTTATGGTTATGTTTTCTTTGTTTCCTTCTACCCCAACAATTTTTTAAGATGTGTAATTAAAAAAAAAATTATGTTTTTACTTTTAAAAAAAGTGCTTAAGCCTGTGAAACTCCAAATCCATTCCTTTTAGAAGCCAAGAGAGCAAGCAGGCCAAAAAAAAAAAAAAAAAAAAAAGAAAGTGAAGATCTAAACTGTACAATTAATAAATGTGACCTATGGCTCAATAAATTTGATCTTTTTTAACACAGGAGTAGCATTTAAATTGGCCATAAAAGGAGGAGTAATAAATTTCACAGAATCAACATCATACAGACGATGTCATCTGCCCACAAAACACTAAAATTAGAAATTTTAATTAATAACAAAAGTTAGGCCTAAAAAAGCACAAGCCTCTTGCAGTTTTGTGGCTCTGCAGTCCCTCAGATCAGATCTCGCCTACCTGCCCCCCCCTCCTGGGCTGCTAGATGGCTCGGGGAAGTTGGAAATTCTTACTTTACACACCGCTCGGGCTCTCTAGCCTCTCCTCGAAAACTCAGCTCCCAGACCAGCTTTCTCTTTCCAGAACCCACCCAGGCGCCCAGCAGACACGAAAGTGTCTTCTTCTCATTTGCAGGGTCTGCCCTCCTGAGATGTTTTTAATGGCAATTTCATACACGATCTGTATTTATTGGCTTTCTGTCTCCATCTAACATCCTATGTTAAAATAAAAATGTATCTAAAGTATTTAGAAGCTCTGAATATTGGAACAGAACCAGCAAAGGTGGTTATTATGACCTTAAACAACTGTGAAGGGTACTGCTCAGGTATTTTGAAAGATGTCCCCCAGATTGAATTTGTCTGATGTTTCTCTTTTGATTACCAAATGGTTATGCGTTTTTTAGAAAGACACTTCAGAAAGTGCCCTCCCTGTTGCTTCATGTCAGGGGTGCATGCTACTCAATGTGATTTATCACAGGGGATGTTAATCTAGATAGCTTGATGAAGGTGGTGTTTGCCAGTTTTGTCATTGTAAAATCACTATTTTTCATACTGTTTTTTTGAAGGTGAGTCCAGCTGCACTCAAAAAGAGTTGAATTAAGCTCTACCCTTTGGAGGGGGCAGTAATTACATACATGATTTAGAACATTTCTGTAAGGAAGGTTTTTCTTTTCCATCATCTGTCTTACTTATTCACTCAATCATTTATTGATATCACTATAAACTCCTGAATATTGATCTCAACTTATGGGTTATGGGTTATGATCCAATATGATTGTAATTTATTTTGTGGCAGAAACTGTTCCAGCTCTGGCCATTGGGGGTTCTTCGAGGTGGGCACCTGTGTTCTTTGGTTATTACCCATTACCCCCTTTATTCTCCTGAGGACTTCCCTCCTTTCTAGCATTACAGCGCGATCCAGGTTCATCTTCTGTTTCTCCTGCTCTAGCCCTAGATTCAGCCATTTCTCCAAGGAGCCTGGTTCTTTTCACTGAGAATGTACTTAGAAACCATGGTCTGGGTACTGGATGTACTCATTACTATTCGTGTATTTACTCATTTTTTAAAATGTGCCTTTCAAGTTTCTAAGTTCCTCTTCTAGTTCTTTTTTCCTTGCAATTTATATTTTGAAAAAACTGGATTGTTTGTTTGGTTGTCTGTGTTTTGCTGGTTACATCCCTGAGTGGCTTAACATTTTTCTCCATCCTATATAGTTCCTAAAAACTTGTAGTGGGATGCAGAGACTTGATCAGATCTGGTTATAGTTTTTTGAAGGGACAAGATTACTACTAATTCATAGGTCATGGTATGTTCTTCCATTAGGAGGCACATAGCTCCTGGTTATCTCTTTTTGGTATGATGTCAGCAGCCAATGACAAGGATTGCCTAAATCCTTTCATTCATTAGGGTTTGTAGTGATAGTCCAATTAAATCATTTCTTTTTCTTTTATTTGCTGGAACACTTCTATACATACTCCTTCTCATCTATTATGTTGCTACCTAATGTTACAATTCATATAAAAAGGGCAAAATTCTTTCCCTGTTTTTAGGAGCTTTCAAAATAGTGTTGGTTCCTTAGCCTCTTCTAATGATGACACATTTAATTTTCAAAAATTGTGAAATGGTGGATTTAAATATACTTAATGTATTTCAACCAATTGATTTTTTTATCCTTATTGTTGCACCTTTGGCGAGCAGAAGTCTCTCAAGGTGGCTCCCGGGTCCTTTTGGGCTTCTAATCTGGCATCTGAGAAGCAGGCAAGAAGCAGATGCCCTGTGCAGCCTCTAGGTCTGGCGCGAGCGCTGCTGCCTAGTCTTGCCCTGGAAGAGCACAACGCTGTAGTTTCCAGGTTTCCGATTAGGGCTTTGACAGATTTACCAGGAGAGGGAATGCAGGAGGGGGAGCCCTTCGCAGTTGGGAAGGTGGGAAAATTCAGCTTGCGACGTTGTTATGGGCTGAATTGTGTGTCCCATCCCCCAATTTGTATGTTCAAGTCCAAACCTCCAGTACCTCAGATTGTGACAGTCTTTGGAGATAGGGCCACTGAGATCATCCAGTGTGACTGGTGTCCTTTATAAGACGAGAAGATTAGGACACAGACAGTGCATAGACTGAGGGACAACCAGGTGAAGATGTGGCAAGAAGTCAGCCACTTGCAAGCTGAGAGAGTCTTCAGAGGAAACCAAATTTGCCAACACATTGATCCTGAACTTCTAGCCTCCAGAACAGTGAGAAAATAAATTTCTATTGTTTACGCTGCCCAGTCTGTGGTATTTTGTTATGGTAGCCCTGGCAAACTAATACAAACTTACTGAGTTTGAGGTGTCTTTGGATGTTTCATGGCATTTGTAAGTGTGGATCTGGGCTTCACGGAAGAGGACTGGGTTGGAAGTGACATATGGTAGTTGGGGGTCATATACAGAGTGACTAAAACCACACGGTAAAAGTGAATCTCCAGAAAGAGTCTGAGCAACGAAAAGAGAGCTGAGAAATAAACCAGTGTGAAGAAATAGGGGAAGGAAGAGGAGCCCCTGAAGGAGACCCTTAAGTAGTGGGTTGAGGAAAAGCCAGGACAAAAAGCACGGCAGCAGGGGTCCCAGAGGCAGGAAGTGGGACTGAGGTAGTTTGGAGAAAGGAATGGTTAACTGCTGAATGCCATAGAGAGGTCAAGTAAGACCGAGACTGAAGAAGGGCTGTAGGATTTTGCAATTTTGAACAGGGTGGGAGCATGCAAAGCCAGGCTGCGGTGGTTTGGGGTATGAATGGGGAAGGAAGGGGATAAAGACCAAGAGGACAGATCATCTCCAGGAAACCCGATGGGACGAGGACATGGAATAGACGGATGGAGAGAGGGAATTTGTTGTTTTCTCCCTCTCTCTCTCCTTTATGGGGAGTGATGTGAGCCTCTTTATGTGGTGGGAGTAAGGAACCAGTGGATGAGAACTAAAGAAATGAAGGAAAACATAGAACCCTGGACTGCCCCAAGGCAAAGAGGGGGAAATGAAACACACAGGAACACCACTACTTCTCAGAAGGGAAAAATTCAGGTGGAAATAGGTTTGTAGGTTTAAGGTAGGAACCTGGGGATGAAGACTCATGCACAATTTTCTGTGTGGAGGCGTGTTTTCATTTCTCTTGAGTATATATCTAGGAGTGGAATTGATGGGTCATATGGTAACTCCCAAGTTTAGCAATTTGAGGAACTGCCAAACTGTTTTCCAAAGCAGCCATATACCATTTTACATTCCCACCAGCAATGTGTGAGGATTTTAATGTCTCCATATCCTGACAACACTTATTATCTGTCTTTTAAAAATTATAACCATTCTGTTGGGTGTGAAGTGGTATTTCATTGTGGTTTTGATTTACATTTCTCTAACATGACTAATGTTTTCAGTGTCTTTTCATGTGCATGTTTGCCACTTGTATATATTCTTTAGGGGAAATAGTTATTCAAATCATTTGCCCAGTTTAAAATGGGATTATCTTTTTATTGAATTGTAAGAGTTCTTTATATATACTAGATATTTTTAATTGTGATTGAGTTTACCTATTTTTTTATTTGACTGCTTGTGCTTTTGGTGTTGTGTCGAAGAAGTCTTTGCCTAACCTAAAGGTTTTGAAGATTTACTCCTGTATTTTCTTCTAAGAGCCTTACAGTTTTAGTGCTTACACATATGTATATAATCTATTTTAGGTAATTTTTGTTTACTAAGTGTATAATATGTATAATGCTGTAAGGAAGGAGTCAAACAATTCTTTTGCAGATAAATATCCAGTTGTCAAACACCATCTGTTGAAAAGACTGTTGAATTGTCTTGGTACCTTTGTTGAAAAATCAGCTGGTTCTAATGCAAGGATATATTTCTGGATTCTCATTTCTATTTTATTGATCTTTTTATTTATTTTTTAGAGGGATGGGAAGGGAGGGAGAGAAAGATCAATGTGTGAGAGATACATCAACTGGTTGCCTCTCACATGCCCCCAACTGGGCACCTGGCCCACAACTCATTGAACCAATGACTCTTTGGTTCTCAGGCCGGCACTCAATCCACTGAGCCACACCAGCCAGGACTCTATTCTGTTGATCTTTATGTCTATTCTTATGCCAGTACCACACTGTCTTGATTTGTAGTTAAGTTTTGAAATTGGGAAGTATGAGTCCTGCACTTTTGTCTTTCTTTTTCAAGATTTACTTGGCTATTTTGGGTTTCTCGCATTTCAATAAGAATCAACTTGTCAATTTTTGCAAAAACACAAACTGAGATTTTGATAAAGAATATGTTGAATCTGTAGGTCAGCTTGGGGCATATCTTAACAATATTAAGCCTTTCATCCATGAACATGGGATGTCTGACCATTTATTCAGCTCTTTGTTAATTTCTTTCACTGACGTTTTGTAATTTTCAGTGTACAAGTCTTACATGTCTTTTGTTAAATTCATTTCTAAGTATTTTATCCTTTTTGTTACACTTACAAATAGAATTATTTTATTTTCAATTCTTCATTTCCAGTGTGTTGAAATACAATTGATTTAGGTATATTGATCTTGTATCCTGTAACCTTGCTGAGCCCATTTATTAGTTCTAATAGTTTCTTTGTGGATTCTTCCATTTATAAGATCATGTAGTTTAAAAATAGGACTAGTTTTACTCTTCCTTTCTTTCTAATCTTAATGGCTTTCATTTCTTTTTCTTGACTAATTGCTTAGCTAGAACCTTAAGCACGATGTTGAATAGAAGTGGAGAGAGAACAACCTTGTCTTATTCCTAATTTCAGGGATTATATCATGATTTTTTAAGGGCTAGTGTTGTAAACATGTCAATTTTTCTGACAACAGAATTAAGAGCTCATGTGGATGAATATATGAGTGAAAGTAGCTATAATATCTTTGAAGAAAAGAAATGAGTCAGGATTTGCTCTTCCATTGTAATAAAGCACTAAAAAGACAAAAATAATTAAAACAGATGGCATAATGATATAAATCTCAGTGGAATAATGATATAAATCTCAGCGGAATAGAATACAAAGTTCGAACTCTGCCTATAGCATTTATAAGAACATATTTAAAACCCAATGGCAAAAGGATAGGGTTTCCCAATATGTATTGGGAAGCTTGGATAGCTGTTGAGGAGAAGGGATTCGATTTTCACCTCATAGCATTTAGCAAAATAATTTCTAGAAGAATTTATAGAGAATGAAAGAATGAAAAAAAGCCAAACCACTTAAAAACTATTAAAAATATGAGTTAATATTATTGGATCCGTGAAAGAACTTAAGTTTGAAACAACAGAAGAAATGAAAAGATTTGACTACATAACTTCTTTGATAAAACATATTTGTGATAAATATAAAAGACAAAGTGTTATTATTCTTAACATATAAAGGATTAATATAAATTAACAAATTAAGGCTTTAAAAAACAGGCATAGAAAATACACAATTCAGAAAAGAGACAACTCATTTAAAGAGGAAACACAATAGAAGAGGAAAGACTAATAACTGAAAAAACATAATCTCATTGGCAATCAAAGAAATGCAAATGAAACAAGTACAACCTTTCAATTTCAGCAAAGATTTTTAAGATGATAATGCTCATTACCCTTTAAGGATGTGTTGAGGTAGCTCTCAAAGTAATGCTATGAGGTTCTCTTTAGAATGTGTTAAGATAGCTCTCGTGCTAATGCTATGAGGTAATTTCCTATTATTAAGCCCATTTTATAGATGTCCAAGCTTATACTGGTAGTAAGTGGTGGCCCCAGGATTTGAACCTGGGCTTCATGACTCTATTATGATGAGGCCAGGTGGGAGATATGGACAGGGGAAAATGTCTCTTGAAGAGCCAGGCAAATATATTTGAAGTGTTCATGTGGAAGGGCCAATATCATATTGCAGAGAGAAGCAACAAGTGGAAATTACATAGAGGACCACTTTTTTAAAGCAAGAACTGTCCTAAGAGACTAGAGAGGTCCAAGAAGGCATGAGCACACCCAGCCCTGGGGAGACAGAGGAAGTGGAAGGTCTTCTGTCTAGCCTTCCTGGTAGGCTGCAGGGGGTGGGAGTGTTGGTGGTCTCATCTTCTAGAGATGATGCACATCTCTAGAAGGTAACACATCTCTAGAAGGTAACACATCTCTAGGTGGTAAAGTCAGTGTCTTGGGAATTTCTGCTCTTTTCTCTACCAAAAACAGCTAACAGAGCCAGCCCTTTCCCCTTGGGGCCAAGTGACCAGCAGGGTAGCCCTGTCCAGCTTCACTGTCTTGCCACAGCCCCAATCTGGGGCCAGCAGGAAGCCTGAGCCTGCCAAACTGCGTGGGCCAGGACAGGAGGAAGGAGAGCGGGAGTAGCCCATCTGCATTCTCTTTGCCCTTCCCTACAGCCTTGCTACTACTCAGGGACGGGGAGGGAGGTAGTCGGGAGAAGGCAGTCCAGTCATTTTGGAGAGCCAGGAAGCACATGAAAAAGAACCATTAAGGAAAGTGACAAATATATGTTAGTTGTAGTTTGGTGAAGATATCTTCATTTATTGTACAAAGCCCTTGGGTAATCCATCTGAAAGTAGAGGGGCTTCATCCTGACTCTGCAACCTCTGGTAAGTCTGTTACCCTTTTAAAAAAAAAAATTTATTTATTTTTAGAGAAGGGAAAGGGAGGGAGAGAGGGAGAGAAACATCAATGTGTGGTTGCCTCTCACACACCCCCTACTGGGGACCTGGCCTGCAACCCAGGCATGTGCCCTGACTGGGAACCCAACCGGTGTCCTTTTGGTTCACAGGCCAGCATTCAGTCCACTGAGCCACGCCAGCCAGGGCAGTTACCCTTTATTTTTAATACCTCATTTTCTTCACTTATAAAATATGTGTGACAGCACTTGCTGCTTTATCAATTTCAAATGGATGTAGTGCTTAGATACCAATAACCTAGTGTGGGGGCAGGTTGCCACAGAAAGTAGAGTCGCTCAGATTCCAGTTCAAGTCCAGTCTCTGCAATTTTCCAGTTGGAGACTTGGGGAAAATTACCCAACCTCTCTTTGCTTCAGTTTCCTCATCAGTAGAACTGAGGGTAGCAATAGCAGCTGCCTTAAATGGTTGTCTTTTGGAATAAATGAGACATATATTAATAAATGAGAATAAATCACACATATAAATGGTAGAACCAGGATGCCAAAGCCCACAGATTTAACCATTATGCTGCAGTTGCCTCACAATCATAATACATATAAAACGCCACCATGTAGTGCGAGAAAAGACTGGAAATAAATACAACAAATGTTAGCAGTGTTTATTTATGGATGGTAAAGTTACGACCTATTTTTATTTTCTTCATATTTTTCTGTATTTTCCAAATTACTTTCAGAATCAGGAAAAAAGAAAGGCTGTATATGATATGCAGATGCCTGGAGAACATTTGTGATGTTCTCCACTGCATTATAATCTTTGACAACACTTTCTCATGTAATCTAAGCAACTGTTTGAAGTAGGAATAATTATCCCCATTTGCTAGATGAGAAAATGAGGTTGAGAGAGGCTAGAGAGCTGGCTTAAGCTTCAGGTCTCATTGCTGCTAAGTGGCAGACAGCCAACATCCATAGGCAGATCTGGCTGTCTCCAAAGCGAGGCACTGTCCACAGGATTGTTCCATGACGGTGCTCAATGCCAAGGAGCCTCCACCCCAGTCATAATCATAGAGTTGAGGTGGGAGGTTGTCAGGTTTGAGACCGAGGCAGATGTGCTCCCGTAGGCCTCCTGTGCTGGTTTCCTACACCCATTTTCCCCACGGACAACATGGCCTGGAGAGTGAGGACTCTGGCATCCTCCTCTCACAGCATAGGATGGCAGAGTACTGGTGGAGAGTCTCCTCGGGAAGAAGTAAAGGTTTCCAGTAAAAAGGTATCCAGTGGAGGAACTAAAAGTAATAGCTTAACTATACAAGATTGAGGGAGGGGAGTGGGTGCCAGTGAGCTAAATCATTATCTGTCATAGCAGGAAGACAATAGATAACCAACAGATAACGTCCTGTCCTGATAAATCCAAATATAATTATATAAGCATTTTTATATAGAGATATGAAGGTGACCACCAGGCCTACAAACACAGATGGTGTAAGTGGTTATCCCTGATTCCAGGGGTGGAGAGGGGGTTTTTGCGTTTCATCATAAGCACTTCTGTCCTATTTATTTATTTTTTTTTAGAGGGGGGAAAGGCAGGAAGAAAGAGAGGGAGAGAACCGTCAATGCGTGAAACATCAATGGGTTGCCTCTCCTATGCCTCTGGCCCCCCACCCCCACACCGACCCCGGCCCCACGGAATCCCTAACCTAGGCATGGGCTCAGGACTAGGAATCGAACCTTTTGCTTTTTGGGTACTATGCCCAACCAACTGAGCCACACCGGTCAAGGCTATCCTACTTGATCTTTAAAAAGCTGTGTATATGTACTGGATTACGTTTTTTTAAAGTACAGGCTCTGAAAGTAAATAAAATAAAATTTAAAAACTACAGGCTTTGGGGTCATTTGTGTGAATTCAAATCCTACCTCTGGCAGTTAAGGATCTTGGGCAGGATAACCTCTCTAAATTGCAATTTTATCTTTTGGAAAATAGGGATAAAAACCATACTGACCCACAAGGTTACTCCCAGAATAAAATGCGGCAATGCATATAAAGCGCACACACTAGTACTGGCCGAAATTCAGCATCTATATTTAACCATTGTTATCATTATTAATAATAAGCCAAGCGTGCAAGTAATACCCGGGGCTTTACACATAGTAGGCACTTAATGGGTGGAAGTAATAGTTTAAAACCCCCACCAGAGCCTATAATTTCCCCCAGCTCGTGCCGCATGAGGTCCAGCGCTCTGAGTGAATATTTAAATATTGATGTGGTTACTCATTTATTCATCACTCTGCCCTCCGCCGCGGAGTCCGCTGAAGGCGAGCCCAGTTCTCTCTGGCCTCCCGCTGCGCGGTCTTGCCGCATCGGTGGTCCCCTCCCGCACGGAGGTTGGCAGCGGCAGCTCACCTGCTTCCAGGTCGCTGATGCGGGGCCGTCACGTGGCGAAGCGGCAGTCGTTTCGGGTTTCTCCCGGGCATCTTCCCGGACAAGGACGGGCTGGTGGAGGGGGAGCGCGTCTCGACGTGAGGAGGGCAGCTGTTTATACTTTCACCAGGGGCCGTCCCCAGAGGGGGGGGTGGGGGCAGTTTTAGCGCGAGACCAGGGACATCTTCAAAGAAGATTTGGGATTGGCCAGGAGGCTCGAAGCGGGCGTTTAAGATCCCGCCGAGGGTGTCGGGCCGGCCCTGTGGCAGGCGGGGTTTAGCGGGTGCCCCCAGTCCGGGGCGGGGCCAACGCGGGAGCCCCGCCCACCCCTCTGCAGAGGCCGAGCGCTCGGCAGCTCTCTCCAGCTCCGGGCGGGTCGGTTGCGGCCTGAGCGAGCACGCGGGGGCCAGGGCCTCCGCAACACTGCCGCACCGCCGCGCGGGGCTGAATCACCGGCCGCGGGGCGGGGCGAGGGGAGGGACGCTGACGTCGCGGCGCGGCTGGCGGGGGGAAGGTGGGGCGGCGGGAGGCGGTGGCCGTCTCGGCCCAGCCCAGCCCGCAGCTGCGGCGGCTGGTGTGCGGGCGGCGGCGGAGGTTCTTCTAGCCCGCCCTTGACAGCCGTCCGCCGCTGCCCAGTTTATCACTTGGTCCCGGTGATCGCACCAGGTAGGGCCAGCTGTCGCCTGCCGCCGCTTCTCCTGCCATGGCCTTAGTGGGGGGCGCCGAGCCGGCGGCGGGGCCCTCCCGTTGGTTACCCACGCACGTCCAGGTGACAGTACTGCGGGCCCGGGGGCTGCGGGGCAAGAGCTCGGGCGCGGGCAGCACCAGCGACGCGTACACGGTGATCCAGGTGGGCCGCGAGAAGTACAGCACGTCGGTGGTAGAGAAGACCCAGGGCTGCCCCGAGTGGCGCGAGGAGTGCTCCTTCGAGCTTCCGCCCGGCGCCCTGGACGGCCTGCTGCGGGCGCAGGAGCCCGATGCGGGCCCGTCGCCCTGGGCCGCGGGCTCCGCCGCCGCCTGCGAGCTCGTGCTCACCACCATGCACCGCTCGCTCATCGGCGTCGACAAGTTCCTGGGCCAGGCCACCGTGGCACTGGACGAGGTCTTCGGCGCAGGCCGCGCCCAGCATACACAGTGAGTAAGGGGCACAGGGTACACAAACGGTTAAAGGCCTCTCCGGGCGGGGCGGGTGGGAGAGCAGGACCCCGAACCTCGGCCTGGGCGGTGTGCCCTTTGCCTCGGCGCTCAAGGGCGTTAAGCGATCAATTGGTTCTAAGCATTTCGGGGTCCCCTTCCCACTCCCAAACGTGCGCTGTGCTGTGCTTGGTCGCTGGTGGGCCCGGGGAGGTGTGAATGGTGGCCTAGTGTTAGGAGTAAATTGTCAAGTAAAGTTAGGAGTGGGATCCAGAGCCATCTTGGACTGTGGGAACCTCCAGAAGAAAAAATTTTGAGGCATTCTTAGGGCCTCTGGGCCTCTCCCTCTTTCCTGAGAGGGGAGGGGAACTGCAGGCGTCTGACCTAAGCCAGGCCTGCAGGGGAGTGGAGAGGCGCTGCCTCACCCTGTGAGGGAAGGAAGGTGCAGTGCTCTCCTCGAGGACAGATTGAACTGAGGTCCCCCACCAGACCTGGAGCCCGCCAGGGCATCAGCTTTTTGTCTGGAACTGGAATGCCGTCTTCCCCCTAGAGGCACCCACCTGACCCTGTCCCTCTGGGTCCTTATTCTGAGAATTAGAGTACCTCTAAGTAAAGAAACACTTTAATCAGTCTTCAAGCTCCTGCCTTTCCTGCCTGAGGTGGAAACAGCAGCAGGGTTAAGTAAGGCACAGTAGGAGCCAATCTTCCAGTCACTTCCACCTAGAAGGGCTAGTGGGTTTTTTGGTATTCATTTATTTTGGCAGCATTTAACCTTCCCTCCTGTGTGAAGATCAAGGCTTCGGACTCATATCCTGTTTTGGGCTTGGGCAGGATTTGAAGGCCAGTCCCCGGGGCTGACAACTTGCTGCGGATCACTCAAGTGATACTTTGGGGTGACACTTCCCCTGGGCTTTATGAGCATTGGATGGGGAGGATAACGGGATGAGGGCAGGGATGTGCCGTACGTGGGGACAGGTCTGGAAGGGTTTGCCTGAGTGGAATGACATCCAACTGAGTAAATCTAGGAAGGTGGCTGGAGGAGAATGATGAGCCTGGTGCAGACCCAAATGAAAGCAGAGGTTGGATAGAAAAAGATCTGACCTTGAACATTTTTCAAAATGTGGATAGGGAACGGCCTTCGTGGCTCTTAGTGGCCTGGGGTGGGAAGCACAGGGCAGGTCCCTGCAGGGCTGTGATCCGGCTGCCTGCCCCCCTCCCCTAGCCTCCTCTCTTTCCCTCATGACTTGCTGTTTGGTTGCTGGGTGTGGGATCATGTGGTATAGCTTGGTCCTTGTTTTGTTTTTTTCCTCCCCTTTTCTGTCCTCTCCCTCCTTCCTGGCTCAGGGAGCCCAAGGGGGTGGGTGTGGGGTGGAAATCTCTCCCCTGGACCTCCTAGCCCTTTCTTTTTCTGAAGAGGCCCCTGTTTGCAAATTCACTGTACCTCTTTCTTTCTTAGTCCTTCAACCTCCACCTCTCCGCCAATCTGACTAGACTAGCAGATGACACATCTGGGAGACACAAAAAAAGCCTTTAGGCTTATAGGGAGGGCCTTCTCTGAGGTCATTGACTTGGGGCGGGGCCTTTTTTTTCCCCCCTCCAGTTCCTGCCCTAGGATTCTTCTGGGGCTGTGGACCTTCCTCAGCTGAGCTGTTTTTGCCTGTAGGTCCAGGTGGGCCTTTTTTAGCTACGGACAGCTCATCTTGGAGAATTTGACTTGCCACCCCTTAATTGGAATGGAAGCCTTAATTGCCTTGATAAAAGTGATACTTCCACCAGGATCTTTCCATATCCAACTCGCTGCCTTTCTTCTGATGCATCGACCTGGATTATTTATCGAATCTTGAGGGGACGGGGAGGAGAGGGACACTTGTGGTGGACAGAGGAAGAGGCTGTGAAATCGGCCTGCTCTTCTAGTATGCTGGCCCTCACGGCGTGCCCGCCACCAGAGGGCGAGGGCTGCTGCCCCCACTGCAGTCCCCACCTCCCGTCGTTGGCTCTGATGGCCACTCCCGGTGGCCTTTCCTGGAGCGTTCTGGTGTGGGCTGTGAGACAGTGAGTCTGCACATTGTCCAGTGGGGAGAGGGCAAGATGGAGAGGACCACACTGTACCTTCCCCAGTTTTGGGTAATGGTGGAAAAGAACAGTATCACACTTTAACTCCAGGAACCAGATATGGTGATCTCAAGGAGGGCAGATGGTAGTCCTGTGTCACCAAGAAAGACCCTGGGTGGGGAATGGCAGCCTCACAGTTAAGAGGAGGGGCCTGTGGAATGGCACAGCCCAGATTCCAGTACCAAACCTGCCAGCCTCTGGCAAGTCAGGTAAACTCTTGGTGCCTCTGTTTTCTCATCTGTAAAATGGGGCTAACTTACACCTTTATTGGACTGACGTAAGGGATGAAATGAGAAAAGCAGTTAATGTATCTGGTGCAGTTTCTGGATGTGGTTGGTGGTCAGAGAACAGCAGTGATGGTAGAGAGAAGTTTTGGTAACAATGTCTGATCTGGGAGACATGCCCTGGCCTAGAAGAGCCTCTCATGTGATGGGGGAATACAATATAGCACTTAGAGCCTGGGAAAGCCCAAGGATTGTGGGTGGCAGGGTACAAGCAGATGTATGAGAGTCCCTGATGAAACGGGTGGCCCTTCACAGCCCTCCAGCACTCTCTTCATTGCTAGATGTTCAAGAACTACGGCTGGCTTGGAGAGCCTGCAGTCCCGAAGCCAAGCTTGGGTCAGCCTGCACCTGTCTCCGCCAGCAGCCTGGTCCGGAGCGGCCTCTGCCCTTTCAGAAAGACAGGACAGCTCAGGGTTTTAGGACCTGGAGGCTGGGTTTTCACTTCCAGTTCTGTGACTTATTAGCAGGCAAGTTACTTAACCTGTTTCCTCATTTCTACAAAGGTCGTGATAATAATAGAATTGTGCAGATAAAATAAGACAACATCTATAAAAGCCTTAATATCGTTCCAGAATCATAGCAAGCGTGTTAGTGTTGGTGTTATTCTTAGGGTCTTGCTTTGCGTGGTGGTGGTGATGGTGGTGGCTGGGGTGCTGGGCGCACAAAGAACCCCAAAGACCCTTTGTCCGTGTGGTACTCTTTGAGATGAGGGATTTCACTGGAGACTTTCCAAATAATTAGAGGAGAAATTCTCAAAACAAAATTTAATGTAATAACAGGAAATTGGTTCCAACCTTTTCTGCTCAGTAAAGCTGAATATAGACCATCATGGATCTGAAAATCCTGAGCGCTTCTCCACTATTTCCCCGCTGGCTTTCACCTTCAGCACCCTTCCCAGAACACCAGTGGGTGCTCTGTGTGGAGTAAAGTGGTCCTGCCTTAAAGAACCCCTGTCCCAGGCTTGTTGGGTCAGGGGTTAGAGCCTGGCTCCCTGGGAAAGCTGAAGCTCTGGGCGTGATTTGGGTTGGGACCAGTTTTTCTTTTTTCATCCCAAAGAGTAAAACTTGTGACCATGGACAGGTTACAAGTTGCTAACTCTGGCCCCCTCAGAGGCTGTCAGCCCTGGTCAGACAGAGCCATTGGTTTTACAAGGAGCCTCTGGGAGGCATGTGGCTGAGGAGGACTTAGGTTTGAGAGCAGAGTCTTCTGGCCTGAGAACTCTTGAGGAGGGTGGACTTGGGGACACCAGGGGAGGCACCCTGACGAAAATGCAGCCTCTCGGCCTAAGGTTGGGGTGGTCTTTGAGGGTGTCCGCCTGTCCCTTAGCCTCCAGAGGCCTGGCACAGCCCTGTTGCATGCGCATGGCACATGACTCCACAGCCTTCTCTCCGAGTGTGACTGGTCCTCAGGAAGCAGCTGAGGCCACAAGGGTCCTTGGCTTCTTTGGCTCTGTTCCAGCCCCAGACCTGGAGGTGGAGGCCCGTGGGACTGCCTGGGAAGTCTGCTTTGGCTGCTGGCAAAGGGTGTGGCTGGGCGAAGGGTATGGCTGTACTTAGAAGCCAGTCATTAGGACGCAGGAGGCTCCCTCTCCCTTAGTTGTAGGACAGTTTTATTTGGGGTTGCTTGAGCAGCAGTGTCTGGGGGAATGGGGAGGGGTAGGAAGTGAGGCCCCTGTCAGACTGGGCGGCTCCGCCTGGCTGGCACAGCAGTTTCCGCTTTCCTCTGCATCTGGCACAGGGCAGGGACCCCATTTCTGCCCTGTTCTCCCCTCCCTGTGGGCAGTCGGGGACAGGCACAACTCAGCAGAGCCTCCATCCCAGGTGACCTTGAGGGCTGTCCCTTTCCTCTGATGTAGGCTGCCCGCCTCATTTGTTATTACTGCTACCTTGTGCTGTGACTTGCCTTGTCCAGATGTTTCCCCTGCCCTCCTCTGCACCCCCCCACTCAGGGACAGATAATGAACACAATGACATGAGCTCTGTGTGTTCTCTGGGAGTCAGGACTCCTTTTTTCCCAGTCCTTTGCAACACGATGTGGTCATCAAGAAGCTTTGCCCTTCCTCACGACCAAGTAATAAAAATAAGTCCACAGTATGGACCAGCAGCCCTGTCAGGGAAGAGTCAGATTGCGTTGCTTCTCACTGAGCTGCCCGGGGACCCCTTAGGTCCTTTCTCCCCCCTAGAGTGTGGGGCTGGCCCAGGCCTCACATCAGTGAGCAGGAAGCAAGCAGGGACCCTGAAAGTTCATCTCCCAGGAGGCAGTGTCTCAGAGCTGTTGTACGGGGTGGGGCTTCGTCTCTGGCCACCTCCACCTTCAGCTGACCTGGGGGTGGGGTGGGGAAGCACAGCCCTTAATCCTGGAATTCTAATGCCAGAGCTAGAAGAGTGCTTAGATCTGTGGAAATTGAGGCTGGGGAGGGAGAGCAACGTGCTGTCAGCTACTCAGCAATTAGGGAGGGTGGGGCTCTGTGTGGCCTCTCTTAGGCCCTGGCACCAGGAGAGACAGCATTGGGTCCCCGTGTGCAACCCAAGGCATTTTCAGTGGATGTGCCTGTGGGGTTTCACTGAGAGGGGGTCATTTCAGCTGAGATGGGAGGGGGGCCTTGAGGCTTATCCACAGACCTGGTGGGCATCTAATCCCAAGGCCTTTCTGGAGTGCCTGGCAAGAGGCTGAGAGGGGCCGCAGGGGGATATGGACACCCCAGCCTCCGTGCCTGGAGGGGACGGTCTTGTCAGGAAGGTGGACCCCCACATTTGGAGGAAGGGCCACAGCCAGGTGCTGTATTTTGGCACCTACCCAGGGAGCACTGGCGATATTGGGAGCAACAGAGCCCTTAGAGTCAGCTATGGTCAGGGAAGGCCTCCTTGAAGAGGGGACGTACACCACAGACCCGGCAGCTGGCCGTCAGAGAGCCCGTCTCCACTCCGCCTTCTCCGAGTTCCCACACCGACAGCACATGGCACTCTGTTCTGGAGGATTATTATTGCCTCGTCGGCCTAGTGTATCATCTATTAAGCCCTTTCTAGGTGTTCCCACTGTTCTGAGGCCTTGACTTAATTTAGCTGACAGCAAGCTCTAGAGACATGGGTACTGTTCCTGTGTTTAACAGATGGGGAAACACAGAGAGGCAAAGTGACTTTTCTAAGGCACACTGTACATGACAGAGCCGGGAGTTAGACCCAGATGCCTGGCTGTACATTCTGTGTCCTTTGTCACCACGCCTTACCGCCCACCTCAGTGTTCTTCCACATCTCCCACAATTCGATTCGGCTCAGCATGGCACCAGGTGTGCTCAGCAGCTGTCCTCTGAGGGTTCCTTTCTCCTCCCCAAAGCAGACCTCAGGGTTTGGCCTGGGGGCTCTGTTAGCATAACCTGCTTCTCCAGTGTGAGGCCTTGGCTGACTGAGATAAGCGTGTTTGGTCTGTGGCTCTGTGTCTGTTGTGTCTGTGTGTCTGTCTTGGGTTGGGGGTGTTGCCTGGCACTTTGGAAAGAAAGGCATCGCTGCCACCACAGTGTCCCAGGAGTCAGGGGAAGCCTGGGAAGCGGCCTTGGTGTGGGTATTCCCCCCACCGCAAGGAGATTTGCTCCCCTGACTCATACAGTAGAGCAGCGCCCAGGAGCATCAGCAGATACAAGACTTCTGACCTTTCCCAAGACATCCCAGACTTGTTTTGCTGTGATAGAGCACTCAGGAACCATCCAGTTCCTCCCCCTATAGCAATGCAGATGAGTGTGCTTTTTGTTTTTTCTTTTGTTCGACATTTAGGAAGCAAGGACTGGGCCACGACTGGGCCTGGGTCAGGGCTTTGGGGAAAACAAGAGAGAGAAAATGCATAGCCCTTTCCCTAAAAGGGTGAAAATATGTTTGAGACAAGGCTTACCCAGCAAGGATGTTTAACGTAGAAAGCAGCATATAAAAAGTACGAGAGAAGGAAATGGACAGAAAAAGGGCAAACTCACCAGGGTTGGAGCAATCAGGGTGGGCTTCCTGGAGGGATGCAGGAGGGCTGGGCAAATTTCTGGGAGGAAGGCTGCCCCTCTGGAGGGGGAGGTGAGCGTGGTAGGAAGTGGAAGGGAGCCAAGCTTAGTTTCCTATGTGTTTCTCCCAGCAAAACGGCCTTTACTTTGTACTTATTTTTGAGTAGTTCACCTGGTTCAAATTCTAAAGGTACAGAGGATACACAATGAAAAATCTCCCTTGTCCTGACATTCAACCAGCATTACCAGTAATTGTGTAACCTTCCAAAGCTATTCCACACATTTAAAAGCCAATGCATTATGTATTTTCTCCTCTTCATCCTCCTTTTTTTTTCTGTTTGCACAAATACAACATTCTCAACACATAAAGGGTCTCTGCCTATGGTCAGCCTGACCTCCCCACAAAGGGATGTTTGTTGTTCATCTCTACCTGCAGTGAATCTGAACCGAGGCTCAGGCGGAGGGGAGGCGCTACTTAGGTTTGACCTCTGTGACCCGAGACTCTTAGATGGGGCGAGTGTGGGGTTAGGAGCAAACTAGGGTAGGGGCAGGGGGGTGTGTGTGCATGGTTAAACAGAACTTCTTCCTTATTCTTCTGTCTGCCATAGACCCCCTGGGAGAGGTCATCTTGCTGGTTCCTTCCCTTCTCCTGGGCAGAGCTGTCTTTGGTTGGTCCTGGGCCACCTCTCTCCCATCGGGCTGATGACAGCCTATAAAAGGCTCCGGATAGACAATAAATCCAAAGCTTTATGTGTGGTTTGCCCTACTTTTCAGAGTGCTTTTCCAGCATCACCTCATTTTGTTCTTCCCTGAAGGCAGGCCGAGTGACCCCCATTTCTATAGATATGAAGCCTGGGGTCTCAAGAAGTAGAATGGCCTGTTCAAGGTCACATGACTCATTCCTGGCAGCCAGATTTCTGACCTCCAAGCCCAGTGCTTTTTCCCCTACATTGTGCTTTTGGTCATACATACTTTCTGTTGCTATCTGTGGTGGTCAGACTGGTCTCCAGGCATTTTTTACAGCTTTTTTTCCTGTGAGGTGAGTGAGGTCATGGCCATGTCTGAGGCCGCTGACGGTGACAGGCCTTCGAAGCCTCCGGCAGTGGGAGGGATGAGGAGAGGGGTGTTCGCCAAGATGCTTGTGCCCAGGAGGGTGGGAGGCGAACCTGGCTGGGTCTGCGGGGAGCTGAGTGAGCTGTGCCCAGGGAAACAGGGGCGACTAATGAAGTGATGGCTCTGGGCTGCAGGGACCGTCTCCGGGACTGTCGGTGCCAGGCAGCATGTCAGAGGAGGCGATGAGAGTCATCTTCTGGCCTGATAAGAGGTGCTGTCCTGTCCTATGGTTCTGTCGGGCTTGCAGTGCTACTATAGATACCAAATCTAAGCGGGGGTTAGGCTGCGGGTGCGGGGAGCCAGAGGCGGACTGGCCTGCCTCTCTGACTGTGAGCGCGACGGCTCCTGGGGGGATTTGGAGAGGAGGGATGGTATTTGGATGGGGGAGGCTCTAGGGAAGGTTTTCCAGGGTCTCTCCAAACTCTAATTAATAACAGTTTTAGTTGGCGCTTCTCTCTGCCTCTAACTGGCTTATTTGGTCACCCTTTTTAACAGAAGTGAAATGGCTCAATTAAAGCTGCTTTGTAAGTCAGATTTAGGACTAGAACCCAAGTCTCCTGCCCTCCCAACCTGCTGGGGTTTTCCCCCTATGCCCTTAAAAAATCTTTTTCTTCAACTTATTTTTGGGACTAGCCGAGCCCTGTGGATTCCATCTCGTTTATCCAGCAGGGGTGGGAAGGTGTCCGGGGATCACGCCCTAGGTGGCGGGGATGTAGGGTGGGTGACAGTTGCTGCTGTCAGTAGGTCCTGGGAGCTGCCGAGCTGCTGCAAGGGGACTCAGGCTGGCCCCTCCCAGCTTCCCCATTGCTCCTGTCCTAGTTTAGGGTTTTTGGTTTTTTTTTTTCCTTTTTTTCCTTTCATTGTTCTGGACTGTTATGGCAGCCTCTGCTGCCTTTTTATAAACCAGAATGTCAGTGTATTAATTTAAGATAAGAAATAACTGCTAAGGCCTAAGGATTTGCTCTGGTCAGCCCAGCCACGGCACCCACCCTGCGTTGTGCCGCCCCCAGCCAGCCTCCCCAGCCTCCCGCCCCCCCCCCGCCCCTTTCCCTGCTGCTTGTCGCTCTTCCGACAGCACTGCTTCCATAAGGCCCTGTCCTTGTTTCCTACCCTGCAGTGCTCTTCAGGGCCAGAATAACATTACAGCTCTTTAGCATGATGTTAGAGGCAGTCTCTTGTGCCCCGCAAAGCGCCTTCCTGCCCGACTTTGCCTGTCCAGCGCTGGACATCTGCATATTCTGTTCTTTGCACCCGGAATGTCCCCCTACCCCTGTCTTTGCCTCCTTCCTGCCTGTTGTTCCAGGCCCAGTGTAAATGCCATGTCATTCCCCAGCTCTCCTGAGATCATCTTTCTGCTTCCCTTTAACCTTCCTGTGTAGTTTGGTCGTGCATTTTTGTGGTGTCGATCACCTTCTTCCTTTATTTATGTGGCTATCTTGTTTCCCCAACAAGATAGGAGCTCCTGGAGGACATCCCTTTATTTGTTCTCTTGTTCCTGGCAGATTCTCAGGCAATGTTTTGAGCAGAGGCCTGGCTGAGGCCCCCTCTGGTCAGTTCCCTATGCCTCGGACGTGGTGAGTGCCAGGACAGGCTCAGGGTCCCATGTGCCAGGCCCCATGCTGGGGCCGCGCCATGTGGAGTTGTTAGCGCTAGCACAAGGGCTAGCACAAGGCTCGAGACAGGACCAGGAGCTGGGCTCAGTCATAGGATGGCGGGGGAGGAGGGGGGCGGGGGCTGCCTCCTGGCCCTCCTCAGGGGTCTCATATAAACCCACTGCTAGTCTCAGGTGGAGGAGAAGCGAGTACAAGTAAGTCAATGTGCCCTAAATGCTTCAATATGTGTTTTCAGCCATCTCCAACAGATCCAGAGGCTTTTTAGAAAAATATAACCATAATCCTGTTTTCACACACACACAATCAACAACTCCGTAATAACCATCCAACATCCAGTTCATATTCAAATTTCCCTGATACCAGAACTCTGTCTTCATAGGTGGTTTGTTGAGTCGAGATCCAAACAGAGCTCCCAGACTGCGCCTGGCCTGGCGGTAGGTCTCCCAGTTTAACAGTCCCCTCTCTTGTTTCAGCCCTCCCCTGGTTGGGGAGCCGAGTCCCCTGTCCTTGAGAATACCCCCCACTGTGACCCTGGCTGCAGGGCTCCTGCTGGCACACTTTGCCCTGATTCTCCAGCCCCTGAGGGCAAGGCCTGGAAGGCCTGTTTCTCAGGCCCCACCTCCCAGCCGGAGTCCTTTCCTGCCGGTGGCTTCCTGCTGCGGGGCCTCACAGGCCGCATTCACCTGCACTGAGGCCCAGATTCAGCAGTGGATTCTGGCTGTGAGCCCAACCCAGCCCTTAGGAAGTCTCCCTCAGTCTTCCTCCCCCTGCGTCAGAATCCACCGGTGGGGATCGCCCCCTAGCTCTCCAGTTCTGCCTTCTCTTCTGGTCTGTCAGGAACCTGCCATCAGGAAGAGCTTTCCCTTTCAACTATTTGGTCACTTGACATAGAAATGGCAGGCTGGAATTGCAGGAATGACAATATTTTGCCATTATTTTTCAGTTAATGATGACTTTCAAATTAAAAACACCCCCTGCTGCAGAATAGTGTGCAAGATACCAGTCATTTACTTGGTAGGCGTTTCCTGCTGAAGTGGAGGCTGCAGGTCTCTTGAGCCATGGGACGCAGGGCCGGGCAGCACATCTCTGCAGGCCTTTGGAGGGCAATGATTTAATCTGTATGTCACTTGAATTGGCCAGTGGCTGGTCTGGATTGGAAATCCGGGACAGACAGTGTTATGGAGAGTTAGATGTTTAGGTGTTTCCTCCCACAGTTTTTCCCAACACATACTTTGTGAGTCCCTGTCTTCCGCCTCTGGAACCCTGAAACCCCCCATTTGTACTAACTTTCCAGGGAAACTAGATGTGGAGAGGGAGGCCAGGAAAGGAAAACTGGATCAGGATTTCTTCCTCTCCTTCACCTTGTTTGTGCTGGCTCCTCACTTTTCCTTCTGGAAAACCCTCCAGCCGGTACATAGTGCAGCACAGTTGTCTTTCCTAAGGGCCCATTGGTTTCTTTTGCCTCGGGTGGAGATCGAGTCTGCAGTTGTCAGTTTTGCTGACCCCTCCTCCCAGCATGGTGGTAGCTGTTCACGAGCCTGAGGTGAGGCCAGACTCTCAAGAGGCCAGGGCTGTGGCCACCACCAGAAAAGAAGCCACAGACCTGGCGGGCTGCAGCGGTAGCAGGTGCGGCTCAGGTGGGAACTAAGCTGGAGGTTGTGGTATTGGGGTCATGATCAAAACAAGCTCTGGGAGCAGCCTGCACCCCCGTTAGCAGGTACACTTGGCTGTTTTTGTTTCTTTGGAGTGACCTTCATTGGCATGCAGCGTATGTGAGGGTCAGGCTGAGCACCGTAGCGTGACGCTGGGGCGTCTCAGAGCCGCGGGCCAGCTTCTTGCCCGTCGCCGGGCCCTCCCAGGCCCCCAAGTGGAGTCTGGGGAGCAGTGCCTGTCCTCTGCCTTGAGAGCTCAGCTGGGTGCCACCCACTGAGGCTGCCTCTGTGCCCGCCCCACTCTGGAGCAGGTGTTCGTGGCCCTTTCTGTGCCATAAACCTCTTTTCAGGACAAGATCTTCAACTGTGTAGAATTACAAAGTACACCAATGATACCAAAGCACATTTATCAACATATTAAAACTTTTGGTAAAGCAACATGGACTTTATTACTGAATTAAATAATGTGATCCAGTGGTGACCTAGTAAATTTAAAGTTCAAAGTAGTGATGGGTATAGGCAGTATTTTGTGACATCTGTAACCGCTGTAATGTGATATGAAAATATCTGGTTTTTCCTGGTGACATAGTCACAGGCACTGCTACTCTACTACTACTGTTATAAAAATTCATAATTGGAGAAAAATGCTAAATTTCACTTAGAGATTAGTGTGTGCGTGTGTGTTACTTGCAGAGGGTGTGTGTCTCCAGTGCAGTGGTCAAGGCGGGGGCTCTGGAGACAGGGAGGCTGAATGCACGTCCTGGCTCTCCTACTAACTGAAACTAACCATGACACTTAACCCAGCGGACTCCTCTGTGGCCCTGCGTCTGCATCTGCAAAAACATGTGATCTGACGCTTGCATGGCGTTGCCCATGTGCCAGTCCCTACTCTCTGAGTGCTCCACACACAATCCACTAAATCCTTACAGAGTTTTGTGAGGGGAATGGACTTCCATTACCCCCACAGGTGTGGAAACTGAGGCATAGAGAGATGAGGTGACCTGCCCAAGGTCACACAGATATAAGGGGTGGGGCTGGGACTTAAACCGGGCAGGCTGGCTTCAAAGCCTATGCCGACAGCCACTCTCGGCGTCTGCCTCCCACACCTACTCGCAGGCCGTTAAAATGATGAGTAGGATATAATCTGGTGTGTCGAGTGCTGAGCATAGTACCCTGAGAGGTGAAGCTGTTAATGGTGGTAAGACTAGTGGCCTGGGGACGGGCTAGAATGCGATCAACAGCCCCCTTCGTTCATGAGTCTGGGCACTTCCCAAACCTGGTTGGCGCCTTCTCTCTCAGGGGAATTAATGAGATTCTTAGCTCAGAGATGAGGGATGACGGTCTCAGAGTTAAAGAAGGTCCCCTTTGAGAACCGTCCCATTGAAGCCTGGCTCTTGTGGCCCCTTCCCTCTGGGGGCTCCTGTTGAAGGGTGGTGGCCAGGGAGCCCTCTTGTTGCTCTTTGGGTGGCCCGCTGTCATGGGTGAGGCCTGCAGATTTTTAATGACAGAGAATGACAGAAACATTACACAATTGTTCAGTTACGACCAGGGACAATCAAGTTCCTAAGTCAATTCACAGACCAATTTGTTAGTTCATTGAACAGATATTTGAGTGTCCACTACTTTAAGTGCTGGGGGAGCAGAGATGAGCAGAATGAAGTTGCTGCCTGTAGAGCAGGCGAAGACGGACGTTCAATGGCCGTGCATACCTACCTCATTTCCTGTGTGGGATACATGCATGCTCACACGCACATGTGCACGATCACACACGTAGGTAATGCTACTCTACTGCTCCACTACACGTCAGGTGGTGTAAGTATGCTTAAAAAATAAAATAGAATAAGGGACCATTGTAGCTGGGGTACTCATGGAGGACTGAGGAGGTTCAGGGAAACTGGTGTGAGTGAGTGAGTGACCCATGGCCTGAGATCTAGGCCTGTGTCTCAGCAAAGGGTAAAGCTGGTGCAGTGGCCTTGAGGTGGGCATATGCCTGTTGGGTTCAGGGGCACCAGGAAGGCCAGTGCGGGATGAGAGACACAGAGTCAAGGGAGCCAGGAACCAAAAGACAGGCCCTGTCCCTCACCCTGAGGTGTGGCAGTGGTGTGGCCTGGCCCCAGCTGTGTGCTGGGCGGAGCACGGACGGCAGGGAGGCCGGCGCGCAGGGAACTGCAGTGTCCAGCGGGAGCTGCTGGTGGACTGCACGGTAGGGCGACACCGGTGCAGGGTTCGGATTCTAGGTGGAATTTGCAGTTAGAGCTAAAAGAGTTCCAAGTTTTGATGTGGGCTGCCGGGGAAAAAGAGACAAAGATGGTTCTTGGGTTTGGGGTCTGAAACGACGTGTCGGGGCTCAGGAAGGGACATGATTATTTGGGTCATGAGCTGAATTTGGACCCATAAGAACTGGAAGTGAGTCAGGTGGGCCTGAGGCTGTCACGGCCCCCACCGCCCTGGCACTTGCCCGTGTTGGCACCTGCCCTAGGTTGGCCCTCCCAGAGCATTCGGCTCTTCCAGTCATGCTGTGTGGCAGCTGTTAGCCCAGCTGTGTGCCCAGAGAGATGGGTGGAGAGCCGGGTATGGTGAGTCCGGGAGCCCACTAGCAGGAGTAAGTAGGGCTTTGGTCTGCTAATGAGTGCGGCAGCAAGTCCCCTACTCCTTGCGTCCCACCTTTGTCCCCTGCCCCTGTGGTGTGTGGGGAGGGGTCCAGCCAGCCTGGGAGGGGACTGAGGGCTGAGTTCTAAGTTCACACGGGGGCTGCTGAACTTTGTCAGGCCATGGGAGCATGGAGGAGGTAAGGTGGTGGAGCAGGGTCCCTTTAAGAGCTTTCTCATGGTCGGTCGTCAGGAACTCTGGACCTGATGGGGGGCTGTTCTCAGACCGAGATTTAATGGCCTGGGGACAAGACAAATCCCAAGTTTTCCTCAGCGATTTCTCAGGGGTTGCGCCAACCCTTTGAATGGGTTTCTGGTCTTCATGCCTCATCTCTGTGCCTCTTTGGGAGTCTGGGATTTACTAGGTCCAGCGCTTTTCCAGCCTAAGTGTTTGCATGCCGCTTGATGAGAAATGCTTCACCTTAAAGGCTAAGGCTGGATTTAGGCACCTTCGTGTTCAAGTTTGGACTCTCACTTACTGGCTGCATGACCTCGGGCAAGTTGCGCACCTTCTCTGTAAGTGTTTCATCATCCGCAGAGCAGGGAGAATGGCCCCTGTCTTCTGGGCTGTGTGCACAGTGAAAGGGGCACAGAGCCTGGCGTGCAGTGAGCGCACCATGCGGGCAGCTCTGCCGCTTCTCTAGCCCTGCCACGTGTCTCCCTCCCGCTTCTCTAGCCCTGCCATGTGTCTCCCTCCGCTCAGGCGTGGTCCTCTCAGGCCCACCTGCACCCACAGGGTCAGGGAGGTTTGAGAAGGAGGGGAAACTGAAACCAGAGACCAGGGCAGGAGGCCCTGCTGCTCCTTGCATGGGGCTGTCTTCTGTGGCCACTCCTGAGGAACCAAGTGAGGATATTTGTTCAAGGCGCTGGCAGATTCCATTGAAGCCCAGGCACAGGGCTCAGGGTTAGGGATTTGAGAACAAAATTAACGTCCCAGAAGCTCACAGCTGTGGGAGAGCATAGGCTGCATTGGCTCCATGCTGACCGGGCTTTGTGTGTGTCCGCCTCTCAGCAGCCCCAATAGGGTGGTATCCGCAATGGATGGCCGCGGAAACGGGGGCTTCGGGAAGTGACCTGGTAGGTGGAGGTTACACACATCTGAGTGGTGTGCACTGAGGGTGCAGAGCCCCTCTGAGCTCCTGTGCTGCGCTGCCACCTGCATCCAGAAGAGAGCTCAGAGCAAGGGGTGGGCAGAGCAAGGGCGAAACCAGAGGGGGTGTGGGCAGCGAATCTCTGTGGGCTTGTAACATCTCAAGGCTTTACTGCCAGCAGTGTTTCTTTACTTCGGAGCCATGTGCCTGGGGGGATGCCCCTTAAGTATCCACAGGGCACATACTTGAGCTAGGGAGATCCCAGGTACCTGGGAAAGACAGTACCAGTTGGTCAGAGGGCAGTGTGGCCAGATCTGGTTGTAGAGTGACTTTGGTTTAGAACTCACCTGGTCAGAAGGAGGGTTGGACTGGGACAGGATGGTGGCCACTGAGAGAGCTTCCTAGGGGACGTGGACTTGAACTGGGGCACAGGACCCTGTTGTCTCATTCCCCGTGGAAGCCTCAGTCTGCAGAGATGCGATGCTCAGAGCCTTGTGCTCTGGGATCTGCTGTGTGCCGTGCTCGGTAAAGAGCTAGTCTCCATCATTTCACTGAGGGATCGTCAGCCCACATCAGCAATACCCAGGGCTTCCTAACCTCAAGTAGCTTGTGAGCTGCAGTGTCTGGCAGGCCCGGGGCCTGTTTGGGGGACTCTGTGGACAGGTAGGAGGAGGCAGAAGGCAGGGGTGGGAGTGAGGGATGTAGTTTTCGTCTGGGAGCTGTAGGCTGTGGCACCCTGCCATCTCAGCCTGTGAAGGTCACGTGCCTGGGGGAACACCTGCTGTGGTCAAGTCCTTGGGGTACCTGAGCACCAGCAGGGCCCCATTCAGGCTTGGCCTGGTGGGCAGAGGGAAGTGCAGGGTAAGTTGGCAGGGAAATAGCTGGGTGTCCAGAGGCAGGTCCTGGCAATTCTCAGCCTCACTCTGCTCTGGATAGAGTCTCAGAAAATGGTGAGGAAAGTCTTTTCTTTCTCCTCCTGGCCTCCCTGAAAAGCAAGTCCAGAGAGAACCCCAAATTCCCTGGAGAACAGCAGGAGAAGCAAAGGTGACCTTATAGAGGAGAGGGCTGGGAAGGGCAGGGGACAAGGGTCTTTGGGCAGAGGACCTGAGTTTCACCCTGGGTTAGTGAGACACCCTCTTTTCCTCGGAGGGGGTGGCGGGACAAGCGAGCAGTCCATTCTGTGGGGACAGGCATTTTCTTGTATCTTTTTCCTATTATGACAGTAATATATACTCCTTATAAAAAATTCAAGCAGCACACAAATAGACAACGTCGGAAGTGATAGTTGCCTGCAGACTCGCTTCCCCGAGATAACCATGCTGACGCTGTGGTGTGTGGAATGCGACCAGTGGGGCTGAGGGCCCCTGACCTTGATGCCACAGCAAAAGATGTCTGAGCCTGCTGCTTCCAGCTACACAGGGCTTGGAGGGTTTGGGCTGAGGCCAAACACTTCCCTTTTGCCCCACCTCCCAGGATCTTCCTGCCCTAATTGGGGCCTAGGCCGGGTGTGGGTAAAGTAACTAGGGCTTGGCCTTTCCAGATTCCATACGGTGCCCAGTGTCGCGAGTGAGGACCTAGTGCTATTGCAATTCCTAAATGTATGTACCTGTCTCCCCACTTTGGAAGCCTTCAAGGTCTCCTTTTTATACCTCCTGGTCTGAGACCACACAATGATAACCTGTTGGCTGGGTCTTTCTTTATTCATTGTGCTGCATGCTTGTGGGACTTTCTGTCCTGGTGTTCATGTTCTTCAATTACGGAAAACTTTCTTATATTTTTTTCCTTCATTTTTTCATCCTCTTTGTGTTCTTTGCACATACTCTGTCTTTTTTTTTCCTTAGTTAATAACATTTGTTTTAGAGACTTTTTAAAAAGAAGATTTTATTTATTTACTTGTAGAGAGAGGGGGAGTGGGGGAGAAAGAAAGGTAGAGAAACATCAATGTGTGAGAGATACATCGATCAGTTGCCTCTCACACGCCCCCGACTGGGGACCTGGCCAGCAACCCAGGCATGTGCCCTGACTGGGAGTAGAAACTTTCAGTTCACAGGCCGGCACTCAACCCACTGAGCCATACCAGCCAGGGCTTTAGAGAAGTTTTATGCATACAGAAAAATGAGTGGAAAGTGCAGAGAGCTCCCTGCATACGCTCCTTAAATCCTCCCAGTTTCCTCTGTTATTAACATCTTGCTTTAATGTGGTACATTTGTTACAAATGGTGAGCCAATGTCAATATGTTATTATTAACTTATAGGGTTTACTCTTTGTGTTTTATAGTCTATGAGTTATGACAAATGTATAATGACACGTATATATTCTTTTAGTATCATACAGAATAGTTTCACTGCCCTAAAATACCCTGTGAGTTGCTGATTTTCAGGTTGCTCAGCTTTTGTCTTATATTGTGGATGGGAGGTCAGACCCCCAAGTCCCTCACACATGGGAGCAGACTCTGTTCTCTGGTTAGACTCCCCAGTTACTTGGTGGTGGGCTTCCTTGGGTTGACCTCTAATAATCACCTCATCTTTGTCCTTCTACATTCTGGAGATTTCTTCCAGTTTATCTTGGAACACATCCTTTGAATTTTTTATTTCAGTTCTTATGCGCTAGGGAGGTTACATGTGTGTGCTAGTGTGAGAAAGGGGCCTGATTGTCACTTGCTCCTGTTTTCAGCTGTGCCTGACCCCATCATTTAGGCTTGGTGTCCCTAAGTTCAGAACCTCTCTGGTTTAGTCTCTGCAGAATCTCTCCACTCATGTCTGTGGAGATGGTCATCGTGTGACCTGGGCTAGGGGCCTGGGAGGGGAAGGATGGGAGGGGTTAGGTGCTCCCCACAGACGGCGTGTGGTGCGGCCAGCGGCAGAAACCTCTTGGCCAGCCCTTCCTTCTTGGGCCTTCCGCTGGGAGTCTGAGCGGTTGGAGAGGAGGATTTGGGAAGCAGAGGAAGGAAGAGCTCCTTGCACACCCCTCCCCTGTAGGGTGGGCTCCACCCACCTTGGCCATGTATGTTAGGGGTCTTTCTGGGAGTGTATAGTGGGAAGAACATGGGCTTTGGGTGATAAAAACCTGGCTCCGCGGCTCCCCTCTCCGTGCTGGCAGCTCGCTCTCAGATGAGTGACTACCCCTGAGTCTCGACCTCCTGGTCTGTGAAATTGGCTTAGGGTCTCGGACCTCAGGGGCTTGATGTGAGCTGTAAGTGAGAGAGGAAGCCCTGCGCTCCGCTGTAACACACAGTAGATGCCCGTCAGATACACGTGCTTTCCCTTCCCTGGGTCTCTTGCTTAAGTCCCTTTCTGCCATCTTGTCGGCTCCTCCGTCTTGCAGAGCTGCTCCTGGTAAGGCCTGGGGTGGTGAGTCAGGGAGTGGGTGTGTGTGTCCATGCACTAGTGTTCCTGTGCGCCTGGCCCGGGGCTCTGGGTGAGCTGTTCTTTCCTGGGCTCACTGGTGGCTCAGAGCAGAGTTTTGGCTGGGACTGGCCAGGAGAGATGATGTAAATAGGGAAAAATGTGGGCAGGTCTGTCTGCACTAAGGGCCTAGAGATGTAGGAGTCCTTCCCAGACCCAGCCTCACCCCTCTGAGCCTCAGAGTTTCAGTAGTGGGGGCTGAGGTGGGGAGGTCTCTGAGCTCCAGGGAGGGTGCTGGGGTGGGTGGGGCTAAGGCGTGGTATCCCCTGCCCTGTCTGGGCACACCAAGGAGCTTTGCCTACTCAGGATGTGGTTTTCTCCATCAGGGAAAACTTTTGGATAGTTTTTCAGCTATGCCTGTGGCCTGGAAGGCCGGGTCTGTGTGTTAGAACAGGAGTCTATGGTGAGAGGCTGTCATGGCCCTAAAAGCAAGGAGGGGCCCTGGGAGGTGATGGGCACTGGCGGAGGCCCTGTGTCTGTGACTAGGGCTCTGCCCAAACCCCCCTCCTGTCCCGGTCTCATCACAGGTGGTACAAGCTTCACTCCAAGCCAGGCAAGAAGGAGAAGGAACGTGGGGAGATCCAAGTCACCATCCAGTTCACTCGTAACAACTTGAGCGCCAGCATGTTTGACCTGTCCATGAAGGACAAGCCACGGTCCCCCTTTAGCAAGATCAAGGACAAGATGAAGGGCAAGAAGAAGTATGACCTGGAATCTGCTTCTGCCATCCTCCCAAGCAGTGCCCTAGAGGATCCCGAGCTGGGCAGCCTGGGAAAGATGGGTAAAGCCAAAGGCTTCTTCCTCCGCAACAAGCTGCGCAAGTCGTCCCTGACCCAGTCCAACACCTCGCTGGGCTCGGACAGCACGCTGTCCTCAGCCAGCGGGAGCCTGGCCTACCAGGGCCCCGGAGCCGAGCTCCTCACCCGCTCCCCAAGCCGCAGCAGCTGGCTATCCACCGAAGGGGGTGAGTGACAAGGGACCGCACCTGCTGCGGAGGGCAGCGGAGGTTGGGTGCAGAGGTGGCCCTGGGCAAGGGAGCAGGGCTTGTCTTCCCTGTGCTGACCCTGCATGTGCTTCCTTTCCAGGCAGGGACTCTGCACAATCCCCCAAGTTGTTTACCCACAAAAGGACCTATAGCGACGAGGCCAGCCAGATGCGAGCAGCTCCTCCTCGGGCCCTTCTCGACCTTCAGGGCCATCTCGACTCCGCCACCCGCTCTTCTCTCTGTGTCAATGGGAGCCACATTTACAATGAGGAGCCCCAAGGCCTCTTGCGGCACCGCAGCTCCATCTCGGGCCCATTTCTACCCTCTGGCTCCCGGCCCTCTGAGGAGGGACCTCGGCCAGCAGATGACTCATGGGGCAGAGGCAGCCGCAGCACCAGCAGCTCCGAGGCAGTGCCTGGACAGGAGGAGCTGAGCACTCAGGCCAAAGGGCTGGCCCCTGGAGCCAGCCGCTCTGGAGAGGAGGAGGGGGCCCGGCTCCCAGAGGGGAAGCCTGTGCAGGTCGCCACACCCATGGTGGCCTCCTCTGAGGCTGTGGCGGAGAAGGAGGGGGCCCGGAAGGAGGAGCGGAAGCCCCGGATGGGCCTCTTCCACCATCACCATCAGGGGCTGAGTCGGAGCGAGTTGGGGCGCCGTGGCTCTCTGGGGGAAAAAGGGGGTCCCGCCCTGGGGGCCTCCCCGCATCATTCATCCAGTGGGGAGGAAAAGGTCAAGAGTAGCTGGTTTGGCTTGAGGGAAGCCAAGGAACCAACTCAGAAACCCAGGTATGTCCTTGACAAGACAAGCTTTGCCCCTGGGGGAGGACGCTGGGGTGTTTGCAGCCTGGACCCCGGGGCTGGGAGGACAGACCCCATGTCGTGGCCGGCAGGCAGACTGCTGGGGCTCTGGCTTTGCACGGTTGACGGGGGCTCTCCCTAAGCCAAGGCCCTTCGCCAGCACTTGGAGGCAGGTGAGTCTGAGGGGCACAGTGCTGTGAGAGGCCAGTAGATTGAGGAGTACAGCTCTCCAGAGGTGGGCCTGGCTTCAGGAGCTGGCACACCTGCCCCCGAGGGAGGAGGACGAATAGGAGAAAAGCAGGAAGGCCATTTGTATGAATTCTTTGTTTCTTATCCTCTGCCTATTGTCCTTGCCTATTGTCCTCTGGCCTCAAGGTAAGGAAGAGCCTTGGCAGGTATAGAGGTGGGGCTGGGGACTGCACCGCAGACTCCCCTGCAGCTGGCTCAGCTGGTTCTTGATCTCTCCTCCCTGACAGGGGAGTCAAGTAACTGCTGCCTCCATCTCTCTCCCCCGATGCCCACCCCCAGTTGTTCTGCTGCTCTGGCAAGAGGCTGTGGGCAGCTCCCCTGAAATCAGTGACCTACCCTGTCCTTGGAGACCCTTGGCTCTGGCCCTCTGTGGGTCCCTTGGTCTTGAGGCCTGGCAAGTGCTGACAGTTGCGCTCTGTTTTCAATGCGCTTAGTCCCACCCAAAAGAGGGGTGCAGGAGACCTTCAGCTCCGACCCTGGACAGAGCTCCTAAGAGGGTTCTGATACCAATCAGGATTATACAACCAGTTCCAAAGTGGGGATGTCCTGCAATTCACCTCAGTTCTGACACTGTTTACTCAGAGACAGCATCAGATTCCACAGGTAAAGGGCTCAATCCTATGGGACCGTCCCCACCCTCCCTATCACTTCAGCTGCCGGTCAAGAGTCAGTGCTTCTGGCAAACCGGATGCATGTAGGGGCCTCCAGCAACTCCCACCTTCGGGTTGATTAATTCACTAGAGCAGCTCACTGAACTCAGAGAAACACTTTACAATACTAGATAGATCACAGGCTTGTCATAAAAGGCTAACGCCAGAAACAGCCAGATGGGAGAGATGCATAGGGCTTGATGCACAGAAAGAGCTCAGAGCTTCTGCGCCCTCTCTGAGCACAGCCGCTTCCCCCAAATCTCCAAGTGCTCACCATCCCGAGGCTCTCTCGGTCCTTTCAGGTTTTTTCGGAGGCTTTGTTACTTAGGCGTGAGTGATTACAGCACTGGCCATTGGTGGTTGATTCAACCTTCAACTCGCCCCCCACCAAAAAATTGGGGGTGGGATTGAAAATTCCTGATTGGTTCCCTTGGCAACCAGCCCCTACCCCATAAGGTGCTTTCGAAAAATTACCTCATTAACATAAACCCAGTTGTGGTGAAAGGGGTTGGTTATGAATAATAAACACCCATTTTACCTTTATGGTTCTAAAGTGTTTCCAGGAACTGAGGGCAGGAGACCAAATATAACAAAAGATGCTCCCATTGATATTATCACTCAGGAAATGTCAAGAGTTGGGGAAGCTGTGATCCAGGACCTGTGGGTGAAGCCCACAGATATGTGAGGAATGTATGTTTGGCCAGAATGACCAGATGTGTATTCCTTATGAATCACAGTATTGCAGCCCCTCACCACCACTCTGGCCCCTTTGCCTTTTTCTAACCCTGAACCTTGGAAAGCTGCTGACTTGTCCAGCAGGGCCCAGGGTGGGGCTCCGGGCCTAGGCCGTGGGTGCATGTGTTCCCCATTCTCAAAGGCCTGAAGCCAGTATGGGAGCATCCATGGCAACCCTAATCTGTGTGGCCAGGGCTACTGTTTCTGTCCCCTCCGCAAGCCTGCCCTCCCCCTCCATGGATATAGGGGCAGGAGGTAGTGTGGGAAGCCTGGGCACAGCGGGTGAAGTGTCAAGTGACAGGGTAAAAGGAGGGTCCCCAAAACCTCTTCCCAGCAGAGGAGAAGACCCCTGAACTCCTGGTTCTTCTCTTTCCCTGTGAAATTCTGAGTCTGGAGAGGAATGGGGAGAGAAATGCAGGCCTTTCTCTGGGCCCTGGCCAGCTGGTAGCCTCGTAGCCAGGTGTGTGTGTGTCGGGGAGGGGGGGATCAGCATCTGGGTGATGCCATCCTTTGTTTTCCCTGCTTCATACATCACCCTCGGTCACTACGGCCCAGCCCCTACCTACCAGAGCCCAGGGCAACTGCTGGTGACTTGTGGCCTAAAGGAAGACCAGGATGAAAGGGATGGGCCTAGGCTAAGCTTGGAGACCTTTATAGGTGGTAGAAGAGAGTGAGGTGGCAGATACCTAGATGGGGCGATTGCAGGGAGCCGCAGGGGACCTGGGTCAGAAAGGGCACAGGCCATTGAGTTAGTGCTGTCATCTGTGGGGTGTCTCTGGGCCATTTCTCGGGCAGGACAGATGCTGGGGGACATTTCTCTATGAGGTCATTTCTCGGCGCATGGCCAGGCTTTGGGCTGAGACCCTCGTAGGCCATGACTCTGAGCGATCCTGCGGTTGTCGCTGCTCCTGCTCACAGCCTCTGTTGTCCTGCTCTTGTTTCTCCATGTCTCCTCATGGCCTTTGAGAGTTCAGGGAGTTTGAGAGTTTAAACTGAGATGTTTGTTCTCGAATTTGGATTCTGAGCTTGTCTTCAGCTGGTTGGAGGGCACCGGGGAATTCCTGCCCTCCTTCGGCTGTCTGCGGGGGCAGGCTCTGTGGCGTTGTGTCTGGGCAGAGCAGGAGGGGCTTTCCTTTGGGTAAAGTGGTTTGGCCTGGAGAGGCGTGAAACCTGGCCATTGCGCTCCATCGCATCACCCCGGGCCTGTGTGGCTTGAGGAGATGGGAAGGCTGGCCTGGAATAAATGACTGTTGGTGCTTTCCCAGCAGGCTCAGTTAGGGCATTTGAGCAGAATATGAGAGGAGAGCTTAATCACTACAGGAAGCTGTAGGTTAGACACCCAGAACTGGACCCACAGAATGTAGTTGCAGGATTCCCAGCTGGGGAAAGGGCGAGCCCGTCCACAGGCCTAGTGGTTTGGGGTGTCTCTGCCCTGGGGCCGCAATCGCAGATTGCTTGGTGTTCCTTGCTGGGAAGGGCAGCGGCGCCCTCTAGTGCTCCCAGGTGGCACTGATGCCCCATGGAGAGGCCCAAAGCAGGACGTGTTGGCCCCAAGGTATCCAGGAAAAAGGTGCTCCTGTTGGAGAAGGCGGTGGCTGGAAGAGAGGGAACAAGAGTATGAAGAGCTGAGAAGATTTTCCTCCTGTTCCTCTTGACCTGGTCCTGTGGCTGCTACACTAGGCCCCTACCTGTGTGTATGTGTATGCATGTGCGCGTGCGCGTGTGAGTGCATGGGGGTGTGGGTGTAGGGGAGAGGGGAGGGCGGATGTTGGTAATGGAGTCCAAGCCCCACCTGGGCCACTGGACACATTCCTACTCACCAGTCCTGCTGTGAGCCGTTCATTCTGAGTTGCAGTGCTGACTACTTAGTGTGTATTTAGGACTGTGAAGACCATGGGTGTTAGCCCTGCCAGTGCCAAAGTAGATTGTTTTGTGTCTGACCCTCCTTTCTAATTCTTTGAGAGTATCAGCTCCCCAAGGGCAAGCCACTCTGTCCCCTCCCCTTCCCCCATCACACTGACTGTAGACCTTTGGACGGGCAGGGGAACAAGTGGTGAATACAAACACTGTTTTGACTGGGGGAGTGTGGTGTGACACAGAGGCGAGTGCACTGTGGCCTTTCACGGTCTCTGCCTCCGCCCCAGCCCCTCACTAGGGGAGGTGAACAAAGTCCCCACGAGCCCGCCGTGTGCAGTGGCCACTGGAAGAGCTTGCATTCTCAGTGGAGTAAATGAATAACCTCTGTGTGCCCAGTGACTTAGTGTGGCTATACATCCTATTCATACCTGTCTTACTGGCATAGTTAATAGAGTCCCTTTACCATATATAAAATGTTCTGGTTTGGAAGGTGAATTATATGGTTTCCCTGCTTACAGATCACAAGGTCCCACTATGTTACCTCATTGTGCCCAGACAATGGGAGAGGATGCGTCCAGTCTCCGGGATGCATTTTCTGGCCATCCGGGCACATCTCAGAGAGATGACAGGACATCATGCGGTAGGAAAGGTGGTTGAAGGGCATGCTGGCTGACTTTGGCCTTTTGGGGACTACCCGGTGGAGAGCCTTTGCAAATCCACATGCCATCTCTGGGATCAATGCTTGGAAATGACAAGGACACAGAGCTTATCTCAGCCTAAGGAGGAGCTGCCCACCAGTGATTCTGGCCTCCAGCTACTGAGGTGGCCCGGTGGTAGAGCGAGTTGCCCAGTGACAGGGGTGTTTAAGGAGACTGGGTGAGGGAGCGGCTATTGGAGTAAACAGGTGATTCCTGCATTCAGCTGTGGGTTCAACCAATTGTTCGAAGGTTCCTGCAAGTGCTAAAGTCTTATTTCCATACCTTGAAGGGGGAGAGCCATTTGCATTTCTGATTTCTTTCCCCATGTTTTGATCCTAAAAGAGAAGATGAATCAGCACATGTTGAAGCCCCATTGCTTGGGGGATTCAGGGATGACACTGTGCTAGGCTGGCACGGTGGGTTCTGGGATGCAGGTGTTTCTGCCAGTCTTCAGAGCATAACCTGCAAAGTTAAGGACACATGGGAACATGTCTCTGATCTGTGCCAGGTGGAATGGTAGGGAGGGGATGTTTTAAAGTGAGAACCTTCAGAATGTGCATCTCATGGAGCCAGGATAAGGGCCGGGACGCATGGGGGAGGGGTTTGTTGCTGGGTAGGAGGGATGGGCAAGATGTTTTTAGAGAGAGCTCTCGTCCAGCTCTGGGGAGTCTGCCGGGCCTGGCACCTGGAGTTCCTTACCCCAGGGAGAGCTGTTTGCCGGCTCCATACCAACGGCTTTGTGTGCTCCTCTGGGGAGCCGGTCGGGCTTGCCAGCCTAGCCTGGGGCTCCAGCCTACTTCCCTGCCACTCTGCTGCTCTGTGGTTCTGACTGCCAACCAGATTGCTGCAAAACTGCAGGGGTGAGTGGGGCCAGGCCAGGGCTGAGCGAGGGCCGCTAGTCGCAAAGGAGACTGGGAAAGAGGTGGCTCAAAGTACCCCACCCCTGTGCCTGCGGGCTGAGGCCTGCTGGCAGGGTTGGCTGTATCTGGTGTGGGTGCTCCAGTGGGGAGGGCACCTCAGGGCAGAGTCTTGACCCATGTAGTAGTGGTACATTGCTCTCCTTGGTCGCCAAGGTAGGCGTATGTGCCTCAGCCCATTTCTGGGGTCTGCCTGAAATGAAGGAAAAGGGATGTTTGAAGATGTTGGGACTCTGGGCTCAGGGTTCTCCTCTTTTTATTTTTACCACCATGTCGTGACCATAGAGGTGGGGTGGTGCTGGAAAGCTCAGGTAGGATGGGAGTTGGTGGGACTGTTTTACCTCCTCTCCCTCCATCTCTAGGCTATTGTAGGGCAAAAATAGGGTCAGGAGCGTTTCTGGAAGCTGGATTCTTAAGAGAAGCCTAGGGGATGGGGACCTAAATGTATCCTGCCTATGAGGCTGGGCTCACAGACCTCTGGAGTCTTGGTAAGACCACCTTCACTGCTGGTAGAACCGACTCCTGCCCCTGGTGTTTGCAGGCAACCTGGCCCTGCCTCTGCCCAGCTCTGTGTGGGGCCCGCTCTGTCCGGGGCCCTGGTTCTCAGAAGAATACTGGTAGCTCTGGACTCTGTGGCCTTTTTCTCTTAATGCCCTTCTGTCCCAAAGTGCAGCCTTCAGGGGCTGAGTGGTGAAGCCTGACTTCTGCCACCTCGTGGGCCACCCCCAGGACTTCCCTGTGAGAAGCCGCAGCTCGGGTGGAGGAGATGCCTAGGAGTTCCCCACAATGTTTCCACTTGGGCAGGGGTCAAGGAAATGGGGTCTTGGGGCTTAGAGTGGGCTGGGAGACAAGGCTCAGACAGTAGGCAGGGCCATGGAAATCTGGGTCTGACATGTCGCAAGGCAGCCACAAGCCACAGTCAGGGTGCTGCAGATTGGGGCGCTAGGCCCTGCACTGTCTTTGTGTCTGTGTCCTGGCAGTATCCTGGGGAAGCTGAGAGCTGTAGTCTGCTGCTGCCCACACCCCTAAAGTCAGCTGCACACTGTGGATAAGGGGCAAGGGCAGGAGATGTCCTCTCCCAGAGAGGACTGTGAAGGGGCCAGCAGATGTTCTCTGGTGTCTTTGGGAGTTAGGTTCACTGCCATGGCATGACTTTCCTCGAGGAGCCAGGGATCTGTTTGGGGAACCCCGGGAGGCACCTGCTGACCTCTGGAGTCACTGCCGCTGCCTCTGGTCCATGTTCAGCCTTTGTCTCCACGGCAGGGCTGCCTTCAAGGCTGGCCTGTGGGTGCCGTGGGTGAGGGGCACCAGCTGCCCAGTGCTGGTCCCTGTGGACACTTGATGGTAGATGTCCTCAGCAGTGTCTTGCTGTACTCCTTGGACAGTTACATACTGACACCTTGTCATGACTGATGACAGCCAACCATTACTCCCGTTTCTGCGAAGGGTCAGTAGCAGCCAGTCATGTCTCTATTAGTGCTGGCTTTGTCCAGCCAGATACCTAGGCTGGCCTTTCTCTGGCCTCTATCCCCTGCAAGCCAGCTGGTATTTTCTTTCCTGTCAGTCCTTGAATGGATATAAGGCACTTTCTGATTGGTTTGTCAGGCAGAATTCAGGTGTCAAATAGAGTCTTCAGATTGGGATCTTACCTATAAAATGGGATTACTGCTTCCCAGGGTTGGTGTGAAGATTAAATGAACTCTATCCAGCCTCTTCCTCGTTGGGTGCCTAATATATGCTACATGTTAGGTCTTCCCTCTGTCCCCTTGCCTACACATGCGCTTCAGTCCAGCCTGTGTGGTGCACGGCACCTCCTCCAGAGGCAGAGGCAGGTGGGGGGCAGGGGGCGTGGTATTCAGCAGGGGCGTCTCCAGTCTTGGCATTAACCAGGAGGCTCACGGTTTTGTCTCCCTCCACAGCCTGGACGTGTCTCCTCAGGTAGAACCTGACCCAGCCGCTCTTCCTCACCACCTCCCCTGCTCCCCCTGTGCTCCGGCCCTCCCCACTCCTGCTCCCGCCGCTGCTCCCATGCTAAGCACTAACCTTTTTGCAGCCGCCTCCCCTGCTGCCGCCACTGCCGCCGCCGCCACTGCTGCCTCCACCGCCACCACCGCCGCCCCTGAAGCCACCCCGTCTGGATTCTCGGGTCTCACCAACCCGTTCCTCACCTCCTTGCAGAGCAACCCTTTCTTCGAGGAACTCATAGCCGACATAGCACTAAATTCTCCTTCACCTGCTCCCTCTCTCCCCAGTGCCTCGAGGGCCAGCCCCGCCCCCCTGGCCTCCCCTGGGAAAGCCCTGCCTGAGTGGGACGACACCTTCAACGTCTTTGCTGCCAGCAGGCTGCGTCCAGAGGCCAGGAGCGAGATCCTGGCCCCTGCAGGAGTGGGGCTGGAGGTGACTGGGCTGCAAGACCCAGACCCCGGGGCCATGACAGTGGAGGCAGCTGAGCCCCTGGAAGACCCTGGGGGAGGAGAAAAAGGTGGGAGCAGCGTGTGGCTGGAGCCCAGGGTTCCTCTGGATTTGGGACTGGACCACCAGAACCTGAGTGCCGCAGATCTGGGGCCTCTCGGGTCTGTAGGGGCTGGCCTGCCCCCCTCCTTTTCAGCCTTGCTGCACCCGCGAGCCTCAGACTCTGAAGTGGACAGGGAACCGACGGCCCCGGGAGGGGAAACAGGGCAGAGTCCAGCAGGCAGCACAACGCCCGTGTTTAGCTCCCCAGAAGTGATCAGTGTGTGGGAGAGGCTGCCTGGCCCCGATGATGCCCCTGAGGGCCAGGATGAGGAGGCCTCCAGAGGCAAGAGCCAGCTTTTGCAAGAGCTTGATACAGGTGACAGTTCCTGGCCTTGGGATGTGGTCACCCTTTCTCCTGCAGCTGAGAGGTCCCCACCAATCACACAGGAAGAGGCGGATGAACTGCTTCCCCCTGAGGTGAAGCCAGAGTCACAAGAACCTGTGAGCCCCAAGAGGAACCAGGGGCTCCCCCATCTGGAACTGGAGCCAGAGCCCAGACCTGAGTGGATGCTGGACAAGGGGCTGCAGCCCAGCACGCCGCCTCCCAAGCCACCCCACCTCTTCCCACCCTCCGATTACCAGGAGGAAGAGGAGGAGAAGGAGGAGGAGGAGAAGCAGGAGGAGAAGGCTACAGTGGGGCTGAGTGGCAGGGAGGCAGAGAAAGGAGAAGAAGGTGCCTTCCCAAACGCACTGGCTGCTGGTTCCCGGGAGGCCAGTGAGGATGGCAAGAAGCCGGGGTCGGAGTCCGACAGCTGCTCTTCTGGAACCCTGCTGGGTGAGCCCAGCCTGGAAGAGCCAGTGGAGGATGCCAGCCCTCCCGTGTCTGGGCCCGGCTTATCTCTGCCCACCAGCTGCCCCGAGGGCCCTGCTCCCATACCCTCTGACTCAGAGAGCCTGGCTCTTCAGAGCCAGCAGATCTGGGGGGCTCTGGAGAGAGGTGAAGGCCCTGAGGCTTCTGAGGCCCAGAGCCAGGAACCAGCAGGAGAGGGTCTGGGGCCCCTCCCGGGCAGCTCCCAACAGCCTGACCTGTGGGCTTTGGAGGAGGACGCCTTGAACCCCTTTTTGTCTCAGGGGAACCAAGGTCCCCCCAGCCTCCCATCCACATCCCCTCCAGAATCCAGGGGATCTTCCATTCACTCTGGACCAGAAGAGCTGCCCACCCCGCCAGAGCCCGCCTTTCCACCGCCCCTTCTCCCACCCCGGGCCGGCCACTGCCACGGCGGGCCCAGTGCTCCGAGCTCTCCTTTGCCTGGAGCCTGGCCCCTGACCTCTTCCTCCCTGCCCCCCGGGGAGCCGGCCTCCCCCCTTGGGGGCTCCCCCACCCCACTTGGGGAGGACCACGCTGCAGCCACCCCAGCCTCCCCGCTTGTGCTTCTGCCCTTGGAGACACGACCAGCTGAGGAGCCACAGCCCAGTGCCAGGTGAGCGGCCACCCCGAGAGCACTCTCCAGGAGGACGGGGGTCGAAGCGGGCAAAGCAGTGCAAGGGCCGAGGTGTTCACTGTCCAGCCTCAGCCCCTCCAGGGGTGTCTGAGGGGCTTGTTCACCCAGGCAAGACGAGGGGGGCTTTGAAGATATGAGCTTTCTGTGGTACCGGCTCTGAAACCGCCTCCTTTTTGGGACTTTGGACCAGCAGGTGCCCCCAAAAGCCAGGACTTTGGGGGTGACAATGCTGATGAAACGCGGGGGTGAGGAATGGGGAGGAGAGAGGAAATGCAGGTCAGCAGGGGAGGGGTGATGAGAGCAAGGCCACTCAACCGCTAGGGGCTGGGGGCAGTGAAGCTTGTCAGATGTCCCCCACCCCTCCCATCAGCTACCGTCCTCTGCCACAGGCCCCAGGGTGGGAGGCTGCGAAGGCAGAAGGCAGAGAGCCGAAGGACAGGAAGGACTGGTACTGAGGTCAGAGAGGAAAGCAGGGACATCATTGGAGGGAAAAAAGAAAAAAAAATGCTTCCCACATATGTCGCTCTAGCCCTATCAGGTGCTCCCCTGCTTTGTGTTTGTGCTTGCAAGGTGTCCCCATGCACTTAGGACGGTGCTGAGTTGACAGTGGTTGCTTGTATAGCCATGATCACTGCGGCATTAGTCTGTTTTGGAAGAATTAAGAGGCTATGACCTCACCAGGTGGCTGATGAGGGGTGACCAAGTCACTGGGGGGTGATAGGGTGTCATTTAGTGGGGCAACAAAGTCCAGAGCGGTGCAACGCTCTAGGAGGCCTGAGTGAAGAAGGGAGGGGAGCAGGGGTGGCTGCTGCCTCTGATGAGCAGAGCAGGCCAGGGGGTGGGGGGCAGGAGAGGCTCCAGCACTGGCTCTGGGAGCCCCAGCCCCCCGGCTCCCGCATCCAGCCCTCCAAATTCACTGAGCATCCACTGTGTGTCAGACATTTGACAGGATGAAAGATGCTGCCCCCCTCCCCCTGCCCCATATTCCCAAGGGTTCCGGTCCAGCGGGGAAGACAGCAGTGACCTGGGAAGGGAAGGCCAGCGGCCAGTGCGGGTGCACGAGGAGGGCTGGGAGGCTGCCGCCGCAGAGGTGCGGGAGAGGAGGCGGCCGCCGCTTCCCAGTGGCCTCGGCTGGCCCTGCTGTATTCCAGCAGTGCTTCTAATTACACTTGCCAGTTTTTAGAAGTTTTACTCTCTTCAGGATTGGCTTCATGTCTGTACTTGGCATGTTCCTTACACCATGAAGTGGATGGGGCATATAAAGCTGTCCCTATTTCTCAAATGGGGACATGGAGTCCATGAGAGCTCCTCAGTCCAGGGTCCCTCAGAAGCAGGGGGCAATCAGACCTGGAGCCCAGGGCTCCTGACCCTCATTCAGGGAGACTGTATGCCTTGCCGGTACTCCCCCCGCACCCCAGCACAGCCCACAGGTGGCACTAGAGCTGCCGTTACACCCCCTTCCCTAATGCAGGCTCCTAGGTGGGAAGGACAGACTGGGATATGTTCCTTCCCTACTGCCTGCCCCTGCCTGGGCTCTCGTCCCTCTTCCCCGGTGTGAGCCTGAGACCATGGCCCTCCTGGGGAACCGATAGACTAACCTGGGTGTGGGTGAGCCCTCCTTCCGTGGGTTCAGGGCCTTGACCTAAGCCATTCTGCTTCCTATTCCCTAATGGTCTGAATCCTCTGTGAAGGAAGCGTGATTTTTAAGGGGTCCCCCAGGGGTAGGTTAATTGATTTAGGGGCCTGATGCTTGCAATTTGGGTAACTGTCAGAGGTACAGGGTGCCAAGGACCCCAGATGAGGGTCACCTTCGTCAGCCTGGGAGCCTCAGGAAGCTTTCCGGGAGGAAGTAGACTTGCATAGCTTTGAAACAATAGTAGGGTTAGCAGGCCCACGGAAGAGGGAGCAGCATTCCTGGTGGAGGAACAGCTTTTTTAAGAGCCTAAAGGTGAGAGAGAGCCTGTTTCCCTGGATGGAATGTTGTGGGGGGCGGGGGGGCGCGGAGCGCCAGGAGGAAAGCGCAGGGGCCAGCTACGTTAGAGGCTGTGTTCTGGCCCTGAGCGGGAGGCTAAGATCGTGAGCCCACAGCACAGTAGGGGCGCGGCTGGGGGGCGGGCAGGACTCCGCGGAGGAGGCGACGTAGCAGCTATGACCATGAGGAAGGCTTTATGAGCCCTGGCCTGATGTTTGTTCAGGCTTAAGCTGAAGCAGGGGAGTCAGAGCGGTTCTCAGGTTTTTGACTAGAGCCATGGGAGGCTAATGGTACCACTCACCGCTGGGGAGCACAGGAAAGAACAGGTGTGGACCCCAAGTGGAGTAAGGCAGCTTGAACTGTCTGCGCATGTCTAGAACCCAGAGCTGAGGTCCAGCTGGAGGTCGCTATCAGGAGGTGGAGGGGAAAGAACCCGAGGGCTGACTCGCAGTTAAGTCTGAGAAGAGGCCATCAGAAGTTACAAAACCGGAGAGAGGCTTGGGGGGAAACCAGGGAGGAGAACAGCCCGAAGGAAGCAGTGGTCCAAGAGTCAGCTCCACAGAAGGGTCAGGGAGGCAAGAAGTGGCCTCAGCAGAAACACTGTGCTGGGCTGGTGGGTGGGGGAGTCCATGAAGGTAAGAGCTTACAGAGTCAGAATGTCATCTCCATGCTCTGGAGGGGCTGGGAGAGGAAGAAGGCACCATGGGGATGGCTGAGGGCGGTGGCCAGGCAAACAAGGCTAAAGGCGCATTTTTTTGGGTCAGCGTAAATGCTGAGGGGAAGCCACCAGTGCAGAGAGGTGGGCAACCAAATGTCCCAGTTTGTCCAGCTCTTTCCTGGGTTTAGCACTGAAACTCCCACGTTCTGGGAATCCCCACAGTTCTGGGGTAACTGGGAAACTGGGAGGGTTGGTCACCCACTTCAGCCAAAGAAAGGTTACAATACAGAAGAGGAGGGAGGGAAGATGGGTGGAGGGGGCAGCCCTGGCAAAGACAGGGTGTAGGTGCAGAGAAGGCTGTGGGAGGCCTCTGCCGCCCCTGTGAAGGGGCGAGGTCCTGAGGGAGTGACGGGGGTGGGGGCGGGGGGTGCTGAGGAACGCTGGGCACAGCTGCCCTGAGGCTTGGCTGTGTAGGGCCAGCCAGCTTCTCTGTCCAGCAGACCTGTGGCCCCACTTTTCCTGTGCCGCCCATCCCTCCCGATAACGTATCTCCTGTCTGTCTCCACAGTCCCCACCCTGTGAAGCCCCTCAGTGCCGCCCCTGTGGAGGGCAGCCCCGACAGGAAGCAGCCCCGCTCCAGTCTGAGCACAGCCCTGAGCAGTGGGCTGGAGAAGCTCAAGACAGTGACATCTGGCAGCATTCAGCCTATGGCTCTGGCCTCCCACGTTGGCCCGACTGTGGACACCAAGAGGCTGAAGGTGAGGCCTAGCAGGGCGCCATGGGGGATCAGACCAGACGTGTGGTGCTGTGAAGAGAGGTCAGGTGTCTTGAGATCAGAAACAGGGTGCTGAGCAGGGTGGAACAAGGAGTAGACCTGGTCTTGCCCGCAGGGCTCTGAAGCCATTAGGCTGCCTCTGGCATTGGAGGCAGAGGCAGCTCCGGGAGACCAGGGTGTCGGAGGGCCGGTGGGCAGGTAGGCCTGAGGGTGCCCTGCTCACTTTCGTTCCATCTGACCTCAGGATTCTGGCGTGCTGGACCAATCGGCCAAGTATTACCATCTGACCCACGACGAACTCATCAGCCTGCTCCTGCAGAGGGAGCGGGAGCTGAGCCAGCGGGACGAGCATGTGCAGGAGCTGGAGAGCTACATTGACCGGCTGCTGGTGCGGATCATGGAGACCTCACCCACACTGCTGCAGATTCCCCCTGACCCCCCCAAATAGCCCTCTTCGCCCCCACCCTCCGGGAGAGTTGGCATGGACCCACTGCTCAAACAGGGCTCACGCCCTACCTGCTCCTGCTGAACTCACGCTCACCTGGGCCAGGGTGCAGCCTGTCCTCTGTCGTCATCCCTTGCTCCCCCTCCCTCCTGCCTCACCCGGGGCTGCTGGAAGGAGGGCCTTTGGACTTCCACTGGTGGTGGGTCATACCCACCTGCTTATTTTCATACCCCTTGGCTTTAGGGAGCTCCAGAAATTGGAACAAAGAATTTAGCCCTCAAGACAGAGCAGGGATTTGATGCAATTTGATGTGGTATCTGGGACATACTTTATTATTACTCTATAGGGATGGTCAGCCATTTCTTCCACGGCTAAACCCATGTCCTCTTCATCTCCCTCTAGCCCCTGGAGGGCTCATAGTATTACTAGGGCTGCGGCAGGGACCAAGCTGCCCATCTGTCTGTGAGTTATGGGCAACCAGGCACCTACTCTTCAGCCTCACATCCCTGAGAGCAAGGAGCCTATATGGTCTAGTGTCATGTCTGCCATGTCTTGAGTCTATCTGTCTCCAGCTATTTGTGGAGCAAACACAGTGTGGATGGAGGGAGACGATGTGCATTCTCCAGGCCCTCCGTGCCCTCCTTTTCTGACCTTTCCGTGAGTGTCGTGTGTGAATGTGTGGAGAGTTTGGGCAGCTGTGGGGAGACTACCTCCCCACCTGCCTCCAACGTGTGGGCCCCTCCAGGCCTTGGGGCTTTGGGTTGTTTATGTTTGAAGATCAAGCTTCCATCCCTGTTCTCATTGTCCGTTCAGATGTCAAAACTCTGTGCTGCTACAGGGTTTGAACTTTGGGAAACCGATTAAAATGTGCCTTTTGTGGGTGGGGTCATGAGCCTCTGATTGTAGACTCCCACCCCCCGTTTGGCGCCCCTCTCCTCTGTTGAGCACATGGGGTTCCATCTGGCAGGACCCTAGGGATGGAAATAGAGGATGGGGCAACTCTGCTGTGGGCTCTTCCCTGCCCACTCCCCCCACCCCATCCCACCCCGCCCCGCCAGAGTTAATTTCCGTTAAGGGTCTGGCCAAACTGCTGTTCCCTTAACCCACCTGCTCTCTTCTCTTACTCCCTCAGCACCAATTGAGGGGAGTCCCGGGGCAGGGGGAGGTGACTACTGTCTGGAAGTGGGAGATCCCATTCTGCCTATACTTAGGAAAAAGCCTTTGTTGTCTTCTCATCCATCCACCACCTGCTGTTCCAGCCTGTCCTTTCTGCCCCATGACCTTGATTGCCTTGGCTGCAGTGCACTTTGAAACAAAGTGTCTGTCCTTTGGCCCAGCCCTGATTTGCTTGCAGAAAAACAGCAGGCTTCCCCATGGCATCTGTAGGGGACCTTTGGTAGCTTGGGGCACCCTGCCTTAGCAAAGTTGGGTGAGGAGGTGAGAACTCTGGCATTGACTCCTTTTCATGAGCTGGCCTGTTGGGTCATTCCCTGGGGTCACTCAGAAAGCCTTGGAAGGAGATTTGCTCTGTGAGTGATGCCCTCTGCCAGGACAAAGCAGAAGGGCCCCACATATGGGAGAAGATCCCTGTAACATTATCTACCTAAGGAATGCTCATGAAAGCTGAGCACAGTGTCCACAGGTACCTAAGACTTCAGTCATGTTTTTTGGGCATTGGGGATGGGTATCTCTTCTGGGGAAGGGGGTCACTCCTCTACTAGGTGTCCCTCTGTGCTCTATTCAGTCCCAGCTCTTGACACTGACCCTCCATTTGTCCTTGATTATGGGCCTCCAGAATGCCCAGGCCAGGGATATCTTTGGAAGAGTCTGGAGTTGAAGCCTAAGGTTCTTATTAGGTGTCTCTGCTCCTGGCCACGAGTCGAGAGAGAGCTGCAGGTGGGGCGGGCAGGGAGCAGGCACAGTTCTGCTTTGCTGTTTGTCTTCCTAGTTGTAACTCCTGTTTATAAAGAGCTTGTTCATGTTTCGAGCACTTTATGAAGAATAAAAAGTTCACAGACTGCAGGTGGCTCTGTTGTGTTCCTAGTTTGATGAGCATGTGAAGCAGGCTTCCTGGGGAGAAGGCAGGTGACGGGTTCTTGGATGACACTGTCCCTCTCCTAACATCAGGACAGGGGCACAGTGTTGCCCAGTGGTGGTCTGGACTCAGTCTTTTCTCACTCCCAGGATACCCACATATATTGAGTACTATGGGGAGTTTAGAGGATAAAAGACTTGATTCCTACTCTCAAGCCACTTAATCTAGTAGGGAAAGGTGAGATACAAGTCCAGGATACAAATCATTCATGGATTCCTAGAATCTCTCTCCAACCTTAGGGAAAGTCTGTTTCTTGTGGTTCACCTGTTGGAGGATGAGGAGGAACTGACTGCTCCAGATCATGAATTGTTCAGAAATACGGGCAGGCAGGTGCCAACCCTGCACCTCACCACAAGACTAAGGAGACCCAAAGTGGGGTTCCCTATGGTCAAAACCAAATATTTCTACTGTCCTCTCATATGAAACAGGGAGCTCCTCATCTTCCCCCAGTGTGTTCATTATCCCCACTGGCGGCTTGCTCTACATTCTGCAGTACTCCCCCCTTATCTAAAGTCCATGTAGTGCTTGACACCACTGAACACCACTGAACCCTACTCCCCACTCCGAGTTGTCTTTCTGCCCAGGAATTGGCCGCCGGAGGGATCTTCCTTGGCAAAAGAAAGTGGAGGCTTCTAAGGCTCCTAAACACCACACCCCCCTCCACCCCGCACTGCGGGCTTGGCCAGGAATCAAGAAGTCACAACTCCTGCCCTGTGGACCTTACAGTAGGCAAGACAGACACTCAAAGACATAACTAATGATAAACAGAAGGGCTGCAAAAGTGCTGGGTGCTATAGGAGCATGCAGAGGGGTTTTGTGGCAGGAGGGCGATGGATTGGGAAACAAAATATTTAGGCTGCGGCCATAAAGATAGCCAATGTCAGGTGAAGATAAAAAGTTAAGAGTTTTCTGGGTACAGGATGTTTGAGGGTCGGGTGGGGAGCGCCCAGCATATTTCAGGAACTGTCAGGGTGGCTGTGGAGCACAGGGCGAGGGGCAGGGTGGGACGGAAGAAACGGCAGGAATATTCCGGCATGAATATTCCGCAGTGCAACTTCCTGCAGAAAGCCTTCTTAGATTAACCCTTCTCCGCCTGGAGTCCTTGCCCATCCTATCCCGGGTTGGATCCGCTGGGGCACTTCTGGGCTGCAGCTCCAGGAGCAAAGCTCACCGTGGCAACTCAAACTTCTAGGAGCAGGTAACCAGCGAGGGGGTCGCTCGGCAACTCAAACTTCTAGGGGCAGATAACCAGCGAGAGGATCGCTCGTGGCTCTCTTAGTCAAGACCTTAGAGTCGTACTTGCACAGTCTTCCCGGACCGCAAAACTGGCAGCCCAGGAACCAAACCCTGGTTGCGTCGGTGCCACTCTCTGCAGTCTAGGGCTGTCGAGCGTCGTGACAAGGAAAACTACACTCCCCACAACCCCTTGCGCCTCCGGTTCGCTGCGGTTGCTTATGGCCAATCGGAAGAGGCAGCTGTGGCGGGGGCCGAGGAGGGACATTTTAAAAGGGCCGGAGACTGCGGGCGTCAGTGGCCATGGCGGATACAGCGACTACAGCATCGGCGGCAGCGGCAAGTGCCGCTAGCGCCTCGAGCGATGCACCTCCTTTCCAGCTGGGCAAACCCCGGTTCCAGCAGGTGAGGACCGGGCTGTGGTCTGAGGGTCAGCGGGTGGCACATGGAGGGTGAGCAAACTCCTCTTCAAAGTCCCCTCTAGCTCTAGGGTCTTCGACCCGTGGCCACCCAGGAACCTGCAGCTGCTGGATCGGGGACCTCGGCCACAGCTGTCTCTTTTTCATTGGCCAGCGGGCTGGGCGAGGACTCCCACTTTGGCTCCCTATTGGCCGTCGGTGCCGTCGCTCTGCAGCTGCCCGCGCCCTCCAGCCTTTCCCTCCGGAGGTGCTCTGTGATTGGCCGCTGCGGGCTGCGGCCCGGGATGCGGCCGCCGGGTCCCGGCGGCTTCTGCAGGGTCGCTTTGGGCTGAGCAGCTGCCCACCCTGGGCGGAAAGTTCGAGTATGGCCCTGGATGAGAAGTTGCCGTGGCCGAGATGCCTTCTGACTTTTTCCCCGGCTGGGGACTGACAGTCCGAGTTTCTGGAGGAGCCTCTGGGCAGCATCTATGCCCCGCGGTCACGCTCCCAACCTTCCACCCCAACTGGGTCCACTGTGCATGACGGGTCAGGGCCACGAGCCCAGGGGTGTTTGCGGCCTGGCAACTCGTCCCCTCTGGCGGGTGATTCGCTGACGCAGCGAGTTGGTCGGCTGGGTCTCTGTCTGGGATGGAGTGAGGACTTGCGGGGAGAGCCGGGTGCGGGGGAAACGCTGTGTCATCTGCTGGGGCAGGCTACCGCTGGGAGGGTCTGAGTCCCCGGGAGCATGCACCAGCTTCCTTCGCTCTTGACCTCGGCGCCTTGGGTCTCTGCACCCGAGCCCAGGTGCCGCCAAGCACTTGCTCTGTCCAACCTGCTCAGGCTCTAAGGAGCACTGTGACAGTGGTCCTTTCCTTCTGGCACCCCCGGCAGGGCGTCGCTAACTCCTTCTTGGTCACGGAGATGGGGATGGAACCTGCAGCCCGCAGAGGTTGAGAGGGACCGTTCCCATGGCTGGGGCAGCCTGCTCTCGGGTCCCGGCTGCCTCCTACACCGAGGAAATGGACTTTATTAGGAAAAGGGCAAAGAGACTCGCTGGAGTGAAACTGGGGTGGGGGACAGCGGAGGAGGACAGAAAAGTTTACAGGAAGAAAGGAAAAGTGCAAAGGCGGTGCGGTGGGATTTTTGTTGTTGTTTTCGGTGGTGGTGGTACAGAAACTGGTTCCAGTAAGGTGGGGCACCAAGCTTCGCTGATAATTAGGGAGCTGTGTTCCTGAACCTTCTGAGAAAATGTCCCTACTGTTTTAAAATAGGACTTTAATTCCTTAAAAAATAAACCATCTTAGCATGTAGGTGTCTAAGGTAACACTGGGGTCTTCCTACCAGTGTAGGGTGCCACCAAGGGCGAGACTGTGAGGGGTGCCTTTGCCTGCACTTGAGTGACCCCTTCTTTGTCCCCCTTTCTTCGCCCTCGGCAGTGGTCAAAGCTTAGTCGACCCATCTCTTCCCTTCTTCCCCTGTGACATTACCCCTAGTGGGACCAGGGTACTGACTTCCTCCTGCCCACATCTTTGACCACTCCAAGTGGGCTGCTAATAAGTCAGCCTGCCCTATGGTCCTCTGATACTTTTCTGTTTGGTTACTTGGTTTCTTTAACCCCTGTTTGTACCTGTTGAGTGAAAGGGCAGTTCTTTGCCCTTCCATTGTCTCCATTTAACCCCGAGGTGGGGCTAGGCACATAGTAATGTGTTGAATAAAGATCTGTGGGATGTTTTTTCTCTGGTACCTGCCCTGGGACATAGTCACACAACAGATATTTACCTAGAACTTCCAAGTGGACTGAGCCCTTTGCTGTGATCACCACTGGAGCCATAAATAAACATTGGAGAGGACAGCCATTGCTGGTATCTTCTTTGGCACCTCTCTGGAAAGCAGTAACAGTGCTTGCTTTTGAAACGCTCCTCCTCCAGCATAGTGGCCTGCATAAGCACAGTGCATACAATTCATCCATGTTAAGGGAGTCCTCTTTTTGCCCAACCCTGTTCCGTACCAACTGGTCCTACCTGTGCAAGCAGCCCAACCTGCCACCCAATTGACTCCTAAGAAACCTGGAGTCACATGTGTATTTCCCTTCCTCTCCCTTACTTTCTGAATACAACCAGAGGTCCAGTGTTCTCATCTCTTAAACAACTATCAAATCCACTGCTCTCCGCTGCCAGAATCCTAGACCAGGCTCCCGTCATCTAGCTCCTGAACAACCATGGAAGCCTCCCAATGAGTCTTGCTGCTTCCACTTTCAACCCTCCCTATGCTTCATGGCAGAATCCCAGCGCAGGTCTGATCAAGTGACTCCCCCACCTCCCCTCAACTTAAACACTCTCCAGTGGCTTCCTTGGCTTCTGAAATAAAGGCCTCACTTTTTAAGGGGCTCCAAAGGTCCCCCCCTGCTGATCTCTTCTTCCTTGAATCAGAAGGCCATTCACCCCATCAAATCTCATTTTTACCACATTGGCTGCTTCCGGCCCCTTGAACCCTGAGTGATTCATAGTCCAGGGTCCATTCCCAGAGCCCACATCGGGGACACCCTCTGAATCCCCAGCCAGCCTCGCCACTTTCTGCAAGAATGGGTGCCAGGTCTTTCCTTATTCCCTGGAGTTGCCCCAAACCCTTCCTCCCCTCATCCTTGGATCTCCCTGCAGAGGAGGGCAGGGGAGCAAGGGCACTGAGCAGTGTCTCGAGGGTGGAGACAGATAGCTGCCTCAATGGCTTTTGGTCTGGGATCATCTTTCTCCTCATAAGATGATGGTGATAGCCAAGCATTGTTCCAACTCTTTTGTGTATTGACTTATGTAATTTTCGCAACAACCCTTTGAGACAGGTACAGTTACCCCTTATATTACCAGTGAGAAAACTGCAGCACACAAACAGGTTAACTAATGTCCTAGGCCTCTGGCTCCAGAGTCAATGTTTGTTTGTTTATTGTAGACTTTCTGCCTTTGGGCTACAGGTTCAATGAGAATTTCATTCCTAAGCCCAGCGATTTGGGGGTCTGGGTAGGGAGGGCTGCAGGCTCCTTCCCAGACCACTGCCCTCAGCTGCTGCTTCCGAGGCCCACCCTACCCCAGGGGAGGCCACGGGTACTGCAGGCCCCAGCCCCTGCTGAGAATTAGCTGACTCACCTTTCTTGTGAAAGAAACTGGAGGGAGTCACTGGGCTGACTCATTCTTCAGGTAAAGGGAAAGGAAAGGAAAAACATCCACTGGCTGTCTGATTGGGTAAAGAGTAGGGCTGGATTCTGGAGGGGAGAAAAAGGCCTTATGTTTTAAACTATTGAGAAAATAAGAATTAACCAGGCTGAGAAAGGAGAAACCTTTCCTGCCATTCATCAGGCTGAGAGGACAGGCATTGAAGCATCTACCAAAAAACAGCGTTTCTCACAAGGATCCGCTGCATCTAGAAAGTGTCCCAGCAACCTTCCTGTTGAGTTATCTCTCTTTCATACTCACTGAGAAGTCACATTCTCCAAGATCTCTGGACCTGTTTTACAAGGGCACTAGTACCACTCGGGAGGGTCTAACCGCCTCCCGGGCCCCACCTCCAGGGCCATCCCCTTAGTCATTAGGATTTAACCTATGAATATTGGGGGAACACAAAACTTTAGTTTATAGTAATAATCACAGTAGAGTTACTACATTAAGGAAATTTAATATGGATGCAGTATTTTTATTAATCTATGACCGATATGTTTGTCAGTTGTCTTAATAATGTCCTTGAGAATATCATTTCCTCCTCCCCTTCCTGTACAGATTCAATCCAGAATCATGTGATACATTTTGTTGTCTCCTCAGTTTCCTATAATGTGGACCAGTTCCTCAGTCTTCTTTTGTCTTTATGACATTGACATATTTGATGAATAAGGCCGATTATTTTATGGATATCCCTCAGTTTGGAGTTGCCCGATGTTTCTTCATGATTAGATTCCTTCCAGAATACTATGCCAGTGAGTGATATTGTGAACTTCTCAAGGTATCATGTCCAAAGGCTCCCAATATTCATCTGCCCATCATTGGTCCTTTTAATACGTCCCCATCATTTGGAGGGGTGGCCCTTCATTACTTTCCGGTACAAAAAAATACACCAGTCTCATACCTTCTCTGCCCCAGCCCTGGAATTGGCGACTTCTCTAAGGAACCCTGACTCATTTTAGTGGACCAGGATCAGGATGTCATTCTGTCTCTTTACTATGCACTTGCTATCCTTCTGGCTCTACTTATTTCCTTGTCTATTAATTGGAATTATCCTCTTGATATGCATTTCACACCCTCATCACCATTTTTTCCGTGTCATAAATGTGCGGAAACGTGATTTTAAATGGCTGCATAGTGTTCAGTCACCATCCACCTTTACAAACGAGGCAGCAGTGAGCACCCTCAGCACATGGTATATCTCTGGCCAAACCGCTAGTTGTCTCTGACTGTTTCCTTACACTAAATTATTAGAAGTGAAATTTTTCCAGGACAGCAGTATGAGCATTGTAGTTTAGGCCATTAGAGTTATAAGGGGTTTGGGAAGCAACTGTTTTTGTTAGGAATGGTGCTGGAGCTTGACGTGGTCTGTGAAAGGCAGCAGCACCACAGCAGGGATGGAAGTAGGAGGTGGAGAGGCTGCTCCCAGTAGGCGGTAGGTGTGCCGGGTCGAGCAGAGATGGAGGCAGTGTGGAGCCTGGTGTGTGCAGGAGACTTTGGGGTGATGCGGGGCCTACTACAGGGTCTTTTTGGGGAAGGAAAAGGAGCAGAAGTCACTGCAGGGCCTGGTTCCCTGAAGCAAGGGGAGGGAGTGTGGAGGCTTCTGTTTTCTCTTCTATACAAAAGACGGTGCTTGGAGAGTTGTGGGGTCCAGGGAGGATCTGGGGCAGAGTCAGCGAGTGTAACGAGGCATGAACCCCCAGCACTTGCAGCTTTTCCCTTGGTCCCCTAGCTTGGCACCCTCTCTCCTCTCCTTGAGTTTGGCTTTGCCAAGCTGGCTCTGTCCCTAGGGCAGAGGGCCCAGGAGCGGGGTTGCTTGGTTTCCTTTTATTGTGCTCTAATGCCTGTGGCCTGCTTTGCACAAAGCTCTTCTTTTCCAGGGACCCTTTTCTGGGGAGTTGGCCCCTCATCCTGGGCCTCACAGCATCTCCAGAGCCACGGGGGAAGGAAGGCCTGAGGGCTGTAAGCAGGGTGCGGTGGTGCTTGGGCTCCGCCTATGGGGAGCTTAACCTTGGAGAGGGACCTTCCCTCACTCAGGAGGTCCTCAGCGAGGCAGGGTGGCTGCGGTGGTCAGAAAAGGCTGGGAGGGGGCAGGAGTCAAGGCCTTCCTACAGCCTGCGTGCTTAGTGACGGTGGGTGGGGAGCTGTGGAACAGCTTGGAGTGGATCTCTGCACTGAGAGGACAGGGAGAAAAATGGGAAGCATGTTGAAGAGAAGTTGGGATAGTCATTGATTGTCTTTATGGTCTTTCTGAATTGATGTTAGAAAGTCTTCAGACTGGGAAAGCTGCCCTTGGGTCACTGGGCTGTGGGGCCTCGTTAGGATTCACCACCATGTGGGTTGTCCTGGGGACTGAGGGTGAGGCCTAGCAATTGGGGTGAGGTGGGGGGTGCAGCTCCCCAGTGGCAAGAGGATGGTCTACAGCAGCTGATCTCTCCTCTCCCGCCCCCTTCCCCAGACATCGTTCTACGGCCGCTTCAGGCACTTCCTGGATATCATTGACCCTCGCACCCTCTTTGTCACTGAGGTAAGTCCTGGCTGTCACTCTTGTGGAGGCCCCTTGGCCTTTATCCCTTGCCACTTTAGAAGACCTGTGAGTCATCTGTACGTGTACTTTATACACATTATCTCATTTCATTTGGATCTCGCCATGTCCCTTCAAGGTAGATATATATCATCATCATCACCTCCAACTTTAATAAAATTATTTCCAGCTACATGAATTACATGGTCCTTACAAAAGTTTAAATAGTATAGATGTGTTTAAGTAGAACAAAAAAAGTATCCTTTATACTCTCTTCCTACCCAGTTCCCTTCTCTCATAGAGAATGAAGGTATAATTTTCCTTTTACATGAGAACCATTCTGTGAATTTTTGACAAACATATTCGGTTATGAATCCACCTCCACAATAATAGTGGAGAACATTTCTATTGCCCTAAAATGTTCCCTGATGCCTGTTAGCAGTCAATCTCTCCTGCCCAGCCCCTGGCAACTGCCTGTTTTCTGTCCCTACCGTCTTCCCGTTTCTAGAATGTCATATACATGGAACATGACATTTCCTCCGTACAGTGCTTCTGAGAGCCATCCGGGTCATTGCAGGTGTCACTACTTGCAGCCCTTCGCATTACTGAGTAGTGTTCCATTGAAAGGAGATTTCAGGTTTGTTTGTCCACCCACTTGCTGGTCAACACCAGTTTTCAGTTTTCAGCTATTGCAAATAAAACCAGTATAAGCAGTCTTTGTGTGGATGTATGCTTTCATTTCTATGCATAAATAACTAGGAATAGGATCGCTGGCTCACATGGTACGTGTGGTAAGTGTATGTTTAACTTCATAGAAAACCGACAAACTGTTGTTCAGAGTGGCTCCACATTTTAAACCCCCATCTGCAATATTACGGTTGCTCTCCATCCTCACCATCATTTGGTATTGTCAAATGTAAACCAATTAAGTTTCCTTCAGCTACCCCAAGAAGTGTGTCTTTTTAGCCCTGTTAGTATTTTTGTAGTATTTGCAAGTATGTGTAAGTATGCATGTACATACAAAATAGCAAAGATTTATTAATCTTTGAATAAACTGTGAGGAAGGCAGTGTTGTAAGCATTTAAATGCATCAGCTCATCAGATTAACTCAAAGGAACCCATGAGGTAGATACTATTACAAGTTCCATTTTACGGAGGAGGAAACAGATAAGTCCCATTCCTGTGGTGCTGGCCAGGGATGGAGCCAGGGTATGGACCCAGGTAAGCTTGTCTTCAGAACACTTATTCTTAGCCAGTTTGCATTCCTGTTCGGGTAACTGGATTTAGAGAACTCTCCCAAGATTCCTCAGTGGGCGGAAGGCCCTGAGTTCCTGCCCTGGGCCACAAACCCTGAGGCAAGTCGTTGAGCCTCTTAGTTGGCTTCCTGAGTGCACAGCTCTTCCCTGCACATCTTCTCCGTGCTGAGCGCTGACTGCCTTGCCCCAGAGTCCATCAGCTCTGGGAGGGAAAAGCCATGTGGAAAGAAGCGCAAGGCCTGCTGGGCACCTGGGCCTGAAACAACCCCCACTGTGCCCGAGGGAGCAGCCCAATAATGTGGCATGTGGCGATTAATCTGATCTGCGGTTTCCCACCACATCTGGCAGGGACGGAGGCTCAGGCATTTTACTGGCCGGCCCTCCCTGCCCCTCTGGCCCTGCCGCCTCCCGAGGGCAAGGCTGCCGTACCTCTCGGCTCTAACAGGGTTCTCCTAGGGACCCGTCAGTGTGATCGCAGAAAAATTTGGAAGAGCATTAAACCAGAGAAAACACTTACCTAGCCTAGATTAGGTATCTTTCTAGAAAATTCCAGAAAGGTGCAAAACTAGATACAGTTGCCACATAATCCCAACATAAATGCTACCTGCTTGATGGAAGAGTCAGCAGAGGCTTAACCCAAGGGGCAGAGGTGCTCATGGTGGACTGAGAGGCGTGCTGAGAGATGACAGAGGGAGACTAAGGGGGTGGGGCAGTATTTCGGTGCTCCCCAGACTACCGTGAGTCGACAGGGGCTTTGGGGATGGGTGGGTGGCTACAGGGCGACATGCCGCCTGTGCTGGGGGCTCCCACCCTCCCTCCTCCCCAGTCCACCCCCTTCTCATTCCCAGACCACTTCATTTTACTGCTCTGCCCCTGTGCCACATCTTCTTCTATGCTTGTATTTTGAAAGGGCCTAACATTTTTGTACACCACGAAAGCATTTGGATCTAAATACCATTACAAAATACAGAAATCTCATACTTTAGTATTAATTGAAGTGTCAAAGCAACTTAACTACTTACTAACTAGAAAATGAAACCAATGCAACAGTAGTTTTATCATATTTCTCAGATTTCACAGGTTCCCTCCCTTCATCCAAGACTATGACGGACTCTCCAGAAAGATCTTCACCTTTCCCCTGGTGCTGTACCCCCCACCCCCACACACCAGCTGGGGACAGTTTCCAGCATAGCCTGCTGGCCTTTTGGAAAGCATCTCCCCACAGACCTACTAGGCCCTAAAAACTCTGGAACCACCATGAGCGGGACCTTCAGGCCCTCACTGGTTCTTGCCCCGGCAGGTGGCTTAGCAAGGCCATCTGCATGAACGAAATGAGAAATTAGAGGCACTTGGAGGAAAAGGTCTCTTAGCTGCGTCCCTCCCCTGTGAACCGAGGCCCTGCCAGGAGGAACAGCTTCCCGCTTCTGCTGGGCTCACGGACCACGGCTCCTGTCTACACAACATGGTTTCTCTCCCAGGGCCCTTGGCTGGTGTCCTGGGAGCGAGTGTGGGACCGGCCTGCTTGCCTGTGAGTGTGGGAGCAGAGTGGAGGACGGGAGGAGGTGGCTCTGGAAACCAGAGTTTCCTGAGGTGGACAGATCCCGGGCAGCTTGAGCCATCTGGTGACCTGGTTCTGAGGGGCAGCAGCTGAATCAATGGATAGACTCATCTTGAGAGTGTTTTGCAGCTACTTGTTTGCAATTTATAACTGACCAAGCTTTAAAAAGATTCCAACTCTTGTATGTGTAGTGAGGCAGAGGAAATCTGATTCACTGTAATTTCTCTTAGGAAGAAGGCTGGCTTTGTTTTATGAATGGCTTGAACAAGGCTTCAGGGAGGAGGTTGGTCCGCTTGAAAGACGGGGAGGATTTGTGCTTTGACCCTAAGGGAGAGAGGAGAGAGAAGGACGAAGAGGGGACAACAGTGGGAAGGAGAGCAAGTGACCCCGCGAGCTGACAGGCCAGTACCTGGGGGCTCTTCTGAGAGGGGTCATGCCCACTGGGCTCGTGGTAGTCATTGATGGGACACAGCATTGTCCCCGCCACCATCGTTTCTGGAAAGTTGTTCATAAAGTCTGCCTGGGTCATGAAATGTCTGCAAGAGTAGATATTTTGAGAGGACCTTGAGGGGGTCCCGGTCTCCACGAGGGTGCAGAATGTATGGGATCACCCTGAGGCAGGAAACCACAGGAGCTGGCAGAAGCCCCAGCTTTGGCCTTCCACTTAGGTCATGGAATTCCCTCTAGATCTCTGAGGCCAACTGACATCTAAGCTACATTTAATTGTGGATGGACGATAAAAGGGATTTGCTCTTCTGAATTCAATAATTATTTAAGGGAATAACTGGTTGATAGACTGTCATCCTGAAGGACATAAAAAACTAATAGAAGAAGTGTTAACAATACCATCTCGATACTAGTACTGGTGTAGCAATTTAAAACTATTCGGGGTATATTGTAGGATAGATTAAATAAGTTATTATATTGATGTTGTGAACTGGGATTCTGACCATGGGAGTGGGGAGATAACAAATATATGAAGAAGGGAAAAGACAAAGAACTCTATGATGTTGTATTTGAATTGGAGATATCACTATGAACTCATAACTTACACACGTGCACACCACACACACACACACACACACGCACGCTCACACATGTATTTCCCAATTCCCTGGCTCTGTTATACCCAGTAACAAGGTACCACTATCCACATGTGGGGAAAGGGGAATTGCTACATATAGTAAGAAAGTGCTCAAAGAATGAGGGAGACACAGGAAATGGCTTGAAGGGCAACCCACTGGTCACATCTGGGACAATTTGAACATTAAGAAGATTAAACACAATAGATTCTAATACATTGAGTAATAACGTAAGCAAGACACAGGTTCAGCTGCCTGCCACAGCATAAGCCAAACAGGTGCAAGCGCAAAAGGAAAGGTTTGTTTAGGTGTTGCAACCTGGGAGAATGGTGGGCCCCTGTCGCGAAGACCCTTCCCACTTCCTGCTCAAGCCTGCAGTTCTTATAGGGATAGGGAAGGGAGGGCTTTTTTTCTCTTGAATTATGTTGCTAGCTTTTGGCATGCTGGGGTCCTATCCACTCATCTTTCTAGGTTTCAGCTCCGAAGGCCCTGTTAATCTTTCTAGCTTTTGGTCAGCTCATCTATGCCAATGGGGAAGACTCCCGGGCATTCCCTGACTGCCTACCTATGGTAATAATAATAACAACAATAATAATAACAATAATAATTATTATTCCATGAATTCATAGTAATACTAAAAATGTGGAAGAAGGAAGCTATTCTTCACAGAAGAATGTCAGCTAATAAATACAGAAGGAAATAACCATTGTGTGATCCTCAATGAAACAACTGATTCCAACCAGGATTTTTGATGGATGCTATTTCTGTAGAGCCAAAGATTGTTGGGAAACAGGGTGTTTGTATGTTCTCAAATCAGATATCATTCCGAAGATTATTCAGCAGTTAGAAAGGGGAAAGATTACCTTTACTATGGGCTGGAGGACACCCCTTTAACAAGGTGACCAAGCTTAGCATCACTAACAATGAAAACAACTGACATTATATGCCTCCTGATGTGGCATATTCTAGTATTATCCCTAAACATGGGGAAATATATGGAAGTCTAAAGAAGAAAATAAACTGCTTATTACTCCACTTACCATTAACATTTTCATGTATATTTATGTGCAAAATTAGCATATGTATATACACATACATAATATGTATATATGTAGCTCTATATAGATATATAATCATGTGTGATGTATTTGTATACATAACATAAATATATACAGGATACATATTCTTTTTTTCCATATAGCACATGATGGGCATTAAATGTTATTTTGAAGTATGTTTAATAACTGCATAATAATCTACCATGTGGTTATTCTATAATTCATTTAATCATTTTCTCTATTATTGACCATTTGGGTGGTTTCAAGTCTTTTGCCATAATAAATAATATTGCAATAAATATCTTTGTACATAAATCCCCCCATCTTCTTCTTTATTTCCTTTGGATAAATTCCTAGAAGTGGAATTTATTTATGAAAGGCATTTTAAGGCTTTTGAATATATTGCCAAATTGCCCTGCAAATTGTACCAACCTGTAACAAGGTTATATCATTATTATACTCTCAACGGCAGCGAGTGAGGCTGTCCATTTAAATGCATTCTAGACAGAATTAGACATTCTAATTTTAAAAATCTTTAATGGAATTTTTAATAAAAAATACCCAAGTGTCAGTACCTTTATACACTTCAAGTTCTTGCCTGTCTGCATGCATTTTTGGCATACTTATATCGAACATGGACTTTTTGTTTTCTTCTTTCCATTCATTTCCAAGTCTTTATAATTTTTAAAGTCAAGTCTTATAGTATAAATAGCCATTACTATTAGACTCTTACGTGTAACAGATAGGTTGTTTCCTAATTTTTGTGATCCTGCAAAAAAACAAAACAAAACAAAACAGTCTCAGGCATGTCACTTTTCATCTGTGCTAAATTTATTTATTGTTTTTTAAGAATAAATTCCCAAGAATAGGATATCCTGGCTGGAGGCCATGATTGTTTTCCTAGTTCTGGGATAGCTGGACAGATTTATTTTCTAAAGGGCTGTAGTACTTGACATTCCACCAGAACTGTATTGGTTTACCTCACATAGGCGCCCCCGAAGGTGAGCAGAGGTCAGACACAAGGAAAGCAGAGCTTCTCTCGTGTGCCCCTGGTTTCCTCTTCTGTTGGGCCTCCCAGAGGGTGGCTCACGGCTGATGGGAGCCAAGCCAGACAGCCCTGCAGGTGCCAGGACCGCTGGGAGGGAAGAAGAGGGTCTTAGGAAGGCCCAAGGAAGACAAGAGCAGGGCTTGGCACTCAGCATGCATGTAAGTCCTTAGCTTTGGCCCACAAGGTCCCACCACCTGGGGCCATAATAGGAGTGGCTCAAACCAGGGTTGCAGACAAAGTGAGGATGCATGGCCCTGGACTTGGCAGGGGCAAGATTGCCCCAGGTGAGGGCAGTCAGACAGATACTGAGCAGTTAACGTGATGTGACACAACCTGCTGTCCCCCCTGCCAGCCGTCCCTGCTCTATTCCCTCATGCGCACCCGCACCCTGCTGCCAATTTATTCTCCCTGACACGTGACACTGCTTTCTTGTCATTTTTTCAGTTCTGCAAGCTTTGGGATTCTCAAGCTTTGCCTTAAATGCTCATGTTTCAATGGTTCCATTTCTCTAAACACACTCTCCAGTTTCTCTGTGTCAGGCTCACCTCAGCTTTGAATGAGAATGAAGAAGGACCTTCCTTTTCCTGCTTGGAGTGCCCACTCCAGTAAGTGTCAGCTTTGGGTGCAGGCCTTGCTGTGGTTTCTTTGTGAGACTGCCCTTCTCTCAGTTACTGTCCTGAGGACAGAAGATTCTTCCATGCTGACATCTCACGGAAATGCCCCAGAACGGGGAAGGAATGGGTTTCCAGGGGCCACCCACCCACTCTGAGACCCTGGGCAAGGAAATGCCCTTCCCTTCCTGGCCCCTATTGTTTCAGAAAGGGGGACGGCCTAGGTGGTTCTATGATATACGCACACACAGAGTATTTCTATTCATGTCCTATGTATGTGAACAGGGCACACTCACTTGGAATCCGGGGAGTCTGTAAAACCAGCATCACCATTAACGGACTTTACAACCTGATCCCTAACCCTGACTGTACCCTTTGCCTCTCTCCTCAGAATCCTCAGTCCTTCACTTTTCCTAAATGTATGTTATAGGTGGCCCCACGTTGGTGATGGGCGGAGGTAGGCATGCCCTGTGGTTCTGCAAAGATACCTAAAGTCAGCCCCCTGCTCTCTGCACTTTGCAAACTCTGACATGACATAAGCACGCAGGAAGGAAGTGGTCAGGGACCTCAGAGAGGTGCAAACCCGGTGCTCTCCGGCTGTTCACAGGAGGGGACATTTCTGGAAGATTCCTGGAGAAGTGAGCCTTGAAGGATGGATGGTGTTGGTGATAGACTTGCAGAGCAAGGGTGTCTTGGTGAAGTGAACAGTATGGGCAAAGTCAGGAGGTGGGAATATGCAGGTACCACCTGGAGAATGGGCGGGTCCCTTTACCAAAAAGGGGGTGAAATATTTCTGGGTGCTACTCGTATCCTGGCTAGTTGCTGTCACGCCCATCATATATTTAATATATTAAATATTATTATAATAAATTAAATATTTATGAGTGTATCAGTTTGTCATCCTCCCTTAACCAAGCAGAGATTATACTGTCTGCATTTAGTTTGGGGGTGTGTTATGGTGCCCCCTCCTCCCCCAAAAAAGATTAGTTTTGCTTCTGATGACTCTCCCCAGCTTTCCTTTCTGAGCTCTTCCCTTCCTGTGTCTCTCTGTCCCCATTCCTGTTGGTCCTGATCTCCTGCCCTCTCTGTCCACCCCCCCGAACACTACATACCTGCTCTTTTGCTTCCTTCTCCTTCCCCTCGGGGACTTGGGTCCAGGATTTTGTTCTGTTCTTATTCTCTGCCTCTGGAATCGATCTCCTAGGTGCCAGCATTTCTAGAGGGACCTTCTGGAGACCATGCCCCTGTCAAATACAAGGAGACATCTCACAGTGGCACTTTTTGGCAGGTGAGCCAGAGGCAGGCAGGCTGGGGATGGAGTCTGGGAAGCAGCAACCTGGGCTGTCCGTGCTCCTGGCCCCTCGGAGCTCCAGAGAAGAGCCCCCAGTCTTGTCTCCAGCCAGCTCGGCCCCACACCATCTTTGCATTCAAGGCCTGGCTGCCTATTCTTGGTCAAACAGACTTTCTGCAAAGTTCATCCTCCCACTGACTTTCAGTTTTCCCCACCCCCTCACATGCCCAGGGCTTTTCTGCCAAGCCTCACAATGCTTTGGGGTGAGAGCGGGGTTGATTCTCCTCTTACCCCTCCAGTCTCTTGAAAATAGCACCCTTCTCTGTGGGGAGACCAGCGCCCAGAACAGCCAGCTCTCAGGGACCTCTGCAGACCAGTGGCCTAGGCCCTTGCCTGCCCAGAGGGTAGCCTGGAGCCCCAGCCCTTCCGCCTCTGACACAGGGATGCCGGCTGAGGGTTAGTACGGCCCGGAGGCAGAAAAACGTGCTAGCTTCCTTCAGTCCTGGATACTCAGCTTTGTCTTCAGGAACTTCGGATTTAATTTTCCCTCAGCCCATGCCAAGATCAGAACTCTTGGGAACTCATTCTTGTGGCAGGAGGCCTCCCTTTGATGACCAAGTCAAATGAGATGGAAACTGGCCAGGTTGTTATAGGAACTCGGAAGAATCCCTGGAGTGGGAAAATAATGAGAACACGGGGCCATTCACCATTCAGCGACGGAAAGTAGAGCGTTCATTGTCTGGTGGCAGAAGCTGCAGTTGAGAGAGGAAGCAGGGGCTTGCCGCATCACGGGGAGGCTCGGGGGTGTCGGAGGTACGGAGAAAGGGTCTGGCTAAATTCTGGACTCAAATACCAAACTGCTCACTTTCTGTGTGACTTTAAGCACCTTAAAACAATAATCAACATGAAAAACAAATGTATGAGGTCTAGAAGAAAAATCATCCTCACTTTCGCAGTGGTTATCTCAATGGTATGTTTACAGGTGATTTAAAATATTTTTTGTGCTTTTCTGTTTTTTTTTTCTGTTCTCCTGACGTTTTCTCTCACCAGCATGGATTTGTGGAGGGGGACGGGTGCCGAAAACACAAAGCTATCTCCAGTTTGGAAACACATATTCTGGGAAGGCACTCCGGAATTTTGGAATTGGTATGCCTACATTTGAAAGGGCAGGGCAGCACTTCCCAGCAGTCAGGTTGCTCCCAAGCAAATTTTCCTGGCCCCTGATGCCCTGGGTTAGACCGGCTGTGGCCACGGGTAGTTCGCACACAGGCCCGATGGGTCGGGGGTGGGGTGGGGAGCCCTGGCTGGCTTGTCCCATTGTTGCAGTACAGGAGACCACCCGTCAGCCAGCTCAGTGAATGAAACACGCTGTCTAACCCACTGGGTTCCCCTCCTGGTGCTGCCCCTGTTTCGGACCAAGCTGTTTCTCTGCTGAGGTCTCAGCACTCCCGTTCTCAGCCAGCCTTGTCTCCTCTGCCAAAAGGGAACTGGCAGCTTTGCTGGGGGTTTTCCCCCGTGCTGGGCATCCCTGATGTCTAAGTCCTTCACCAGACCTTGACATAGGCCATCTTCTATCACTGTTGTCTGCTTACTGCTAATTTTTTGACGTACAAGATAATACAGTAATTTGCACACATCCTAAGTTTGCTGCTTAGTAGATTTTGACATAATGTTTATACTCATGTGACCGCCACTCAGATCAGACATTTCCATTTTCATCACTTTGGAGGCTCCCCCCATCCCCCTTTAAGTCAGAACGCCATAAAGTTAACGCTATAGTGACCTCTACCACCATGGGTGAGTTTTACCTCTTTAAAAAGCTTTATATACTATACTGTTTTGCATCTGACTTCTTTTGCTTATCATTATGCAAACTAGCGGTCTATTGCTATGTAAGAAATCACCCCAAAATATAGTGACTTGAAACAACAACAGTCAGCTCTTTTGCTCATTGATCTTCAGTTTGGGCAGGGCGTACAGGGTATGGTTCGCCTCTTCGCCATCAGCAACAGCTAGGGCAGCTTGACTAGGGGCTAGAAGGTCGATTTCAAGATGGCTCACCTGCATTGTGGGCAAGCTGGTGCTGACCTGACAGCTGGTGGCTCAGCAGGAGCTGTGGGCCGGGCCTTCTGTTGCTGTCTGCGTAGGTGTCTGCATAGGGTGCTTGGGATTCCTTAAAATTCCCAAGAGAGTGAACATCCTAAGGGAACAGAGTGGAGGAGGAGGGCATTTGTATAACCTAACCTCAGAGGTCACATAGCCTCACTTTGGCCAAACTCTATTTGTGTAGGCAGTCCTGAAAGCCTTCCTTGGATCAAGGGGAAGGGATATAGACTCTACCGTTGGATGGGGATGTGAGAAGGTTCCAGAAGAGCATAGGGGATGGGCGATATAGGGGTCACTATCTTTGGAAAATGCATTCTGCCACATTATGTTTGCAAGTTCATCCACGTTGTAACATGTATTTGTAATTCGCTTTTTAAAATTGCTGTATAATACATCATCATGTACATAGACTAACTTGTTCAGCCTACTGTTGACATTTGAATTGTTTGTAGTTTTGCGCTATTTGAAAAATGCTGCCATGAATATTATACAGATGTTTTGGTGAACAAAGATGGCCTTATATCACTGTTGCTGTCTCTCTGGCTTTTAAGATTTTAAGAATCATACAGTTCTATCCCCTTTTATTTTTCTCTTTCACCATCAGTTACCGTAGCCATATGTACTTTAGTATGTAATTCTCTGCTAGTGTTTTTAAAATGTTGAAAGGCAATTATATCAGTATTACATAAATATATTCTCTTTATAAAAACTTTCAGCCTTACAGTTAAGGTTAAATTTCCTCGTGACACCACTTGCCACGTCAGGCCCTTTCCGCCTCCCCCGAGGTACCCCATCACCAGTGTGTCAGGTCTCCTTCTAGAACTTCTTCTTATGTATTTACACACATAAATATTCTCATAGAAAATATTGTTTTCTGTCTCTGTGGGTGTAGCGAGGAATAAAATCTTTATACTACTCTGACTTGCCATGAAATGGAATGAGAATAAAATGTACTAACAAACTCGTAGAAGATTCACGCATGAAAAGTTCCCTTATAAGTATTTTATAGACATCCACAGTTGCAAAGGAATGCTTACCAAAGGAATGACCCTTATCACAAGAAATTGGGCAAGTGTCAGCGACTCATATCCAAACCAGCAGAAACACTCCCTGCGTGTTCTGTTCCCAGGTTATCGGCAGTGAAACTACAGATGGAGCACGCAAGAGATAACACGAAACACCCAAGGGCAGAGCCGAGAAAGTGCACAACGCCAGAAATTCCTTCGTCCCCTTCTGCCCCCGGTTCTCCTACATAAACTAACCAGGACACCTGAGATGCTAAGATGGGCTTTGAGACGAGAGTCCCCCATCCTCCAGGTTGCTGTCACCTGAATAAAACCACTTCATTTAACATCAGCATCAGCCTCTCAAGTACTGGCTTTTGAAGTGGCAGGCAGCCAGACCTGTGTTTGGTTACATGGGTTTTGGTTGGTACAACGAGTGACATCATACGGTTCTACATTTTGCTTTTTCACTCAAAAAATATCTTGGAGATATGACCATAGAATTGCATGTAAATCTACTTCACTTTATAAACTGCCAAATAATGTTTCATAGTATTATACCACTGCCATTTAGCCATTTGGCTATGAAAGGACATGTAGGTTGTATCCTTCCTTGTTGTGTGGCATGTGCCCCATGAATTGGAGGTCAGGCCTTGCACACTGTAGTGTTGTCAGTACTTGATGAATGCAGATGCATTCCTGCCAGGGAAAGAGTTGCTGGAGCCCTGGATCTGTGCCCCTCAATGTCTCTTTTCTCTTCCCTGCAGAGACGTCTCAGAGAGGCTGTACAGCTGCTGGAGGACTATAAGCACGGGACCCTGCGCCCAGGGGTCACCAATGAACAGGTAACTGCTGCAGGTGGTGAAGGAAGGAAGGTCACAAATTCCCAACCCTTTCCCTGGAGCCAGGATTGCTGCTTTTTCCTTCATTAACCACTTCTACTCTGGCTACATACCTTTGTGGACTTCTGGGTTTTTGGAGGGGAAGCTCAGGTCTCTGCTGTACCCTGCGTCTGGTGGGGAGCATGAGACTGATGAGTTCAGAGAAGCCCAAAGGCAGTAGTTTGCTGGAGCTGACATGTGTATACCTCTTCCCAAGTCCACATTTAGTGACATTGCAGCCATAGCTTGAAATCAGCCACAGTGGCAGTATTTACACCAAGGAAACTGGGAAATGCTACAAATTAGGAATCTTTTCCCCTAAAGAATCTATTATTAATTATTTACCACCATACCACTCCCCAAAAGTTTAAATTGAGTGGGGGAAGGACGGGAGCAGATGGTGGGGATTAGGCTAGGCCACTGTAATTTCATTTTTTTAACCCTCACCCCAGGATATATTTATTGATTTTAGAGAGAGGGGAAGGAGAGTAAGAAAGAGAAAGAGGAATATTAATGTAAAAAATAAACAGCAATCAGTTTTCTCCTGTACATGCCCTGACTGAGGGTTGAACCCACAATCTAGGTATGTGCCCTGACTTGGAATTGAACCTGTGACCCTTTGGTGTATGGGACAATGCTCCTACCAATTGAGCCACCTAGCCAGGGCTATAATTTCATTTTTTAAAAATACTATGTAGAAACTTGAACTAAGGCTCATTGAAATATTGATGATTGTGTTTGGTTTTGGGGAGGGGTAGGTAGATGTAGTGTAAGGCAGCTTTAATGATTAGAGAGACTGATAGTTAATGTGCCAACGTTCTTCTCTTTGTTTATAAACTTTATTTCAAAAACTTTTGAAAATTAACTTCACATTTTTTAAAAGTAATATGTGTGCATATTTCAAAAAAATCAAATAGTACTAAAACATTTGTAAGGGAAAATAGTATGCTGCCCTTCATCCCTTTTCAATTTCCATTTCTATCCCCTAGAAGCAAATACTTTTTGCTGTTTCTTCAGATAGAAATCTATATTTCAAACTAGCATATTTATCTCTACTGCTATTTCTTAACTAATTCTTTCGCATGGTAGTTGAGAATTCAGGTCTCTTATTATCCACCCCCATAAACATGCCTCTCTTCCCTACCCTCATCACACTCCCAAGATAGTTATCATGGTTTGGGGTCTATGGATATTCAATATTCACATTAAAATCATATAAATAACATTTAATGTAGAATCAAGTTGACTGTACCATGACTATGTTTCCTCTGTTTTTAAACTTTATGTTTTATGTGCTGTTAACAGTTGCCTCTTTTTTTCTAATTAGCATAGTTTTCTTTGTACCATCTCCAGTTCTTACTACACCTTCTAGGGATATTTTCAGTGCCTCCTTTCAATCCTGAAGAATCCAGTTCTTCGGTTCCATTTTTTCCCTGAAAATTTCCTTCCTGGGGCCCACTTCCTCCAGCTCTGGGCCTTCCCCTTGGTATATGTATACTTTTATTTTGGTGGAATACCTCTTCCAGTAGTTTCCTGGAAAAAAAAAAAGAGTAAATGGGAAGAAAATTTTGAGTACTTTTTTGCCTGAAAAGTTATAAGTCTGCACTAAGTTTTAATTGACAGTTTGGCTGAGGAGAAAATTCTAGTATGACAATCATTCTTCTCCAGAATTTTGAAGACCTTGCTCTATTGTCTTCTGGCTTCCAGGATAGCAGTTGAGAAATCCAATGCTATTTTATTCTTTATTCTTTGCAAGTGACCTGTTTTCATTCTTTGGGATGTTTAGGTTCTTCTCTTTATCTGTAGAATTTATTTCTGAAATTCCACAATGCCATCTCTTTCAAAATTCATTATTCTGGGCTCCTTGTGATTGCTTTAAGTCTGAATACTCCTGTCTTTCAGTTCTGGCAAATTTTGTCAGACTTTTTATTTGATAATTTCTTCTCATTTTGAAACTCCTATTAGTCAAATATTTGACATCTTAGACTGACACTCAGATTTTCATATTTTTTTTCCCCTTCTATTCCTTGACTTTGACCTGCTGTTTGGGTTTGCAGGAACTTTCCTAAAGTTTCTTTTGAACATACCTATTGAATTTTTAACTTCAGCTGGAATAATTTTAATTTCCATGAGCTCTTTGATTTTTTCTTTAATTTATTTTATTTTTTAATAGAATCCTCTTCCTGCTTTGTGAATATAGTATCATCTCATCTCTCTGCATTCTGGAAAGCAAGGAGGTGAAGGAGGCTGGGATCCCAAAATTCACTACAGACATTCACTAATTTCCCTAGTTTTAGCCTTACCTGCTCCCACTTCCCATTGTGCTAGTGTTCCCAGCTTTGGAGTCACTGTAATTATTTCTCCAGAAGACTGATCAACTTTCAGCATCTTGTAGGGACAAGGTGAGGGCATTAAGAGTGCCCTTGCTATGTGGGGAAGAGCTGGGGGTATTACTGCTTTGAGGACAGACTTTCAGTCAACCCCTGTGTCTAGCCCTATGATTAGCCCCTTTTTTTCTGCACTACCTGGTCTGTGTCTCCAAATCCTGAGCGTTGCTGGTGTCCTTGGAGTGATGGGCTGGCTCCTTAAACACACCCTCTTCAGGCACAAAGAGGTTGGCTTCCTCCTCTCTGCTGGGTCAGTGACTAAAACTCTACTTATTTTCCATCCAAAAACATGTTGCTGTTCTTCCTCTGCTGTCTTCCCTTCCGTTCTTTGGTAACAATGTGAGGCACTGCCCCTGCCTTCTCCTGGCACCTTTAGGCACAAAGCCCATGCTGAGGCTTTAGGCTGCTAACCCGACACACCAGTGGCTGGTGGGGTGTTCCTGGGACAAGTGGCTTAGCCATCAGCCCTCCCCAGTCCAGTTCATTTCAGTGTGTATTTAGGGAGCACCTATAGGCCAGGCTTGGTGCCCGGGCTTGGGGGAGAGAGCAGGGAAGAAACCAGAGGAGGGACTTGCTTCATGGACACCCCAGAATCTAGGCAACAACAGTGAAAATACATGATACTGTGGGAGAGTGGAGGAGGGAGGAACCCACTGAGACTAGGGGTTTCTGGAGGAGATTTCTCTCCAGAGATTTGAGGGATATGAAGGGGCTGGTGAGGAGGAGGCACTGATAGGAACAGCCCAGACAAGGAAGCACAGAGAGAGCAAGGCCCCCAGTGGAAGCGATGGAAATGTGCTCCACTGCAGCCCAGCTATGTGAAGGGCAAATGCATGAGTGGATGCAGCACCTTGGCCAGATGTCTTTGTGCAGGGCTCTGGCAAGTGACATGAGACAGCACAGTTCTTGGCTAGGCTGCATCCAACCTCAGGCATGGCGCTGCCTGCTGAGTTGGGGGCAGCTGTGAGGAGGGAGGGCGGCCATGATCTCCTCCTTCTTGGCTCGGTACTCCCCTCTGGCCCTGGGTACCGAGGAGCCTGGGTGGCATGACCTGACAGCCCCTCTTTAGGCCAAAGAAATCCTCAGACCGCTGCAGTTCCTCTCAGATTCATCAGGGCCAGGTTCAGCCTCCAGCCCTTCCTGATCCTGTGTCCGAACCTAGCCAAGTTCCCCTCTGACCCATCCTTGCTGAAGTTGGCCTCTGGGACTCCTTCCAGCTTCCAGAGTTTGGGGAATGAGGCCACCTTTCCCCTCTTTGCTTCCTTCATTTGCTTAAAGCTGCCCATCCTGTTTCCTGGGCCTCCTTTTTTTTCCCATCCTGAAAGCCCCCATGTACCTCCAGGGAGCTGGGAGGAGGCGAGGTAGGGGGCCTCAGGCACTAGCTGTGCTTCCCTTTCTGGCTTATCTCAGTGAGGCCTGCAGGGTCCACCTGGTGGCTCGATGGCCCAGTGCGGTAGGTGTGAACCAGCCCCCTAATAGGCGGATCCTCCGTCTCCCTCCCTCCCTGTCCTCTTGGCTCCCCAGAACCCTGGGGCGTGGGCTCTGTGGCAGCTCTCACACTGCTTCTTCCCTCCCCAGGCCTCAGTGTGCAAAGCCACACCTGCCTCTGGCCTTTAGAGACACAAGAACTGAGGGGACAGGTGATGACATTCCAGCTCAGGATTTGGGGAAACCTAGGCAATCTACAATTAAAGACAGTCCTTGTTCCTGGTCCAGGCTGGCCCTGCTCAGGCGTCATTTCCATGCCCTCTGAAGAGGCCCAGGGTGGTTCTTCATCTCCGTCTGGACAGTAGCCCTGTCTGCTCCCAGGCCCTGGGCCTGCCCGGATGTGCTGTTGCAGGCTTGTGAGTCAGAAGCCTGTGCCTGTGTCGGATGCCGTGGGCCTGTCCTGATGTCACGGATAGCATTGGGTAACCTGTGTGCCCGCTTGTTATGTAACCTGCGCTCCAGTTACAACCTCTCACCGGCGGGTACACACAAGTGGATTGACAGTTTGTTCACACCCGATGGCCATGGTTTGGTCTTCTGTTAGCAAGGGCTAGCATCTCCTCCTGAGACTGTTAATGTAGTAAAAGGTTGCTACATCAATGAATAGTTAATTCTGAGGATAAAATAGAAATAAGTATAATTTACCCTTCAGGCTTAATAGATAAAACTTTGATGTGCTAGGAACCCTGATAAGGAGTGAAATTATCGATTAAACAAAGCCACAGATGAGAGCAAACATAAATATAGGCAGTGCAGTTTCTGGGTATTGACTTTGCTGTGTGCACTTTACGTGCGCAATGGTTTGGCATGGACGGAGATGGGCGGGGTTAAATACGGCAGATCCCCTTGCCCCATGGTGGTGAGCCCCAGCCTCTGCATGCTCACCAAGTGCCAGGCACCATGCTAAGTACTAGCACTTTACCTGCATTACCTTAATTAATCTTCACAGGAACCCTATGTGGTAGATACCGGCCTATATTAACGCAGTTTTACGGGTAAGAAAACTGAGGCTCAGAGAGGTTAAATTATTTACCTAAGGTCACATAGCTGGTATGCGGTGGGACAGGGGTCTGATGCTGGGCCTGTAAGACCCAACGCCTGTCTTTCTCCCACTGTCTGAAGGTGGCTTTGGGAGGGAAGTGGACACTCTGTGGAGCAGAATAATATACACAGACACGGGGCAGAGGAGTGAAGGGGGTTCTGGTCCGAGGAGCTTGCGAAGGTCTTGCAGCCCCAGTTAAACCTGTGTGGTTAACACTGTCAATCCGGGCCAAGGCATCTGCTGATCGCTCAGTATGTGCGAGGTAGGTGGGCACTGAGGGGGGGCATGACACGTGCGCCCTGATTCCTGCCCTCACACACCCAGCTCCCAGCCCAGGTGAGGCCACCACACAAGTGCGTTGCTACAGCCCAGGCTGGTGGCTGAGCTGCGTGGAGCTAATGCTAAGGCAGGTAGGAGTGCATCGGTGAGAGAATCCTGAGAATACAGGCGATGAGGAAAGGCTTCGTGCAGGGGCCGTACCAGCGAACCCCGAAGGGTAGATGGAAAGTAGAATGGAGAGACCCAAGGCAGTGGAAGGACATTCCCTGTAAGTCACAGACAAAATCCTAGAAGCAGAGGAGAGAAAGAGAGAGATCAAAGAGGGAGGACTACGGAGAAAGGATGAGATTAAAGATAGTTAGAGAGGAAGCTGGAAAGTTATAGGACAGATTGTGAAAGTATGTTGTGTGGGGCAAAAGGAAGCTGCTGGAAGCTCTTGAGCAAGGGAGTGGCAAGAAAGTGTATTGTGGTAGAATCTCTGGTGGGGTGCCTGGTGAATGGGGGAGAGGTAGGTGCTGTTAAGGAAACCAGCTTGGAAGCTACTAGAGTGGTCAGCAGTGAGGTGAGCAGGTCTCTGGGAGCCTCTGCAGGCTTCTGCTTGGTGGTGGCTCTCATGCATCATTCCACGCTCCTCAGAGTCTGGGAACCAGCCCACCTTTATTAAAGTGCTTGCTCTGCACCCAGCAAAACATATCAGCTGCTCAGAGGCCACATGTGGGATGGACTTCTGTCTGCAGCCTACCAAGGGAAAGGACAGCTGGGAGTAAGACATCCTGCAAGGCTCCTCTGGCAGAGGAAATGGGGTCAGCTGTGTTTGGGCTTTGCTGCAAATAGCAGAGAAAATACTGAGTTAAAAATATTGCACCCCAAATTTTCTCTGGTTGTTAGTAGGTTTGTCATAAGCTGGCTAAAAGGAAGGTTTGATCCCCGCCCCTTTACCCTGACCCCCAGCCTCAAGCTCCTGGGATCCTGATCAGCACCCTGCCCTTCCGGGCTGGCCTGATCTGGCCCTGGTAGTTAGCACAGAGCAGGCAAGTGATCCACATTAGTTGAAGCATTTGTGTAATGTGCTAGATGTTGTACTGGATGCAGTAGCTGCGTCTCTGGGCTGGGTCACTACAGTGGCCTCCTGGGTGGTCTCCCCTTTCTACCTGGCCCCTCTCTGTATTCCCGATACAGCAGTCAGAGTGGCCTATGAAAACACCCGTTATATTGTTTGTTCTTCTGCCCCAGGGTGTCTCAGCCTCGGCATGACTGGCATTTGCGGCTAGATAACTCTTTGTTGTGGAGCTGTCCTGTGCACTGTAGGATGTTTAGCAGCATCTCTGGTCTCTACCTACTAGATGCCAGTATTGTCCCCTCCCAATGCGTGACAACCAAACATTGCCAGATGCCCCCTGATTGCAAAAGCGCCCCCCCGTTAAGAACCACTCCTCTAGTAGGAACTCTGTAGTGCCCCTCTTTCTACTCAGAGTAAAAGCCACAGACTTTGACGTAGCCTCAAAGCCCCCATTTCTCCCTTCCTCCTGCTACTGCCCTCTTCCTCAGTCTACAGCGGTCACACTGGCCTCCTTGCTGTGTGTTAACTGTGCCGGGCAGGCCCACTTCTGCCTCAGGGCCCTTGCGCTGGCTGTCCCATCTGCCGGAACAATCGCCTAGGGGGTACCTGCGTGGCTCACTCCCTACTTCAAGTGTTTCCTCCAGTGTCACCTCCATGAAAACTGCCCTAACCTCCTTACTACTGCCAGGCCCTATACATCATCCTACGTAAGAATCTGTCAGGGAAAAAAGGTCAAGGGGAACAAAAAAAGTCACCTCTAGGGCCAGAAGCAGGACAGGAACTGGAATCTGAGGGGGCCAGGATGAATGGGGGATCCAGGAGCTACAGGGGCCCCGTGGGGGTGCAGGGCATGCAGCCAGTGTCTCCCTTGTCCCTCTTCCACCCCAGCCTGGCCTTTCTTTTCCTCCCTCTTCCCCATGTCGGAAGCCGTGGCCCGGGCCATGTCATCGCCTGCCTGTGTCCCCTTCATGTTCCCCATCCTTCACCGTCTCCTTTTGTGCAGACCCCATTACAATAAGTTTTCAAAAATAAAACCTTCCCCACTGCCAGCACACACCCTGTTCTACTCTCCCATGCGTCCCTAACACTCATCCTTCTAACCTATCAGAGAGGTCACTTATTTATTATTTTTATTGCTATTGCCTGTTTGCACTGGCATGTAAGCCCTACAAAAGCAGAGATTTTTGCTCTTTTTTGTTCACTGATGTATTCTTAATGCCTACGTCACTGCCCAGCACATAATAGGTACTCAATAAGTACTTGTTGAACAAATGAATTTTCTTTAATATTTGCAATAACCTTAAAAATAAGTATTCATATCCCCATATCACACATGAGGAAATGGAGGCCCCAAAAGATTAAGTTGCCCCAAACTGCATGGCCAGTAAGTTGGAGATCTGGAGTTCAAGTCCAAGTTTGAGTCCAAGGTCCATTCTCTTCATAGAGAGAAGCTGCCCATATAGAGAACTCGTGACTGCTGTGTGTGCTAAGCTACAGAACCAGGGGAATGTGCCTTCTCCTTTCATGTATCGGTAGAATTGGGGGGAAACTTCATCCCACATAGACTAGCATATGTACATATTACCTGGGAGTAACCATGGCAACAAAATTAATGGTAAGGAATAATGGGATTGGCCCAAATGATAAATTAGGAAGATTTTTAAAATTTTATTTTATGGAAGCATCCTTTGCTTTACAGAAGGATCCCCTTCAGGCTCTGTTTAATTACCTTCTGGAGGCTGTTTTAAATAGGCTCTGTCTTTGCTGCCTTCAGAGGTTTGGAGAAGCAGCTTGGAAGGAGGCAGAGGGGAAGGAGAGCAAGCCAACTAGGGGTGGAGTCTGGGAAGTTAACTCCTCCATCTGGGGTCTGGGGCCTGGGTGCCGGGGGGATGCCTGCTCTGCCCCGAGAAAGCAGGGCTTGTTAGGGGGCCCACCCTCTGCCTCTCCCTTGGTCTCTACACTGGGCTTCTTCTAATAGGTTCACATGGCAGCTCAGCTGAGACTGAGGCCGTTACTGAAACCAGCAAACTTCTGCATTGTGCCAGCAACCTTTCACCGACACCACTTCCCACACACCTTGTTTGTCCTCATTCTCCAAATTAAAAACCAAACAAAGACCAAAGCCTCAGACCCACGCTGGCTTGTTGCTGCAGTCCATCAGTTCCAAGGGATCAGAGCTGTGCATTTTTATGTTCAGCCAGGGACACAGAGGGAAAGGGGCTGAGCCAAAAGGGGACTGGTCACGCCGAGGAGTTAGTTTAAAGTGGAGCTGCTTCAGCAGGCTGCCAAGAAGACGCTGGGGGCTCGCTGTCCTAGATTCCCAGTGTGGATGGACCGTCTACAGCATCTCTTTTGGACTCCCATTGAATGCTTTACATCCCATCTGTAACCTGTCTGCAGGACTGGCTCATGAAACTTTAAACTAGCAACCAGCTCTTGGCTTGTGGGCAATAACTGCTGCCATCGTTGCATCCAGCATCCGACTCACGGGTCCCGCAGGTCCCAGGAAAAAGCCCAAACCTGGGAGTCAGACCCAAGTCCCTCTCAGCCCTCTCTACAAACTGGGCCTGGCATCATCAGACAGGGAGGGGCCCTGGAAAGACTTGCCTCCACTTCTGCCCCTTCTCCTCCCTTAATTTAAAAATCGGTGTAAGTCTAAGGTGTGTGGTGACTTGCACAGGAAGACCATGTAAATTAGTGGCTGGACCAGGGCCAAAATTTGGGACCCTGACTATTGTCGCTACAGTCTGGAGATGGGGTGAGCCTGAACGAGATCAGGTCACGGCTAGGAGTTTTAGTTTAAAGCGGAGTTGGCCCTCCCACCTTGCCTCATACCCCCCTGAGGCGCGAGCATTGCTAAGTGAGAAAAGCCTCACACACTATCTTAGCTTTCATTCCTTCTTCCCGCCTCCGGAAGGCTTCCCTGATATCATGGGAGGTGGTTCCCCAAATGGTTTATCTTAGTCAGAGTTATACTAACTGCTGTAATAAAAAGATCCCAAAATGCACCAGCTCAAATAACATAGAAGTTTATTTCTCGCCCATGTAACAGTTCATGTTTCAGGTGGGCAGGTGGCTGTGCTCCCCAGGACCATTCAGGGACCCAGGTTCCTTCCCTCATGTTTCTCCGCCATCTCCTTGGGTTGTCCTCTGCACGGTGCAGGCTGGGCTGCAGCTACAACCTGGCTCCGGCTCACAGGAGAGGAACAGTAAGCACGGAATGGGAGGCCCTGGCTAGGGGAAGGCACATCTCACTTCCCATCCCATGCCACTGGGGTCTCTGTCACGTGGATAAGCCTAACTGCAAAGGAAGCTGGGAGATGTAGTACAGCAGGTCAGCCACTTGCTCTGCAAAGGAGGCTGGAAATGTGGTGCAGCAGGTCAGCTACCTGCCCACTCTGTTCTATTACCTTGGAAGAGTTAGAAGAAGGAGACATAGATTTTGTTGGACAGAAAACAGTTTGTGCCATAGAGGTCAATAAAAAACTTAGAAGCTGTGCACCCTATATCTATTTTTCAGTGGTCACTCTTGATATTTTAAAACAATTCTTTTTGTTTAAAATAGTTTAAAAAAACATATGAACAGTCTACAGAATTCAAAAGATATTAAAAAAACAGGAAGAGAATAAAAAACAAGTTTCTCTTTCCCTGTCCCGCAATTGCCCACTGCCTCCCTCTAGAGTAAGCATTAGTTTTTTCCTGTGTCCTGCCAGATTTATCGGAACACATTTATCCTTTTTTTAAAAAAACTAATGATATAATAATGAGAGCTCCGGGTGAAGTCGCTGGAGCATGGTTGTAACAATAAAAGATGGGAGAGTGACAAAGGACAAATACTGTGCGATTCCACTTATATGAGATATCTTGAGCGGTCAGATGCCCAGAGGCAGGAAGACGAGTGGTTGACAGGAGCTGGGGGAGGAGGGGCGGGCGGGGAGAACGGAGCACGGAGTTCAGTTGAGTGAGACGAAGAAGGTCTGGACGGAGCTGGTGATGGCTGTGCAGCAGTGGGAACGCACTGACTGCCATAGAACTGCCACTGAAAAATGGGTAAAGTGGTAAACTTTATATTATGTATATTTTACCACAATAAAAAAAGGAAGGAGCTAGCCTAAAAGTCCACTAACAGGGTACGGTTTACAATATACAATATATTCGTTTGAGGTTTCTTTTAGGAAGAATAAGGTGCTCTCGGTGTGTGGATGTGGAAAGATCGCCCAAATGTTTTAGACGCCCAAAGGGACAGATCGGCGTGCATTTGCTGTGTTAGCTTCGGAGAGAGGGGCATGTGGTGATTAAGAAGTGGGGATTCTGAGCCAGACTGCTTGAGTTCAAATCCCAGTGCTGCTGTGGGAAAGTACTCAGCAATATAGAAAAGCATGGAATTATCTGTCATGTGAGATTTTACCATTGCTCCTCACTGTGACACCAGCCTGCCTGGGCCACGTGTATGGTGGTGTCACTGAGGGGAGGGGTCTGTGAGCTCCAGGTTCCTGGCCTTGCCTGCTGAGAGCCCTGCCGAACTCCTGCCTTTGCTGATAAGCCAGCATCTGCCTGACTCTCCATCGCTGCTCCCTGGGTGGAGGTAGAGGAGGCCGCCCTTGTACCTGAGGATCACAGGTGCCACTGTGGACTACAAGGGCTGCTGGGCTGGACTTCGGTGGGAGGGCAGGAACAGGTACTGGCGAGGAGCATCTGCTGCCGGGCTACAAGGGGCTCTGGCCCTTGGGGAGCTGTCAGCCAGTCCTCTTCCTCCTCTCCTGCCCCTGGCCTGGCCGGCAATAATCTACTCACCTCTCAGGCGTGTTGTAGGAATAAGACAATAGACAGAAAGTTACTTTAAAAAATAATGAAGTCCATTAAAGATATTGCTCATTTGAATGACTGTCCCTCTGTTTCAGGCATTTACAGAGCATGTCGTATGGGCCAACTAGATATGCATGTCTCATTTAAACCTCTGTATGAGTCAGGGTAAGCCAAGCGGGGTAGCAAACAATCCCCAGAGTCCAGGGACTTAGGCAGTGAGGTTTGCTTCTCTCTCACGTCAGTGTTCCAGTGCAGCTCAGGGACTTGGCATGTGCCATTGTCCAGGGACCCAGCTCCTTTCGCTTGGTGGCTTTACTGACTTCTAGGGCCTCATCCTTCTCCCCTGGACTCTCTGTGGGAGGCAAACATCACCGTCTCCCACAGCCCATTAGCCAGCGCCTGGTCATGTGGGTGGTCCACCTGACTGCGGGGGGCGGTGCTGGGAAGTGTAGGCTTGGCTGTGTGCCCACAGGGAAACGCAAACTGCCAGGGAGCACCGAGCATCTGCCCTACCCTTACACAGCCCGTTTCACTGACGGAGAAATTGAGTCACAGGGCACTGTAACTCACCCAGGGTCACGCCTCCAGTAAGTGTTTTGAACACAGGCCTGCCTGGCTCTAACGCCCCCTCTTTACACTGTCCTTTGGTGTCTTAGGCCACTGTTTTCTGCCCATGCCGTTCATCAGAATCATGGGGAATTTTTTTTGAAGAACTGTATGAAGAAATCCTGAGTTTAAAAAAAAATTTAATTTTAAAATTTTAATTTTAGAATAGCTCTAGGTTTTCTCTGTGGCCAGCGCTGTGGCGGGGAGAGGCCGGGGAACAGCGCTGAAAGGCTCGCCCCTGAAATGGTTCTGGGCCTGGGGTGTGCCCCTCATGGGGTACGTCTCAGCAAAGAAGGGTCATCCTTTCATCTTTTATTTAAAAAAAAATTTTTTTTTATATCTTTGCTGTATGCTCTCACTTACCTCTTTTGGCGAACAGTGATCCTGCATTTGGTTTTTCTTGCTTCAGTCCCTTCTGTTCCCCAATTATTATTTTTTAAAAATCTACTGCTTCCAATCTTCCTGGAATAGCAGACAATCAAATATGTTTGAAATGTATCTAAAATAAGAGTAATTAGGCTGTGAATTAAGGCTTGAGGGACTGCGCTGTGAGTAAAATGCATAAACTTTAATATATCAATTTTATAACTTCTATTTTTGCTACCCTGTAGCCTTCTGCAACTTAATTTATATTCCAGACAACAACATTGCCATATACATGAAGCATAACTCAACTATTCTGTTATAAAACTAAGCATCAACGGCTGGCCACATCTTCTCTCTCCCCTCATACCCTTCTTGCTTCATTAAAAATGCACTGGCCCTTCATTTGCCCGCAATGTAAATTTTTCCTTACTGTGTTTTCTTGATTCCAAAAGTCCTCTCTTTATCACATTTTTAACATCTCTTAAACGGGATGAGTCTTTTTATTGATGTTGGTCTTGGCATTATGTCATTGTTTTCTTACTTAGTGGCACATAATAGTGTCTTAGGATTCATGATGTCTTAAATTCAATGAAATACAGTATTTATATCATTTGAAGGAACTGACAGATTGTTCTGTCTCTCCAGCCGGTGCCACGCGCACACTTGTGCTGAAGAGAGACGACTTTACCACTCATTTGAAAGCAACTTTCTTCTCCCTACAGCCTTCTTATAAGAACAATAGGAATAATAATAGCTACAGCAGTAAGCAGTTATAAAGCACCTACTGTGCACCCAGCGCTGCTCCAGGCACTTTTCATATGTATTTTCCAACAATGGTAGCCTCCTCTGGTAGCTGGGCCTCCAATGGTAGCGGCACAGCTACTATCCCCATTTTGCAGACGATGCAAGTGGGCCGCAGAGGCAGGAGCGGCAGAGGGGAACGCGGGCGGTCTGCCTGGCTCTGCCACGCCAGTCTCTGCTGCCTCTAGAGATGCTGGGAGACAGTTGAAGGATCTCCATTTAAATCAGGCTGCTTCTGCGGAGTCGGGGGCAGGCTGGGCAGAGGGGGTGGAGGGGAAAGGAAATTGGGACAACTGTAACAGCAGAAACAATAAAAAAAAAAAATCAGGCTTCGTATCTAGTCCTCCATTAGAATCAGCTGGGAAGCTTTGGAGACATGCTGGAAGACTTCTCGAAGTAATGGTGCAGCAGCCAGAGTTGAGAACCCTTTGTTTCGATGGTCTGCAGGAGACCCCCAGCTCTGCAGTTCTGGGCCCCTGGTGCCACGTCCTCAGGACAGCTGCCCGACCTGGGGCGGCCAGGGCAGCCTGAGCCTCTTAAGCCCTTTGCAGCTAGATCTCTTGGTTAGAAAATGCGGCTTTGAGACCTTCAGTTGATATGTGCTTTAATTTATTTCCTTTATTATTATTTTTTTCCCTTTCTCTCTCCCTCCCTTCCAGCTGTGGAGTGCACAGAAAATCAAGCAGGTAATCCAGCTTTGGCTTCTTTTCCTCCCCTGCTCCATGCCCTCGTGGACCCCGCCCCACGCCGTGCAGGGGACCCTTGGCTGTTGTGTGTCCAGTCTCTCCCCTGCCCTTTGGTCCTGGCCACCCCTCTCCTTCCTTCTCCCCCAGCACCCAGGGCCTGAGTTTCTGACAGCTGGGGCTCAGGCCAGCTCACCTTTCCCTGGGCCCCCTAAGCTCCATCCCTGTGGCTCCTTCCGCACAATCCCTATTACGTGCCTACTGGGTGCCAGGCACGGAGGTTCGGAGTGCCTGCGAGGTAGACAGAGTCCCACCCTCCCTGCATTTGGCTTTGAGCATTAGTCAGAGGATAAGTGCTGTTTGGGGTCCATGTTTTAGTTTTCTCTTGCCCTGAATGGTAGGAAAGGACTGACCAGCCAGAGGCAATATACATTCACTGGTCATCTCAGTCATCCTGGGGGAGCCCTCCTTTCCTGCCTCCATCCCTCCCTATTCCCACGTCCCCCGTCCCTCTCCCACTGTCACTCTGCGCTCTGTTCCTTGCTCTTGCCAGGCTATTCTACACCCGGACACCAATGAGAAGATCTTCATGCCCTTTAGGATGTCAGGTAAGCCCCTGGGACCTTCTGGTTCTACCCAGCCAGGGGCGCTTACTATGGCCACAGTTCCAGGAACGTCTAGATGTGCTGGCCTGAGGAGGGGACGGAGCCTGTTACACCCACGGTCACACTTGCACCTGCATTTTAGCCTAGGCTCCACCGTACAAGATTAGCCAGGCCTTGGAATCACCCCTGGAGCTTTTTAAAAATGTGCCTTTTCTACCTGAGCAGCTGCGGTGGAGCGGGGGCCTCTGCAGGTCGCTGCCTGTGCCCTGCCCCAGGTTCTACACCACTCGCCTTAAGGGGGACGCCTGCCTTCGAGGGGTCCCTTCTCTGCTGCCTGAGCATGCTGTGCTCTTTCCTTCCAGCTCCTGCTCCCTGCTCAGCCCTTTCTTGTAGTTAACCCTCCGGACTAACTCCTTGGTCCCTGATCCTGCTATTAACCTCTCCTTCTCATTGTCTGCACTGTATTTCTCCCGCTGTGCACACAGGGTTGGCGAACTCCCATTCTTTGGAGACCAGTGGGTGGGGGCAGAGGAAAGGGAGAGAGTAGGTATGCAGGCCCTGCCCCCGGGAAGTCCCTGCCCCCAGGGAAGTCCCTGCCCTCTAGTTCCTAGGATGGTTCTGTATGTGTGAACCTAATAGCCTAGAAAGCACTTGCATACACACTGGCTGGGACTGCTGTGGTTGGCCTGCCCACAGTTTTGAGGGGCCACAGGTCTTTCCCGGAGCCAGACTCACACTTGTGTTGATGCCTCCCTGCTGGTGTACCGCCCCCGAGTGATAGGGTGGGTGGGTCGCCTGCTAGGTGCTGCCTCGGGAAGTCCTCAGGAAGCTGGAGAAGGGGTCTCTACCAGTGGGTGTTCTCAGTCAGATAGGTCAGCCATGGTCCTCAGCCCCAGACAACCCAACCTCATGGGGGCGAGAGAATGAACAACCACGCGACTTCCTTGTGCAAACTGGGGTAATTACTGCCCAGTGACACCCTCACCTTGCTGTGAGGAATTCCAAGGAAGCAAAGGCTACGAGCATCTTTGAGCCATGGCTGTGGGTGCTCCCCAGTCCCTGGGCAAGGCCATAGCAGGCTCTCACCCTGCGCCTGGTTTCTCTTTTAATTCTCCAATCAAACTTTGGACCTCTCTCCAGAGGGATGCCGGTAGGAGAGTGACGGCTCCTGTGCATGCTCAGCTGCACACCCTCAGGATGCAAACCTTTGCTTTATGTGTGTAACTCAGATAGCTAAGTGTGATTTGCAGCTACCCAGCTACCAGCTGCCATGAGTTAGAGGCTGGGGACAGCAGGCTGCCCGAGGACAGCAGCGGCGATGGTAAAAGGAGCCTTGCCTTGGACTAGGGGCCATGAACAGTGAGGAAACAGCACCTAGGGCCAGACTGTGCTTCTCGCCAGCTCTGTCCTGCTCTGCTGGGGATGCCTAGCCAGGGTCCTAGAGAGGGAAAGAGCTCTGGCACTTAATAGTTCACATCTCAGGAGGGCAGGGAATTTCTTTTCAAGAAATGGTCATGATGCCAGGGAAGTAAAGGTGCATGCTAGAAAGACAAGCTGAGGCAAGAAGGACATCCTGGGGCCTTCGAAGACGTCTGAGTGTGTGTAGTGAGTGTGGGCAGGCGCGTGTGCCTCGTGAAGGAAGTGTGGAGTGGTGGTGCCCGGGCAGTGGGCAGCCGTGCCTTCAGGAATGGGCCTTGGGTTTTGGAGGGGAGTGAAAACTGGCCAAAGGGGAGCAGAGAGAGAGACTGGGGGACACAGGGGAGCCCTCTCCGCTGGGGAGGGCTGAGCTGGGAAAAAGTCTGGGGACCACAGGTGTACCTCTCCCCTAACTGACCCGCCCCCCTCGCTGGGGCCACTGCCAAGACCACGCCCAGAAGTCTCCTGGGGAATCTCAGTTGAGAGACCTGTGGGGCGGAGCTCATGGGAGTATAAGGCCTGACTCTTCTCTCTCTCCCCTCACAGGTTACATTCCTTTCGGGACGCCAATTGTAAGTATTTACCTTCAAAGGATTTCTTTTTATCCAAAAAATGTTTTAATGTATAACTTTACATTACGGATCATAAGGATTTGACTGAGTTATTGATTTAGAATAAAATCCTGGAAAGGAATTACTGGATCAATTAGCATGCATTTCTTTGTAATTTTCTTGATTTGTCCTGTCAAACTCGTTTCCCTAGAAGGTGTGCTAGTGCACACCCAACACAGCCTCGACGTGCCTTCATCCCTGCGCACGTCCTCGTTATTGTCACTGACACACGTTGGTTTGGTTGCAGGGAAGTTTTCGCCCAAATCTGGGGAGGTAGGTAAGTAAGGGTGATTTTGGAAAACTAAGGTTTGAAATTAACTCAAAGGATTCAGTTTTCGTTTTGTTCTGTTTTAGAATCGGGGTTAAGTATACTCTTGAATTTTTTTATATTGGAGTAAAATAGATGTATAGGGACGTACATTCATCGAAATGAATATGCAGCTTGGTGGGTTTTCACACAGTGCGCTAGGTTGAGAGATTAAAAGCAGCATCTCAGAAACCTCCCCATCACACGCCCACACCACAGGAAACCACTTTTCTGACTTTCTTCATGATATTCTCATTTAGCCTTTACTGAACTTTATATAAATGGAATCATCAGTATGTGCTTTTTTTGGCCTTTGGCTTCTTTTACTAAAAATTGTTTGTGAGACTCATCCATATTGTTACATGTGGTATTAGTTTGTTTTTCATTGCTGTATACTATTCCGTGGTTACAACAACACTGACATTTCTTTATCCACCCTACTGTTCGTGAAAATTTGGGTTGTTTACAGTATGGAGTTCACACCAAACAGTGTTGCTTTCAACGTGATTGTGCAAGTCTTTTAGAAGATATATATATTCTCATTTCTCTTGAATTATACCTAAAAGGCTAAAGAAATAAAAACTAAGTGCAGTGTGTGATTCTAGAATCAGAATCAGGGCAGGGGTGTGTATAGCATGGTATTACAGTCTCTCATAAAGCTAAACATACACTTACAATGTGAGCCAGCAATCCTAATTTTAGGTCCTTACTTCAAGAGAAATGAATACACATGTCTACACAAAGATCTATATGTGAATGTTTTCAGTAGTTTTCTTCAAGTTAGCCTACAACTGAAAACAGACAAGAATGACCAACAAATGTTATGACCACTGGATGAAAAACTGATTGGAAACAGGATATTTACCTAGTCTCAAAGTTTCCTATATATTTCATATTTATCATTCCTTTTATGTTTAATAGTTGGTACCCTCCCATAAATATGAGATTTCCCTTCTGCCTCCTCCTTTAATGTATTTTAAAATTACGAGTATGGTCTTGTGTATTTTTTGTATTCAGTGGGTAATAATTTACTTGTCGTTATTCATTTTTATATACAAATTGTGCCAAATTTAACCAATAGGAGCAATTTAAAGCAGTTTCTGTGTCCGTCTGACATGTCTTTCTTATTCTTTGAATACTTCAACACTTTCTGGCACAAGATATGGATAATCCAGACTCATCTTGTAGTTTCTCTGCCCTAGTCCTGGAATCATCCTTTTCTCCAAAGAGCCCAGAGGATAATGGTATTTAGAAACCAAAGTCTGGATTCTGGGTGTGCTTATTGTCCCAGAGTGTCATTGCTGCTAGGCCATATTAGTAGATGGAGCTAGGAGGTACAACTTTTGAAAAATAATGAGTTTGTACTATACCTCTAATTTCAGTCCAACATCTCACAGTTCTTTCATTCCATATATGTCTCCCTTCTCCCTGAATGAGAATCCAACAATATATTTGTTCACTCACTAAATCTTGTAGATATAAATAAAAGACTTTCAGAATTGCTGTGTCATTACCGCTCCCCCAAAATGTATTAAGTGAAGTTCTTTGAAGTTCTTTTTGTCTGCTGAATATATCCTACCAAGAGTATGCAATCAGAGAACCATGTTTAAAAGTTGTTTGAATTTTTTCTTCTGTTGTGTTTATGTTATTTATTTGATATGTAGTTAGGTTTATTCATTTCTGTTGCCATTCAATTTCAGTTGTTTCCCATTCTTATAGTTTTATTTTTGGAAGTATGTAAAATATCAACATAATTCAAAAGTCAAAGCTATATAAAAACTCATAATAGAAGTTTCATTCCTCTCTCTGTCCTTTCTACCTTCTTTCCACCCATCCTCTGTAAGTAAATAATTTTATTCTTCCTATTTCTTTTGTGAAAATAAACAAACTATATAATTATTTTGCACAGTGTTTTGTTTGTTTGTTTGTTTGTTTTACTTAGGAATATATCCTAGAAATCACAGTATATCATTTTATAGACATCTTCTTCATTCTTTTATTTATTTATTTATTTATGTGTGTATTTATTTATTTTGGTTTGCCAAGTTCCTTTATTGTATAGTCTTTAACATCTAGTATATTTATTCTACATGGTTCTAATGCTGGAAATCTACTGTACAAAAATAAAAGAACCGGATGTTTACCTAAACTGCACAATTTCACAACATTCTTTTATTTTTAATAGCTACATAATAGTCTACTATGTAGAAGTACCATAATTTAATCAGCTAATTTTTTATATATGGACATTTAGGTTATTTCCAATATAAAGAATACAAGAATGGATAATCTTGTGCATATATATTTTTTGATGTTGACAATAAATTCCTAGTTTCTATGAAGAAACTAATTAAATAGACATTTCTGGCAACAGTGAGCAAGAAAGATGAGAGAAGATGCAAATAAACAACATTAGGAATAAAAACTACAATAACTATAGATACAAAAGAAGTTTAAAAGATCAGAATGCATTGAAAAGTCTGGGGCAAAAAATTTGAAGACTTAGAAGAAATGGACACGTTTCTGGGAAAGTTTAGCTTAGCAAAAACTACCTAGCAGGTGTAGTAAGCCTCACAATTATTTACACATTTCACGTGTGTGTGTGTGTTCTTTCCCTTTGGCTAAAGTCCTTGAATAATGTTCAGAGCGTGTGTGCAATACACTTTGTGAGTCCTTGAATATCTGGAAATGTCTTTTTGTCCTTCTCATACATAAACAGCAAGTAGTTGGCCCGATTCTCTTTTCCTTTGTAGGTAAACTACCCCGCCCCCACCTTGGGATCCTTTGGTATTTTTTTTCTCTTTATCTTTGGAGTTCAGAAATACCCTAAGGATTAAAATTTTTTCCTCTGTATATTTTATAGAATTATACAAGTAATACATGAATATGTTCTTGGAATTCAAAATTACCACCAAGATTTTTTTAAAGACTACTTTAAAATTTATGCAAGTAATATATGAATATGTTCTCTCCGCTCAAAATTCAAACAATACCAAAAAAAAAAAACCTACCAAAAACTAAAAGTTCCTCTGACACCCTCAACCCCAAATCTGCTCCCAGGAGTAACCTTAGTTGTTGGGTATGAACTTTCGGGCTTCTTCCCTACATATTTGCATATGTATGAATTAATTAATCATTTGAACTATTATTTTTGTTTTGTATTTTTGTAATACAGTATAACAGTATACTTATATATCTACAATTAGCTGATTACACATAGCAGTTTGGCTACATAAAGATCTTTTTCATTCATTTTCTTTCATTCATTCATTTGTTTGTTTTTCCAGCTGACTAGTATTCTCTCCTTTAGTGATGGATTTAAATTGTTTCTGATTCTTTGCTAATTAGTAATAACAGTGCTGTGAAAAATCCTTATAAAGCTCTTTTTGCACAAGTATGAGGATTTCTTAAGGGCCCATTCTAGAAAGTGAATTTGCTATGTAAGTGGCTTTGTGTGTACACTTAAATTTTGATAGCTTTGCCAAATTTCCCTTCAGAGAGCTTAGATTTCATCATTCCTTTGTCACACTGGTATTCTTATTTTTATGGTTTTTTTCCCAGTCTGATGGGAGAAAGGTAGCATCTCATTATGGTTTTAATTTTTTATTTCCCTGAACACCAAAAAGATTATGTTTCTTTTCAAGTATTTATTGGCCATTTATATTTCTTCTTCTGTGAATTTCCTGTTCACATCTTTTGGCCATTCTTCCACTGGCTGTATTTTCCTAATTATTTGAAAGTTTTCTTCTATATATTTTAGATACTGATCCTTTGAATTACATATATTGCAACTCTCTTCTCCCAGCTCTTTCCCTTTTACCCTCTGGTGTCTTTGTTGTAGAAAGTTTTGAATATTGATGTTTTTAATGATTTTTTTTCATTTGGATTGATTTTGAGTCTTGTCCCTACTTCTCACCTCCATCTTTTTTTATTAAAATAACTAGATTTGTGAGGCTTGTGTCTAGGAATTAGTTCTTGGGTGTTTTTATCATTTCTTCTGTTTTTCCTTTCTAATTTATCCATTTTTGTTTTTATAATAATCTTTTGGCCTCCTTCATCTGTTTGTAGTAGGGTTGTTTTTGTTTTTTCATTGACTGCTAACTTATTTATTGTCATTCTTTCCTTCTTATAAAAAGTGCTTGGGGCTGTGAACTTTCTTCTGAGTATATCTAATATCTGGCTATATCTAATATGTTTTCATATATAATGATCTATGTTGTTTCTAAAGAAATTTAAAATTATAGTTTTGAATCCTCTTTAAACAGAATATTTAGTTTTCTAGCTTTAATTAGATAGAAAGACACATTTCAAATCCCAAATAGATTTTTTAAAATTATTATTATTATTATTTTCTAGTTTATCCTGTTTTCAGAAAAAGTGACGTCTACAATTCTAGCTTTCTTTGATTATAGCAATACCAGGGCCATCTACATATTCAGAAGTTCAAAATAACAGTGGCTTGAACAAATTAATTTATTTATCTCTTATGCCAAAGAAGTTTGGGAGTAGGCAGATCCACACAATTCCCTCAGGAACCCAGACTTCAGGTTTCTATACCATTCTCATTGCTGTCTTCTATCATCAAAATTACCTCATAGTCCAACATGGCTGCTGGAGTTCCAGCCATCATATCCATAGTACAGGGAGGAGAAAGAAGGAGTGAAAGGATATACCTGCTGAGTCAGTTGCCTTTAAGGAATCCTCTTCAAAGACTCACACAGCAGTACTGTTTATATTTCATATAGAATTTGACTGGATATATAGTCAATCCCCAATTATAGGGATTCTGTTAGTGAAAGAGAAGGACAAAATGGTTAATAGGTAGACAAACAAAAACCTGCCTTAGTAATTTTTATAAATATTTCATTAACACTTGAAAAAATATACACCATTTAAGAATAGCATCTCTTTGCCAAATCAGAGAAGTCGAATTTGAGATTCATTTCCTCCTAAGAAGCCAACTGGACCTTTACAGAATTAATGGCTGCCACCATCTCGGAAGAACTAGTGAGCCCAAGGGATGCCAGCGCTGCCTCTAGCTCACAAGGTGTTACTGAAGGCACTTTTCCACTCTCTCCTCTTTCTACTCCAGACGAGTCAGTCATTTCAGGGTCTTTATAGCCCTGTAGGCCTCCTGGGAGCTTGGGTGCTGACCTACTCCCATGCTGTCAGGGGCTCACTGCTGAGGCAGGTGCTGTGAACGTCCTGTTGGCACCAGTGCTCCCCGCCCCCCCACTCCCCGCCCTGGGCACACACCACTCAGTGAATTCATATGTAGAGTGTGGTGCCCTGGCCTCTGAGATCCTGTGTGAACACTTGGTTGAGGTGAACGGAGAACATGATCTGGAATATCTCCCAGTGGGCCTTCGTGGCAGCCAGAAACAAAATGACAATGCTCACCTCGCCCCACTTCCTAGCCCTAAGTATTCACATTCAGGATTAGAACAGCTGGCCCAGGGGCCAGGTCCAGAGAGGAGCCATTGGTTGTGGAGAACCTGGAGGCGTCCATCTTGGTACTTTGATGTAGACAGGACATGTGAGGTCTCATTGGTCCCACTCCCTCCCTGGGTCACTGCCTTGCCTTGTAGGGAAGGAGCATTGGGGCTGTTCTCATGCTTCTATCTGAGGCTTGGCTCCCACTGGCCACATCAGCTCCTCGGAGGCCCCACTGTTTCCCGGTAGCACCGAACATCTCAGCAAATGCCTGAACAGGAGTGAAGGTTCCAGTCCACACCTTAGGGAAGCCCCTGGAATGATAGAGTGGGTAGAAAATATAGATATGCAGAAGCCACTAAATGCTTACCAAAATAGAAATGGGGTGCCAGTGAATATACTAGGAACTGGGTCCCAAAGTGATGAAGGGAGGGGGTAAATAAGGTTGGCAGGTGCCTTGACTGAGATGCTTCTGCAGGCAACGCCCAGGCTGCCTCCTGCTCCGGTGCGCGTGCTGGGCTGGACCCTGTGCTGTTCCCAGCTTGCCTGAGAGGAACCCCGCCCCCACCCTGCTCACTCCCCAGAGCTCAGGAGAAAAGAGCTGGTTTTCTCCCAGAGGCTGGTGCCAGTTTAGTCAGCAGATTTCACAGATCCACTGGCACCCATGTAGTGTCTTATTTTAAGCTTAACATTTGAAGATAGAACTTCTTCCCCTTCGGTGTGTGGCAGAGAGATCCCAATTTATACATAAGCACGGCAACTAAGCCAGTGCAGCAAGCTCGTCCTGAGGCTGCAGCCATGCACGGCTGCCCTCCTTCAGGTTCTTTCCCCACCGACCACAGCCGCTTCTTACATTTGGCAGCTCTAGAGCCAGGTTTCCACTAAGAGGGATGTGGCACGGTCGTTTCCATGCACTTGTGGCTGGGGAAAGGCAGGGCCAGTGTTCTGGCCCCGTCCTGTCCTCTCTGTATTTCCCCATCTGCCAGGCTGTGCCCTGCAGCCTTGGCTACCATCGCTTCTCAGATGCCAGGCACTGGGTTCCTCCCAGGACCTGAGTGTCTCCCAAGCCATCTATGCCCCCCTCCCAGCCCTGAGCGCGCCATGACACCGCTGCCCTCCTGTCCCCTCTCCGTCCTTATTCTGGGACTCTCAAAACTCAAGGCCTCAACCCCTGTATCCAGCTGGGGGACTGAGAAGGGCAGGCCGTACACTTCTGGTCAGTGAGTCCAGTGGCCTTGGGTTACATCCAAACCAGATTTCTGTCTTGGGACATTCGGCTTGGACTCTGTACTCTGAGTCCTCTCATTTTACACTACAAACGATCAGGCAGACTTTGAGGCCCCAGCTCTTGGAGAGGCTGGTACAGGTCACTTCGTCTGGGAAGGATGGGTGAGCCCCAAAGGGCTCACTTTACATGAGGATATGACTGTGTCCAGGGCCTTTCTGACATCTTCCAACCTTCCTCATCCCAGGCTCTGCCTTTTTACATCCTTAAATCTCCATTCCAATTTTTTTCATTGTAAACGAAGCCAGTCATTTTAGCCTAGTTTATTTCATACGAGAAGTGTCTCTCAGTTAAGCTGGATTTGACCAGTCAGGGACAAAACATTCATTTGACAAAAGATATTCTCTTTAATTGGTCAGGATCCTTTAAATAGCAGCGCCCCTAATGCACTGAAGTGTTACTTTTCAGATCATTAGCCACAGAAATCAGAAGATGGAGACAAAGTAGAAGGAAAAAGCAGGCAAATTGTTGAGTACCAGGGCTCCTGGCAGGTCTTTGAAAAATTAAGAGGGGCATTTGGAATTGAGTGTGTCTGTGTGGAGGGAAGGGGGTGATGCTGCGGGAAGTGGGTATGTAGCTTTACCAGTGAGGACTCCCAGGCGTGTGGGCAGTGAACAGCATCTGGTCTCACCTCTTCTCTCCTGGAAGCTCTCGAGAGTGACACATTTTAAACAGATACTACTGAGGTCAGTGCTGCAAAGAAGGCAGGCAGGGGGCTGGGGGAACTTATGACAGGGAACCTAACCTCATCTTCAGGGTCAGGGAAGGAGTCATGGAGTAAGTGACAACTAAGCCGGAAGCTGGAGGCTGAAAAGTGATTAACCAAGTGGAGGCCGAGTGGAGAGTGAGAAGGACAGTTATTTCTGCCATTCTCTTGCTTGGCCGGATAATTCTGTGCCCTGTAGCCTTCCTGTGACTTAATTTTCACCACCCAGTTGTTCTGACACACACCCTGTTTTCTCTCTGGATTTTCTACCCTTTTATCTTATTTTTAAAAATCTTCTTTTTCCTGCCCTGGCTGGCGTGGTTCAGTGGATTGAACACCAGCCTACAAACCAAAGGGTCACTGGTTCGATTCCCAGTTAGGGCACATGCCTGGGTTGGAGACCAGCTCCTCAGTGCGGGGCACATGAGAGGCAACACACATGGATGTTTGTCTCCCTTTCTTTCTCCCTCCCTTCCCTTCTCTCTAAAAATAAATAAAATCTTTTTTAAAAAGAAGTTGAGACGTCCTTTAAAAAAACCTTCTTTTTCCTATTATTTGAGTTAGTTTTGTACCAACAGTGGCCACGGGGGTGGAGGGTTGCTAACTTCTCTCTGAGTCCCAATATCACGGTATACAGAATTGTGACCAGTCGTCTTGGTCCCCTGTCCTTGTGTTCAACTGTTCATGTCCCCCTTGTGACCAAGCAGATTGGGATATTTGGTGGCACCTTTCTCCCAGATTGAGACCTCATCTCTATGCAGAGGTTGGAATACTCGGAAGTAGGCCTGAAGAGGTGATATTTCTTGTGATTCAGTTTCCATGTGGGTCCCATGGATTGGCCCCATCCCAGTTCTGTCCTGAGACAAGGCTCAAGCACAGACTGCCTCTCGTCCCTTCCAGGGTGGCCCCAGACTTGGGCTAATGGTCACCCGGTGGAGTGAATGGATAAGCTAGGCTGCTCAGAAACCAACATCACTAGCAAAGACATAATTCTGAGTGCACTAATGGTATAGAATATTGAGACAGGAAGGACAGCATATTCATGCCTTTTATATGGTAAGCTCTGTATTAGTGAGATTTTGCTACTATACTACCATGAAACAAATATCCACAGAATTTTAGTGGCAGCCATACGCATGTGTTTTTAGGGATCTGGAGTGTGGCTGGCTTAGACTGGGCTTGACTGAAGCAGTTCTGCTTCTAACCACAGGTCTGTGATCAACTGGGGGTCAGCTGACCCAGGTTGGACTCTGCTCCTCATGTCTCTCATCCTCCATGGACCGGGCCACTAGTCAGGGCATGTCCCCTCACAGCGATGTTAGAAGCACCAGAGGGCGACTGAAGCACATGAGGCGTCTGAGGTCTGGGCTCAGAATTGGCACACTGCCGCTTCCTCCCACCTGCCATTGGCCAGAGCATGTCATGTGACTAAGCAACACCAAGAACAGGGAAATGCATCCCTCCCACGGCACGAGTGCAGGGAAGAGTGAAGAATTAGGACCAAGCTCAATCTCCATCCCGTCTCCAAAGGCTAACACCCCCATGCAATTCAGACTTTAATAAAAAGAGCTGATGTGGGTCAGTGGACTGAGTGCCGGCCTGCGAACCAAAGGGTTGCTGGTTCAATTCCTAATGTAGGGCACATGCCTGGGTTGCAGGCCAGGTCGCCAGCAGGAGATGCGCGAAAATGCAACCACACACTGGTGTTTCTCTTCCTCTCTTCCCCTCTCTAAAAATAAATAAGTGAAATCTTTTAAAAAATTAAAAAATAAATAGAAGAAACAAGTCAGAGATGACTGATGGTTGTCATTGTCACAATCCACCATAGATTTTTTTTCCTGGCCAATAATTGTTTAATGTTCCTAATGAGTTGGCAATGTTTCCAGCGTGTCGTTTGGGCCCATCTTTGTGCTGAGTGCTCTGGGGGCCATCAGAGAGAAAAGCCCTTATTCTACTTTCAGGATCTAAGGCAGGGGTCCCCAACCTCCAGGCTGTGGACCGGTATCCATCTGGGCCTGTTAGCAACCGGGCCACACAGCAGGAGGTGAGCTGGAATGCAATGAGCTGAATCATCCCGAAACTATCCCCCGCCACCTCAGGTCCATGGAAAAATTGTCTTTCCTGGTGCCAAAAAGGTAGGGGACCGCTGCTTTAATGGGAAAGGCTTATGTCCAAAGACAAGATTGGGACAAGATGATGCTCAATTGTGTCATGCAGACTGTAGAGTTCAAAGAAAGGAGAGACCAGCAAAGACCAGAAAAGAACGAGCTAGGAGGAAAGGAATCCTACTAATACCTAGTAAGCACTTGCTGAATGCCAGGCACTGTGCTAAATTCTTCCCATGCCTACTCCCATGACCGTCCAGGGAGGTACCTTGATCGTCACCATTTAATAGATGAAAACCAAAGCCTGAAGAGCTCAAGTCACTTGCACATGGTCCCCCCTCTGATAAATACTGGGGCCAGGATTTGAGTTCAGCTCTTTCTTTGGCCAGAGCATGAGAGTTCATCACCAGGGCCCATGGCCAGCCATCCAAGGGGAAGGGGAATGGCAAAAATAGGCAGATGTGCATAGAGGATGGCTTCCAGGGGGTGGGAGCTGTGGAGGGGACCCCAGCCATGTTATGAACTATAAATGGGAGCAGAGATAGGATGTGTGATTTGGCCAAGGTCCTGCAGCAAGACAGGGTAGAGGCTGGGCTGGAAATTCTGGTTGTTGGCTCTCCTTCCACTTTCCCTGGTTCCAGTCGCTTTCTGGGCTCTCTCCACCCATCTGCGCGGCCACGCCTGAAGCGTTTCCCTCTTGGAAGAGGTGCAATCCACTGGCATTGAAGCCGGGTGGACTGGCTCCCTCTCTCTATCCATCTCTTTCCTCCTTTCCCCTGCCATGTTCTGGAAAGGGCAGTGTGAGGGAATGTGGGCAGGTTGCACCAGAGATATACATCTGAGAACTGAAGGAACATTTATTTTTAATTTAGACTTAAAAAGAAAAAAGGAAGTTATAAAATATCTGCTCTTGCTCCTGGGATTGTGCAGATGGTGCTGCGTGTTGCCTAATAGGGAATGGGGCTGGCACCGCGTGCTCCTGGCCCCACCAGCCTGATGTAGGACCTGGAAGGCGGGATCCCTGTTCCCTTTGCCTCAGCTTGAGCACGGTGTTCTGCTGCCTTCTAACCTCACCTTCTGGGACTCCAGTCTGCTGGTTTCCCAAACCTCCTTCAGCGAGGTCAGTCTCTCAGCTGTTTCTTGTTCCCGTGAGCTAGCACACGCACATGCACACCTCGGCACCCTCTTACCTCCTCCTTCAGCAGGTAGCCAGAACACACCTACCTCTCCCTGCTCGAACTCTGGTTTGGATGTTAGAATTTATCAGCCTCGCAGACACCCAAGTACCCAATTAAACCATCTTGTCACTTTCGTGCCCAGGTGTTAGAAGGGCCTTTCTCATACGTTTTCCTGTTTGTTTTTGTTTATTGTGGTTAGATTCTCCATATTCCTTTCCTCTGGTATTCTCCACTGGGAGCAGCATGGAACTAGGTGGACAGAAAATGCTCAAAAATGGGCATGGAGTCTGAGTCTTCCTTTGTGGTTATGCAGGGCGGTGAGCTGGAGAAGGAGCCCCTACAATCAGAGAGACAGGGCTCCCAAGCTCGGAATCAGAAGACATGACTCTATGTCTAGCTTACCACGAAGGCTTGGGCAGACCACCGAATGACTCTAAACCTCAGTCATCCCATTTTAAAATATAAAAAGTAATCTATTTCTCCTGAGCCCCAGAGTTATAATAAAGATCATGGCAAGTGACATAAGAGGGCATACTTAGCAGAATCAATCAATTGATCACTCACTGAACCTCTTTAAGAAAGCATAGGGAGTCAGAGGTGAGTGAACGGGAGGCTCATGTCAGGGCAGGAGGTTGGGCCAAGAGGCTGCTCAGAGTTGGCCAACAAGGTGAAAAACCCACTGGTTACAAGCCGTGAGTGTGTGTGTAGTACATAGGCTGGGTACCAGGTTTGTTTATGTTAGGGCTGTGGTTTGTTCTGAAAAGACTTGATATCATTTTTTAAATGCATGGCACAAGATAAACAAATGAAGAGGAAAATGAGAGAAAAGGAAATTTAGGGAAAGGAAGGTAAGATGAAGTTTGGACACAAAAATACATGCCACGAGGATGTATGTGTTTGGCAGATGTGGGCCACAGATATATGGCCTGACCTCAACAGTCAGTACAAAGAGCAACACAGTTAAATGCCTAGTATCTGCAAGGCTGATGCAGACTGGATGCTCAGAAGTCCAATTTCTGAATCCTCTTGGGAGAGGGTCCCTAAAAGGACCCTGTGATGTAATGAGCCATGAGAGTCCTAGACAACAGCTGTCTGGTAAATACAGTGAGTCCCATGGGTCTGCATCTTACCACGCTGCTAGTGGCCCAAACACAGTTCAGGGGGTGCAAGAGGGATTGTAAGGGAGAAGACAATGTTGTTCATAACACACCATGTTCTATAAACCAACAGATTCAGGGGAATGATAAGTTCTCAACAGTGAACTACTTTCATTTCCCCAGGCTTTGGGAGACAGTCAGGCATTCCCATGTGTACTGATATGTGCATGGGCCCTCTTGCACACACATGCACACTTGCTGGCTCACGTTATTCCCAGCCTCAGGTCTCTCTAGGCTCAGCTTCCTCTCTATGGTCTGGCTCCTGACTGGCTGCCAACTAGAAGGAGGAGGGTCCTGTGTTCCCTACCATACTTCTCAACTGGACTGGGGTGGGAGGATTCCCTCTACAATGGGGCTGTCTCTATTGACTTCACAGGTATTACTTGGAACCTGAGAATAGAATTTAAACCAAAATAGGACATCCCCTTCACTCCATAGATAAGAAGGCTAGGACCCCAAAGGGGACTATTGTCTGCTGGAGATCACACAAGGATGGGGCTGAGGCTAAGAGCCAAGGTCTCCTGATTGCCACTCCAGTACCTTGAACTGTCATTGCAGAGAAAAAATGGAGCTGGGATTTCATTTTTGGAGAGATATCTCATAACTCCTCACTGGAACTATGGAATGGCTTTATATGATATAATTTTATTCAAACTGATATGGGCCAATAAATATAAATGTGTGTACATATTCACTGTTTTAGAAACATTTTAATCTTTAAAACATGATTTACTAATATTGCAGAGGATGTCTAGAATTTGATTTACTGCATAGAATTGAATGCTTATACTTGTTCCTTACAGAAATTCTTGCCAAAGAGCCTTTTTATCTACAGGAATGATAAATAAGTCAATATGTGGATGGTTGTGCACATTTCCTTCCATATGCAGCAGTACTTGGTAGATGTTATTTTGCACACAAGCATTCAAAAGGTAAACTTGAGAGACACGTGGATCCCTGAAATCCAAGGTTTGGCCAGTGTTAAAATCAGACAACTAATCTTGACTTAAAAAACAAAGTCAGTGAGTCTAGGTCATGGGTGATATTTGGGCTTTGGGAATAATGGATCCACACTTACATAGTCATGTTTAGCTCTATGGTGTATTGGCTCATTCCTTCCTTCACTCTTTCAACAAATATTTATCAGACATCCATGATTCATTTGATAGCTTAAACATGGTGTAGGTTTTGCTTCATGATGGCTCAGTGGGAACAGATAAATTCCCCCTAGTTTATTTGTATAGCACCTATGGCCTCTGCAATGATTTTTATTTAATCCCCACAAAATCCTGTTGGATGGCTGGAGTGTGAAGGAGCTGGGTTAGCTGAGTAGAAGTGGAGGTGTTCCTCTTGGGTGCTTGTTTATTTAGTGTTCCCCTGCCCGCCAGTTATGGAAATAATGCATGTCAACTGTTAAAAAGACTACGGCAGTATTCAAGAAGAATGTGAGAAATTACTGTATAACCTGTTCCACATGCTACGCTACAGACTTCTTTTTTTCATGCGTGGAGATAGGTATGTGTACGTGTTTGTGTATATGGTTTTATATAAGATGTTTTTATTTTAAAAATGAGATTATGCTGTCATACAATTCTGCAACTTGTTTTTTTTAATTTTTATCATACACAGTCTTACTATGGGCAGCAGTGTGTGTGTACACATCCATATCTGTTTGTACAGGTTCAGCTTGCTCTTCTTCACAGCTGTTTAATTTTTCTTTGCAAAAGTGTAGTGTGTTTCTTTTGCCCTGTTCAGCTCTCTCTCTCACTCCCTCTCTCATTCTCAGGTGGTCGGTCTTCTGTTGCCCAACCAGACACTGGCATCCACTGTCTTCTGGCAGGTAACAGTCTCCCTGCAAACAGGCTCCTGAGGGAGGGCCCAACAGGTACCTGTTAGAACTCCTTGCTCAGTGCTTCCTCTCATGCCCTTCGGGGAAAATCACCCCACTTCTTGCCTCTCCCCAACCCAGACACTACTGGGAAAAGCCCCAGGCCTTCAGGCCCTGCCGAGCAGGTCCTCCGAGCCCACGTCTGAGGCCATTATGTCACTTCAACCTCTGCATGGAGGTGATGAGGGCTGGGCTGGTGCCCTCAGCTGGATGGCTTGTTGGTGGCCACCCAATGTGTCCCCTGGCTGCTTGTCCCATGGCCAGGGACCTCGAGGCCCACAGTCTCTTTGACATCAGCCTCCTCACCCAAATCTGTGGGGAAGGTAAATCCACCCTAAGGCCAAGGTAGTGATGTGGGTGACAAAGCATCACAGACCCTGGTCTCCGTTCGTGAAGGGAGTCAGTTGTAGCTCTCCGGCAGTAGTTGAAGCCCTGTGTGTGTGTCTCACTCACACCGAGAAAGAGTGGAAGGAAGGAAGACCTGTCTTCATGAGAACATGTCAATCTTTCCTGAGCAAAACTACAGCAGTGCCCATGTCTTGGAGCTGAGGGTGGTGCAGGACACTGGGCTGGGGACATTCCAGGGGTCTGAATATCCACCTCTGTCTAGGAAGTAATGTAATAAGGATGACGTGGCAAAAGCAGGGGTCCCATTTGGGACAGTGAGAGCCATGATTTTGGAAGGGGTACTGCCTCCAGGTCAGGACAGACTGCTGGTGCGGGTAGAACCAGTGCCCTGGTTTCCCGGGAGCTGAGGGCTTTCCCAGGACTAGGGACACCCAGTGCTAAAACTGGCCCAGTATGGGGCAAACTGGGCAGTTGGTCATGCTAATAACGGTATGGATGCACCCACCATGAGCTAGTGACTGGCGTCTTTCTGAAGATGCCTGACCTGCTGGGGCCAGGCCTGGCTTCCAGGGAGGTGAGCACGCCTTCCCTGACTTCTCCTCTCCCCCCTTACTTTTCAGTGGCTGAACCAGAGTCACAATGCTTGCGTCAACTATGCAAACCGCAATGCTACCAAGGTGAGCACCACAGACCACCACCCAGTGGTGGCTCTCAGGTTGGGGTGACCTTCACCCTCCCTACAGTGCGTCATGCTACTACACATCTGGGTTAAGCATCGCCCTCCTGTAGGCACCTTATTTAAATTGCCAACCGTTCAGGAGGAGCCCTGCTGGGAGGGACAGTTCACATGAGGTGAAGAAGGCCCATAAAATGGGAGTGTGGCGGGGGCGGTGAAAGGGATGAACTCCACCGGCTGCAGAATTCCCTGAGGGCAGCTCTTATACCCTTCATTGGATCAGGACAGCAACAGCCACGTGGGGCCTGAATTTCCCTACCGCTTTCTCCAGGCTTTCCTGGAAACTGCCTCGGTGCCTGCAGAGTATGGGCTGCAAAGCTGAAAGGCTGCTCTTGAGGGGTGACGGGTCCGAGAGGACCGATACTTCCCCTTCTGCCCTCCTGGGACGAACTTACCATGGAGGCCCATTCACCCTTCTGTCGTTCAGGAAGGGCTCCTGCGCTCCGGCAAGGCTGCCTCGCCCCCGGTCAATTCTCACTCTTCGGTCCAAAGGCAGGAAGAGGAGGGAAGGAGTCTAGGTCCCTTTTGGGGGCAGGGGACGCTGTCAGCTTGGGTAGAAAAGGGTCTGGGCATTTTCTAACCTTGGGAGGCAATACCTCAGGGCCTAATACTCTGAGGACACCCTCTCCCTCATTTTAAACCTTTGGTCCCCGTCTCCCTCGTATGCTTCATACACGTGCATCTCTGCTTGTTTGGCTCTCGTTTACCTTAAACCAAACACCTCCAAAATCGCCATTGTGGTATGCCGAGGCAAATTCCTCAGCTCTTTTCTTAATTTTCTACATTACAGCTCGGGATACATTTTTCCCTAGAAATATCGAGCAACTGTCATCTATTGGCATGGAAGCGCAGTTGCTACCAGGGTTGACAAGGCCTGTGGGAGCCAGCCAGGCTGGAGCCAGCCTTGACACTGCCGTGTCTAGCAAGGAAGTGCTCCAGGTGCCAGACAGCCCACTCGCAACATGTAGTCTTCCTAAATTGGATCTGCTTGCCCAGCCATGAATGACCCATTTGGCCCTTGCTGTTTTCTACCTCCAGCCAGCAGTGTCTGCCAGTGACCTTTATAGAGCGGGGCAGAGAGCCGTGGGCCCTTCAACATCTCCCTGAACACCGCTGCCTCATATTTCCATATTTAGGACCATGTTGATGGTGGCCGGGATCCCTTTGGCTTCCAGAGGGACCTCTTTGTTCCCACCTGACCCTCCCGTCGGGGAGGCAGGGATGCCCCTTGCTGGCTGGGCCTGTTGGTAAAGGCAGAGTGAGGGAGCTTTGGGCACCCAGAGGGCCTGAAACTCTCTCTCTGTCTTCCAGCCTTCACCTGTATCCAAGTTCATCCAGGGCTACCTAGGAGCTGTCATCAGCGCCGTCTCCATCGCTGTGAGTAAGCCCTCCCACCCATCCCCCCACCGGTCCTGCTGCTCCACGGCTGCCCTCCCCAACGTCTTGGGCCAGATCTTGTCTGAGGGTCAGATCCGGGCAAGGAGTGTGGGAGACAGGTTTCTGTGGGTGGGCCGTCGGGGCAGGCTTTCTAGGCAGAGAAGAGAGTAGATCCCACTGATACTTTAAAAAGTGGTGGTTCAGATTGCTGAGCGGGTGGGGAAGTATGTGGTGTGAAGGGCTGCCCACTCCCGCTGAGGGCAGCACGTCGGTCCCCTGAGGGCTGCGTTTGCCTGGCGCTCACCTCAGGGGAGCTGGTCATCACATGTGGTAGCGTGGCTGATGCAGGAGACCAGGGGCTCTGGAGTGATTCACACGGTTGGCCCCCATCGCCGGCTCCCCTTTGCTCTTTGCCTGAGTTCCTGGGGCACTGCTGTCCTCTCTCCATAGCCTTGGCTCTATGGTCACATGTCCAGTCCCTCCTGGAGGCCTGTAAGCTCCTCAAGACAGTGACAATAAGCTCATTTTGAATCCCGTGGGACTGAGAATAGAGCAGCTATTAAGTAGAGGAGGTTTGTAGACTGTGTTAGCCTCAGGATGGATCCCGGGTGAAGGCAGAGGGCAGGTGACATAGCAGGGGGCTTAGGCCAGAGCCGGAACGGAATCCCAGGCTCCCAGGACCTTGGCTACATGTGTCCCTCCCCGGCCCCACCCTCGCTCTTCTGTCGGGTGCTCTCGATCCCGGCTGGGTGGCCTCCTTTACCTGACCCCAGGAGCAAAAGTCACCGCACAGCTCTGTTATTTTATTCATTACCAAGAAATATATGCAATTAGTAAGAAAAAATTAGAAAAATGAAATAAAAATATATTTCCATGTAATAATCTTTTTGTGAAACCCACTTTCCTCATCTTTCCCATGTCATTAAATAAATACAATAATTGTTCACAAAGAGGTACCAACCATTGCACCAAATGCCATCATTTACTTCACTGTTCTTCCAAAGTAGGGATTAAGGTTGTTCTGAAGTGGCCTCATTTACTCCACTGCTCTGTAGACCAGATCATCTCCAAATAGCTGTTGGGGGGGCGGGGTGTCCCCATTTCATGACCAAGATTGTTTTCCTTCCCTGAATCTTCATGTCTCATCACAAGCAAGGAGCCAGGCACTGCCAAATCGGTTGAGAGGGCTGACCAAGAGACTGCTAAGCGCACCCCGGGGATCCTGCCACCTAGCATGAGGCTGCACTTGGTTGGGACCATACTAAGTGGGAATTCTGATTCCGTGGAAGTTGCTGGTCAAGGTCAGAAGCTCTTATGACAGACAGGAAAAGGCTCTGTCACCTCTTTCTTGCCAATGTCACCTCTTCTTCCTTTATGACAAGAGGAGCTGATGGCTCAGCCTAGTTTAGCAGGTTGAAAATCCCACTTTCCTTCTTTGGGATTTAAGGGTGAGGTGGGCTGGGGGGTGGCTGGAAGGAGCCACGTGGGGAGAACATTGAGTGGCTCAGATCGGGAAGGCCGTGAGTGAAGGGGATGACTGTCCCGCTGGGACTCCCTCCTGCCCTTTGCTGTGTCACCAAGGGGCCCTCAGTCATTCCACCTCGGTCACTTCCTCAGGCCAAAGCTAGCCCAGACGTGGGGAGGAGACTCTGAGGCACAAAGCCTAGCAGCATTACTGGGGATTGGGGGTCCTTCAGGGCTCTCAGAGCCAGGGTCTCCCTCCTAGGGACTGGGGACCTCATGCGGGGCTGTCCTGGCCACCAGGGGCTGTGCCTGTGCCGGGGATGCCCTCCTTCCACCTTCCTGCCTAGCTGCAGAGCCCTTGAAGAGGCTTTCCCCAACCATGCCATGCCACACGTTCTAGAAACTTCCATCCTTCATGCGCTCAGTTATACCCTGTGTCCTGTCCTGTCATTGTTCCACTGGATTACAAGTTAACCAGGGACAGGCCCTGTGTCTTCTCCCCCACAGAGGGGGGCATGGAGCACTGCTCCATAAATACTTGTTAATTAGGCTGCTGATTGATTGCTGGCCTCGGGAGGCCCCGCTCCGCTCTGATCCACGAGTCTCAGCAGTGGCGGCGTCCCTCTGCCTGCCGTCTCACACAGTGAGGGTCTAACTCTGGCAGATGGAGTGGAGTTTCTGACTTGGAAAATCTGCAGCTTGCTTGCTTTTCTTTTGTGCGTGTAAATCACAAAACCTCCAAAGAAAGAGGCTTTATTTTATTTTCCTTTCCCTTGTTCTCTGGAACCCCAGGCCCCGCGGCCTCATTAACTGATCTCTGCTTCAATTAGTGACAAATCCACTCCCAGGGCGAGCCCGTTAGGAGGAGATGACCTGCAAACAAGTGTCAGGGCCCCGGCGGTTGGCCCGGCTCTGGCATTAATTAAAACGAGTCCCTACAAGCAAGTGGCGTGGATGGTTGCTGACAGGCCGGGGACAGATCCCAGGGACCGAGGATGAGCTGCAGTGGAGGCCGGGCCCTGGGAGTCCGGCCTCCTCTCTGGACCCTGCAGAGCCCTGTTCTCCTCTTACTAGAGCCCTTGACCTTGGCCAGCAACCCCCAGAATCAGGGATCCCCGGTTTGCGTGCCCTGGAAGTGAAGTCTCATGCTGGTTGCAAGGACCACCATTGCGGGGTTCGCAGCCTTTTGGTGAACCCTCTAAATAGATTTGGCAGTGTCTGGCGTCTTGCTCGAAAATAAAAAAGAGATTTCATCTTAAGTTATTTTTGAGATCTAACAGTTTGCTGTCTTTTAACAAAGGAAGGCTCCGTCAGTCCTCGCTGTGTGTTAGTTCGGGAGCTGGCGTTGAGCACGTCTGTGGTCAGCCCCCACTGGGCCCTGGGAGTGACCCATTCACTCCCTGGAGGGGGCGTGTGTGCTGAGCACTTCGCAGACACTGAGAGGCAGATGTACAGGCTGGTGTATCCTTCAACATGCTGAGATGGGAAGCTGGGATACTCTGTGCTATAGCCAGAATTGTGATAAAGGCGGCCCTGGGGTGTGATAGGAGCCGGGGCTGGGGCCCCTAATTTACGCAGGGATGACGGTTGCAGGACAGAGCAGAGAGAGGCGAAGGCAGGGAGCATGGCACACGGAGGCGCACACAGGAGGGGAGCATGGCAGATTCCAGATGCCAGAAAATGAGTGTGGCGACTACGGACAGAGTGACGGTGATGAGGGGATGATGGAGCGGGGAGCAGCAGGGCTGGTCATGGGGTGGGAGCCGCGCCAGGAGCCTCTGTCTGGGCTCAGGGAGCCGTGGCGTGGCCGGGGTGCGGGCAGAAGGGGGCTGGAGAAGCCAAGGCGGGGATGGCAGGCCCAAGAGTGGCCCACCTTCACGGACGCAGGATCTGGGATGAGTGGACCTGGGGCTGGAGAGGAAGGCTCAGGGCCAACGTCCTGTCAGGAGCTGCCTGATGGAGCCCGGGTATGAGAGTCGCTTCAGGCCTGATCCTCCAACCCTTTGCCTCAGGCCAGGTCATAGCTGGCTGAGGGCTTTCCCTTGTGAGGTGACACTGACCTCCATTCCTAAAGGGTCTGGGACCTGGGGATTCTCTCTGTATAGGATGTAGTGATGTCTGTTAAGCGTTACTACTAGACACTGGAGTGTAAGGGAGCGTTCCTGGGGATCCCTGGGCTGAACCCCTCACCCTCCCAGCTCCCATTGCTTACTCCATGTTCTCATGATGGTCAGACGGGCCAGCAGTCACAATGGCTAACACTCAGGGAATGCCGGGTACTATTTAGGTGTTCACCTCCATTTTACAGATGAGGAATCTGAGACATAGCGGTGAAGTCAGTGGCAGAGCTGGGATTCAAACCCAGGCTGCATCACACACTCTTCTCCTAACACAGGGACCGTTTTTCTTCCTGCACCTCCCACCCCCTCACCGTAGCATAAGGAGACCAGAAAAGCCAAGCAGTATTCTTGGCTTCTAGGTTGAGGGAACTGTTAATATGCCCCCAGATAGACAAGTCCCTCCCCAGGTACCCCAAGAACAGTGGGGACTGGAAGAAATGTTTGAGAGGTTCTTTATCTATAACAGGGTTAGACCCTCTGCTCACCCTTGTACTTGGTTCCTGGGCCTGTCTTTTCTGGCCAAAGTCAAGTCAGCTACATATGTTTGCCCTGGTTCACTGCAAGCTCTTCCCCCTGCAAGATATGCCTAGCTGTCTCCGTGGTTCAGGGCGTACACCTCAGGGTGTTCCCTGTGGTCTGGAGTGTACCTCAGGGTGTTCTCTGTGGTCAGGGTATATCTCGGGGTGTTCTCTGTGGTTGAGGGTGTACCTCAGGGCTTTCTCTGTGATCAGGGGTGTACCTCAGGTATTCTCTGTGGTCCAGGGTGTAGCTCAGGGTTTTTTCTTTGTGGTCAGGGGTATACCTTAGGGTGTCTTCTGTCATTGAGGGGATAATGCAAGGTGTTCTCTATAGTCCAGGTTGTATGTCAGAATTTTCTCTATGGTGAAGGGTGTACCTCAGGTATCCTCTGCCGTCTGGAGTATGCCTCAGGATGTTCTCTGTGATCAGGGGTGTCAGGGTGTTCTCTGCAATCAAGGATGTACCTCCGGGTGTTCTCTGTGGTCCAGGGTATACCTCAGGCCCTGCCGCTCTTCTCTGCGCCTGAGGGAGGAAGTGGGCCGGCAGCCTGAGCATCCTGGACCAGACTATTGTCTTACTGCTGTCACTAGGATTGGCTGCTGAGTTGGAGGGCCCATTGCATGGACCCTGTAGCATAATCTGAAGTGTTCCAGAAGCCTACAGATGGTGATGCTGGCAGTGGTGAGTCTGACATGAATGTCAGCTCTGTATATATTCTAGGGAGGACAAGTTGTCCCCTCCTACATGGAAGGGGCCTAATGTAATTGGTTTCCCAGCAGGTGGCCAGCTGGTCTCTGTGGGTTATGGTTCGGGGGTCAGGCCTGGTCACCGTAGCTAGCAAACAAGCCACTCAGTCACAGCCAGAGCTGACTGGTGTTTTAACCTGTGCATGACTCTCCCCTGGCTACTTTGGCCCTTTGCTCCTGAGCTTGTTGCCAAGCAACAGGCTGTCTGGGGTTGCAGAAAAATTAGAGGGTAATGGGCCATTTTGTTACCAAGTTTCTTCTACAATGAGTGCCCTCTGGTGGGCAGTCTTGGTACCTCAAAGATTCTTTGACCTACTCCAGCCCCTGCCCTCCAGGACCCACACAAACACCTGACCATTTGGTTACACCATTGTCCACCTCCTGAGAGGGACCTAGATTCTGCCCTCATGCCACCTCGGGCCCCTCTGTGGCAAGCACCAGTGGAGTCCGCAGAGCCCGTTCTGAAGCCTGCTGCGCCCTTCCTTCTAACCTGGCTGCCTCCAACTCACCTTTCAGGTTCAGTCAGGCATCTCCTTTCTCCGAAGCCTTCAGGGCCCTGAAGCCACCCTTCTGGGACCCTCCTCCTGGCAGAGTGGGTGAGCTGTCCCCGCAGGTGGACTGGACCCGTTGGTGTGGCACCCAGCCCTGGCAGAGCTGCCTGCTGCGGTGGGCAGCTGCGACTGCGCAGGGCCGGTCTCCTTGTGGCTCTTTGGTTTTTTCCTCCTGTTTCAGAAATCGGCCCCTTGATTTATTCTAGGAATGCTTATTAAGCACCTACTCATTGCACCAGGCAACAGGAATTCAGTGAGGAATGAGAGACAAAGGCTCTGAAGCCAGTGCTTGGGGCCTGTTGGGAGACATGGATGTTTAGTAACGAGTCCACAGGTAAACAATGTTTCTGTGAAATTCCGTTTTAAAATCATATACAGGTATTACTTTGATTTACAACATTTTAAGATGCTAAATAAATACATACTTAGAGACCATGATAGGTACAGAGAAGGAAGAGGCCCAGGTTCTGTGGGACGCTTTAAAGGGGGAGCCTGTGTGAAGAGGGGGCCTCCTCCGAGGCATTCAAGCTGAAAGGTGAGGAGCCCAAGGGAGGGGCAGGGCTTGGAGGCCTTGGGGAGAGAGAGATGGGAGGGCGCAGGGAGGGAGGGAGAGAAAACAAGAGAACTGGCTCGTCAGAGGAGCGGGCGTTGGTGAGGTGGCCGGAGCCTTGTGAGCAAGGCCAGGCGGTCACACAAGATCTAAGCTCAGTGAGAAGCCACTGAAAGGCTAGAGCAAGTTCACATCCATTTTTAGGAGATCACTCTGGCTGCTGTGTAGAGAGTGGATTGGAGCGGGGAGCAAGGGTGGAAGCAGGGAGCTGAGCTAATAAGTGGACAGTCATACGGGGAGAAGAGACTGGTGCTTAAACTACATGGTGGGAGCAGAGAGAGAGTAGCCACGTGCAAGTTATTTAGGAAATGGCACAGGTAGTTCTGCAGGATGGGCTGGATGTGGGATGGGAGAGGCCCTCTTGGGGAAGACTCCTGGGTCTCCAGCATAAGCAGTGAGCCGGGAACGGACAGGAACTGAGCGTGGATGAGGAAGAGCACGATAACCTTCGTCCGGGTTGTGGGGAGGTGGAATGCCTGAAGGCCCTTGAAACAGAGGCCTCTGCAGGGCATTGGATGTATGGGCTGGAGGAGAGGATACAGCCTGGGTGGGAGACGGCTGCGTGCATTGCTCAGGCCCCATCTGGTGTCCCCTTGCTGGCCTTGCAGAAGTTAGGCTGCGGTTGGCCTGGGCAAGACCTTGATACTTAAGGAGACAGCTATCAGCCACATAGCTCATGACACTGGAGGTCTTGTGTCATGGAGTTCCCCGCCCCCCACCCCGTTCTTGGTGCTGGTCAACGCCCTCCCCACTGTGAGGGATTGTCGGGAAGCCAGGCTTCCCTTCCACATCCTCTGCTCCCATCAGCTGCGCATGGCAAATTCACCAGCCCTGGAGCCAGAGCTTGGAGGGAAGTGGCCAGAGAAGGTCCACTGCTTCCTCAGGCCTTTGCTGATGTCCTGGGCTCTGGCTTCTCCCAAGACCCCCATCTGCTGACCACATGGGAATTCTTTTGCAAAATCCACACCCTGTTTGTTTTCCCCTCCACCCAAATGGAGCCCCTGTTTGGTTAATTTTTATTTTGTGGCTTATTTGGAGGCTGTTAAAACAGACCCTAGGGGACCCTCAGCAGTGATTGTTCCATATCTCATTATCTTTCCCAAACCTGATTATTAGCTCAGATTTTTCTGATCGCTAGCTGCTGTTCGTGATGAGTTGTGTGCCATTAATGCCAGCTGGTTCCCTTAAACAGGACCCACCATGCCAGGGAAAACGAGCTGGCATTCAGAGCCACCAGGCACTTGGCTTTTTAATTTTAATGGGCTCCACCAAATGTTCCAGGCCAAAGGGCCCCTGAGGAACCAGAACAGACGGGCTCCCAACCCCTGGTCTGCAGCCCACCCTGGTTCCTTCCCGGGCTGCAGCCTCCTAGCTGCTGGGACAGTAAGGCCTGGGTTGGGGGCTCTGGGAGGAGAGGGGCGAGCAGCCACTTGCCTTCCCTGTATTCATGCCGTTCTGTCACCGGGCCATTATTGGTGGGTGGGCTGCGCAGGAGCCCAGACCTTCTCCCCACTTTGCTGGTCCCCAGCCTCTTCCCTGGGTGTGTTGGCCATGTACTCAGAAATGTGTTTGTGCCTTAGTAACTAAATCTCACCCTGGCTGTGTTGGGGAGACTGCAGTGGGCTTCAGGGAAGGGGAGGTTGAAAGGGACCTGGGACCCCGGCACGGTTTTCTCTCCTTTCCTCCTCCCTACCCTGGGTTCCCACGTGGGGTGCAGGAGACTGGCTGGGGTAGTCACTCTCTGCCATACTGGCCAGGAGGGGAAGACCTGAGGGTGGGGGCAAGTCTGAGTGTTAACTGGACCGGAGGCCGCTATCCTCCTTGCCCTATGGCCACACTCCAGCCCTGCCGGCCCTCAAGAGACTGCCAGGGGAAGGGTCTGAGCTCCCGGCTGGCATCTCGGAGGGCTCCTGCTCCCCTCTCCTCGCTGCATTTCCAAATGATGTGGGGGGTTTTGAACCCAGACCTGATTTCTGGTTGGCAGGTGGTTCAAGGGCTCTGTCTTCCCTGACTGGAGCTGCCTTCCCCTCTCCTCTCCTCTCCCTGGGCCCCAGCCCCAAGCTGGTCTTTTCAGGGAGGCTTTTGCTATGCAAACAGCCTGTTTTAAATGGCATGTCAGACATTAAAGCACTCCTCATTGAGATGAAAGACAATTGGAAAGTAAATAGCACAGTGGTTAAGAACAAAGCTTGCAGTACTGGGTTCAATCCTAGCTTTACCTGCCTCATAATAGCTGTCTGTCCTTGGACAAAGTTACTTAACCTCTCTGAACCTGTGTGAACTTCTATGCATCTGTAAGAAGGGGTAATGCCCTATCTATTGTAAAAGCCTTGTGTTTGGGGTTTAATTAAGATATTTCATGTGCTGTGCAGGGCCTGGCATCTCCCTATGCCCTTCCACACTTTCCCTCTCTGCACTTTGTAGGAACATGTTCCCTGGTATTTTGGGGGACGTGGGGGGATCACTTCAGAGTCACAAAATACACAGTCACCCACTACTGAGAGCTGGGAGACATGCAGTTGATGAGTTCCGTGGCCGGGGAGGCTTGGAGCAGACTATCAGGGCCCAGTGCAGGCTGGCAGCTCCCCAGCCTTCCCTGCAATACCACTGAAATGTGCCCATGCGGCCATGCATGTCCCTGTCCCACAGCCTTTCCTTGAACCAGCAGAAAGGACAGGGATTGGACTCTGAGCATTAGCTTGAGGCTTCAAAGGGAGGCCAGGCACCCAAGAGCCCAGGCTGGGTTTTTGCCTGGCAGCCGTCTGGCCCTGTGGGGCCCTGGGCTATGCAGGGGCTGGCTGGCACTTCTGTCTTCCTGGGTCACCGGGCCATTTCTGCTGCTCCCTGCTTTGACTGCGGCAGCCACCCAGCAGCCCTGGAGGCCTTCCCAAGGGTCTGCATCTTCCTCAATGAAGATCGAAGCCAGAGCCAGGGCTGCGGGTGCAGGTGGTCTGTTGAGCCAACAGGTGTGCCAGACCAGAGCCGGCAGCCCCAGGTCCCCTCTGGCCAGGAATAATCTACAGGGCAGGGGCTGGCTCCGGCCTCACTTAGGGGAGCAGAGGCCTCTACACATACACCTGTCTTCTGGTCTGGACACATGCATCTTGCTTTTTCCTGTCCATGCCTGTGCTCATGCCATTTTCCTCACCCAAAGGTCCTTTTCCTCGGTCTAAACTACTCCCACTTCCCCTCCTCCAACGAGCCTTCCCCCTTTCCAGCCTTTGCTGATCTCTCCATCCGTTCATCTCTTTGTTGGTTCATGTGTTTACGTTCCATCCACTGCCCTGAGTGCTGGGCATACACAGGTGAAAAATACACGGTCCCTCCCTCTCTCCCTGTCTTGGGGGCGGACATCGCACCCGTGAGTGGCTGTACTGAGTGCTGGGAAGGAGGGGCTTCTGATGCGCAGGGGAGGGACTTTCTGCCAGGGAGAGGCCACGTAGTTCTTAAATACCCTAATTTTTTGAAGCCTCCTCTGCTAAACGCTTACATACATTCTTAGAACAGCCCTGGGATGCTGTCGATGCTTTCCCTTTTTACAGATAAGGAAACTGAGACTAAGGTAAGAAGACTTCATGACTAGAAGGTTCAGTGAGTCCCATTGTTAGTAAGTGACACTGGAGGTGGAGCTCAGAGGTGGGCTTTAAATGAACAGGTGTGGACTGCATAGAGGAAGGAGGGCCTCCCTGCCTTAAGGACCAGCCTGGGCAAAGGCGCCGAGGCCGGAAAGCTCGTGTAGCGTATGACGAGCAGTAAACCGGATGCAGAGGAGAACGTGGGTTTTGGGGAGTGGGGTATTGAAGTTATAGAGGCCAAGACTACTGCACATAGGAGATTATACCTTCTCACACAGATCACAAGGAGGAGCTGGTGTGGCGAATGTGATTGGACCTGTGTCCTAGAGAGACAGAGGACAGCATGGGGATGAACTGGAGGGGGGAGCCCAAGGCCATGGCGAGGGGGCTCGGATGTCCTGGGCTGGGGGAGGGGAGCTGGGGTCTGAGTGCAGATGACCCGTGAGCCCAGGATGTCCACTGCACCCCCTCCTGGCCCCTGTCCTGCTCTGAGCTGCTCTCCTTAGCTCTGCAGGCGCCTGTGGGCAGGTGCTGGGATCTCACTCTCCTCGTGGTCTGGCCAGGCCCGTGCCTGGGCTCACAGTGGAGCCTCAGAAAGGCGGGGCTTAGAGACTGGGGTGGGAATGAGGGGTCCTGCACTACAGTTATTTGCAGCAGCGACCACCTCACCATCACTTTTCCCTTCCCCAGAGAGGCCACGTGTGTGTTTGCGCACACAAAACTGGTGCCTTACCTCTCTCCCTTTCTTAGGAGCTGGTGAACTGGAATGACTGGGCAGTGGCGCTTTAAATAGCCACACTGGAGCCCTACCATCTAGGGGTACAACTACAGGGGAAGACGGCGCCCCTGCCTCTCTGTCCTTGCCTCCATCGGCCCCTTCCTCCCACAGGTGGTCTGTAGCACCATGCAGCTTTCTGTTTTCTCTTTCCAAGGTGGGCCTTAATGTCCTGGTTCAGAAAGCCAACAAGTTCACCCCGGCCACCCGCCTTCTCGTCCAGAGATTTGTGCCCTTCCCCGCCGTAGGTAAGCTGCATGGTGCCAAGCACCTGCGTGTGTGCGTGTGGGTGTGTGGGGCTTTGGGGCTCCCGGGGAGCTGGACAGCTCCTCTGCACTCTCCTGACAGAGGGCTGCAGGTTGTTTATTGGCAGGGACAACTGGAACAAAACCTGTGTAGAAAGAAAAAAAAGATGATGGCTCCACTAACTAGCTCTGTGCCCAAAATTCTACACGGGGATTCTTAACTGGGACCCAGACCTCCGAGGTGTCAGCAGATAGGAGGCTGGATCTTGTGAACTTGGGGAAAATTTATACTAACCTCTAACTGAAATTTAGCATTTCTTTTCATTATGCATGTAGGCAGCAAACCACAGTAACGAGCAGGTTCTGTGACTGTCACCAATAGAAATCACAGACATTTTCATGTCCCACTACAGTTGTTACAGAGATCTTAAAATATTATTCAAAGCCCCGTCTGATGTGGCTCAGTTGGTTGGGCATCATCCTGCAAACAAAGGTTGCTGGTTCAATTCGTGGTCAAGGCACATGCCAGAGTTGCAGGTTCGGTCCCCATTTGAGGCACGTGCAACAAACAACTGATCAATGTTTCTCTCTCACATTGGTGTTTCTCTCCTTTTCTTCCTCCCTCCCCTTCCCTCTTTCTAGAATCAATAAAAGAAAAAAAAATTTAAAATATTATTCAAAATTAATACCAAATCAAAATTACATTTAACAGATCCACTGGTAGATCTTGTTTTTTAATTCATTAGTTAAAAAGCAGATCTATTACTTTATCACAATTTAAAAAACATTTTGATAACTTATTTCAATATAATTCCTTTGTAATCCCATGTATTTTGTCTCATGCATTTAGGGACATAATTCGGAGAGGGGTGCATAGGTCTCACCAGGCTGCCCCGGGGGTTCCTGACACAAGAGAAGGGTCAAAGCTCCCACGAGCCTAGTGTTCCAGGCCCTGGGATATAGTGGGCCCTTTAGGTTTTGGAGGCTCCACGCACATCCAGGTAATTGTGAGTGCACAGGTACGTGTGGAGGGGATCTCGCCTGCCTTCAGCCAAGTCCCTGCTGGTCCCAGAGTCCCCGGGCTCACAACAGATGCCCCAGCTCTGGACCCGGGGATCCCATAAAGCCCAGCTTTGCCCTGGCCGGGAGGCTCAGTTGGTTGGAGTGTTCTCCTGTGCACCAAAAAGTTGCAGGTTCGATCCCTAGTTAGGCACACACCTGGGTTATGGGTTCAATCCCTGTTCGGGGTGCGTACAGGAGGCAACTGATGGATGTTTCTTTCTCACATCAATCCCCCCTCCCCCTGTCACTTCCTCTCTTTCCAAAATCAATAGACATATCTTCGGGTGAGGATAAATAAATAAGTAAATAAATAAATAAAAAGAAGTCCACTCCTTGTTTGGGAAGAGGACACCACAGTGGAAAGTATTTTTAAAAATTAAAATGAAATAAACAACATCGAAAGGAAAATGAGGTAGTCCATGATTAGTAAGCAAAAGAGTATAAGCCAGTCTTTGAACCATGACATTGAGTTTCTCTCATCTGAGGCCAGGGGACAGACATGGGGGCCAGCCCATGAGGGGCATGGGGTCCTGTGACCTCCTTGGTGCGAAGGCTCAGTCTGAAGAGCTGGGAGTCAGATCCAAGTTCATGGTTCAGACCCTGTTCTTCCCCTCCAGGGCTCAGCTTTCCCATCTGTAAAATGGGGCACCAGTGCACACCTTCCTACAGCCCAGAGCTTTGGGAGGATCAAATGAGACCACAGACCAGATTTCATTCATAGGAAAGTGCTTTGAAGCGCCTGAAAAGCTCCCCAGAGATCATTCCTGGGCAGCCCCACCTCCTCGATTGTCCAGAGGCTAATGAACTCCCAGGACTAACCTGCTCAATGAGCCTCAGCCGACCCAGATAATTGCTATAGCAACTCCACACTTTTAATGAACTCTCAGCTATTTCTGCTGTGGGCCATTAATGGAATAACTCTTTAGATCTGACTTTGTTAAGGGGCCTAATTAAGTGAACACGGCTGCCATTCTTGTGGTCCTTGCCATCCTGGGCTGGAGGGTTAGGTGCAGCCTGAGAAGGGGGCAGCTTTCAGCTGCACTGGACTGGATCTGGGACTCAGCTGAGATGTAATCTGTCCTTGAGCCAAGCTTCAGGCAAGGACTTCGCCAGGGCCCATGCCAGCCCTGCTCTACTGGCCATCTTGCCCCGTGACCTTGGGGGTGGTCTTAACCACTGTGAGGCTCCTTCAGCAGAAGGGTCCCTGCTTTCGGGTTTGACCCTTTCGGCATCCCCACCTGAGACTTGCTGGCCTGTCGCTCTTTGGGCCCCAGCTTGTCTCCTCTCCTGCCTTCTTATCGAGGCCTGCAGCCCCCTCACACAAGTCCAGCCACCAGTGAGGGGCCTTGCGTTCCTGTCTGTCCCTAGCCAGTTGTACAGGTTGTCCTCAGTGTGGTTTGCAGCCCTGTCATCCTAGCTTGCCAAGATCCTGAGAGAATCAGACCCTTTCTGGCTGCTTCCTCATGCCCCCTGCCCAAGTCCTGGCTGTGTGCCTACCTCCTACCCTCTGCCCCAGCCTTTCCTCCCCCACATTCAAGCTTCCACAACTCTGGCCCCCAGTGTTCCTCCCAGGCCCATCTGCTGGCGGGCACTTGCTGGCTCCCCTGTCATTGCTGACACAGTGGTGGACAAGATAAATAGGCGTGCCCGTCACTCCTCAGGGGCTCAAAAGTCCCTTGGTCCTCTCAGGCCAACCATCTTGCACTTGGCCTTTCTCCACCTTCTCCCTAGGGGCCTCTGACCAGGTCAGAGCATCTCGAAGCCCCACTGCATGCTGGTCCCACCAGGCTCTCCATGGCAGGCTGGGCCAGACCACCATTAAGAATACCAAGAAGCTTGCTCAGGACTTGCTTTGCCTTGTAGAACATTCTTTGCCCCTTAGGAACCCTGCTGCGTTAGGGAGACCAGACTCACCGAGCTGAGAGTACACATGAGAAGTGATCTCACTGAGCTCTGGTTATTGGGATGTGTTTGTAAGAGGATGGAGCAGAAGGGGATCTTTAGTGTTGGGGAGAGTCCTCAAGGGGCTTGTGTGCACGGTGCTCAGAGGCCACATCCCCACCCTGTCCCTCCTGGACAGGCTGGGAAGCTGGGAGGCTCCCAGGACTCAGTTGCTTCTCCCCACTGCTCTGCCCAGCCTCTCCCTGGGCTCCTGCTCTAGCCTGAGGTCTGAGAGGCGGGAGGACACCTCTCTGCCCTGGGCCCCCACACGCTGCCATAGAGAGAGGCCTGAGACTCCTGGCACGGGACCCCTGGTTCTTACACCCAATTCTGCCACTCCTGCCCATCTCTGGCCTCGGACCGGGCCCTGTTTCATCCGTTTTCTGCTGGGACCTCTGGGACGATCACCACAGGCCTCTGCAGGGTTTGCAGAGCCCAGTATGCCCAGGGCTCCACAGTGCTCCTCATTCTCCCCAGCGGGCCTCTCTTCCCCTCCGCTCTCCTCCTTGTCTCTCTGGGAGGACCCTAAGGCAGGGGGAGCCATCCTCTTTTACAGAAGAAGAAACAAAGTCACACCCACTGAAAGCTACTCTGAGCTGGCCAAAGCCTGGGCCGTGAAGGTGGAGCCCAGGGCTCCTTCAAGGCCGCTGGAATAACCCGTCCCTTCTGTAGACAGAACCTGAGGGATGTGGTCCAGGCGCGGCCGGGGCTGCCCAGTGTCCGCCCAGGAGCGCCTCCAGGTTTGCCCCTGGCTTTTCAGCCGGGGTCGTGTGCATGGGAGGGGGTGGAGGACGCAGAGAGCCCCAGGGACACTGACTGCAGCCCCTCTCCCTCGCCATAGTCTCAGAGCCTTGCTGTGCCCTGGTCTAGAGCAGCAATCATGTGGGAAATCGCAGTTTCTATTTATACATGGACATGTTAGGAAAGACGGTGTGCGCTGGCATCAGAATCGATTGGAGACTGGTAATTAATTTGTTTAGACCTTAATTAATTCTCCAGTTCTTTCTTATTTGTGGACTGTCACGCTTAATTGTGTTCAGGAGCTCGAGCTTGGAGCAGGCCCTCCATTAATTGACGTGCGGTTGCTGTGAGGTGGAAGTTAATGGTTTGGGGAGCTGGGCAAACAGTGTAATTAAAGGTCAATTGAGGAGGCATCGGAAAAATACAAACCTCCTGGTCCAGCCACCAGCCTCCCTGAGCCGAGTCCATTCCAGCGGAGGCAAGCCCCACAAACAGCCTTCACATGAGGCCCTGGGGTGGGGGCTGGGAGGGGTGACCAGCCCGAGGGAGTTCCAGGTCTCTGGAGGAGTGGACACACCTTTTCAGGAATGGGCGGGGCCAGGAGCTGAGAGTTGGGGACCCCAGATGTCACCTGGCAAGCATGGCTGTGTACCGAGGCTCTGTGTATGTGTGTGTAGTGAGCCAGGCAGGAATCTCTGAAGGTCACCCCCGGGCTGCCTGGTTGAATCTACCTCGAGCAAGGGACAAGCAGTGCCGTGTGCTCAGAAAGACCCCTGTGTGGGCTCTGATCTCCCAATCAGGGAGGCCTGAGCCTCCGCACCAGCCAGCCGACTCCTTACACAGGGAATAACCTTCCTGCGTGGACCGGAAATGCCAGCCTCATCATCCCTTTGCCGGGAAATGACTTTTTCCTGTGCTGTCTACGGCAGTCCCTTATGTTAAATGTCAGAGCTTATTTCATCACCATGGAAAAAAAAAGCTCTATTCACCACTGAGTCCGTTCCTCAGGATGTCTGGGCAGCCTTTGGAGGAAGGCCTTCTGTTTGTTCACACCAGTGTGCCTCACGTCTCTCCCCCATCTCCATGCTCCCCTCGGCCCCCAGGCCATGGAGGCCTTGGTGTCACGATTCCCCCTCCTCTTCACTGCTCCTGCCTCGGTGCTCAGTCTGCCCTGCTGGCCTCACCCAGAAGGTGCTTGAGGCCCAAGGGTCAGTGCAGGCCTGCTCCTCTCCCATCCCGCCTCCCCTGTGATTCAAAGGCAGGGGGATGCACCTGTGTCAGCTGTGTTCCGGGCCTCGTGACTCACGCTCCCTCTGCCCACATCACGGTTCCTCTGGAGGCCTGTGAGTCCTTTCCCTGAGCTGGCCGCTGGGCTTGCTGCTGTTCATACCCCATTGTAGCCAGGGTGAATCTTGTGACCACCCTTCTGCCTCTGTCCCTAGGTCCCAGGACTTTGCACATGGCCTTGCTTCCCTGGAGTCCCCACACTTCCCCACTACCTCAGCTCCACCTTCTGCCTTCCCTTGTCTGCAGGCCTTTGTTTCTCAACTCAGACACCACCTCCTCCAGGAAGCCCCCCCACCCCGCCCCGCCCCTGGTAGTCCCAGTCAAGGTTAGACCAGAACACCCTGTGCCTGCCAGTGTCTATCTCGGAACTGCCTGTCTTTGTTTCTAAGTCTGCGTCCCTCATCGGACTGTGAGCTCCCTGACAATCTCATTCATCACCAACCCCTGGCCTCCTGTGTGCCTGGCACACAGTCGCTGCTCAATGTTTGTTCAGCAATCAAATGAGTGCTTTGGTAGAAAAGGTTTGAAGTTGGACACCCATAGTGGAACTCTGCCCTGATGACATTGGTGTTGAGATTCTGCAGCTGCTTGGACATTCATTCTGGTCGGTTTGTTTCATTTTTAAAATTGTTTTTTGAATGTTCTGTTTTGTATTAGTTTTCATCATCACTGCAATCACCTTTCCATGGGGATGGCCCATGAACATGAACTCACCACTTACCCAGTCTCTCTGGGCATGTCGGATTTGGAGGGATGGCTGGGCTGGGCTGGGGGCCAGAATCGAGGCAGCCCCAGAACTGGCATTGACCCTCAGTGTGTGTGAGGCCCCAAGGGGGCATGGGCAGTGGGGCCCAGTCAGCGGGGCCCAGTCAGCTAAAGGGAATCTCCGGGGGTGTGTCCCGGGGCTCTGTCTTCGGTCGCCCCCTTCAGTTATCTGCCTAACTGCCTTGGTCAGAGGAAGCCCGTGGGTAACATATGAGAAACAGGGACAGCACCTTGGCAGTGATTAGAAATTCATGGGCAAGAGCTCCAGGATCCAAGAAGACCTCATGAGGTTTGATGTAAGACTTACTGTTAAAACATGCAGTTGCACAAGTACAGAGTGCCGAGACCTGACCTGGCCGAAGCACTGAGGATGAAGGCCTGGGGATTTCACGGGCTCTGCGCTCAGAGCTCAGGACAGGTCCGCCGTGTGGCTCTGTGAGGCTCACTCAGGCTTTGGCTGTGTTCCTAGAGGTAGAGTGCCCAGAACAAAGAAGTCTGTTTAGTTCTGGACTTCACACAGCCAGAGTGGCACTGACACATGGGAGCCCAACAAGAGCAGCAGAATCTTCTGAAGACCTGAGAGTCTGTTACTGGTGTTATTGAAAGGAGCTGCCCGGCTCCTCAGTAGGGCAAGCGGCTGAGTATCAGCCTGGCCCAAAAAGCTGTGAGTTGCACTCACGTGTGACCAAGTCACGTCTTCCTGGGCAGCTTGCCCAGGACCTGGCATACAGTAGGTGCTTATATACGGCCTTCCAATTCAGAGATTTTATAATTCCTGAAACCAGAGGGAAGAGAAGTCCAGAGACAGAGAAGGTGGGGAGGCACAAGGCAGGGGAGGAGGGGATGGGAATTCAGGAGGAGCGGGGGCCTGGCTGGGGAGGGGAGAGGAGAGGAGAGGGCATGCTGCGGCCTTGGCTATTAGTTTAGAATCCAAGCTTGATCTTGTGGTAAAAGGAGGGCCACTGAAGAATCTCAAGCTAGGAAGCAGCTGTGATAAAAAGGGAGCTTTCCAGATGATGAATGTGTTAGCAGGAATCTTTTATTAAGACACCGAACTTCAGAGTCAGCCTACACCTGAATTTACAGGCTGATTTTTCAGTCCAGAAATTCCCAGTCCTGAGTTTGTGACACTTCAATATGGGATGTGAAACTCTTAAATTCTCCAGCTATTTAAAAAAATAAAAAAGATCTGTGCTATATAGCACTTCCTCTGAGGCAGAATAGTGGAGAATATCATGAAATTAAGCTACTATTAGGATGTGCATCCTCATCAATAATTATCATCCTCTAAAGGAGCAGGGCTGCATTCATGTGTGATTCAAGAATGTGTGTGTGTGTTTACGGTGGTGATGCCCATATATGTCTGCTTGCAAATCCATAGACCATGTCCGGCAGGGACCTGGGAAGCTGGCTACAGTGCTTGCCTCTGGGGAGGGGAAGGGTTGGAAGGAGACTGACTTTTTATGATTTACACTTATACATGATTTGAATTGTTTACTCTGTTCATGTGTTACCTACAAAACAGGAGAGCGAATGAGGGTAGAGAAAGAGAGAGGAGAAAGTGCAGTCAGGAGACCTTGGTCCAGTGTCAGTCTGGAGCCCAGACAGGGGCTTGGCTCTCCTGGTTGCCATTAGTGTCTTCTTACTGTAAATAAAAACAGCCCTACTTTATTGCTGGTAATACATGCTTGCTATATAAAGTTAAACAGTCCTATTTCTCTCCCCAGAAATGTTTGAGATATATATATATCCCTCAAAATTCCAATAATCATCTAAGAGTGTAGGATTTCTGCCTGTCTAGTGCATCTGTATAATATACATTTATTTAATACAAATGAGCTCCTGCTGCGTATACTATCCTGTAGACTGCTTTTTAACCTCACAGTAACTTTTGGATGTCTTTCCATGGCAATCATAAAAATCCATTTTAACAGCCACAGTAATTTTTTCTATGGCTTTTAAAAAATTATGAAATATTATTTCAGGCATATGGAATATTATAGGAAAACAAGAAAAACATTAGATGCACCCAAAGCCTTCTTTGTCCTTCCTCTTTCTTATTCCAGTTTCTTCTAGCTATTGGCTTGCATTCTCCCCATTTTTATATTATATCATATGTGTATGTATGATAAACCAGAAATTGTATTGTTTATGTGTTTTTAGGTTTACATTGATTGTCGTATTGTACATGTCCTTTTAAAACTTGCTTTTCATTGTGGTTTAGAGATTTATCTATGTTAATACCTATACATTGATTTCAGCTGCTCTAGGCATTCTACTGCATGACTGTTCCACAGTTGATTAGTTGGGCACATTTAGGTTGTTTCCAGGTTCTCATTATTATATGTAGTGCTGCCTAAACAACCTAGTGCCTGTGTCCGTGGGCATACCTGGCGGAGCGTGTCTCCAGGGCAGAGGTTTTCAAATGGCCGCCTGGGAAGGTTTTTTTAAATGCTGAGATCTGGGTGTTAGATTTGGTTTCAGCTGTGCAGCGCATGTTGAGAATCGGCCACCTGGTGTCTCTACCTAGAAATGGACTGACCACAGTAGAGGGCACGCGCATCCTGAGCTTTATTAGATACTGCCAAATGAGCATACGGGCTTCTCCTCCGCCTGCAAGGTTCAAATTTTTGTTTCTATATATTTTCTCCAATATTTGGTATTATCAATCTTTTAGAAATTTTGTCCATATGAAATCGTTCTTTGCTCATTTTAATGTGCATTTTTCCAATTTCCAGTATGGTTAAGAACATTTTCTTAAGTGTTTTGGGCATTTGGGTTTCCAAATGGGGGGCGGGGGGAGAAGAGAGAAAGAAAAAGAGAGAAAAAGAGAGAGAGATGAGGAGATTCCTGTTTCATTCCCATGCAAAAATAAATGCCAGGTAAAGATGAAAAGTGAAAAGTAAAGTGTTAGATCTTCTAGAAGAACATATAGATGAATATTTGAGTAGGGTTAGAGTTTCTTGAAGACACCTTAAAAAGTATATATCAGAGAAGAAAACATTGTTTATTTGACTACATATGAAACCATATGTTGGAAGACGCCATCAACACAGTGAGAAAACAAGCCACACTCTATCTATAAACCATTGACCCAATGAGGATTAATCTCAAAAACAGTTAAAAAACTCCTGTAGATTAATTTTTTTCTTAGATCCAAAAATCTATTTTGGCTAGATTTAGTAAGGTTGAATTTACATTCATTGATTTTTTTTTAAGTGTTTCTTTTATGAATTCCTACTCAAATATTTTTCAGTAATTTTTATCACTCTTTTTCTTAATACTTGTTCACGCTCTTTACACATTTTGATGGATTTTTTTGGCTGAAAGCAACAGAAATCCTCACTCAAACTGGCTTAACTAATATGTAAAGAAATTTACTTATTTATTTGCTTATTTACTTACTTTTTACTTATTTATTTATTTTTCCTTAATCCCTTCACCTTTTTCACCCGTCCCCAACCCCCTCCCCTCTGACAGCTGTCAGTCTGTCTCTGTACCGAAGAGTCTGTTTCTGTTTTGTTTGTTAGTTTATTTGTTTCACATATAAGTGAAGTCATGTGGTATTTGTCTTCTCTGACTGGCTTATTTCACCTAGCATAATGCTCTCCAGGTCCATCTATGCTATCATAAAGGGTAAGATTTCCTTCTTTTTTTTAGGGCCGAGTAGTATTCCATTCTGTAAATGTACTACAGCTTTTTTATCCACTCATCTATTGATGGACAGTTGGGCAGTAAATCTTGGCTGTTGTAAATAACACTGTAATGAACATGGGGTACATATATTCTTTCAAATTAGTGTTTCGTGTTTCTTCAGATAAATTCCCAGAAGTGGAATTGCTGGGTCAAAAGGCAGTTCCATTTTTAATTCATTGAGGTAGCTCCACACTGCTTTCCATAGTAGCTGTACCAATCTGCATTCCCACCAACAGTGCACAAAGGTTCCCTTTTCTCCATAGCTTCGCCAGCGCTTGTTTATTGATTTATTGATGATAGCCATTCTGACTATTTTGTTGTGATTTTCATTTGCATTTCTCTGATAATTAGTGACATTGAGCATCTGTAGAAAGGAGTTTCTTACTTTACAAAGGTTGAGTCCCAGGTGAGGCACCCAGGGCTCTTCCTTCCATCTCTCTGTCAGGGGCTTCATTTGCAGGGTAGGTTCCTTCACAGTCATATGTTGGCATCGGCAATTCAAAGTCACATCCAGACTCACGACTGCCCAGAGGACAGGAGGCACTACCTGCTACCTCTTCTTAAATAAGAGGAGACCTTTCCCAGAAGTCCCCCGGAGACATCCCTCATTGGCTAGGATGAGTCATATGTTCCTTCCTAAACCAATCACTGGCAAGGAAGAGATTATTATAATTAGTTTAGACTAATCTTTTGAGTAGAATACCATATTTTGCTGTGTATAATGTGCACTTTTTTGCCCAGATTTTTGAGGGAAAAATAAGAATCCATAGTATACATGGGTAATACTAATTCCATGTCTAATAAATGTTTTTAATTCTTTTATTTATGCTTATGCACTGAAAGTGTAACTCTAGAAAGCAATAACGATATCTGTATGTTCAAAAATAAATGCTAAAATTCTTTTATAATACAAAAACTAGTACCTAATATAAAGAAATAAACGATTGAATTTAAAAAGTAAAACAAAAGATTTTTTTCCTGAAAGTTTGGACCAAAAACATGGGTCTACCTTATACACAGCAAAATGCAGTAGCTGTTGAGTCAGTCACCATGACCCTCCATAAATTAATCTTAGTAGCTGTTTGTTACATATAATAAGTATATTTTTCCAGTTTTCTATTTCTTGTAATATAGTTCATGCATAGAGATATCGAATGCCACATATCTCTATTCTACGATGCCTTTGTCATAAGAGGCATTGATATAACAGCCATTCAGAAGAAAAGAGGACCATAGTTCATATTCATTTGAAGGAGTAAATAAACATTCACTACACAGGCAATCCAAGTCGCTTCCTTCAACACCGTAGAGTTTGAGTCTCAGCCTTCTTCACATTTTCCAGTTCTCTTTCGGACATTTGTTGTTGAACAGCATCACAACCACCATTGCTTTTTATAATCCCCACCTCTAATTTTGACCGTTTCAGTCCCTTTAAAATCAACAGCATAATTTCAAAGCATGCAAAAGAATATTGGCAGTTTGTTGTCTGCAGTTCCTATTTGTTTGGTTATACTGCTGGTTTCATTGTTTTTTCTTTACTTGCAAGAAAAAATATTCCTGAAGTTAATCAGCTACTTTAGGTAGTTTTTGACACATAGGTGCCTAAATGCAGGACTCACCCGTCCCTGCTGGCTATCAGTGTTTTATGATCTATTTCAAGAAGTTTGGCTATTTCTTTTCAATTTTTAAATAAGTAAAGCATGGTTATATTCTCATTGTAAAAATGCAAATCGTATAGAAAAATTTAGGGTAAAAAGTGGAACTCCTTCAACACCCTCCTCCTAATTCATAAATTTAGTTTTCTTCCCCAAGGAGATCACTCTGTGTGGTGGGTAGCTTCCAAAATTTTACTTGTGGATTTATGTGCACACAGATGTGTGTATACCAATTACGAGGTTTTTACATTCAGTAAACCATTCTGTTACATGCTCAGTAGCCCTTTTCATATAAGTTTGTTTTGGAGAGCTTCCCGTGTAAATTCCGTAAATGGTGGACATTTAGGTTGTTTCTAATTATTTGCTCTTACAAACAGCGCTATAATTAACATCCTTGTAAATGTCTCTTTGTACATATGGGCAAGCATTTCTTTAGGGTAGCTATCTATGGTTTGGCAATTTCTGCCGCCTTTAATTGCATTGCCTGGTATCTGGCAGACGATCTTCCGCATGTACAATAACTTTTCATGCCTGTGCTCCATTATAGTGTAAGTTTTAAAAAGAAGTTCTAAGCGACAATTAGGAATCTAAGTTTAAGTTCAAATTCTGTGTGGATTGCTGTGCAACTGAAGTGACACTTGAATAAACATCTATACACATGACTAAGTTCATCCATGCACAAGCAGTTATGGGCAGCAGGTAAGCCCCCCCTCCCCCAAGCACCCATTGTAAGGCACATCATGATTTTGAAAACAGTAAAATATGAGAAAATGCATCTTAGAATAGAGGAGTTATGGTTTTATTTTCCCTAAAGAAGTTGCCTGCTGCTTCACCCCCATATGCAAAGGTCCTTTCCCTGCAAGCCCATACAATTGCTTTACCATTAACTCATTTCCTCCATAGGTGGGTGTGTCTCTAGGCTAAATCTCTGTGTCTGTATTAGTTCCGGGAGCAAGCTCTCCTTAGTCTTAATTTTCAGAACTTTCTTGCACATTTGTTTTCTGTCTACTGCAGGGAACTTTTTTACACAGGACACTTCACTAGCTGTTCACAGCTGGCACGATTTTGCATCACGATGGTTCCGATGTGAGAATATCAGCAGCAGTCAAGACCATATTTTCCTCGGGACCTGACTGAGCGTGCCGTCAGCACGAAGCAATCTCGCTCATCCCATGATGAGTCCCAGCATCACTGCTCCCACATCAGTTATGCCTGAGTCCTGAATGGTGTCAATCCAAGTTGAAAATGTGCCAGCTTTCTTAACATTATCCCTAACAGACTGCTTAATTAACATGCTGATACTGTCAATAGTAGATCTTGCTGGTGTGCTAGAAAGGAGACTTGTGTGGCCCATGGTTGGCGTATCGCTCTCTCTCTCTCTCTTCCTCTTTTCCCCCCAGCCCCCGCCCCTTGCTTGACCTCTTAGTGTCCGTAGCTCAGGAACTGGACTTGCCAGGAATGAGATGGGAGGGACCAGCGAGGACTTCAGTGGAATATGGCAGAAATCAACGTTCTGGATGAAATCATGGAAACGAAATAACTGAAACAGACCAGCCACCTCGCTACTCAGACGCAGGGCTGGCAAGCAACACGTGCATACAGCAGGTGCCCCGTAAATGGACAACCAGTATACACAGTCACCAGAAGAGGTTACAGGACATGTGCCATTTGCGTAGGCAGTAAGAATGAGGGTGTTCCAAGGGAGGAACCTGGGGGGTTGCCATCATTTTGAGGTGGCTTTTAGGGTTTTCTTTCTTTTTTTTCCATCCAGGCACTTTAGATGAGAGGGCAGCTTTGTCATTCCAAAAAGCGTCATTCCTGGAGGGGCTGTCTGAATGGAGGGAGGCTGGGTTTTCATTTCCTTTCATACTTGATCTTTCATATCAAGTCATTTTTGTATTTGAGCCATAGTCCTGCTCTGTCCTGGTGTGGCTACATTGCATATTTGAAAATTGTGGAGAGCAAGAAAGATGCTACCGTGAACCTAGGGCTGGTCGACCATCACTTCCAAATCCACGATTTTTTCTCTTTGTCTGTCTGTCTGTCTCTTACATACTCACATGTGCACGCACACAATTGGGGCTACAGATGTCTCAGCTGTTCCTGGCTCCCCTCGACCTGGCGTGCGCACTGGTTCAGAGGCTGTGAGCCCAGAGATCCCATGGAGATGCTTCATGCAGCTCCTCCTTTTACACCCAGAAGTGGGGGAGGGAGCCGAGTTTGCAGAGTGAGCTGGCGGCTCCTGACTTGAAGCAGATGCTGGTGCCCAGGCCCACATTCCTGTGGCCTGTCTGTCCTAGAGTGATGATGGTGGCATAGCGGTGGTGGAGGCTGCCCTTGGAGGGCAGAGACTGATGCCTTTCAGGGCAGAAATCCCCGATGTCCTCTCCAGTGGGTTTGTTGGGTCTCCTGGGAACTGCTGGCCGGGCAGCCCAGGGGGTAAAGGATGTAGAGCATTCCTGCAGCCACTGAAGGGCATGTCGCTAACACATAGGCCTCGTGCCCTTCTTCCCAAGGCCACTGTGGGGGCCCTCTATGGTCCTGAGCGCTGAGTGAGGTGGGGGGTGCTGGGGCAAGAGCTCGCTTCTGAGGGTGAGGAGGGGGAGATTCGGTGCCAGGATTAGACCCCAAGCCCAGCTGGCCCGAAACTGGGGCTCCCAACCTCTCTTCCTTGACCTCAGATTCACTTTCCTAATTCTGTCGGTCTCCAGTTGCGTGAAACACGGGGTTTGTCAACATCAGCACCACGGACATGTGAGCTGGATCGTTCTCTGTTATGGGGCCTGTCCTGTGCATTGTAGGATGTTTAACAGCGTCTCTGGTCTCTGCACTAGATATCTATAGCAACCCCCACACCAGATCATGATAATCAAACATGTCTCCAAACGTTGCCAGATGTCTCACAAAATCACCCCTGGTTGAGAGCCACGGTGTAAGACGGGTGTGCCGCCTGCCGAGTGGCCAGGAGTGGCCTGGTGCAGAGGGGCCTGCCCATGGTTACCACTGCGGCTGAGTGTCTGGTGGAAACATGAGAACTACTCAAAGATGGCATATGTGCTGTAAATACATTTAAGAACTGTATTTGGCCTCCTGCTTTTCTCTCCAGAGACTGCAGAGCCTCTCGGTCTTCCCCTCTGTTTATTCCACCTCCCTACTTTATTGAAAAAAGAGGCTGAGGCTCAGAGACCCCCAGGGTCTCAAGTCACCCCTCACCTGCAGAACCCTGTCCCCCAGCTGCGAGCGCCCTGGACCCCTCCGCTCCCCAGCATTGGCGCAGGCACTAGGAGCATCTGCGGTCCTCCTCCCACTCCACCTGCCCACTAGGCCCTGCCGCCCTCCAGCTCCCCAAACCCTGGTGCCCCCCCCCACTGGAGGGAGTGGGGAAGCAGCAGGTGTTGATGCTAATCAGCGTTCACAGCCCAGAACTGCAGTCGCTCCCAGGCTCACACACTCCCCAAAATTAAACACTCATTATACAAAATTAATTGACATTAATTAGCAAAAATTAAAACTTTAAACACAGCAAGGCGCTTGGTGGGGAGGAGTGAAGCAGGCGGGCTCCACATTTGTCACCCCCTACTCCCCACCCACCCACCATCCCCAAGTCCCCCCACTTCCATCCTGGAGCAGGGTTGGGCGAGTTCAGGCGAGGTCAGTGCACACACCCAGCCTAGGGCCCAGGCCCAGCCAGGTGCGTCCCAGTTGAGAGGAGCCGGAAGAGGTTCCTATGCTAGTCACCAGCTGATGGGCGGCCCCCAAACTCTGACACCCAGCGCTTTAACTAAGGAGCCAGGAACCCTTCCCTCAGCCCGAGTCCCCACGATCTCAGCTGAGATGAGTGGGCATGGCCAAAGGAAGAAACCCACCACGCAAAGCAACAATGTGGAAGATATTCCTGCGGTTTTGCCTGACCCCCATCCCCTCTTCCCTGTCTCCTGGGTATCCAAAGGGTCAGGGTCCTTGGCCCCTCAGCTGTGCCTCACTTTGCTTTGTGACCTCAGATAAATCACCCACCCCCCATACACACGCATCCTGAGCCTCAATTTTCCATCCATATGATGAGGGGGCGGTGCTGGGTGAGCACTGAGGTTTGTGCCTGCTCTGGCACCTGCTGTCAGGGAAGCAAATCTCTGGGAACTTGATTCACTCTGAGGAGCAAGGGGCTGAATGTGGGGGACTGGCCTTTCAAGAGGATGCCCAGAAAGGCCGCCCAGGAGACTGGGTTGCTGACAGTGGAGCATCAGGCCCCAGTGGGGGCTGTGTCTTCAGGCCAGAGAGCCTCCCCAGAAGGGCATCCATTCGGCCTGCCTGCAGCAGCCAGCCTCCTTGATAAGTGATCGCTCTCTAAGCCCTGAACCATTCGTTTCCTATTGCTCCCTAACACTGGTTATTTTCCACCTTTGCTCCCCAGGTTCCCACAGGCCCCCAAATCCCTCACCAGGCAGAAAGGCACCATACCCACTGCGTCTGAACAGAAACTGGGCATCTATTCAGAACTCTGTTGCTTGGGTTAGGGAGGCCTGGATGAGGGTGGAGCCCAGTGTCTCCCCCAGGTGGAATGCCACCCTCCACCCTCACTCCTGCTCCCTGCTCCCCTCTCTCTCTCCAGCCAGCGCCAATATCTGTAACGTGGTCCTGATGCGGTACGGGGAGCTGGAAGAAGGGATCGATGTCCTGGATGGTGATGGCAACCTCGTGGGCTCCTCCAAGATTGCAGCCAGACATGTGGGTCCTCCCAGGGCGCGTGGGGCTCGGGGAGGCAGCAGCAGGGAGGCTGTAATTTTGTCTTAATTCCAGTATGTTTGTACATCTCCCTGTGCTTTTCAGCCTTCTTCCTAATAGTGATTAGTGGCTCTCCCTGCTCTGGCTTCCAAGTGCCGGGACAGGAGTTCAGCTGTGAGGTCGTGTAGCATTTCCTTCTGCTCTAGGCCCTGTGTCCCCTCTGTGAGATCCTCCCACGGGGGCCTCAAGCCTTGTCCCTGTCAGCGAGGCCTTCGCCATTAGCTTCCCATGTGGGAAGACCCCTCTCTCATCTCAGTCCTCCCCGCCAGTGTCTCAGGGAAAGTGAGTGCCCAGCCGAGGCTCTTAAGGGTCAGGGGCTTGGGTTGCCAATGCCGACGCTGTGTCCTCTGCTTCCTGCACACTGGCTCGGGCCCGTCATTCCCACACCTGTCAGGGAGACTGGAGGGACCCTCTCCCGGGCTTTTCTGAGGCTGATTATGAAAGACCCAAATTCCTGGGAGAAAATTTCTGTCCTGAGCTCGTCGTCAGAAGGGATTTGGCCTCAATTTCCTATGCGATACAACCTCCTATCCAAGCCTATGCTCTTTCTTGACTTGCTGTGAGGAAGACCGATGACGTCAGCTCCTCCTTTTGGTCCAAATGGCAGGGCAGCCGAAGCTCTTTGGCAGCCCTGGGTGTTCCTTAGCCTGGCTCTGGCAGTCCCTGGCTGTCTAGGGGAAGACCTAGGGATCTGGGGCTACGAGTCATTCCTGGAGGGCTGGGAGCCAGTGGGGTTAAACAAACTCCCCACAACGACCATTAGAGCGCACACATGCTACTGAGCTGTGCCCTGACTGCGCTCCCCTGCCCAGGAATCCTAAGTGTCCCCAGAGCAAGGCCCCAGGCAGACCCCTTCAGAGACTGAGCCGAAACAGCAGAAACATCTCCCCCTTACAAACCTAGCCTTTGGTCGCTAAGAAAGGCTCATTCCAGAGCCTGGAGATGCAAGGTCTTTAGAATCTTTGTCTTTAAGGGATGTCAAAAAAAAAAGTAAATCCTGGAATCTCTGTCTTCCCTCAGCACCAGAGGCTCCCTGGGCTCAGCCGGCCCAGCTGTTTGTTCTGGTCCTTCCTTTGCCTGCTTTGTTTATAGAGATTCTCGAGTTCTCCCCACGCCTTCTCCCAAACCCCTGCACCCTCCACGCACCTGAGGCACCTCCTTGGGCACAGGCCCCTTCCAGGGGCCAATTCTGTGTTGCCACCCTCCCTCCCCCTGCGTGGCAGGCGATGGGGATCTGCTCTTCAAATGTGTGTGGTGAGAAGACGGGGGTGACTTTTCTCTGTTGTTTGGAATATGGCTTCATGAGCAATTCCATGAATTATTCCACTCAGCCAGATGTGCTTAGCAGTGATAGGCATGCATGGGGTCTCTGGGGTGGGATGTGCTGCCAGGCGGCTGTCCCCCAACCTGGGAGCCCCGCTCACCACAGCCTCTGCTCACCCCTCAGGCCCTGCTGGAGACCGCGCTGACACGAGTGGTCCTCCCCATGCCCATCCTGGTGCTCCCTCCAATCGTCATGTCTGTGCTGGAGAAGTGAGTTGGGGGTGCAGGACTGGGGGGGCCACCACTGGGGCGGAGGGTGGAGGGATGGGGGGCAGCTGGCAGCCTGCCGGGTGTGTTCAGCCTCTCCCAGGCAGTGTGACTAGAATCGAACTTATGAGTTATACTGGGCAGAACCCTGTGCAGGGGAGCGGGGTCGGGGAGGTCCGTGTGTGCGTGTGTGCATCACTGTGTGTGCGTGCGCATGCCCTGCTGGTGCACAGTGCAGGACCAGCTGTGACGAGCCTGAGGGCTGCGGTAAGGAGACTAAATTTGGAGCCAGCACCAGCCTTTCAGGCATCTACCATGAGGCAAGTCACTGCCTCACGGAGCCTCAATTTCTCCATTTATAAACCACGAATAGTACCAACCTCCCTACCTCCCTCAGAGGAACATTCTGAGGACACATACTTGTCATGACGGTAAAGAAATAAGGGAACACAATAATAAAAACAATGATAAAGTGACTCAATTAATGAGTGTGAAATTGAGTCGTGAAGACTAAAATGCTCCTAGAAGGAGAAACTTAGCAGGGAGGGGGGCCAGAGCCCGCCTTCATCTAGTTTGGGCAGGCCCTGAGGATTAGGGCAAATCCTGGAGGGAGGGAGAGGGGAGGGCCTGGGTGGGGGCAGCAAGGTGCATAAAAGCCCGAAGGTGCAGGTAAAAATGCGGAGGTGACTGCTGTCTCCCTCCTGGGGGCCCGGCCTGGGAGAGGAGTCGCTTAAGGCACTTTTGGGCTTAGGGGCATGTAGGGTAAGGACAGAGTTGGGGGCACTCCATCGGCGGTTCTGGAGCAGGGTGTTCCCAGTTCAGATACCTTCTTATTCTCACAGTACAAATTATGATAACAGCTAATATTTATTAAGCACAAGACTACATCCCAGTCCTCTCTCAGCCAGGCCTCTGCCCAAATTCTATCTCAGAGAGGCCCTCCCTGACCGCCCTGTGGAGGCAACAGGCACCCCCTCCCCTCCCACTGCCTTATTTGTATTCACAGTACTTAGTGATATCTGAGATTCTCTATCTAGTTGTTTATTATCTGTCTGCTCCACTATAATGTATGTAATCTCCATGAAGGCAAGTAAATTCCTTTTATTTAGTGCCCTGCAAAGCATTGAGCGCAGTTCCTAGCACATAGTAGATGCTTAGTGTTTTGTTGAATGAATGAATGAAATGAATCAGTTACCCTTCCCAACAGTGCCATGAGGTAAATATGCTGTCTGATTGTACAGATGAAGAAAGAAAAGCAAAGTGTTTATCATCTGCTTACAGCCCTGTACTCGGTAATGACAGAGCTGGGAGCGGCCCAGGAATATGGCTGCAAAGCTGTGCTCCTCCTCCCACACTGGCTGCCTCTTGGGTCTTCAGATCACATCACCCAACCAGCGTGTCTTTGGGTCCTGCCCTGCATGGGACTGGGGAAGAGTGGAGTTTTGAGCCTGACCTCAGAAAGCCTGTATTATGATAAGGGCGATGGGTGTGACGCAGACACAGGTCAGCTGCAGGTGGGGAGAGGCGGTGCGCGCCCAGGACCAAGGTGACCCTGCGGGGAGAGAGCACTATGGGCCCAGCAGCAAGGAGGGCTGGTCCGGAGGAGAGGGGCTGCAGCTGACTCTGAGAGCAAACGAGGATTTTGGCAGGAGGGTGGGCTTCCTGGGCATGATGTGCGCCTGTTGCCTAGACATCGAGGAGTCCAGTCTGACAGCAGCCAAGTGTGCTCATTGGGGCTAGCGGATGAGGGGCCTGCTGTCCAGCAGAGGAGGTGATCCCTCTCTGTCCCTAAAAGAGGGAGGAGGTGGGGGGGGGTACCTGAACAGGGGCATGGTGTGTTGAGCACTGTGATATAAAAAATTAGCCTCATATGGAAGTTACAAAACTAAACAGATCCTGGGAGCATAATTGCTTTTGTGCCCTGGACGCTTGTATACGTAGCTGTCTTGTGAAATGTGGCTGTCCCCAAATAAGAGCCACTGCAAGAACATGCAAAGGACATTGCGGGACAAATGAGGAAGGCAGGGCTTCTGTCATCTAGGCAGCTGAATCCCGAGCCTGGAGTTCACTGAGGGGAAGCGTGGTCTGTGATGCCTACCCGGTTGGCATGTGAGTGGGGTTTGCAGAGAGTGGAGCTCCCGTTTTTTAAACTCTGCTTTGAGAGGCACGGAGGTGGGGTGGGATGGTTCTAGTTCTGAACCTCCCTGGCCTGGGATCTGCCCAGAGTCTGGCTGCCACGAGTCTGGCTCACTCAAGTCCAGAGAAGTCTCTTGGGCATGTAGAGACGGGTTGGCTTTGTACTTGCTTGGTCCTTCCCTGAAGCCTCTTGAGGGTCCCTGGGAAGGAGAAAGAGTCCAGCCTGGTCCCCCTAGGAACATCAAAATGCAAAAGACCCAGTCTGTACCCTCAAATACTTACTCATTCACATGGGGGACTGCGAGACTGGGTGGTAAGAGGGCCAGTGTAGCAGCACTAGCTGAGACTCCTGGTAGGAAAACGAAATCTGGCTTCTTGCTCCACCACTTTTGGGCCAGGCTGATCCAAGAGACTCCCCCAGCCTCAGTTTCCCACCTGAAAAGGGACGACTCTGCCCTGCTTCTCCACTTTGTTCCTTCCAGCTTTGCATCCAGCAGGCCCTTGGCTCTTTGCAGGGGCCTCACTGAGCACCCCATAGCCTTTCCATGCAGGGGTGCTAGTGGGAGGGGCCTCTGCCCAGGAAGCTGGTGAGGAGGCAGCCCCCACCCTCAGGAGCCCCGGTTGGGTGGGTTGGGTGAGGGAGTCAGGACAGCCAGGGAAAAAAGACAAAAGAACACTTACAAAGCATCCTACTTGCAAATTAATGGAGCGCAAACTCAAACTGCTCCAAGTGCTGAGGGAATGCACAGCGGTGGGGAGACAAGCTGTTGTGTGTGGGGCTGCGACCCAGCTTGCTACGCCTCTGGCCTCAGTTTATCTCTGCGAGGGGCCCACGGAGATGATGCCTCTGGGTTTCCTGCTAGGATAGGAGCGATGGGTGCCAGGCATGTTCAGGTGTTGCTCTCTCTGAGACCGCAAGAAGTGTCTGAGGTTAGAAGCAGAGGAGCCTCGGCTTCCAGCTCAGCCCAGAGCGTGGGCCTCCCTCTGTGGGGGCGCCCACTCCCCCCAACACACAGCCTCTCTCGCCCTGCACAGCTTCACTGTGTTGAAGAGGAAGCTAGTTTTAAACCCCAGGCTGGGAGATCAGCCTCTCTGCCCATAACCTCCCCAACTCAAAGGGAAATGCAGCAGCTCTCTGCCCCCAGCCCTGCATCTCTGGCCCTGGGGTTCACCATCCTCCCCACCCCCCAGCCTGGGGTTCAGACCATACCCTCCACTGTGGTTCTGGAGGCCACTCCTGCCTCCCTCATTCCTTGGGATCCGGGTCTTCCTTTCTCCCAGTCATTTGCACATCTCTCCATCTGCATATTTTAACTCCCCCAGCTGCCTCTCCAGTCCCTCTCTGCTGTCTCCCTCCCCTCCCCTCCCCCTGTCCTGCTGTGTTCGCTCTCCTGCTGCTCTGGGCTGGGACTTGGAGGCCCCTGTTTGGCTGCCGTCTCAGGCCTGCCTCCTCCCTGAAGGCCTGGGATTTCATGGATCCCCTTCCCCGTGGGGACTTCCACCAGCCGCCCCTAAGAGAGAAGCCAAGGTCACAGCCCCCCCATGGAAGGGATCTGTCTGGTGTCACTGCCAGGAGTTGCCAAAAACTGAGTTAATGGCCTGCCCCTCACCTGCCAGCTTCTTCCTCCCTGTCACCTTCCTTGCCATTGGAGCTTTGTTTCCAGGGACTTCACACCTTCCTGTCTCATTCCCCCTGCTCTAATCCCCACCAGGGACTGAGGTCCTGTTCACTGCCACTGGGACAGGAGGGGAAGCCCTTCCTTCCAAAGCCTCTTGAGAACAAGGCCCAGGCCCTGTGTGTAAGAGTGAGCCCTGTGTCCCACCTCCTTGCCCTGCTAGAGAAATTGATCCTCATTATAAAGGTCTCAGGGTCCATCTCAGCCTTTTTCCTGGCCCCTCCATGACTCGTGGGGAAGCCCAGGAGGCCTTGGGCCAAGCCCGTGGCTGGTGTGAGGCTTGCCTGGAGGAGCAGGAGAGGATGGGGCCCCTGGGCCGAGGTTGAGGGGATGGTCAGAGGGGCTTAAGCTTGTTAGACACCTTTGTCCTGCAGCTCTTGATGGTGTGGGCACTCCCTTCTCCAACAACTCAACTCAGGCTTAAGCCAGCAGCTGGACAGATGTTGGGGTCTGGGTCGGTGGGAAGGGCTGGAGGACAGCCCAGCCACCGGGATCTTCCCTCTTTCTGCACATAATAAGGGCAATAACAATGCACAGTTACTGAGCACTTACTATATCCAGGCCTTTTACTTGCACAGAATTTATAATTGGATCATATTGGTACCTTAGCAGGAACACCTGAGCCAGGGTTTCTCCGAAGTGTGGTTTTAGACTCCTGAGGGGTTGTTTGAAATGCAGGTTCCCGAGTGTTGTCCCCACTGAATCAGGATCTCTTGAAAAGGGGGCCCTTGGGAGTCTCCATTTTTAACCAGCTGCCTAAACACTAAGTCGGAGAACTGCTGCTCCTTAATGGCTATCTGCTCAAGGTCTGGTGCCCCGGGATTCTTGTCCCAGGACGTGGTGACAGTGTGGGGTTTGCTGCCCTCACCGCGCCGAGGCCCTGTCCCAGGAAGGCCTCTCACCTGCTTGTGGCCGCAGGCAGCCCTGCTCCAGTGGGGCCTGGGCGAGAGACCCGATTATACCCGCTTCTTACCAGAAGCCAGTCCTAGTCCCAGGGAAGCTGACACGGTGATCGAGGTCAGATTTAGCGCTCACCCAATGTCCCCTTGCAAATTGTCCAGTCATCCATCCTGCTGGCACATTCCGCCCTAGACCTCCCCAAGTACGATGCCCGGTGGTCGTCACTAAAGGTCCTGCTGGATTATACAGAAGCCTAAGGCTTGAATGGACAGCACAGTGAAGGCGTGTCTGCCGGCTGGCTTGGCCCCCACTCTGTCTGGTGAGCCCTCTTTGTCTCGGAGCTGGGGTCCCAGGGCCCGGAGGGAGCTTTTCAGTACCGTCTCCTGCCCAGGAATCCCATCTCAAAAGCTTGTCATGGAGAGTGGGTGCCAGCTGTGACATGCTGTGACAAAGGTGGCAAAGGGCCCTGAAGGCAGGAACCAGGAGCAGCACAGAGCTGCAGCCCTCACAGGAAGTCAGCAGTCCAGGCAGCAGCCCTGCTGGCCACCTGCGGGCTTGGCCTTGGGCAAGTCACTGCCCCTCTGTGTGGCTCTTGGATGGAAGCTGATGAAGTAGTCAACGGGGAATGTTCTCTTCCCCCCTGCAGAAGAGGGTCATCCCCTCCCGGTTGTGTGCATGTGTATTCATATGTATGCACATATGTGTGTGCATGTGTGTGCACATGCATGCATGTGTGTGTGTGGTTTGTTTCCTCCCTTGGACTTGGCACCTACTCTGGTTGGTTTGCTATTTCATCATGTCCTACCTTCAAAGGTGAACTTACTCTCCTGTGTGTCCCCAGGAACAGGGGCTGACAGCCTCCACTTTTGTCTCCCAAACATGTGGCCTTTTATGCACAGGGAGGGACCCATGGTGGGGTATGGGAGGGACCCCCACAAGTGCTCGTTATGATTTATGGCTGAGAGTTCGTCCAGCAATGTCCTTCGCGGCAGGGCTTGGGGGGCAGGGTGCCAACTGGGAAGACCCAAAGGCAGAATTCCACCACAGCTGTTTAGCTACGGGCTGGCACTGGCCCCCCAACCATGCTGCCCTGGTCCCGGGACTCTGAGTAGGACCCAGTGTGGTGACGAGGGGCCTGCTCACCCTGTCTCCGGGGCTCACGGGACTGCCTCCTCCTCTCTTGCCCACAGGACGGCTCTCCTGCAGGCGCGCCCCCGGCTGCTCCTCCCTGTGCAAAGCCTCGTGTGCCTGGCAGCCTTCGGCCTGGCCCTGCCTCTGGCCATCAGCCTCTTCCCACAGATGTCAGAGGTTAGTGAGGGGAGGGGCCAAAGGGGCGAGACAGGGAGGATGCAGTTAGGCCGTTAATTAACACTTGCTTACTGGGTGCTGACTTCGGAGCACTGGGCGGGGCACTGGGGCAGAACCGTGAATGGGACTGACCTCTCTGAGCTGAGGGGGAAGCAGTGAACACAACAATGAAATGGGCAATAGAAAACGAAGGATGAGGAGTGTTAGGATGGGACCAACTCAGCTGGATGTGGGAGGTGAGCCTAGAGGGAGGTGGCATTTCCTGGGGCCTGGAGGACGGGCTAGAGTTGGTCAGGTGCATAGTGGGTGATGGGGCACATAGGCTGAGGTCACCTGGGGTGAAGGTGCTGGAAGTGAGGCAGCACACAGCATGTCCCAGAGCGGAGGAAAATCTGCATCTCAAACAGAGAGCGGGGCAAGATGAGGTGGGTCAAGTAAAGGGGCCTGAGTTCAGCTCGTGCTGAGAACTTGGGAGCCAAAGCAGAGAGGTCGTTGTCATCGGAAGAGCTGTGCAAAGCAGGACCACAGTTTCCTGATTTTGAACGTCCCCATGGCTGCATTGTGAGGCAGGGCTGGAGCTCTGGAGGAGAAGCAGCCATCAGGAGGCTGTGGCGGGTGTCCAGCGAGCGATGGCGGCGGCTTGGACCAGGCTGTTGGCAGTGAGCATCAAGAGGAGTGGGTCCTTTCGGAGAGAGTCAGGAGGAAGCTTCATGAGAATTGGTGAACTGCGCGTGGTGGGAGCGAAAGGGGGCCGCAGGATGTGCGCCTGGCTTTCTGGATTTTAACAACGAAGCAGATGTAGGTTCTACGTGGCAAGATGGAGGCACAAGGAGGGGCAGGTTTGAGGGAGGACAGCGTGTTGAGTTGGATGGACAAGTGGGGTTTGAAGCGCCTGTGGGAACTTGGCTCCGGGTCTGGGAGACAGAAGTAGGGCCACCGACATAAAACGCAAAAAAACAAAGAAAAACAGTAATGAAATCAAAGACTGTAGGTGGATCAGCCAGCAAGCCTGAGGAGAAGAGAGGTCCCCGGGCTGGGGGTATTATCTAAGGACAAGTGACCAGGGTGGTAAGGACAAAGCCAAATGGGATTTTGGGGGCGGTGAGCCAATCACAGAGTCAGACGCTCCTGAGACATGAAGCTCCATGAAGTTGAAGAGTCTATTGGCATCTCAGACGGTGAAAGCAAACCCTGTCCTGAGGGGCAGGCCCCGCTGACGGGTGAGGACCCGGAATGGCAGCGTGGACCACTTGATGCCAAGGGAGAAAAGAGAAACAGACGTGCAGCTGGAATAAGGCGTAGGGTCAAGAGAGGCTTTTCTTTCCCCCTTATTTATTTATTCATTTTTTACTTTTTTATTGAATTTATTGGGGTGATATTGGATAATAAAATTATGTAGGTTTCAGGTATACAATTCAATACTACATCTGTATGTTGTATTGTCTGTCCACCACCTCAAGTGTCCACCACCCCTTCCATCACCATTCATCCCCCCACACCCTCTTCCGCCTCCCCCCACCCCACTTTTCCCTCTCGTCATCGCCATCCTGCTGTCTGTGTCTGCGTGCGCCCCTCTGTTTATTACAGCGCTATTTACAATAGCCAAGATTTGGAAACAGCCCAAGCGTCCATCAGTAGATGAGAGGATGAGAAAGCTGCATTACATTTTCACAATGATATACTACTCAGCTGTAAAAAAAGAAGGAAATTTTACCTTTTGCAGTATAGCATGAATGGGCCTGAAGAGCATTATGCTCAGTAAAATAAGCCAGTCAGAGAAAGACAAGTACCTTGTGATTTCACTTATATGTGGACTCTAATGAACAAAATCAACTCACTGAATAGAAGCAGACTCACAGATATCGCCTCCATTTTTAAACGGGAGAAAGTGGCACTGGCGTAATGCAAGAGGAAGGCACCAAGAGAGGCCTGGAGGACAGGGGGACAAGGAGGTGGGAGAGCAGAGTCCGTGAAGTAGGGGCGGGGAGAGAGCCCTCCTGCTTCAGGAGGGGGAGGCAGAGGCAGTGGGGCTCGCCTGGGGCTCAGGGGCGGGGAGGTTAAGGAAGTTGTTCTGATAGCTTCCGGTCTGTAGTCTCCTGACTGAGCTAGAGGGTGGGGAAGGGAAGGTCAGATATTTGAGGACTGGAGAAGGTTCTAGACATTCAGAGGAGCGAGGGGGAGAGACATCTGACCAAAGAAGTCAGAGAGCCTGACGGGCAGTGCAGGGGCTCAGCCGTTGGGAAGGCTGAGGAAGGGCACGGGCCGATGGCTGTGGGAAGGGCCTGCCCGCCCAGAGGTGCTGGGGGCCAGCTCCAGACCTGACCGCCGGCTCGCTCAGAGGGTTTTATCCCGCTGGGTGGGGCCTTTGGGAGGTGGGTAGGAGATCAAGAGAAGCAGCAGACCCTGGAGTCTGAGGTGAAGATGGGCGAGCAAACAGAGGAAAGCAAGTAGTGATGGGGAGACAGACCAGGGGTCAGAGTGTGAACGTGGTATTTGGAGGCACTGACGTCATGGGCAGAGGGGAGCCGTGGCTGGAGATGGGCACTTCTGGATGTGCAATTGCAGGACTGACCCAGCTCTGCCCTCGAGAAATGGCAGCGGGGTGCCGGTCCCCAGAGGGAAGTTGAGGAAGGTGAAAAGACAGGGTCTGGGGTGTTGGACCAGGGCTGTGAGGACTGGAGACCCAGGGTCTTACAGTAGGTGTTGGTGACCAACCTCTAGGCCCTGCAGTCCTCCGAGGGTAAGGACTAGAGTCACTTCCCTTCACTGAGCCTCCGAGTTTTGAGAGGAAGCTGTGAGATGATGGGGGTCCTGTCATGGGAGCCAAGCCACACCAGGATGGAAAGCCCGGTGTGTGATCTGTGCCGGCAGTACCCCCGTGCCCACAGGGCGCGGCCTTGTCATGAATCCGGGGACCCCCTTCCCGCCCTCTTTCCCACACCCCATGAAAGCCACACAGCTCTTACCTGATGATCAGGGCCTCCGACCAGGGCCCAGGGTTCCAGGTTTCCTGGAAGCACTGAAGATGGGAGGGAGGGCACTTCTCCACGGTCCTGCCATCTGCCTGCCGGAACGGCTGGACCTGGCACCCCCCGAAGCCACTGCATCTCTCCGCATAGGCACGCTGAGTCTGTGGTTCCAGATGAGGGCCCAAAAGCCCCATGCTCGGAGGCACCGCTGTGTTCCGAAGCTTCAGGCAGCTCTTGTGGCTCTACCTGTCTGCACAGGTGAGGGACTCACAGCCGAGAAACCCCAAGTACAGAACCCTAGGCTGTCCCTGTTGAAAGGAAGGACTTTAACGGTCACCCAGTTTACCATCCTGCTGGCTCTTCTGCGGAGATGGAGGCCCAGAGCAGCCAAGGGACCAGCTCAAAGTCACAGAAGCCAGGTGCTGATATGGGAGGAAACCCCAGAGACCACTCCCAGCCCAGAGCTCCCAGAAAATGCCACATCTGCTTGTTCTGTGGGATTTTTCTCTCCTTCCTCAACCACCAAACCTACGCAAGGTGAGGGGCGTGGAGAGAGGTGGAGCTGGGGGAGCCCTGCCGCGGGGAAGAGTCGAGGAGCGCGGTGGGTCTTCAACGGGTGTTCCTGTGGGTCAAGTGATGTAGAAGGGGCAGGAAGTGGCCTAAGTGGGCAGCCCTCGCCTCACAGAGGTTCCATGTCCAAGTCAGGCTCCTCTCTTCCCCATGCCTGCCTCAGATAGACAGTCCTTCGGGGTGTCTAACCAAAGTCCTTCTCATTACAACCCAGGCCTCTTTCTTTAGATTGGGGAGAATATAGTCATTGCATAATAAGACTGTTTCCTGGGAAAGGAGGGAAAGGATGTGATTCCAGAGCCCCCTCCTCACCTGCATCAACCCCAACAGGATGCAGGTAGGCTTGGGCATTATGGGGCGTTTGACAGCACCAAGGCCATCAGCCATTTGGCTGAGAGGACCTCGTTTCCCCCGATTCATCCTCCCAATTAATTCTGTCTAACGAGAAGCTGCTTCTGCCGTATGGGGATCATGTCTCACATCCCAGAAGCAAGTGGGATTTGCCACAATAAGACTGGACTTGCTTGAGCTGACCCAACCTTGCCAAGAGCCACCTAGGTTGTCAACAGGAGTAATCGCTGAAACACTAATTAATTAATTAGAGAACTTGGAAATTGCACTTAGGAACTGGTTCCTAACCTGGCTGGCCTTGGCGTTTGGCATGACGTTTTCAACCCACTAACCCCAGAGATTGGGAAAAGAACTTCAGTCCCTGAGCGCGAGTTTTGTCTGGTCTTTTCAAGTCAGTATTTCTGCCTATTGAAGTGGTGCTAATGTTAAAGTTAAAATCGCAAATAATAATAATAGCTACCATTTACTAAGCACCTACTTCCAGGCAGCATGCTGGGAAACTCTGCATGCCTTGTCGTGTTAAATCTTCCCGATGTCCTTCGAGTCCCAGGTATTACTGATACCAAGGGATGTTAACTAGACAGTTAGATGCATGCATCTCAGGCTTTGGGGAGAGATACTGGCTGGAGGCATAGAACCTTAGGTGCCCAGAGGGAACTGAAGTCGAGGAAAGAGTGAGGTCCATATCGGGGGGAAGGGAGAAAAGGCATCAGGAGCAGCCAGGGGCAGAGGGAGAATCCCAATGGAGTGGCTTCATGGGTGCTGAGGACAAGGAGGTTCCAAGGAAGAGGGGGCTCTCTGCAGGTGAGCTGCTGCAGAAGAAACTAGAAGTCGACGAGACTTGGAAACTGGGTGGTATAGCTAGACAAGGCAGTGTGGGAGGCAAAATTGTAGTCAAGTTTCTCTCTTCGTTTAAAGAAGTTGGTTCAGGGATGGGAAATCATTGGAGGACAGCAAACACAGTTTTATTCACTGGGTGTTCTGTGAGTTGGAGATTGGGGGCTGGAGGGAGGACAATGATGGGGTGCCAGAGTCCAGTAAGGTGAGAGGTCTGGTTGGCTGTGGTGGGGAAATAGGGGTCTAGAATGTGACAGTCCAGTGAGACAGGTACCAATAACAGTCCCCGCTTACAAATGCAGAAACTGAGGCATATCAAGGTTAAGTTCCTTTCCCAAAGTCCCAAGTTGGTAATGGTGGAAGGGGCTCTGTACCCACAGAAGGGTTCCGTGCCCGCCCCTGCCCGCCCCCACCTCGCTATAAAATGGGAAGGCCCACGTCTGAGCCCCCGTTGACTCCCCTCCTTCCCTTCACAGGGAATCCCCGTCCACGTTCACAGGGACCTTCCGGAGTAGGTGTTAGTGCCTTTGATCTCTAACCCAGAGCTGCAGGGGGTTGTCTGGTGGGCCGGCAGGTAGGGAACCTCTGTAGGAACTTGAGTGCAAGAGCAGGGGCACAAGGTTCCCTTATGGGCCCCAGTCATGTCACCATACAGGGAGCATGGGGTCTTCGCTGGTGGACCCTGTGACCTGCGGGTTAAGGCTATGCGGCGTTGGCCAAGGCCGGCTCGTCCAGGCAGTGCCCAGGCACGGGCGGGCCCATCGCACCCAGAGTCCGTTCCCCACATCGCAGACGCTGAGCGCCTCCCCTTCCTGTACCACGCCGGAGCCCCCAGTCTCAGGGAGCCTCTGTTCTGGCAGGGTGGACAGAATCCCAGTAAACAAGAAATGTCAGGTCAGGCAGGTTGTGGAGGCCTCTGTGACATGCTAGGTCCCGATTTGTGATGGCCTTTCTGGCCCTGCCCTCAGTGGGCATCGAGGTTCTGGGTTCTAGGCAAGTGTGGTCATTTGATAAAGAGTGCCAGTTCTCAGGCCTAGGGGCACCCTTATGTCCTGAGGGAGGGAGGTGGGACACAGGGAGCACACAGCACCAAAGTCCACATGTGTGAGCTGAGAAAGACCCGGGTGGGCTCTCAGGGAGGACTTCCTGGAGGAGAGATCATTTCTAGAATAACTTGATACACACACGTGCATGCGCGCGCACACGCAGGCACACTGGTGACTTGGGTCCCTCAAGGGACATGTCCAGGGTCCAATCTCCAGGCACATGGGCCTGGCTGCCAAAAAGGCTGGACCAGAGAATGTGAATGTCCCTCCAACTCTGATAGCCAGTGTTCCCCACCTGGGAGCGCCTCTAATCCCGTTTAATGAACCTCATGTCTCTCCAGAGCAAGAAGCAGTACTTTGGCCAAGACCCCCTCCCCATATCCCTGCTTATTTCTGTTTCTGTCCGTCTTTGTGCCTCTTTCTCCTTCCTTGGTTCCTCTTGGGCTCTTCCCCAACCCCATTACCCTCTCTCTTACCCTTCTCTTTCCCCCGGGAGCTCGGGGGCTGGGGAACAGGGCTGCACGTACAAGCCGCAGCCATTGTTCTACAATCTGTTTTTGTCTTCATCTTGTTGGCAGGCGGCAGGAGAGGAGCAAAAGGTTAATGAGGCACTGTGCAGCGGGATTACCGCGCGAACGGCGAGCGGCGGGCGGCGGAGCCAGCCGTGGTGACAGGGAACTAATTAGGAGCAGTTTAACAGGAGGAAAAAGTGAAATCTCCCCTTCACCAACTGTCAATAATTAGCTGATTTGGTGAGGCTGAAATGTGTCCACAGGAAAAGGTGGGGCTCTTCTGTGGATGAGTGAGGCTCAGGGGAGTGGGGGCCACTGGTGGCATGGCCCTGTCCCTAGGTAAGTTTGGGGTCACCCTGTGTCCCCCAGGCCTGCCCTCCTAGGGCTGTTATCCCTTAGCCTTAACTATCCATATGACCTTGGTCTTGACCTCAAAGACCTCAGTTTCCCCAGCCATTAGATAAAGTGTCAGAACTCAGTTTCTTCCTGGCTCTGCCCATTTGGATTCTGGAAGTGGAACCAGAAATCCAGGCCCTGGTTCCAGAGTCAGGATTGCTGACAGTGTGTCCTGTGTGACCTTATGTCAGATGCTGACCCTCGGGTGTCTCATCTGCAGCATGAGTGTGCTCTCTGAGAGCCACCGTCTGGGGCCAGGCATGGCTGGGGAATAGTGCCGATTTGTTAGTGGGCAGTGCCTAGTCCTCCTCCAAACATCCAGCATCGCTCACTCAGCTTCTCCAGGCCTCCCAGCAGCAATAGGGGCTGGGGTGGGAACACAAACAGCTGGGATTCTATCCTGCTGGGCCTGTTTGCCCTGTGTTTGTGGGTTTGTCGGCTCCTGCCCTTTGGCCTCCCCTGACATCTCAGCAGAGACCCCCTCCCCCCTCTTCCACAGCCCCTCCAGCTTCTGCCAAACACACCGACTGAAAGGAAAGACATCATCAGAGCCCCCAGGGCTTCCTGTTCTGAGTCTCCATGGAGGCCCTGTTAACCCCCAGTAGCCCCTCCTCGCCTCCGCCCTAGGGGGTCCAGGGCACTAGAAGCATGTTCTGAGGAGGCTAAGGCCCTCTTCGCATCCTCCCGACCATTCACATCTTGGCCTGGCCCCAGAGGGTGGCTCACAGAGGCCGGTTCCTTGCTGCACATAAAGTACCTAAGGGTCAGCTTCAGCCACCCCCTTCTCGCTCCCTACCCTTACCCCTCCCTTCTCTGCCTCCAGCTTTCAGAGTTAAGAAACAAAGAGGCACAGCCTCACCGTACAGGAAAAGAATATGGGTACCCCCAGTGGGTACCAGAATCTCCACCATCTCTCAACCCATCACCAGCCCTGAGGAAAATGATGGTTTTGATGAACCAACTTGGCGGGGAGCCGTGACCCACCAGAAGCAAATGTCTCCTTCCACTTGCCTCTTTCTCTGAGAAAACATTTGAACTCCCAGCCAAGAATTGGAAGAGTTGGGAAAGAGCTCAGGTCTTCATCCAAGCTGGTCTAGAAATGACCCCTCCTCCAGGAAACCCTCCCTGATGAGCTCCATCAGGATGTGTCTCACCTCACACATGCAGACTCTGATGCTATTTTCCATGTCCCATCTCCCTCTTCTGGACAAGTTCCTTTTTACCCTCCCTCAGTACACAGGTACCTTTGCTTAGGGGCAGGGTGTCCCTAAGGCTGAGAACTGAAACTCTATCCACACCTAATATGGAGCATGGGTCATCTGGACTCCCCTTGACTTCCTTGGGTCCTGCTTCCCCTGCTCTTCGGGGCTGTTGTGAGGCCAGAGGCAATGCCTAGGGAACATTGTGGTTTTCCTGAGTCCACAGGTGTTCACCGTCTCCCAGAGCAGGGGCCTCCTCCCCTCCAGTCTCAAATCCATCTCCTACTTTGCTTGGAGATGTTTGTTTGGGGTTTTTCTCATTTACTGGTTTAATCAGTCCCTACTGAACTCCAAAGTGGGCTATTTTTGCCATCAGAAATCTGCTGCCTCTCCACCCGCTGCTTTCTTGGAGTTTGCCCACAGGACCCCCCAGGGGGACGGATGGGAATGGCAAAGATGCTTGGAGTCCAGGAACGCCAACGCCACCTGTCATGTTGCCTGTTCCCCAAACCCCACACCTGCACGTGCATACAGGCCCACACACAAGCACATGCTCGAACATGCACACACATGCCCCAGGGACAGGCGTCAGCAGGGCCGCCTCTCAGCTTATCTCTCCCTGGTTCTTTCTAGGACCTTCTAGAATGCTTAGATGAATTCAGGACAGGAAAGAAGGAGGCTTAGTTGTGCAAAGCTTCTGTTGAGAGGATTAAAAGCATTGCTCTGTGTGGAGTGTTTAAAACATGCCTGGCCCACAGCAGGGCCTCAGCCTTATGAGCTGTGAGGACAGGCCGGTGAGCGAGACTGGGCCTGGGCGTGGGGGTAAATAACCACAGGGTCCTGCCTTCCTTACAAAGCACCACATGGTTGTTCTAAGCCTCCAAAGGGCTCTTCCATCCGTTTCTTGATTTCTCCTCATCCCAACCCCAGGAGGTAGAAAATCTTCCCACTGCACATATGGGCAAACTGAGGCCCCTGGGTTGAGAAGATGGAGGGCAGAGAATGATTCTGAAATTGGTCCGCCAGAGGGCACTCAGGAACGGTGCAAAGCTCCAAAATGGGGAGGGGGTCTAAGCTTCCACAGCAGAGGAGGTAAGGTCTAAGACAGGATTCCTGCACTTGCGGAGCTTGGTTCAGTCAGTTCAACTTTTATTGATGACCTGTAGTGCACAAGGCACATGGATACTGAGCTGTCTCGAGTGGTTCACCCTGGGGTGAGGTAGGGGACTGCTGTATTCACAGATGGTCAGTGAATTGGCCTATGACTGGGGATGTGATGGGGATGGAAATAAGTGCCAGGGGCACCAGAGGTGGCAGGATGGATTTAGTCTGAGAAGGTCAGGGGAGGCTTCCTGGAGGAGGCAGCCTTAGAGGATTAGCCTCAGAAGCTGGACTCAGGCTTCAAATCCTAAACATACAATGTACTGGAAACAGAAAGCAGCCAGTGGATGAGAAACACAGAGAAGGCCTTGAGTGTCCAGCCAAGAAGTCTGGCATTCTTTGAGAAGGCAATGGGAGCCCAGAGCCAGCAGCAGGCTCAGGCCTCAGGCCTCAGGCCCGGGCTCAGGCCTCAGCTGCTCCTCAGCGGCAGCCTAACACCCCTGCCCACCACTCAGGACAGCATTCCCAAAGGTGGGGCCTGGATGTGTGCGTCTGAGCAGGACCTGAGGCCTGCCCAGCTCTGGTGGGAAAGCGGGGCTGCTCAGGAAGCAAGCTGGTTCCAGGCCTGGCAGAGGCGTCGGGCACACAGGGTCGGTCGAGTGCCAGCCTGGGCATTGAACCCATGTCAGTGTCCTCACCACCTGCGGACCCTCAGAGGCCCAAACCCTTGGCCAGGGGCAGGAGGTGGCTTTGAGCAGTGTCACAGGGTCACGCTGAACACCCCAGCCCCCAACCCCGTGCCTTTGAAAAGGAGGCAGAAAAGCCACCAGAAAAAAGGCAAAGAGGAGGAAGTTCTTTGTAGTAGGTAAAAGCCCCTGAGAATGGGGCACAGGCTGGGGATCCAGTTTCCTGTTTATGTCTACGGCACCTTAGCTCCAGGTTCAAATATGTAAACTATCCGCTGGCCGCTGGCTGCAGGTGTGTGTGCTCCGAGGCTGCTGAGGCAGAGAGGTGGCCCCAAATGCATTCCTGACTTTGGCCCCCCACCCAAGATGAGCCAGGGGACAGAGGCAAATAGCTCAGGGTTAACCCTTGCCCTGCCACAAAGGAAGGCCGTCAGACTGCTGTAGGGGACTCCAGGGCCAGCTAGACCTTGGGGTGCTCAAGGGAGGCTGGGGGATACTGGACCTAGTGCTTCATGTTTGCTGCCTCTGACCATAGGTGCCACCAGAAGTCTGGAAATAGCTGCTGCAAAGAGCAGTAGGGCCTGGTTGGGCCTGGGGATGGGGTTAGGGCTCTGATATGGGGGAGAGGGGCATCCAGAACAAGGGTGCAGGTTCTGCCTCAGAGCCCCGGAAGGCTAGCAGGGCAGCACTGCTTAGGTTGTGGCAGGGTGGGCACCTTCCCGGCAGGCCCACATGGTCATGGCTCCCCACCCCAGGCACCCCCTTCCCTCAAGGGGCCCTGCTGACGGGCCATCAGGTGCCTGGGGAAGGGTCCACCAGCTGAACAGAGGGGCCCCCAGGTTCCTGCCTGCCCCCACGTGGGGCTAGATCAGCCCTTCCCCCTGTGGCCCCTTCTTGCCCAGCTCCCTTTCCCCTTGTCACCTTCTTCCCAGAAGTGACCCTTCAGGGCTTTTCTGTGGTCAGAACCAAGCCCTACCCTCAGCCCACTACCCTGGGCTCTAGCTTTCACTGAGCAGGTGCTGGGACCCCCTCCTTGCTCCACCCCCTTCTCCCACTGGGCCTTGGCGCCTCCCTCCTACCATAACCTGCCTGGGAACCACTGTAGCCACTGTGCCATTCATTTTGCTTCCAACGTGGCACACACAGCCAGCTTCTGCTTCTTGCCCATCATCAGTCCCCCAAACAGCAGGGGGACCCCCAGAGAACAGCACAGCCCTTTGCCCTATCTTGGGGACCCCGGAGCGGGTCGGGGCTGCTGCAGGGCACTCCATTGTCCTCGCCCAGGCCCTGACTCACATTTATCTACAAGCAGGGCCCTGGATGTGATTTCCATGGAGGACACAGACCCCATACCTTAGGCAGGTGACCTTCAAGGTGGGGTGCAGCCCAGGTGTCCCTGTCCTGGCCTCCCTTGCTAGCCCAGTAGTGAGGAACCTTGGGGTCCTGGCACCCTTGAGCTCTCAAGATGGTGAGCCATTGATCCAACCTCCAGCTGTGGCCAGAGAGCGGGAGGGGTCTTCGCCAATGGCCAGTTGAGTTGGCCCAGGACAGAGGTGAGAGGCTGTGACTGGGGTCCACACTGAGCGAAAGGAAATCTGGACCCCAGAGGTTCACCGCATCCCAATGCCGAGACCAAAGCCTCTCAGTCCTCACCGGAACCACCTGGAAAACTCTGCCCAGTGTCCACGCTGTCTGGGGTCTGTGGCACCCTCTGCCATTCCTTCCGCTCCTTGGGCTGATCCGCCAAGGCCGCCATCATGGGCTTCTTCCCTACACCCGCCCCTCAAATGTTCCTGTTCCCCAGGCCTGGCACCCTCGCCTTCCATCTGCTCTCCTGGGCAGGCTCCTGCGCTCTGGGGCTCCGGCTGCGCTCACACACCCTGGGCTTGTCCTCCTGCCCAGACCCCTGCCCAGAGCCCCCGAGCCTGGGACTCAAGCTTCTCCACCTGGCGGACTCAACATGGGCAAACCTGAGCCTATCACCCTCCTCCAGGCCCATCCCCCTCCCCTATTCCCTGCCTCTGAGAATGGCGTCACCAGCCACCCCAGCTCCTGAGCTAGAATTAGGAATCATCCAACGCACAGTCATCCTCGACACCTCCTTCTTACCCCACGTGGATTGGTCATCAACTCCTATGGATTTCATCTTCAGAAAGGATCCCCAGCGGCAGCATCATAGGGCAGGACCTGGCGCCTATCTCTGATTCCCACAGCTGCCCCCGCCCCTGACTCCTCCAGCCCATCCTCCACACCCACCACCACCGGAGAGACCTTTCCAAAGTGGAGCCCACCTCTGCTCAAAATTCTTCCATGGTTCCTTATTACCCTCAGAAAAAAGGCTGACACCTCCGCACGGCCTACAGGGGCCTGCCTGTGCCAGCCCCACCTCCGTGTCTTGCCACATACCCCACACGGCCAGCGTTGCCCATACCAACCAGGCCATGCTGGCCAGCGAACGGTTTAGCCTTCGCCCAGCAAGCTTTTCTTGACCTCTCACCAAAAGCCTCCATGTCCTTCCTGGCCCGCCTCCTCTGAGAAGCCGCCCTTCCTTGTTCTTTCATCAGTACATGGTAGCTCCACCCCCTCCCCAGTTTCCATGGCACTTTGTCTCTCTGGGGCCCATCTGCTTTCACATCTGACTCCTCCCCTAGATTTCGAGCTTCTCAAGGGCATGGGCTGATCTTCTCCATCTCTGTGTGCCCAGCCTTGGTGTATGGAATTGGTGGCCATAAACAGCTGCTGACTTGAAGGCTGATTGAATTGAAATGAGAGAAAAAGCCTTGAATGCCAGCTCTTGTCCCCAAGCCCCTGCCCCTGAGTGCCTCCAGTCACCTCCCCCCAGAACTTTCCCACTGCCTGCATCTCCCCCAGGCCTCCCTCCTACCTGCTGCCCTCAGCACAGTGGGGAGCCTGGGGGGCCCCCCCGGGTCTGTGAGAGCCTCGCCGCGGGGGCGGGCGCGGGCGGTCACCTGGGCCAGCCCTCTCCAGGGAGTGAGCCGAGCAGGCCGGGCCCTGGCCCGTGGTCCTCCACTGCGGTGGTGAGCAGCAGCCTCCCCGATTTTCATGCGGGCCTCAGTGCTTCAGTGAAAGCCGGCATGGGAAGTTGCTAATAATGGCACTAAAATAAAATATGCTACATCTGTTATGGGTAGCAGAACAAAATTAGCTGCTCACACCTCTGACATCCAAGATGTCTTAACTTAAAATACTCCTTGGCTTACTTTACATCATTTACTGATTATATTTAAAAGAAATACAATTTTGCAATTACTGTTCTTTCCAGCGTGGTATCTATGCATCATTTTCCTTTTATGTTTATATATTTCTCCTTCATTAGTGCAGTCTGAAGGGTGATTAGGATTCTTCAAACATTTTACAGAGGTTAAACGTTGATTAAGATTTAATTATTACTGTAAATAGCTTGGAATGACATATGGTGCAAAAGCCTGACATATGTGCATTTGAATAAATGAAGTGCTATTTCCCAGGATGCCTCAGTAGCTGTTTAACAGCTTTCCCGAAGGGTTATGTTACACCTCATGGTAAGATTGCTGGGATGTTATATTTTGTTGGTTTTTGCAGCTGAAAGCTAAGAACAGTTTTCCAGTTTTTTAAAAACATTGAATATTTTAAATACCTAAATTGTTTTGCACAAATTTTTGCTAATTTGTCTAACTAGGTTAAACATTTTCAAAAGCATTTAGATTTTTAAGCGTGGGCGCTGTGCATTGTGTCAGTGGCAGCGCAGGGACGAGGGGAGCGGGTGGAGTGGAGGGGACTCAGAGGCCGGCAGGGGTGGGGATGGAGGAGGTGGTTTGAGGGGAGGGGGCGGGGAAGAGGCCCAGGCCTTGAGCCTAGCTCTTGTCTTTTTGGCCCTCTCAGGTGGCTGGAGCCTGGGTGCGAGGGCACGAGGGACTGCAGGGGAAGGGTCCCCGTTCTGGAGAAGCCCTGCCTTGCCCACCAGCTCTAGTGCCATCAAATTCCCTCTTGCCTGGCCCCTGACATGCACAGCCTGGGTATGACTGAGTCCTTTGCAGCAGGGCTAGTCTGTGGCACCTTTCGCCAAGGCCCCAGGGTCTCCAGCCAGAGTACCATTGGGTGGCAGCATGGGGGGCTGGGTTGGGCGGGGTGGGGGGGCGATTCAGTCCCATTTTAGACGGGTTGGTCTAAAGTGCCGAGGACACAGCCATACAAAGGTCCAGTCAGCAGTCCGTCGTGGGCCCGAGGCTCAGGGGAGACTCCTCAAATCTGGGAGTCACCGGGAAGCTTGAGTCACTCAAGAGGTGTGTACAGGGAAGAGGTCCAACCAGGGATCCTGAGAAGTGTTTAGCGGATGTCACAAAAAGGGGGGCTAGCAGTGACCTGGGAGAGAAAGAGTTTTGGTGGAACGTGGGGGGATAGAAGCATGATTTCCTGTGAGTTGAAAAATCAGTGGGAGGTAAGGAGGTGGAGGCGGCTGCCACTGGAGATAATGCCCTGAGGAAACTTGGTTTTCGGGGACGAGAGGGACCAGGTGGTCGTTGCGGCGTGGCATGGGGTTAAGTGGGGCGTTTCTTGGAAGGTTCTCTTCTGGGTTGGAGTGCGGCTGGGCAGGAGTCAGCAAACTGAAAAGATGGGGAAGAGGGAGGACGATGCCGGAGTGGGCCCCTGGGGTGGGCGGGGGCGGCGGAGCCCGGGGGGTCCGCTTCTGAGGGGACGGGTGGTTGCTGCGGGGTAGCAGGGGCAGGTGTGGAGCAGAGTGTGGACACTGGTAGGCCGTGGATTCGATGATGGGACACTGCCGGGTTCCTTCTGTTGCCTTCTGTTTTCCCTGAGTAGGAAGGAGGCTCCTCTGCTCAGGATGAGCGGGGAGCTGGGGGTAGGTGACCTCTGTGGAGAATGGAGAGGGAGGTGACTGGCAATGTGGCCAGGGGTGGGGGTTGCTGGCGGCCGGAGGACCCAGCCAAAGTCACGGACAGCGAATGCTGCGTGGTCCCCATCAGGTGGTCAGGTTCAAGCGGAGACAAGGTGGCTGCATGATTGGCTTCCTCCAAAGCGGGGCTTCTGCCAGTCAGGGCTGGAAGGGCCTTGGAGCTAGGGAGTGGCTGGGCGATGGCCCCTCATGGCCGGGTTGGAGGGGAAGAACGCGAAACCGAGCTGCAGGGAATCTGGGGCCTGAGGTCTCTGTGGTCTAAAAGCAGACAGGGAGCGAGAGTGGGGTGCTGGAATAATCGGGGCCTATGGGGTCCGAGAGAGTGGGGTTCAGATTTAAGGAGTCTTGCTAGAGCCGCCCTGGTTGGTGGCCGGGTCCATGGGGTGGCCCTGGGAGGGGATAGTGCAGCACAGGGGGACAAGGTCATTGGAAACGAGAGAAATACAGAACCCAGAGGTCAGAGCATAGGATGTTCACCCGCATGGACGCTCTGTCGGAGGAAGAGGCACGACCTGGGTCGAAGAGGATGCTGTGAGCCTCTTGGCAGGATGGCAGAAAAAGTGGACATGTGTTAGGTGGCACACAGGCACCCTGGCTGGGGGCCAGGGGCAGCGGGGGAGAACTGTGGGCCCCGACTGCCCTAGTCCTAGCCTCCCGTCCCACCCCCTCCTTCTCAACCCCCTCACTTTTCCGCCCTCTGTTCTTACTCTCTCCTCAGATTGAAACATCCCAGTTAGAGCCTGAGATTGCCCGGGCCACCAGCAGCCGGACAGTGGTGTACAACAAGGGGCTGTGAGTGGTGGCCAGCCGGCCCGGGGATGCGGCGCTGTCCAGCCTGGGGAGTTGGGGGCGGGGAAGGAGTCTCCTGAGCAGCACCTGCAGGTGGGGCGAGCTGACCCCAGCAGTCCTGGGCCACCTGGGAGGGTCTCCATCCACAGTGGTAGGGAGACTAATCCATTCACATGTTAACATAAGGGAGAGGAATTCTGACACATTTCCTATAAAAATAATCAAGTGCATTTCTGGGCCTTACGTGGGGTTGTCAAAACTCTACTCAGCACAATTATGTGTGAAGCTGAAAAATTGTAGAGTGCCCACAGGGTAGAATTAGGATCCTTTTATACTTTTTTTTTTTTTTAATTTTTTATCTGAATCAAGCCTTGGTTGCAGCTGCCAAGATGCTGCTAGCAGGTGGTCTGGTGGTGAGAGTAGGGGTAGCCCTTTGAGCTGCTGGTTTGGTGGCTGGGCTGGTAGATTTAAGACATTACTGTGGCCAAGACCAATGTCTCCCTGGGTTGGGCAGGGGTGGGGAAGAAAGGGGAGGCCGTCTGCACCTCAAAGGATGAACCAGCCATGACTAAGGTCCCCAGGAGGTGGCCCAGGAAATCGAGGAGCACTGAAGGCCTCTGGAAGATTCCATGATCAGCTGGCTTTGAGTGTGGCTGGCCTTCAAGATCCGTGCCTCACCTATCAAACCAATTCCTCTACTTAAAGCCCAGCAACACGCTGGGGCTGGCATCACTCTTTATGGAGCCCTAATATATTTGAGGCCCCTGAGATGATCCCAACTCTAGACAGGAGCCGTAGGCATGTAGTCTGGTCTTTTCAGGAAGGTCCTCCTTCCCAGTACCAGGCTGGAAGCTGGGCATTAGGGCCGAGCGCGGGGTTGGAGCCAGGCTGACTGGTGTTGGGGAAGCCTCTCCAGCCACTGAGGCTGCCTGCCCCATCCCACTGCTTCCTGAGGGTCTCAGAGAGAACAAAGGCCAGATCTCTCGGCACCTATCTGAGAAGGAGTGTCAACCCAGGAACGGCAGACTCTGGCTCTGGCTGGTTATGTGACTTTGGACAAGCCCACTCCCTTCTTTGAGCCTCTACTCCCAGTCTGGAACCAGAGGACCGGATCCAGGGGTTCCTACCTGCTCTTCCAGCCAGATCTCGTCTTTGCCTGTCCTGCTCAGATGCGGGTCATCCCAGGCACATCCCAACATGGACACTGGACTTGGGAAGGGGCAGGCCCGTTTGGGAATGGCCAGCAGTTGGCTTCAGAACCTGGACTTTGCTCTTCTGTATGTGACGCCATATCCTGGGAGCACTTGACCTTTGCCAAACATGTTATAGTTCTGAAGGGGGAGGTAGAGTGGATGCCTGGGCTTGAGTGGGGGGCCTCTCACCCTGCACCGCCCCTCAGGCCCCTTGTCGCTGGCTGCCGGTTCCCTTCCCTTGCAGGCCAGGAAAGAGGACAACTCTGCAGAGGACCTCAGGGGCTGAGGAGGGGGCGAGCAGGGTAATCCTGTGTCTGAAAGGCCCACAAAAGAGGAATCATGAGTCTCAACGGACCCCTCAGCTAAGCCCTAATAGGATGAGCCCTCAACCTGCAGCCACAGGACCTCCGCTCCCTGGGTGACTCCACCTGCGGAGAGATGTGGCTGGACGCGAACGTGTGCGTGCAGGAAAAGGCTAATGCAAGGCAGCAAGGGCATGGCCTCAGGTAGCTCTGCTGCCCTTAGGGCGGGAGAAGATGCGGCAAGGTGGCTCTTCTGCAGGCACTGGCACCCTACACCCCACAAGAAGCCCCTGTCACCCTCACCTCCCAGCCAGGCCCTGGTGCCCCCCAGCTGGCTCTGCAGGCTGCTGCCCTGAGGGGCCCCCACTCCCCCAAGGGGCAGCCCACCCACTGCCCATCAGGAAGGGGAGAAGGCAGAGACAAGCATGGAAGACAGAACAGCAGAGGGAAGGGGTGCCACAGTGTTGGAGAGGCAGGCATGTTTGAGTTGCTCCCGCCATAACGGGAATGTGCCGGTGCCTGGGGGCTGGGCACGGCTGGGCCTCTTTTGCAAAGCTCACTTCAAGCTCGCCCTGCCCCACCTCTCGTCAGGTCTTATTCTTGTGCACTTTACCTTGGGACCAAAACTGCCCACCCCAGCTGTACTCCCACCCCCTCCAGATGCCTGGCAGAGATGGGATCTCTCCAACCCCCGCCTCTGTGCTGGCTGCCCTGGCCCCGCCCCACCTCAGTGCCACCCCAGCCCTGGCCCTGTGGCCTCTGCATCTCATAACTTACTTACTTTGCCCCCCAGATGATTTCCAGTCATGCTCCCAAATGCAAGTTTAGGTGATTTATGGGGTTCCTCCTGGCAGGGGTGGGGAAGGCAAAGGATCCTTATAGCTCAAGGTGAGGGTGACAGATTCAGCTCTGCCCTGGCATGGAGGGGGAACCTTTGGCTAACATCTACCCCCACCCCCGTGCTGAGGCCAGACGAAGGGAAGTCTCACGGGAAGACTGTTCCATGACTGGGGAGGGAGCCGACTCAGGGCAGGGCTGGCCCGGCGGTGCCTGAATTCAGGGCATACCTGCAGCTGTTTCTCCAGCTCTTGTGTATCTGTCCGGCCCTCCTCTGGTCATGGCAAACACTCCTGAAGGCTTGGGGATGCCTTCTCCCATTTCCAGAGAACGGTCTGCGTGTGCAGGGACCAAAAGCCCAAGATGTCAAGATGGCTGATGAGTGAAAATGGCCAACAGATCCCTTTCTATGTCCTGTTGTGGGGTGGGGTATGTGTCGGGGGGAGGGTGTTGTCTCCTGCCCTGGGCCTCGAGCCTGGCAGAAGGGTGGGGTCCTGAGAGGAGAAGGGCCGGAAGACGGAAGCACGGTGGCTTTCCAGCCCTGGGCTGAGGTGAGCGAGGCTCCAGCACACACGCCTCGGTCACGCCCAGGTTGCTTTGCAGTGTCCTTTTAACCTTCTCAGAAAGTGTCTCCATCTCTGTGATTTATGTAATACTAATGAACTGTGGGCAATAAATGATGGATTTAAAGCATCGGGGCTTGTTTCGTGAATTATGGGTGAGAGAGGCGGGGGTCAGGGAAACATAGTGGGAACAAGCGGAGAGCCCGCTGAGGATCGTACGGGAAGGCCCCTGAGGAAGATGCAGGCCCAGGGCCAGGAGGGCTCAGGCCCTCTGGGAGGCCCGGGGCGGGGTGGGAGGGGGGCGGAGAGGAAAGGGCGAGAGCATGTGAGGACAGGAAACTGGAAAACCGGGATGAGTTGGAACTGCCAAAGGAATCCCCTGTATGGAGTGGTTGGCTGAGTGCTTACTAAGGGCCAGTGAAGGAACTGGGGTGGCTAAGGACCTTAGGGAGATTCTCACTCTGTTTATATCAAGGGGACTGGAAGGAAGGGGGTGGTCATTCTGGGCTGCCGGGGGCCAAGAGAGGCTACATAAGGTGGAAAGCTTTGCGCCAAGCGGAAAGGTGCCTGATGTCAACACTGTGCCCAGAACCAGCCCTGGGGACTCTGCCCCTCCCTAAAGCCTCCACAGTCCCTCAGCACCAGGCCTTGGCTGCCTCCTGACAGCTCTGGCTCCTCCTTTTAAGGCAGCCCCAGAGTTCCTGAAAAAGTGAGGCCTCTTCTCTGGGACCTCTAAGCATCTTCCACTCATGCAGGGAGAGGCTGATGGCCCCCTAGGGCAGCGTGACCACGTAGTAGAGGTGGGGTCTGTGGTTCAGGTCAGGTCAGCCCCAGTGTGGCCCCAGCATAACTCTGTGGCTTCTCGACAGTCACTTCTTTTACTCTCCCATTCCTTGGGTCAGATGTTTGTGGAGCACATTCTCTAGCAGAGCCTTGGTGTCCTTAGCTATAAAATGTCCGCATAGCTCCGCTTGCTGGACTGGTGTAAGGACATTGGGGAGACCAGGTGAGGAGCTCACCCAGACTCTTCTCTCAGCCTCCTCAGTGTCAGAGGTGCTGGGCCTCCCTAGGAGGGTGGAGGAGGGAAAGGGATGGGGGAGGGGTCTGTCCCCCAAGCAATACTTCTGAGTCAGGGGGCTCCTGTTCTCTGGGGAATTTCTTTGCTGAGAGCCCCACTAGCCACAACCCCCATCCGGGTGGGCGGAAATCCTTGACTCTCAGCACAGACACAAATCCCTCCTGGGAGCTGTTTGTTGTTTTTAGCTGGTCTGGGGTCTCAGCTCCTGCCCAGCCCAGAGATCATTAACACTTCAGGAATGTGGCTTCCACCGCTGGCCCCTAGGGCCTCCCTCCTCCCACCCCAGCCACGGTTAGAAGGAGAGCCAGAATGCTGGGGGATGAGGGCAGTGCTGAGTGGCCCTTCCCCAGGGCTCTGGGGAGCCCAGCCTCAATTTCAGGAAGCAGCCTCCCTCAGTCCCCCAGAGCTGCGGCTGCCCCGGCCTTCTCACCCATCCCCGCATCACTGACTAGCCCGCAAAACAGGAACCTATCAGCCACACCCCCGGGCCTAACCCCCACATGCCCACGCTTCCCGCAGTACCAGGTGTCTCTCAAGGCGGGGGCCAGGCAGTGTCCCTTCTCCACGCCCCACACCGAGGTGAGGCAGCTGCCGGCAGCCTAGTCTAAGAGCAGAGTCTGTCTGCTCCCCGACAAGGACATCTCTGCAGCCAGAGCAAGATTCTGGCCTCTATCCCCCCCCCCCCCCCCCCAGTTCCCTGGGCCTTGCGGAGGGATGGAGAGAAGAAGGAGGGAACAAAAAGAGGAGAGAGAAAGTGGACAAATGGGCTAACAAGCTAAAGACACCCCCTTTGAAAACCCCATGCAAATCCAGGGAGGAAGTGAGAGGACGGGGCTGTCCCCCACTACCTGAGCCAATTCTCTTCTTCACAGGTAAGCCTGGCAGAGGGAGGGACAGGACCAAAGGGCCCTCACTTCCTTTGGAGTTGAGCTGCCAGAAGCTCAGTTGTTAGAGCAGAGGGGGCAAGACACTGGAGGTAAATGTGGGCCAGCTGTTGCGGGGCCAAGGGCAGCTGGGAGCCGCCAGAGGCTTTCCCTGGAGACATGGCTCATCTGCTTACAGGGCGGAGTGCAGCATGGACTCTAGCAAGACTGCTGGGGAGGGCAGGGAAGAGGCCACTGTGGCAGTCAAGGCGAGGGAACACGGGGCCTGAGCCAGGTGGTGGCGTGGGGATGGAGAGAAACGAAGACATCAGGATTGCTCCACTCTTGGCGATCAGTTGTGGGGAAGGTGACACAGAGGAGTCAAGGGTGGCCCTGAGTCCCTGGCTTGGGCAGCTGAGGACACAGAGAGTAGTGCCATTTCTTGGTGCTAAGGAACAGAGAAGGAAGAACAAATTTGCAGAGAAGGTGATGGGTTCTGCTTTACAAGTTAATAGAGGTTCCTGTGAGCAAACCGAGTTGAGAGGTCAGGAGACAATGGGTATGCTTGTCTGGGACTCAGAAGGCAGGTCGTGGTTGGATGCAGAGTGGCACATTATCTGTTTATTGCGATCACCTGGAGCTAAAGGAACAGTGATGACCACCGAGGGTAGCGTGTGGGGTGAGAAGTGGAAGGCCTGGTATGTCATCTTGAGGAGTCCCCATCCCTGCAGCCTGGGCAGAGACACAGGAGGCTACTAAGAAGTGTTATGGGCTGAATTGTGTCTCCCCAAATTCATATGTTGAAGTCTCAATCTCCTGTACCGCAGAAGGTGACTGTATTTGGAGGTGGGGTCTTTAAAGAGGTAATTAATGTAAAATGAAGTCATTAGGGTGGGTCCTAATCCAATATGACTGGTGTCCTCATAAGAAGAAATTTGGACACACACATGCACAGAGAAAGAATACTATGTAAACATGAAGACAGACATCTGCAAGCTAAGAAGAGAGGCCTCAGAAAAAACCAACCATCTGGCACTTTGATCTTGGACTTCCAGCCTCCAGAACCAGGAGAAAAATGTCTATTGTTTAAGCCACTCAGTCTGCGGTGCTTGTCATGGCAACCCTAGCAAACCAATACAAGAGGTAAGAGGAAGATGAGGAGTGTTGTACCCTGAGGATTACAGGTGAGCATCCTTCAAGTAAGAGAGGTTGTCCACATACTCAGTAGGTGCTGAGAGTTGGAGGGAGAGGAAGACAGGGTGTGTCCCTTGGAAGGAACTGCAGAGAATGGTCTCAGTGGAGTGTGGTTAGGGTAAAAGCCAGGTCTCCATGGGTCGAGAAGTTAGCAGGACTCCCACTGACTGCCAGTGTAGATAATTCTTTAAAGAAATTTGGTTGTAGGTTGGTCAGAAAGACATGACAATGGCTGCGGCATGGCATGGGGCCAGGGGAGGGCTTTACATGGGAGATTCTTGGGCCTCCTGGAACTCTAATGCGTGAGCGCAGAAAACACGGCAAAGGCAGAGAGGGAGTGAGGTCCCCCGGGGGTGCAGGGAGAATCCTCCCTGAGGAGAGAAGAGCCTTGGGCAGTAACAGGAGGCAGGTGTACAGGGGAGGTGAATGCCGGCAGTGTGGGTGGGGAGGTGGGGTGTTGAGGGGTGAGAGGCTAGATTCCCTGGGTGCTCCAGATCAACGCTGCACCTTTGTCCACTCACTGTCCATCCCAGGAGGCTGACACGAATGGACTCGACATCTGGCTCCCACCATTGGGAGTCAGTAGGAAACTGGAGGTTTGGAGGAGAGCGAGACGGAGGCCTGGATTGCCCCGGCCTCCCCTGTGGTCCGGGGGCCTGCGGCTACTGAAGACCGCAGCTCCCCCGGGGCTCTCTCCACCCAGCTGCCCTCGCAGGCCCTGGTAGCTGCTGCCCCTCGCCTCTGCAGGCCTGAAGGCTGAGTGGGCTCCCCGCTGCTGCCAGCCTTGGGGTACTGCAACATCTCTTGTTGGGGTCTCAGAATTGGTTAATTGTTCCTTTTAATCAACTCTCCTCAAAGTGTCCCATTCAAAGGGACCATCCTTTCCTGCCAGACCCCTGAGTGACATGATGGTGTTCTCTTCCAGTGTCTCTATTTTCTCTCTGAAGATGGAAGTAAAGTGTCCTCTGCTCAGGGGAAGGGAGAGAAGAGGTATGGGGAGAAGGGTGGCCGTCTGAGGCCTCCCCTGTGCGGAACGGGGCTGAGGCCTCCGCTGAGGCTGGGACCTTGGCCCTCAGGGCTGCCGTCCAGCGGGCCTGCTGCTGTCCTCACGGACTCAGCTGCAAGGGCAGGCAGGGAAACAGGTTTAAGCGAGTCTGGATTTTGCCAGGTTGTTACAACTGAGGAATAGCGGGACAAGAGGACGTGGGCAAGAGAATAGAGGAGCCTGTGGCCAGGAGGGGCCTGGGAGGTCGAAGCACGGATGTAGAGAAAAACTGGGCGACTGAGTGGGGAGAACACGGGGGCTGACAGGAAAGGACGTCTGACGTGTGATTTGAGAGCAGCCGCAATTCTGGGGTCTGATGAGGCCTGCGAGTGGGTAGCGATGAGGACAGTAGGGAATGAGGGGCCCAGGGGCTGAGTGGATTGTCCCTGGAGACTCCCAGGCCTTGGGGGAGCAGGAAGACCATAAGCAAGGATTCACAGTCTTTGACAAATGAGGGGGTGTGACTGGGACATGCAGCCACACGCTGCCCACATGCACAGCCACATGCCCACACACACCCACAGTCACACTCATGCACACACGCCCACAGCCCTCCCAGACCAGACACTCCCAGACACCCTCACATGCACTCACCCTCACACACGCCCCAGACAGCAGATGGGGCGCTCGGGTAATTGGTTAAACCTGTTCTGACGTCTGGCTCCGCATTGGCAGCGCCTGTCTGACAGGAAAGCTGGCTGGGCCTGCTCCGCGCAGCCTGCTGGCCTCCCGGCCCCTCCCCCTGCACGGCCGTCCAGGAGCAGGGGCTCTGGGAGAGGCCTGCGGGTCCAGCCTGGCTCCTTCTGGCCAGAACCCAGTTGATGAAGCCGGGGTTGCACAAAGCCCCATGGGAAGGAATCGCAGCACCCGTGAGGAGGACTTGGTGTAAGGCGGGGTCAGGGATGCTAAGAGCACGAGCCATGCTGCTGTGGGGGCCAGAGGGACTGGTCCTGGAAAGTTCTGAAGACAAGAGGATGTGTAAAGATCGTTCCCCGAATGTGAGACACAGGGCTTAGGTCATGAGGGTTAAGAACAGCTCCCCTGCATCTCCTCCTCTTCAGCCACATGCACCTTGGGGTTGCCACAGGTGCTCATCACACCACAGTCCCTGGGACCCTGCAAGGCCTGGGGGCTATGACCCAGCAGCCTGCTTCACGGAAGGCCTGACCCAGCAGCTCCTGCCACCTGTGCTCACCGGTGCAGGCCCTAATCTCCTGGGGGAGGGGCCGTCTGTTGGGGGAGGGAGGGGAGCATCATTCCTAGGCTTCTTCTCCCCTTCCCGGCTGCATCTGTGTCTCTTTTAGAGAGACTTTGGTTTGTTCCCTGGAGAGGGCCCAAAAACTCCCAAATTAGCAAACCTGGCAAGCCCACAGCTCAGAAAATAGTTCATCCTGATTCCATGTTTTTCAGGCTCACAGAAGCCTTTATTAATGAAGTCACAACACCAATATTTACCGTCTGCGGGGAGAGGCACAACATGGGGGATGGATGGGAGCACGCGGGGACTCCCGCCCCACCCCCAGCAGGCCTGGCCTAGGAAGATTGGCAGGTTTCCTTGGATCCTTTCCAGCTCTTTATCTGGATGACAGGGGGTGCTCTGCTGTGATCTCCCTGCACCCTTCCCCCACCCAGTGAGGGAGAATCCTGAGAGAAATGGCTCACCCATTCCTCTGGTCCCTACCCGAGCCAAAAGGATGCCTCCTCTTCTCAGCCTCACCAACTTGTGCACATATGCTCCCCCGAGGTCATCCCGCCTGCCAGACAGTGCGAGAGTCCACCTGAGGTTTAACCTGGACTTATTCAGGATGTGAGGGGCGCATTTTTCTGGTCGATGGGGCAGGGGCCCTGGGGTAGGACAAAGCCCTTTGGTTTCTAGGCCCAAGTGAGATGTCGATAGTCCCAGCAGGAGGACCTTCTGTGTTTGGATCCCTAGCTGTGCCCCAGGCAACAAGGCTGGGCCTTTGCTGCCTTTCCAATGACTCCCACATTGATCAAGCCCCCAGGACATTCCAGGCACTAAGAACAGAGTAAGTAAAGGCACAGCACAGGCAGAGCCCATGACTGGGAAGGACTCGGAGGCAAAGGAATAAGGTGTCAGAGGTACCTGGATGAAGGCAGAGAGTGCTGGGGGAGTCAGAGGGCAATGACCAGAAGATTGGGGTGCAAGTAAAGCCAGATGGGAGGCAGTGGAGTTTGGCCACAAGAGGGTGGCAGTAACTGACTGTCATCAGCATCAGCAGAGAGTGAGGAACCACTTGGGAAGTGAAGAAGTAGAGACAGTTCAGGATGTCATAAGGAACAGGTTGTTAGGAATTCAGATTTTACTTTATTAGGATGAAGGAAACCTTGGTGTGTAACAAGCGGGAAAGATAAGTGGACAGAGTGAAGGGCAGGTGAACTAAAGAGCTTGGTGTACCCTGCTTTGCGCTCTTTTCCCAGTTGGAAGCCCTGCGTCCTTGGGCGCTGGTTACATTCATGCCCTGTCTCTGAAAGCTTTAATTTGCACGGGGGTTGGGTTCTCCAGGGACAGGTGAGCATCCTGGTCAGGCCAGGACCAGGGGCTGGGACTGTCAATCTCTGTGAAGGGTGTCGCCTCCACCAGCCCCCAATACTCCCCTTTTCCTACAGTTTCTCCTCAACCAGGGAAGCCACCAGTCTCTCAGCATGGGGGAGTGTGCACATTCTCTCTCCCCTGACCCACCTAGGCCTGATTCTCATCACTCAACATGTTTGAAAAGACCTGAGCATAGCTTCCCTCGTATGCAGGGTGGCCCTTCCCTATGTATAGCCTCAGTTTCTCTTGTTGGGGAGTTGGAGCTTGAAACCAGGTTGATGATCAACAAAGGAAAGGAGTTAATAAATGGAATCTCCAGGGCCCCACCCCGGGCTCCCAGGCCCTAAACGAGCTTGCTCTGCCAGTCCCCACTGGCCCCCAGAACCCGAATCTGCCACCCCAGGCTCACAGGCTCTGGGGTTGGAGCTGGATGTCCATGTCATTAAGAGAGAGAGACTTTTATTGTTCCCATTGGGAAGGGAAACACAGGGAATCACTAAGAACTACAGTGGGTGCCTGGAAAATAAATTAAAACAGAAATACATCAAAACAAAAAGAAAAGAGAAATGGAGAATGGCCGGGAGGCAGCAATGGCTGTCGGCCTGCCCAGGCAGGCAGTCAGGCAGGTTCTCCAAGGAGAAGGTCGAGCAGTCCCAGGCCTCAGCCAGCCCATCTCTTGTCCCTCTGTCGGTGGTAGCCCCAGGCTCCGAGCCCTATGGGGCTGTGACTTGAGGCCTCCCCGAAGCCCGGCCGGGGAGTGGCCAGAGTCCAGCTGGGCCCATCCGGGGGCCTGGCCAGCAGCGAGCAGCACTCTGCCCTCATGGGTTCGTGGCTGCCCACCCTAGTCATTGGAGGTGACATCGATGTCCTCCCCATTTGCCTGCTTGGTGGCAATGCGCCACCGGTTGATGTGGTGGGAGCCCTTCTTCTTCTGCTCGGATTCGGGCCCCTCCTCCTCCAGCTTCTGCCGCTTGTACTTTGTCCTCCGGTTCTGGAACCACACCTTCACCTGGGCCGGGGAGGGAGGGGCACAGGTGAGAAACACCCAGGAGGCCCCCAGAGCAGCCACAGGGGTGGGGGCCCCAGATGGGGAAACTAAGGCCAGCGTCCTTCCCTCTGGCCAGCTGCTGCTTTGGGCTTGGAGGTCTTTAGGCCTGGAGAGGACACAGTGGGCCAGAAAGGGGCATTTTTCTTGTCCCCCTCCACAGAGGGAAGGGAAGGGTCCTCGAGCTCCTGAGCATCCTATAGACACAGCACAGCAGAAGGGGAGGCCCAAGCTCGGGAGCAGGGCTGACCTGGGTCTCCACCGGTTTCTAAAGAAAATCTAATGATCACTCCTCCACAGGGCTGACGGGAACATAAATGAGAGAACATATGAAGCCATCACATGCTCCATCTGTCACCTCCCCCTGACCGTGCAGTTTTTTTACTTGGCCTTGCAGAGCCAGGCCAGGCCAGATCATCCTGAGTCATAGCAGGGGCCTGGGTGCTGATCCTCTGCTAAGTTCCTCCCACTCTCTGGGCTTAAATCCCTCGTCTATAAGAGAAATGCTTTCTGGGGGCCTGGCGACTCCAGGGCACCTCCTGGGCTTTTGCTCCAGAGGGTCTCTAGGGAAGGTGCTGCAGAGTGGGCAGGGTTACGAAGCATGGGTGGTATCCTAGAAGTGACAGCACATTTGAAAGCAAGTGGTGCCAGACGCAGTTAGGGTGATCCATGGGGCCCATGCAGGTGGTGAATGGTAAGTCGTACATGTGGAATGATGGTGAGCACCTCAGTTTTGGCAGCAGCAGCGATTGCTGAAAGGAGACCCTTGATTCCTGGCCAGGGCCAAGGGCAGTGCTCAGAAAGCCTCCCCAGTCCAGCCCCTGCTCCCTGAGAAAGAGAAAGCACAGGCCTTTGCCATAATTCCAGGCAATGGCAGCCAAAAGCAGGCTTGGTATCCAGACCCAGGGAGCTGTTTCCTCCCCAGGAGACTCCCTGACACTCCCCTCTGTCCCTTCCATGGAGCCCACCCAACCCAGGGCTCCCCTAACTGCTGCTCCCCCCCACAGGGTTTCCACAGCACCATCTGTCCTGCCCCTAGATTTTAGAGCACTAGGACAAGAGTGGGGACACCGTTGCTCAGTGCTACTCTGCAGAGCAGCCAGCCAGGGACAGGAAGAGGTGAGGGGCCTGACCTCAGGTGAAAAAAGGGAAGGGAGGGTCTTCCCCCCTCCTTTGCCGGGCAGGGATCCCCTGCCCGAGTGTCTCACCTCGGGCAGATGGGGAGGATGGCAGATGCTCTAGGCACAGGGTTTCATGCCCACCTTTCCTTGGGCACAGGGCTAGCCAGACCCTTGGGTGGTTCTCAGTATAACCACCAGCAGCCAGCCTGGCCCCTGCCCTCCACCACCCACCCTGGAGCCTGCTGCGACTCTGCCATCCAGTAGGTGGGTGAGCTTGCCCTGCCTCTTGGGCAAGGCGCGTACGTGAGTCACGCCTGGATACTGGCCCGGGGCGGCATTCCTAAGAGCCCAAGGGGCTGGCTGAGGGTTAGGCATGGCCAGCCCGATAATGGGGTGATCTGGGGCATCCCTGGGCAGTACCAGGGACAGAGGGTCCCTTTCTGCACCTTCTCCCTCCCACACATTCCCATGCCTCCTTCCTGGAGGGAGACATCTGTAGTGGGATGGACCCAGTCTGCTCCCCTTGCCTAGAATCACTGCCCCAAAGAAGGAAAGCTCCTTGGTGGAATTTCAGGCACGGGGGAAGCCTCCTGGCACACCCAAATGAGAGGTGATTCTGAATGTTTTCTCCATGCAAACAACTCGGTCAAGGAGGCAGCTGTCTAGAAACAGGGCCACAAACCCCCTCCCCAGGCAGCCTGGCTATCTCCTGGAGAACAGTCTTGGGCTGAGTGTCCAGATGCTGTTTACAAAGACTGTACCAACAGGGAGATGCTTATGACTTAGTAATATTAGTGGAAATGGCAGGATGCACAGTTTGGGCACAGTGTGATGACAGCCATGGAAGAACAATGTATGCGTGGGAAAAAAGACTAGAAGGAAGTACACCCAAAGCATGGGTGACTTTTCTTTCTTCTTTCCACTTTACTGAATTTTCTTTAATGCATTACTGATAACAATTAATAGTTATTTTTCTCCTTGGAAAAGAAAATGAACTGGAATCTGAGTGTGGTAAGAAATAAGAGTGACATCCATGGCCTCTCCAACCAAGCCGGGTAGCTCTGGGGCACCCAAAGCCCCTTCCCTGGAGGACAGAGGACCTGGAAGGGAACCAGGTCCCACAGTGTGGCTGCCAGCTCTGTGGGAGCCAGCCTGAGGAGGCTGGGCTGCTTCTGCCCCTTTCCCACGCCAACAGCCACACGCCTCTCTCTAAGCCCCAAAGACACAGCTGGGGTGTCGGCTGGAGGAAGCCCTCATCCATCTCTGACCCTTACAGGGGGTTTAAGGAAAGTTTCCTCTTGGTCTCCAAATTTGTACTTCAGTGAACGTCTCTCCGTTTTTTAGATAAGCCAGACCCCTTCCAAGGGTCTCTGCTTGTGCCTGAGCTACCCCACCTGAAATACTCTTCCTCAGCCTTCAAAACCCGGCTCAGGTGATCTGCTGCTTGACCCACCTGCCCCCTCGCCAATTGGCAGTTCCTTAGGGCTTTTCTCTGTCCGGGTTACAGTGACCCCAGCAGCGCACTCTTGTATTTGCTAGAACCTGTCTCCTCACCAGGCTGTGGGAACCTGGAGAACCAAAGCAGTGAGTTAGTACGCTTTGGAGTCCCAGCGGACACACTCCAGGTCCGTTCAGCCAGCTGGACAGAGAGATGAGGTGACCTAGCCCTATGCTCTGGGCCAGACCTGGAAAAAAGGAGAAAATCTATGGCAGAGGGATTGAAGTCTAATAAAAAAAAAGGGGGGGGGGTCTGTAAAGTGCTAATTATCAAAGAGAGGGGATCCTCTTTTTGCTTAGTTCAGTGGACACTTCTATAAGATGGTCAATTCTTTTAAAAAAATTTTTATTGTATTTTTTCCCATTACCATTTAACCCCCGAGGCGGTCAATTTTTAATTCTCCATGTTGTGGACTGTATTAACCCTTGTAGGGGTAGGCTGGGGGAGGAGACCCACTGTTGAGGGGGCACAAGGGTCAGCTTGAGTCAGGCCGGATGAAGAAGGTGAAACTGCTGTGGATGAATGAATGAACGAATCAGTCAATCAATGCATTAGTGGATTGATCAATGTATGCATAAATGAATAAAGGCATGTATCTATTAATGCATGAGTGAATGGACAAATAAACTAACAAACAAGCAAACTACAGCTCCAGCCAACATTTCAGACTTAACTTTTAAATAATTTGCTATTTGAATGAACCAGGTCTGAATCCCTTCTTTTCCTCCACTCCCCAACCTTAGCTCATCCCAGGTGGAAGGGTCTGGGGCTCCAGGCCCCTGCATACTTTCAGGTGAATACAAGTCTTCTCCTCAAGGAGTTCAAATACCCTCTTAAAAGGTATTTGAGTTCTGTAACTCTGATACAAAAGTTCTTTCTATGTCCTAGTGTTCTCTCTTCTGCTTTAATTTAATGCTGTGTACTCCTGTTCTGTCATCGTCAGACACAGAGAAAGTCCTCAGATTAGATAGAGGCTTGCAGACATAAATCAAGTCACTCCTCAGCCTGCTCTCCTCCCTGCACTCTCACCTTTTGGGACATGCACAGCATGAGGGATCCATTTCCTATCATTTGACCTGTGAACTGTTCCCACTCTCAAGGTCAAGCCCAATGCCATACTAAGCTCAACAGCTCAACTCTCACCCCACCAAACTGAGGTCAGCTGTGACCTCCGATCAACCACGGCCCTAACTCTTCCGAAACCTTCTCGTCTCCCCTCTTAGACCATCATGGATGTTGGTCCTCACTCTCAGGTGAATCACCCATGCGGGTCTCCCTGAGCTCCCTCAGCCTACACCTATGACTTCAAAGAGACTCCAGTTGCTCATCCTGTGCACGTCCAACAGGTGTACAGACTTTGTTTTTAGGTTCCACCACTAAGAGAGGATCTCCAAGGCCAAAGACCCCATTTCTGCACCCTTTTCCCTCACAGCTCAGCAAAACTTAAAGCCAGGGGAGGTCAAGAAACACCTGCAGAACTGTTCAGAGCAGGAAGAACAGCTAGAAACATCAATCGATCGATGAGCCTGGAGCAACCAAATGCTTTCTCTCACTCCCCCTAAAACTAATGTGCTCTCCTCACACACATGCACAGAAGCACACAAGCTGCAATCCATTCTACATGGTGGCTTGCTGGCATCTGACATGTACATATGCTATCACTTGATCTTTGGGCATCAATAACACTAAGACTATATGTGCCCCACATTGTGGGCACACATACCCATTACCTACATGCACATACACACTCACTTGCACTCTATGATCTGACCTAGCCACCAGGACTGAACTTAGCTGGGCATCATCCAGGTCAGACTCCAGGGCTGTACCACAGAAGTGAGGAGCCAGGGAGTACAGCCAAAGGGAGAAGAGTCTGGGGCCCCTCCCCACCTCCTGGATAAACCCAGCGTCATCGCAGCACAAACACCCTACTCCCAACCACACATACCCTGCCCCAACAAGGAAGCTCAGGGCGCCCACCTCCTAACAGTCCATGCTAAAGCTTTGAGCGTACAGAGACCCCTGAGCTCTGGATTAAGATCCACACACTGATCTGCCTAACCTTCCCACAAGCTTTATCCGTGAATAAAACTAGATCATCTAGATCAACAACCTACAAAACAGAGGGACAGGGAGAAGTGACAGCAGACAGCAAGGGAAATAACTGATAAAATTAACATATGGGTATGTGTACAATCAAGAGAAGCCTGCCCATTCAATCATTACATATTTATGGCACATCTACTCCCTGCTGGTCACTGAACTGGGCCCTGGGGTGCAGCAGTAAATAGGAAGTCTTGGCTCCCGCCTCCCAGAGTGGAGCTGCTCAGGCTGGCTGTTCATCAGAATCACCCAGAGTGGTTTTAAAAACTTTTCCTGGATCTCTTCCTGAAACTTCTAAGAGGATCTCCTGAGTGAAGCCTAGGAATCTGTATTTTAGGTTTTCTTTGTAAGACAGACACAGCCTGTCTACAGACTGACATTTGGACGTGGCAGCAAAGTCCTGTGCATATTTTGATATGTGAGCTCTGAGAACTGAAGAGGAGGGATTACACAGAAACAGAAAGAAGTAGAATATAGATGAGCCAGAGACTCAGGGCTGGAGAGAACCCTGAAGTTAATTTCATTCTATCTTACAGATACAGCAACTGAGGCTCAGAAAGAAGACAAAGCCACAACTGATGAGATGACAGATAGCCATTAGCAGACATAGGAATATATTGTACTATCTGTCAGTTGCTAAACAGATCTATAGAGATGGAAGTTTTACATGGATAGTGGGTACACAGAAGATAAAACAAAATAGATGATAAAGAGATAACCAACAGTTGCGTAAGTAGGGGTTATTGTTAGGAATAAGATTATAATTAATGGGAAATATAAGTGAACCAGCTTTAAGAGGTAGTTTAATGAGAACAGACAGAAGTACATGGCTTGATATAAAACAGCTATTTGTGAGGGACAGATTAGAGAACTCCAAGAGACAAATATAGATATGGACAGTAGAAATAAATGGCAGGGGGCTGATGGGAGTGACTGATGCTTGACAAGTAGCAGATAGCTGGAAATGATAGGTAAGCTCGCCTGGTAAATACTGAAAGATGGATAGGTAATTAATGATATAACCTGGGTCCAAATGATAAGTCAGGAGAGTGACAGAAAGACAGCTCTGGTGATAAAGGAGACTGGGCGTAGCAGAAAGAACACAATTAAGAGTCAGGAAGCCCAGATTTGGATCTTATTGTAATACTAAATTGATATATTATTTTAAATAAAGGGAATGGAAGGACTCGGGATGAGGATATTACTTGAGTTAATATTAAGTGCCTTTAATCTTTAAACAACCTATTTTCTGGAGGAGGAACCCAGAGCCCAGAGAGGTTGAGAGCCTCGCCCAAAGGTCGCCCAGTCAGCAGGAAGAGCGAATTCGCATCTGCCTGCCCGGGGAGCTCTGCCCAGTCTCTCCCTCTCAGAGTCCCCACCTGGGAAGGCAGCCTCTATAGGGAGGGTTCTCAGGCTCAAACCTCCTGTAGTTCTATTATTATTTTGCTGTTTCATATGCTAAAACCAGCTCACCTATATACGTGGAAGAAGATTACTCATGAGTTTTGATAATGAAGCTGTTCTAATATGTTTGTTTTAAATATAAGTTTGAAACATTTTACAATAAAAAATGAAAAAAGCAATTATGTTTACTAGCTGGCATTGTTAGGAGCAAATAATGACAGGCATCTAGGTTCAATTAAAGAAAGTTAATTAAAAATACTCTCACTGTGCTAAAAAATTTAAAGTTTGAAACAATGATATTACTTCAACAAGTGTTAATTTGTGGGTGGTAATCGGGATTATAAACACTTTTGGTCTTTTTTTACACTTATGCAATTAAAATTTAATAACTAGTACTTTTTAAATGAAGTTAACTGTAAATACCATTCCTAAAGTGTCACCTTGTTTTAGACAAGTTTTAAATGCTGTTTGCCAGGAAGGAAAGGAGGGTGTTATTATATTAACATGTTTTTTAAACATATCTTTCTTTAAAATGTTTTTTATAATTAACTCCGTTGTTTTGTAAGCTTTCTCTATGGTTAGAACGGCCCAGCTAGCAAATCTGCAAAAAAAAATAAAAAATAAAAAAAAATAAAAAAAGTCCTTTAGCGGAAACGGGAGCAGTACGTCGATTAAATGGGGCACCAGAAGGTCGTAGATAGTAGATACCAAACTGCAACGCGAGGACCAGCGGGTGAGGGTCCGCGGGCCCCAGGGAGCTGGAGACTCGGTTAGGGTTTAGATTCCCCCACTAAGCCTCCTTCCTACCTCACTGCTCCGCAGGAGATCCCAGGCTTCCCCTCTACACGCCCCGCCCCCGCCCCAACCCAGAGCCTTCTCTTGGTCCAGGAATGAGGGGGAGGGTGATGGAAGGCAGGAGGCGAGGAGCACAGGAAAGGGGAGCGCGTGGTGAAATGCTAGGCCAGCTTGCAGACCTCTCTCATTAGCAAATCTGGGAGCTGACGAGGACCGAAGAGAGCAAGGTCTTCCGAGGCCCATCCAGACACTGAAAACCACCTCTAGGTCAGCAGCGGGCCCCTCCTGCAAGGGTGGGCCCAAAACTTAGGCGGTGATTCCCGGCAGCATTTATTTATGGCAAAGTCTTTTCTCACAATAAGCCCAAATCTGCTTCCTTATAACGTCCATCTACTTCTTTAAATTTTTTAAAAATTATCAATTACAAAAATACGTGGTAATTGTAATTTCACCCAGTTCAAACCCCTCCAACACCGGAGTTCATTCTCTCCCAACTCAACAGCACTTCAGGTGAATGAAACAGTCCTCGATACCCAGAATCTACTTTCCCACTATTCGTGGGGCCCTTCGATGCCCGCACGTCTCCAGAGCCGTCTCCACGGTTCCCTGCCAGCCGGCCTGCGCGGAGATCACGGCCATCCTCCGACCCCAAGCAAGGCCCGCCGCTCCCTTGCTTATCCCCTCTGTTTCTGGTATTTCTACCCCGAGGACACGTGGGCTTTGTCCCACTACCGCATCCGTTGGTGGGCAGTTGAGGCCTCGGCCAGCTCCGCCCAAGAACGGGAGCAAAGCCACGCGGGGAAGGCTGGGGCACCCCACGAAACCATGAGCGCTCCGGCACAGTGGCGCGTGAAGGGGGGCGGCAGTAATCAGCGCTGAGATGGCTTCAGTGACCGCTGGTGTGGCTACGGAGTGACAGAGGGCCCGCCGCCTCCGGACAACCTGGCACCTCCTCTGGGCTTTGGGAGCGGACTCCGGATAAGGGTCGATCCCGTCTCCCCGTGAGTCCTTAGGGCCTGATTAAAATCCCGCGGCCTCCGCGAGGCTAACCACCGGTGGAGGTCCGGGGCTCTGAAGACAGGCTCTGCGGGAGCGCCTCCGGGGTGGCTTTCGGAACTGGGCTGGAGAGGGCTCCGGCGAAGGCCGGGGGAGGACTCGGGCCCCTCCCGTACCCGCCCGCTCCCCCGCTGGCGGGGTGACTAGTACCTGCGTCTCCGAGAGGCTGAGGCTGCCGGCCAGCTGCTTCCGCTCGGCGCCCACCACGTAGTGGTTCTTCTCAAAGGCGCGCTCCAGCCGCAGCAGCTGCGAGGGAGAGAAGGCCGTGCGGATCCTCTTGGGCTTGCGCGCGAAGGGGCCGTGCAGAAGCAGCCCGTCCTGGGGCACGTCGCTCGCTGCCGCCGCGCCGCCGACGGCAACACCGCAAGTACAGACAGAGAGAAGTGGCGCCGTGAGCCGCAGCCCGGGGCAGCTCGGGTCTGCACGCGTACTCACTTGAGAGCTCCGCTACCCTCTCCAGTCCTTGACGCCCCTCTTTCTCCCCTCTCTCTTTTGCCTCCCCTTCCTTAAGTGCACTCTCCTCCCCACCACCTCCCTACATTCCCACAGCTACCGGGTCGGGGGCCGCGCAGAAACGCAGCGTGGCTTTTGGGCCAGCGGGTGGCCCAGGGTCTGGGGAGACGCCGGTGAGCACGAGCCCACAGTGCCTGGAGCAACCCAAGAGACGGGACGTGAGCGAAGTCCCTTAGCGCTTTTCTACTGCTTGTCCCATCCTATCTCCCTCAAGGGGGACCAAGAGTAGAGAAAAGGCTGGGTGTCAGAAAGGTGACCCGGGGAACAATAAAGCTGTTAGTCCTCCCCAGCCACACACAGATTCAGGAGCTAGGAGATACCCAAGGAATTCTCCCCTCACCTCTGCTTAACCCAGCCTTGCTCAGGCTACTAGCCCTTTGAAAATGCCTATGGGCGGGCCCAGGCTCTACCTTGGAAATGGTAAAAATAGGCCCATGGCTAGTTCAATGGCCAGGCAGCACCTGCAGGTGTAAAGTCAGGTTCTTCTTCTGCCTTTCCCCATCTCCCTCTCCTTTCCCCTCGAGTAAAACCCTCTCCCCACAGGAGACACTCACTGCTCTCTGGTGGGAAAAGACCTTGCTTCATCCCTGAATAGTCCTGTGCTAAAGAAACATGTTTACAAACAAGAAACAAATATCTTGGAATCTTTCTCTCTAATATATAGATATATAGGTTTCTGCATGGGTGCGTGTAAGTATATGCTCCAGCCTCCCTGCTGTCTTTCTCTCCCATCTACCATACAGGATTTTCAAAGAGTGTGACTGTCCCTTGGCAAATGCTGGCTGTCATGGAGACTCAGCTCCTCATGCAGGAGAAGGGGATGACATTGGACTGGATGAGTCTGGGGTGGTGGGGTCAGGAATTACAAAAGCCAAACCATCTTCCACCCCAGGCCCCAGTCTCAATGAACCCCCACCCCAACCACTCTAAGCCCTCTCTGGCTTGATTGCACGTGCTAACGGACTCTAAGAGGCCCCGACATCACCCATGAATTCACCCATGAATTCTCATGCAGTGGCACGTAACAGTCTCCCACCCACCAACAATGCAGAGCCCTAGATAGAATGTTTGGACAGAGTTAGCTGTCGAGGTTGACTGACCCAATGAATTTCTTCAAAAATGGCCATTGGTTTGACTCAATTTGACCTGCTGTTTTGTTCTTAAGACAATTGTTTGGGTCATTCAGTTGTGATCTCCCATCTCTGGAAATATGTCTGTAAGTGAAGCAGGGCACATACTTGAGATACTGTTGCTAAAACTCTCCAGGTTCATGTCCCTCTGCTGGTGGAAACTGCCTGACAATACTTTCTCCAAGTCCTTGGGCTTCAGACACCAATGGAGGCAAACTTTAGTGCTGATATTTTCTGTAGAACAGGGTTGCCTAGGAATGAGGGGCTAGTGCCTGTGGGGAGACAAAGTCCCCTGACTGGGAAGAGTTGCTAACTTCCAGTCACCTTATCTATTTCAAGTAGCTGAATCTGTGTTGCTACGAAAGGGAGGAGGGGTCACATCACAGGAAGATGGAAGAAGGGACACCCTGCCCATTGGGCCCTTCAAGATGGGGCAGACCATGAACTCTCAGGCTTGACTGAGGGAAGGGAAGTGTAACTTGTGGTAGGGGAGAGGACAGATAGTCAGAGAGGTGGTCTGACAGAAAGGGGCAAGAGGAAGAGAAAGGAGGAGACTGGCCCAGGTAGAAATAAAAAGTATGAAGGCTCAAGTGTGGGCAAGAAAAAGGTGGGAGAGGTGAGTGGGAAGCAAATACTTCTTGTTGACGTTAAAATAAATTGCTTCAAAAAACAACGTCATTCTGAGCCCAGGTGAAGTTCAACAGTGGTTTCCTCTGGAAGAGGGAAGGCCTGGCTCACCACAGCATTCAGATGGTTTGGCTCCTGCAGCTGGACTGGCCCAGGCTGGTCAGAAGTGAGGTGGCAGCAGACAGCCCCGTAGGTGCGGGGGAAGGGGACACAGAGGCGTGAAGGGCGGCACGGAGCAGAGGAAGCAGGACTGCAGTCTGCCTCAGTGTGTGGGACTCGATGGCTGTTTCATAATTTTGTGGCTTGTGTCCATCTCTTGTGCACTGGAGTTCTCTATGTTTGTCTTTATAAACCCAAAGTGGGGGATGGAAGCAACAGGCTTTTCTGCCATTCTGACATACACGCTTCCGATTGCCTCCAGTCTGGATATTTTAGGGGAAAGCTAGGTTGCTTGGGGTCTGCCTCGCTGAAAGCATGGCCTCAGTTCATTGCAATATCCTGTCGGGGAGGATAGCAGTCTGTGGTCACATACATGCACAGAAACACAGGGGTCCTTCTGATCCAACCACAAAGAAGCAGGGGGCAGAAAAAATATTCAAGATACTGATAAGTGATGACAAAAGAAGCAGGCCGTTACCCTGTAAGAAAGAGGTTATTTAGTGTATCCTGAGAAACAGATCATCAATAGCTACATGTTTCTGTAAGGACAAGGGTGGTCGGTGCCTTAGGTACTCACGTACCCCTCTTCACTCTGACCTATGAGGTGGGGGCCTCAACCATGCCTACCATGGCTTTAGTTTCTCTTAACTGGAGCACAAGGGCAGAACAAGCTTGGGGCTGGGATGCGGTGTGGCCTCTTTTGATCCAGTAATCCTGGGCTGTGAGAGTGGGCTGTCAGTTTCAGACAAGCACAGGTGGGAAAGTAAAAAAGGGAGCTGGCTTAGCCCTCCCTGGAGCTAGGAACTGAACCATCCCCACCAAACCCCATTTTTCTCCAGCCTCTCTCTGTGGGCCACTTCAAGGCCCTGGCTAGGAACTAGCAATATAGAGGCCCCAGAACGAGGCGACAGGAGGTGGGATCTAGGGACCTGAAGGGCCCAGGGCTCAAGCTGCAGTCCCTGCAGCAAAGGCCACGGCAGACTGGCGAGGCGGATGGGCCTGGGGCTAGAGAGGGAGAGGCCGGCTAGGCAGCGGAGATAACCTCATTCCCCCTCCTCCTGCAGGAACAAAGGCGCCCTTTGAAGCACCGGCCCATTACCAACGCTGGTCCCAGAGGACTGGGTCTCCCAAGGCCCCTTTCTGAGCTGCTCCCTGGCTTAGAAAGTTCCTGATGTCCCGGACAGGGCACTGAATCCAGCCAACACTTAGTCTCCACCGGCACCTCCCCTTCAGGCCTCAAAAACCGACCCCTGCTTCAGGATCCCGCCGCCCAGTTCTGACCATCCGGCGCTGGCTTTTCCTCTTCCACCGCCTCGCTCAGCGGAGAATCCGCTTCCCTGTACACAGGGACCGGGCTGCCAGAGAGCTCAGCGTATGGAGCGCAGACATGTTCCTTTTCGTTCACGTAGGGTTTCGTTTCTAGTATTAAAACAGGGCTGAAATGAGCATCGCAGGAGACCCGGTTCTCTAGAAAACGCGGCGCCGGAAGACGTGGGCTGGCTCGGCTCGCAGCCCCGAGCTGCGTTGGGACCGCAGGGCGCGCAGCCTCCGGGGTGCGCAGGGGTCTGCCGCGACGCTGACCGGCCCGAAACCAAAATGTCTCAGGGTTCTAAAGTCCTTCAGTGCTCAACGAATTTCCAAATTCAAAAATGCGGCCGCACTTGGCTCCATCTCCGCATCCAGACACGGTTCTTGAGAGAGAGCTCCAACCGTTTTGCAACTCCACAACGTGCCCGCCGGGACTGATAGCTCAGGCAGCGGCGGCAATTTCCGAAAGGGTTTTGCAGAGGATTTATTGGGCCTCGTCTGGCTGGGGATGCTTAGAACCGTACCTGGATCTCTAGGGAGGCGCCCTGGCCCTCAGAGCCCGAGCCCGGGAGGGCGAGGAGGCCAGAGTCGAGAAAGGCGGCTGGGAGGGACTGGGGCGCGGGTCGGAAGCCTGAGGGCTCCGCCCGAGAGGCCTTCTCGGGCTGAGCAGAGACCACAGTCTTAGGACCGGCTCTGCCCTCTGGTCCAAGCCGCTATCCCTCCATCAACCTGTGTACAGATTCACAAACAACCGCGACTCTCAAATCGGTCCGTGTGCACAGGGTTTCAAGTCTCAGGCCGGAAATCAAGTCCATGGAGGACCGAGGTGGTTTGCTTAATTTTGAACAAAACTTAATTTTATCAGTAAGCATTGTCTTTAATTGACAGGTTCCTCGACCAAATTGCTTTACATCGTAGGCTTTCCGCCCGTCTGGATGATTTGGACAAATCTTTGACATTCCCAAGGGAGACGTGTGCTCACAAAAATTCTTGTTCAAGTAATTACATTCTCTCATTTTGTGGGATCTGTCGGGTCAGTGTCTACCAGCTAGACGGGACTGAGAAAACAGTCTGACAAATCGGGACCGGGGGAAGCGGCTTCCCGTGAAACAAAACAGCTATAGCTAACGTTTCAAGAGATCATTTTTTTCTTCTATTATCTAGATAATTGTACCAAACATCAAGTTGTGTAGATGGGATTACCGTCAATTTAGCTCCAGAAGCTGAAGCTCAAACCACGTCGTTTTCATTTGTTTCACTACAAGTCGGGGTACCTGGCTCTGAGTCATGGAGCCTCTCAAGGCTGAGGTCTGGTCTACACTAACAAAATAAAGCCGGCAACTAAAGCGATCACTGCACAAATTACGGCTATTCTTTTTTTTTTTTTTTTAAGAAAGAAAGAAAGAAAAGAAAAACAAACTCCAACAAATTCAAGGAAGAAAACGAACTCCAACAAATGCAACTCTCCTTCGGAAAAGTCAGATAATTAAAACGTGTGTGTGTGTGTGTGTGTGTGTGTGTGGCCAGTGGGGGATCTTCGTGAGCAAACCGTTGCCCTTAGCGGACAAGAGGGCTCGAACTGCCTACGACCTTAAAAGCTTTTTGCCCCTACCCCCTGCCTGGGAGGACCGCTGTCCGCCTCCCAGCAGCCGGGTGGGCTCCCAGAGTTGGCAAACGACTGAGAAGCTGGGTTGCTCTTGCAAATCTCACCCTGGGTCCGAGAGGCGCGTGGGACTTGGAGAAGTCAGGCCAAGGTTGCTGAGAAACGTCTCAAGACAACGGAGAACGCCACACTGAACATTAACTGTCCAGTTTTCCCTACCCGCTGCCCCTTCTTCCCTCAGACCCGAGGCACGCGGGTGGACTTTGCCCTGCTCGGACGCGCCAGCTAGGGCGGATCCCTGGGAGTTGGTGATGGACTTGCGAGCGAGCGAAGTCTGGCCCCAGGTCCAGCCGGGGAGGAAAGAGGGCGGCGGGCGCTGCGCTTTCTGAACTGGGACTGGCTCGTCTGGGAGAGATTAAGGCAGGCCGCCGAGAAGACTGGGAGAGACTTCAAGGATGCTCCCGGGTTTGGCGTCCGGGTCGGCATCGTAACCGGGAAAGCTTGGAGATCCCAACCGGACTCTCTGGGAGGGAGCCCAACGCGGCAGAAGCGCTATGGATCCGGCGCTGCTCTCCCCGGCTTGGGAATCGGCCTCTGAGGACCCGCAGCCTTCTCGAAACAACTTCCGAACAGCCCCGCGCGCCCCAGAGCCTCCCCCGGGCCACCGCAGCGCGGGCGCCGGCCGACTGCCTAAGCAGGCACAGAGTGGGCACTCACCCTGGAAGCGGTGGCCGAAGAAGCGGTTCCGCAGGACCCAGGGGTAGAAGTGCAGAGGGTCCCGGTGCTGAGCGCCGAAGAAGGTGTGCGGGGGCTGCAGCGGGGAGGCGCCCAGCTGGTGCGCAGGATGCACGGTCAGCGCGGGATGGTTCATGGCCTCGGGGAACACGAGCTCCGGCCCACCGTAGAGCGAGCGGCCGGCGCCCGCGGCGGCGGCGGCAGCGGGGAAACCGCTCACGAATGCCGCCTCGGCCGCGCTGGGGTGAGGGTAATTGAGTGCCGTGGGCCGGAGCGGCTCCTCCGAGGCGGCCGCCGCCAAGGGATGGGAGCCCGCGCCTCCGCCGCCAGTGCTCCCGCTGGTGCCACCGTCCTTGGCCACCAAGGACTCGATGGTAAAGCCGCGTTTGGCTGTAGGCTGGAACATGGTCGCGGGCGCCAGAGCCGAGAGAGGCAGCTGGGCTCTGGTGAGCGTTCCGCGTCCGGGCGCCGCAGCCGTGCGGGGTGTACACCCAGCCAGGCACATGCACACACACCAGTACCCCTCACCTCCCCCGCCCCCCCGCCCGCGCTCAGCCCCTGCGGGTGAGCCAGGCGCGGAGCGGCGAGGGGAGTGCGAGCCAGGGAACGCGGAGTCGGGCCACGGCGCGCAGCTAGGCTCGCGGGCCTCTGTGGCCGAGCGGGCAGCTCCCGGCGCGTGCACTGGAGCGGGCTCGGTGCGCTGCTGCGAGCTTCCTCTGTGGCCTGTGGGCTGAGCTCGGCCCCCTCCCTTCCCAGTCCAGCCAGGACCGACCCCTGCCCGGGTCCTCCAGCAGCGCCCAGCCTGGCCTCGGCAGCAGCGCGGAGAGGCGCGAGTTAGCGGGCACCTGCCCCGAGCTCGCCCATTGGCCGCTGCTCACCTGCTCCAAGGTGGGGGGCGGGGCGGGGCGGGGCGAGGGACCCCAGTTGGAGGTGGGGGTAAAGAAGCCAGCAGTAGGAGGCAAAAACCGGACTGGAGCCTTACCGGGGCGATCTTGGCCTCTCCCCACTCCCCACCCTCTCGCCACTGGCTTCTCTCGCCTCTCCGCCCTTTAGCTAAGTCTGGCAGCCGCCTCAACAGTTTTCATCCACGGGAGCCGAAGAAGGTATCCCAGGGGCCAGGGGCTTGGGAGAAACTACAACCCCACTCCCCCGTGTATAACTCAGTTGAGCCATCTCCAATTCGTCCTGGGATGTTGTTTCAGTTCTTATACAACTTGGAAAGGAGTGAAGAGTAGGTGTTCAAGTTTCAACAAATAGGTTCTCCCAAGAACTAGCTCCCCACTCCTCTGGTGCCCGGGACCCTCCTGCTCACCCATTATCCATCTCCTGGGCCCCGGCCTTGTTCGTGAAGTTTCGCGTTTTCTGGGTGTCATGGGGGGAGGGGGCAGCTCCAGAAAGGGGACGCTCGATTCTTTTCACAGGGGATCCGGCCCGGGACAACGGGAGAGGAGCCGCCAGAGCGGTCGCCCTGCAGCCCTCAATCCTCAGTGCGCAGGACTCGGAAGCACCTTTGCTCAGCCACGGCCACCGTGGCCGGCTCGCACAGGGGCTGCCGGCCGCAGAGCGGGGTGATCTACTTTCCTCGCCTTCTCTGATCGTGTTGGTCAAATGCAGGCGGCCCGGGCCAGGCCGGGGCCTCGGGGACACTGTCTTAAATTGGAGCTGGCCTAGCAGTCGGCTCCGTCCACAAATAGACACACTGCCAGTCCCAGGAACGCAGCGAACGCCTGGCCTCTCCTGACCGGCACCTTCCCCCGCGACCGCAGGACAGCCAGCGACTCTGCTCGGGTCAGTTTCCATTTCGTACAATATTTCTCCAGGGGTGAGGGGGCTGTTGGCAAGGAGAACCAGTACTCGCAAACTTTTCCACCCGAGTCTTACAGGCCACAGGAAAGCACCGCGTCGAGGCCTAGGAGAACTAGGCGGCGGTGGGGAAGCTGAGACCGGGACCCTGCCAGCACAGTGAGAAATGGGGACCGCAGCGCGTTCCACTTCCTCTCCGCTATCGGGGTCAGTCATAGCGGCCCGGCTGCCGCCCGGTGCGCAGATCCGGGCTGGGCCTCCACGCGCCCCGAGGCCAGGAGGTCCGAGTGCCGCGTGAGTCTGCAGGGACTCCAGGCCGGGTCTTGGGAGTGGCCAGCATGAGCGCGGGGAGCCCTAGTCTAGGAGAGCGCTCCGGGCTCCCTTGTCGCCACAAAGCGGGTTAAAGTCTATTTTCCACTCGACTGCTCCGAAAAGCCCCCGCGCGCTGTTGCCGTCCGGGCCCTGTCGGGCGAGGTGGGGAGGGTGCGGCGAGAGAGGGGGAGGTGGGGCCACCGCACCCTGCAGCCCTCCGCGTCCTGGGAAGCCGAGTGCCCTGCACCGCGGAGGTGTCCGGAAACGTCTGCGGAAGGAATCGTTAAGGGATCCTTGGCGAGCGCTCCTGTGACTCTTGCTGGCCTCTCGGGATCGTTCTTGTCTTTTGTGCTGGTCTTCCCCTCTCTCACATTTCAGTCTCGGCCTCTCTTTTTCTCCTCTCTCCTCCCTGCTCCTCCAAACCGACTTTTTTCCCCCCTCTATTTCTTCCCCCTTCTCCTTTGCCGCATCCTCAGTCCTGGAAAAGGGGAAGCTCCACAAAGTGGGCTCGAAGACCCAACATTAAGAAGGCAGGATGCGGAGCTGAGCAGAGGCACAGACAAGGAGAGTTTCGTTCTATATGGAAAGAACTAAGAGGGGAGCAAGGTCCCCTAAGGGACACGGGCTCAGCTGGATACGCACTGCCTGGGCCTGTGCTCTGCGGAGACAGACCAAGTGCTGGGGGCTGCGAAGGATAAGGTACAAGTTGAATCCGGTTCTAGTCGGAGATGAACGCCGCCTGTCCAGCAGCAGGCCCTCGCCCCCTCCCCCAATGAGAGGCTGGGTGTTGACCTCGAACTCGCGAATTTGGGCAGGCAGCGGAGCTGGGAATCTACCAGGCCATTCCTAGACTCGCCTCTGCAGACCGGCCACATCTATGTTCATTCGTATGGCCCTGGATATACATGATATTATTTCATTCAATAGACCTTCAAAATAATATTTTCCCGTGCTGGGGTGCTTTCCAAATACTTTGACATCCAACCACCTGTCACTAACCCCGTTTTACAGGTGAAGAAACAGACTGCATAGGACCAGAGACTTGAGTCTGGGTTCAGCAAGGACGGCTGGCTCCGGTTCTACCCCAATTCCATCCCCGCTCCTGCGGCTGCAGCCTGCTCTCCCAAGATGGAGTGTTCACGGGGTTAGGGATGGGGTGCCGGGGTGCCCTGGATGTTGAGGGTTCTACCTTCATCCTTTCTCTCCTTTTCCTCTCCTGACACCCCTTTCTCACGCTCTCCTCTCCTATAATTCCCTAATTTCTCTCCTTTCCCCTCCCTTTGCAGATACTTATCCGTAACCCGATTTCCTCTATTTCTGCTTTTCTCAGGGCCTCTTCATCTGTTGTCACTTCCCTTGAAGTTGGTTAGGAGAACGTGTCGCCCTAGAGGGGGGTGGGTCGCGAAGTCTGCCACTGTGTTCTGGATCTGGCATCGATGCCCCCACCTGGCCCTGGGTCTCTTCCAGGGCCATCTCCCCCGCTGGGTTTCTGCCAAAATCAGCCGTCTTCCTTTCCCACCCCTCTCCCAGTCTCCCCCACCCCCACCCTTATGCTGATTATGTACACAAATGCCTACTCTCCCTACAACCGGACAGCACCCACTTTTACCAAACCCACCTCTGTTCCCCAACCCCTCCTCTCCGCTTTCCGGTCCTGCCTCCCAGGCTGCTGAGTTCTGACCCTGACCAGAAGCTGGTCATGGCTTCCTCCGGCTGGAACGCCTCACTCCCACACATCTGTGGACAGCTTGCCTTTCACACCGCACTGCTCGCCCCTCTGGACCTCCCATCCCAGCTCTGGCCCCATCAACTTCCCTCTTCCCTTCCTTTATCTCTGGAATACCCCAGACTCAAATCTTGACTCTTCCATTTACTAATGATGACACCTCGGGCCAATAATCTTGCTTCAATTTATACATCTGTGAAATGGCAAGCATTATAAGGGAGCTCTGTAAGAATTAAATGGCATGAGCATGTGGTGCACAGGACCAATGCTTGACTCCAGAGAGGCACTTGGTAAATGTTACTGTCTCTGCTTCTGCTTTTTGCCCATATGGGAAATTTGGGAATCCTCAAATCTTCACTCTCTCTCATCCTCCATCCACATCCAGTCAGTCACGAGGTCTTGTTGTTACGTACTTCTGAAGTCTAGTTCTCTCCCTTTTTGCTGCTTTGCTGGCCAACTTCATTCTTCACAACTCAGTTCGACAGCTCCCCAGGACGTTCCTTCCACCACCACCATGCTGCTCTGTTGAGCATTCGCCTGTAGGATGGAGTTGTCTGTGCCTGCGGTCTGTCTCCCAGTCTAGTCTACATGGCCCCCACCCTGCCCCCCACCCCAGGCTGGGAGGCTGAGAGGTGTATCATGACTCCCATCAGAGCCCAGACAACATTTATCCAACAGAGCCCTAGCTCTCACGGAGAGCTTGGTCCATCTCCTCTTTCCTCTTCAGCCTACATTCATCTTCCTATCTCCATGCCCTGCAAAAACTGTTCTGTCCTCATGTTTCGCTCACTCTGTTAACTTTCCTTCTTCACTGTCAAACTTCTTGAATGTTTTAGTCTCTCGCCAACTGCTTCATTTCCCCTGAGTCAAAAAGCCTTTGCAACCTGGTTTCCACACCATCACATTAGACAAATGGCTGTAAAAGCTCTAAAACTTTCAGTATGGTATTACTACAACAGCAGCCTATGCTTATGGAGACAATAATAAGAACAACTTCACGGAGCTATTGTGAGACTGAATGAGTTATAATCCCTCCCGAATGGGCTTAGGACATTGTCTAGCACATAGCAGGTGCTTGATAAATGTTAGCTATTATTTTATAGAATTGTGCTGTCCACTATGGAAGCCACGTGGCTCTTGTGTGCTTGAAATGTAGATGGCCCAAACTGAGATATTCTGTAAATGATAAATACACACCAGATGTGAAAGGCTGAATGTTAAAAACATATAAAATATCATCAATATTTTCTATGTTGATTACACATTATAATGATAATACTGGGGTGGGCAACAGTAGGTTAATAATAATAAATAATACAAGAATAAACTCTGTATTTTGCATAGTCACAGCTGAAACCTACTTTTGCTAACCCGTGTATTTGGGATACATTGGTGTTATAAGATCATTTTTCATCTATTTCTTTTTACTTTTTAAATGTGGTTACTAGAATATTTAAAATTACATGTGTCACATACTATATTTTTATTGGACAAAGTCGTTACAGAAAATACAGGTAGTCCAATAGAGCAAGGGTGCATAAATGAATGTGGGGAAGGGAAAACAGATTTTATAGATATCAAATCCTACCACCCTCAAACAACCATCATAAATTCTTGCAGTATATCCTTCAGTTTTGTTTACCTTTCTATATATGCCTTCCTTAAAAGCGGGGAGGAGGATCATACTATGCATGATTTTGTAACCTGTTTCTTTATCTTTATAACCAATTGCAAGCATCTTTGTATCTCATTAAATATTCCCTGTTGGACATTTATGCTGTTTACAAATTTTCACTATTTTCAACACAATTTTGACCAACAGCCTCATAGCCATATTTCTTTTCTATATGAATGCCTTGCAGTATAATTTCTAGAAATATAATTTCTGAATCGCTATATTTTTATTATTTTGATGCCTACCCCCAATTTGACCGCTAGAAATGTTGTACCCACTTTTCTCTCACAAGTAGAGTTTAAGGCTTCTCTGCATCCTCTAAAACATTTATCAGGACTCCTTATTTCGAAATTCCAGAGTTTTTGAAAAGTTACAATTATCTGTGGGCTCTTCAGCATCTGACTACCTTCAACTCTCTTTTCTTTCAGAAATTCTCTTCCCTTCATTTTCCTAACAAGGTACTTGACTGGATCTGCTGCCTCTGGGAATTTCTCCTTCATGAGCTTCCCTTTCTTTTAACTGTGGGCTTCCACTAGCTCTCCTTGCTTATTTTATCTGTCTAGCATCTGTCTAGCTGTCATTCTCATAGCTTCAACCACTGTCTTGATGCAGACCTGTAAGGGTATAGGTTTATAATGCTAACTCTGTATTTTTCCCCAGATCAAGTCACTCATTTTCAAGTGCTTGTAAGGCGCCTTCACAGGGCTCCCACTGGTCCCTTGGACACTGACTAGACCCCCAAACTGAGCTCAGCATCTTCCCCACCAAATCTGTGCCTCTTTGGGCTCAGCCTCTTCTGATAAGGGGCCCACCTTCTGCTCCCAGACACCCAGTCTCAGCAGCTAAGAAGCCTCTGTGATATCTTCCTCTCAGTCACTGTCCTGCATATCTAGTCAGCCTTTGCATCCATTTCTTTCTGTCCCCCTTGCACTTCAGGCTCTTACCTTTTGCTGGTGATTCTCTTATGATCACCATTTGTGGTTTCTCCTTGTTACAATTCATCTTACACATGGCTGCCAGATTTCTACCACACTACTCTACCCTGTTAAAATATTTTGACACAACTGTGGAACCCAGGGCCGTTTCTTTATCTCTCTGTGACTCAGTTTTTCATCAGCCATCTGGAAATAATAATAGTACCCGAGAGTTGTTGAGAGAATTAAAATAAAGTAATTCATGTATGGCTTTTTGCACATAGTAAGCACTCCATAAGAACTAACTATTACTACTTCATTTCAAGTTCAAAGGCTTCAGCTTGGCATTCAAGACCCTTCATGAGCAAATCACTACCTTTCCAGTCTCATGTCCTCTGCTCACCGATGGGCAGCCTGCACTGTGGCGTTCATCCAGGGACTCCCGGCTCTCTGTGTGTGCCCTATGCTTCTCCCTCCAGCCCTGCTTGAAAACATTACCCCAGATCATGCATCAGTCCAGCTTCTGTCAGGAAGGAAACTGTCAAAAGGACATGAGGTCAACTATATGGAGTGACAACTTCATGAGAATTTCATTTATTGTGTTCATTGTTATGTTCCTAATGCCCAGTACAATTTTCTGGCATATAATAGATGCTCATTAAGTGTTTGTTGATGGAACATGTGACTTTGAGAAATATAACTTAAGACCCTTTGTCCTGAGACAGTATAGAAATGTAAATTTTCATCACAATGGGACATAAAGAAGAGACTGTCCATCCTCTGTGAGATTTGCCATGAAGCAAGAGTTGAATGTAAGGCTCATCTTGGAAGGTTTCTCCTTCAGAGCCTCTAACTAATGAGAAAATAAGCCCAGAGATTTTTGAACTTGGACCCTGGCCAGTAATTGGCTAAAATCTTGGGTGAGGAGGACTACAGATTAAAAATTCCCAGTGCGTCTTTATGTTGTAAGATATGTGAACTTGGAGCAAATATCGCTTTCTTTTGGGAAGACTACTTCAATAGATGCTTCGTTTTAACAAAGTTAAACCAAAGACTGAATTTTAGCTTTTTTCTAGTTCTAAATTTTTATATGATTTTTAAAATTTTATTTTTAAATTACAGTTTATAGTCAACATTATTTTGTTGAATATTGGTTTTGGGTGTACAGTACAGTGGTTAGACAATCGTATACTTTCTAAAGTGCACGCTGGTACTTCCAGTGCTCACCTGGCACCATACACAGCTATTACAATATTATTGACTCTATTCACAATGTGGTACTGTACATCCCTGGGACTATTTTGTAACTACCAATTTGTACTTAATCTCTTCACCTTTTTCACCCAGCCCCCCAACCATTCGTCTGTTCTCTGTATCTATGGGTCTGTTTTTATTTTGTTTGTTCACTTACTTTGTTCTGTAGATTTTGCATGTAAGTGAAATTATAGGGTGCTTGTCTTTTTCTGTCTGACTTATTTCACTCGGCATAATACCCTCTAGTTCCATCCATGCTGTTGTAAATAGTGAGATTTCATTTTTTATGGCCAAATAATGTGTGTGTGTGTGTATGTAACATATACAATATATTACATATTGTATATATGTACAATATATACAACGTATACTATATATATGTGTAACATATACAATAACTTAGCTATTATAAATAATGCTGCAATGAACATAGGGGTGCATATATATTGTTTCCAAATAGTGTTCTGGGTTTCTTTGGATATTTACCCAGGAGTGGAAGAGCTGGGCCATAAGGCAGTTTCATTGTTAAATTTTTGAGGCCCCTCCATACTGTTGTCCGCAGTGGCTGCACCAATGTGCAGTCCTACCAGCAGTGCACAGAGTTTCCCTTTTCTCTGTATCCTCACCGACATTTGTTGTTTAATAATGTATTGAAGACCAACATTCTGACAGGTGTGAGGTGATACTCCATTGTGGTTTTATTTTGCATTTCTCTGATGATTAGTGATGCTGAGCATCTTTTCATATGTCGGTTGGCCATCTGTATGTCCTCTTTGGCAAAGTGTCTATTCAGGTCCTCTGCTCATTTTTAATTGGATTGTTCACTTTTTCTTTTTTGTTTTTGGGTTTGGTGTGTGTGTGTGTGTGTGTGTGTGTGTGTGTTAAGGAGTATGAGTTTTTTAAAATAAATTTTGGGTAATAATCCTTTATTGGACGGATCACTGGCAAATATCCTCATCCATTCAGTAAGTTTTGTTTTCATTTTGTTGATAGTTTCCTTTGCTGTGCAAAATCTTTTTAGTTTGATGTAGTCCCATTTGCTTATTTATTTTTTTCTGACGTATCCCCTGCCCAAAGAGGTATGTCAGAAAAAATATTGCTAAGAGAAATGTCAAAGATTTTACTGCATATGTTTCTTCTAGGAGTTTTATGATTTCAATTCTTACATTTAAGTCTTCAACCTAAGTTTATTCTTGTAGATGGTGTTCAGAAGGTGGTCATTTCATTTTTTTGCATATATCTGCCCAATTTTCCCAACACCACTTATTGAATAGACTGTCTTTACTGCTTCTTGCCTCCTCGTCATGAACTAACTGATCATATAGATGTGGGCTTATTTCTGGGCTTGTTATCCTGTCCCATGCATCTACGTGTCTGTCTTTATGCCAGTACCATGCTGTTTTGATCACCATAACCTTGTTCTTAAATGGAGCAATCAGAGAGCCCACGACTCCTCATCCTATATAACAGTATAAATACCTTCTCTACAAGAGATGCTATCTTTGCAGATTACTATTACCTCAGAGAAATGTTTCTTTTCAACTTATGGATCTACGGTGCTCTGTCCCTGATAATTAGGGTGCTTTCTTGGGAGCTGTGAGTGTGTTCTTGAATGGAAGACACAGAACTAGAAAATGAAGGGCAGGGAGACCCCTCTTTTTACCTCCCACTGGTAGAGGGATCTTAACCAGAATTGCCAAAGCCCATCTTGGGCTATTTTTTTCTGCGGAATGTCCACTTAGAGTTCAGTGCAGAAGGGATCTCGGGCTTTGGGGATTGTACTCATGTCAGACGATCATGTCCTGGCGGATTGGCCCAGCAGGACTCCAGGCAAGGCCAGCCCCTGAGAGTGCTGGAGCGGACATGATAACTGGCAGGCCTCCCGTGAGGCAACAGAAAGGGCTAAAATGCTGTACTTAGAGGACAGGTGAGGTTTGGGCTGGAGCTGGGAGACAACCTCTGCTCCCCAAAATTAGAGAGGCTGGACCTAAGAAAGGGAAAAGCTAGATCCTGCTGTCAGAGGGATCGTGGGTCGCGCTGTGAAAAACTAAGCCCTTTGGGATAGTTCAGTGTCAAGACAGTTCAGCAGACTCTTCTCGGCCTGACTGGGTGTCCTGCCAACCTGCTCGCCTGCCCGCCTTCCCAACTGCCCACTCACACGAATGTGTTCATATCTGGATCTGAATAGCTTTGCACCACTCAATACACATATTTCGTACTCTCCTTTAGTTGTCCAAAATCTTGGCCAGGATCATTTGTGGATTCTCTCTTCGTAAGTGCAACAATTGAATGATTACATTTTGACTTTTTAATTATAAAATTTCCAAACATACATAAAAGTAGACAAAATTGTATAATGAATACCCATATACCCTGTTACCTAGGTTTTGCAATGAACATTCTTTAAATTTTGCTTCACCCCTTTTTCTCTAAAGTATTTTAAAGTAAATAATTGTCATCATGGTGTTGCACCCTTAAGTATCACACTAGGAATCTCTGTGGGAAATTATTTTTAAAAAAACTAAGACTTTTTATTATGAGAAATTTCAAACATACTTTGTAGAGAGGATGGTATAATAAATCTCCACATGTTTATCACTCAACTTCAATTATCAATCTTGTGCCAGTCTTAAAAACATCTTTGTGAATGATGGATAAGCTGGCAGAAGAATAAGGAAAAATTCTCAATTGCCCAGAAATAATAGGAAGCTTGAATTGAGACAAAGATGTGAGTTCTGAAGCTAAAGTTTATGTTGGAACAAATCCTAATTCACTGGTGGCACGGGGCTTGGGTCCAGGGAAATGCTTGGGACAGGAAGTCAGATCAGAGATCCCTGAAAGGTAATATCTTTACTGGGTATATGAGAAAAAGTCCCACCCTCACAAAAGGAGGTGGTGGATATATGTGTCTGCCTCAGCTTTGACTCTGTGTGGAAGGAGAAAGAACCAACAACGCGTTTTCTTGAGAGTTCCTAACTACAGCCCCACTTTACTGAGATCAGGGGCCAGAAAATTGAGGAGGTCCTAAAAGATTTCAAGCTGAAAATTTAGTATCCACTGGCAGAAGCAAACAAGTGTATTTATTCCTTTACTTTTGGGGACTATACTTGAAAACCAAACTTCAAATAACCCCCAGATAACGTTTCAAGAAATATAAACTCACAATCAAAAATCACAAAATATACAGGGAAACAAACAAAAGAATGAGCAGAAACCACAAATTGCAGGACCAAACCTGCAGAGACAGCATATATTAGGATTATCTGATTCAGAATATAAAATAATTATGTTTAATTTTTTTTAAAAAGACAGCATTAAAAAGAAACAAACACCTAGCTTGTGAGCGAAAAATAGTACAACTTTGGAAACTTATTTAACAATTTTAAATAAAATTAACATACTACCCTTTATACTCCTGGGTATATACCCAAGAGAAATGAGTACATATATGAACAGAAAGACTTTATTCATAATCACCAAAACCTTGAAACAGTTCATGTGCCCATCAACAGTAGGATGAATAAATAAGTTTATTAGAGTCATACAATGGAATGCAATAAAAAATTAGCAATGTATACATGAAACAACATGAATAGATCTCAGATACATTGTTGGTAAAAACAGACAGACACAAAAGAGTACATGATGTACGATTCCATATATATGGTACTGTAAAAATGGGCAAAATTAATCTATATTCACAGAAGTCAGAATGATGGTTACCTCTGAGAGGTTATTGACTAGAAAGTGAAACATTTTGAATTCCTATAAGTGTTCTATATCTTAATTTGGGTGGTGTTTACATGGATGTACATGTATGTAAATATTCATCATGATATACACTTAATATTTAAACATTTTACAGTATGTAAATTATAGCGTATATAAACAAAAGGGACTCAGCCAAGTGGGAAATGTACTGAAGAGAAATAGAAACTATAATTACTGATATTAAGAACATAATTTTAAAAAAGATTTCATTTATTTATTTTTAGAAAGAAAGGAAGGGAGTGAGAGAAAGAGAGGATCAGAAACATCAATGTGTGAGAGAAATATCAACATGTTGCCTCTCGCCTGCCCCCAGTAGGGGACCTGACCCGCAACCCAGGCCTGTGCCCTGACAGGAAATCTAAATGGTGACCATTCTGTTTGCAGGATGACACCCAATTCACTGAGCCATACCAGTCAGGGCTAGAAACTTAATTTATAAGACATTAGCAGATGAGACATAGAAGAAAAAAGAATCCATGAACTGGAAGATCTGAATAACTGAAGAAATGCAGCAGAGAGAGAGGCAAAGATATAAAAGTTACCAAAAGATTAAGAGATATGGAGGTTTGTGTTTGAGGGAGTATATCTAACCAGGATTCTAGATGTAGAACACAGAGGTTTTAGGGGAGAGGCTACATCTGAAGACCGAATGGCTAAGAACTTTTCAAAATTGATGAATGACGCCAATTCTTGGATGAGGAAAGTCCATCAAATTCCAACAGGATAAAAAACCAGAAACCCACATAAACACAATATAATTGCAGAATGCCTAAGGAAAAGAGATCTTAAGAGTAGCCAGAGTAGGGAAAAAAGATAATAATCTGTAATAACAAACTGATGACAAGTAGGTTGACAAGTGACTCAATAACGGATACCAGATGAGAGTGGGATATATCTTCAAAGCCATGAGAGAAATTGACTTATAACTGTATTTCTAGCAGAAATGATCTTTCAAGAATAAGAGTAAAATTAATACACACTCAGACAAATTTTAAAAAGAACAATTCTACCAACCGACCCTCACTAAAGCAATTTCAGGTAGAAGGAAAACTATTACAGAAGGAAAGTCTGAGATGAAAAGATAAATGGTGAGTAAAATTAATATAAACAAACACTGACTGATTCAAAAAAAGGCAAAGGACTTGAAGAGACATTTCTCAAAGAATATATATAAATGGGCAATGAGCACATGAAAAAATGCTTAACATCATTAATCATTAGGGAAATGCAAATCAAAACTGCAAAGAGATCATTCCTTGCACCGGTTGCGATGGCTACTATTAAGAGACAGAAAATAACAAGTGTTGCCAAGATGTGAAGAAACTGGAACGCTTGTAGTGTTGGAGAGACCATGCAATGGTAGAACCACTATGGAACACACCATAGCAGCTTCTCAAAATATTAAAAATAGAAGTACCATATGATACAGAAGTTCCACTTTCAGGTATATACGCCAAAGAATTGAAAGCAGAATTTTGAAGAGATATTTCTACACATACACTCGTTGCGGCATTATTCACAATAGCTACAACATGGACGCAGTTGAAGTATCCATGGAAGGATGGATGGATAAACAAAAATGTGGTATATACATACAATGGAATATTATCCAGCCTTAAAAAGAGAGGAAATTTTGACAAATGCTACAACATGGATTAATTGAGGACATTTTGCTAAATAAAATAAACCAATCACAAAAAGATAAATATTGTTTGATTCCACCAATATGAAGTACTTAGAATAATCAAAATTGCAGAGACAGAAAACAGAATTGTAGTTACCAAGGAAAGAGGGGATGGGTAGTTATTGGAATGTGGAATACTAATGGGTATAGAGTTTTATTTTTGCAAGATGAAAAAAGTTCAGAAGATGGATGGTGATAATGATTGCACAAAAATATAAATGTATTTAATACCACTGAACTCCACACTTGAAAATAGTTAAGATGACATCCTGGCTGGCGTGGCTCAGTTGGTTGGAGCATCATTCCAAAAGGTTGCAAGTTTAATTCTTGTCAGAGCACGTACCCAGTTTACAGGTTTGGTCCAGGCATTTACAGGAGACAACTGCTTGATGCTTCTCTTCCACATCAAAGTTTCTCTCTCTCTAAAAGAAATGAAAAAAAAAATGTCTTTGAGTGAGGATTAAATAAATAAATGAAAATAGTTAAGATGGCAAATTTTATGTTATCTGTATTTTATCACAATAAAAATAAGTTTAAAATAAATACATAAGTGAAGAATAAATAAACAAATAAATAAAATGATGGCAATAGGAAGTAATACGTGTCTTTTAAAATATGTATTTTTGGCAAAATCAAAACTTAGAAACTCCCTCCAAATAAAAATATTGATTGTATAAAACCTTAATATTGCTGTATAATTTGTAGGGCTAAAAAAAATAAATATTGAACAACAATAGTACATAAATTGGATCATACATTTTTCTGAAGGAAGGTAAAGATAGACTTTAGTTTTTTAGAAGTTAAATATACCCAGTACAATGTCTGGAATAACCACCAAAGGAATAGAAACAGGGTATTACTTACAAGTCAGAAAAAGAAAAAAAAAGAATCTTAAAAATCTAGACTGGGCCCTGGCCACGTAGCTCAGCTGGTTAGAGCGTGGTCCTGATACACCAAGATGCTGGTCCCCCCACCGTCAGGGCGCACAGAAGAACCCAGGGCATGCATGGGAATCTAAGTGGGACAACAACTTATGTTGCTTCCCTCCACCCTTCAAATCAATAAATAATTTTTTAAAAATCTAGGCTGAATGATAATTAAATAAAACATTTTCTTAAAACTATAGCCAGTGGGAAAATCTTAAAATCCACCGTTTCTAGTCTATAATTGTAGTATGTCATTAGACTGAAAGAGCCCTGCTTTGGGACATTAATCTGGTTAGAAAATAACTGAGAAAACATGGAAAGTGTCATAACAAGAAGTGTTACAGAATCTGTCATTGGCATTCTCTTCTTGGAGATGGAATGCAATCACTGAGCAATTCTAAATAAATACTTAAATCAGAGGAATTTTAAAAAATGATGTCAAAACAAAAGTTTGAGTTCCTATTTTTCACAAAAATTTCCAAGAGTTTGCCATCAAATTATGATGCCAATAATATTGTGAGGCATAATCAAGTATGTCACCATCAAGAGTTAATCAGAGTTGACACGAGGGCTGGTGTAGAGTGACACATTTCAAGCCAAGATTCTGCACATGGTTTGAAATTGATGAAAGAAAGTAATAGGCCTTATCAGTCCAAACTTACTTTCAAAGTACAAAAATTTCAAGGTGAAGTAAATATTCCTTTAAAACCTTTATAATCAGATTGTTGAGGGATGGAACAGAACATTGTTTAAGATGCACTATTCTGTTACTCATTCTACTTGTTTTGCTAACAAAAATTCAGGAATGAAAGAGCAATTAAAACTTGAAAAAAAATTACTGGGAAATTTCAGAAAACCAGAAAAAAAAGTGAAATGCATTTTGGAGCCAACGTTTACTTTTTGGTGACATTGCTTTTTGTAAACTACACTGGTTAATTGAAACCTTGTAAGGAAAGTAGAATGTATCTAAAGTTGAAAATATTTTATTTCTGAGAAAATTGTTTCTATTAAGGGCATAGGGAATCTAACTTGTGAACAAAGGCAAGTATTTTTTTTCTAAATAGTGCAAATACTTTTATTCATTAATAAACCAGCTTATCTATTAACACTGCAACTATAAAAAAAGTTTCTCTGACCCATCCTGTTTACTTTATACTGTTCATCCTTAAAAAAAAAAAAGTTGAGATGTACAATGTATTCCTTATTTTTTTCAATTTGGTAATTAGAAATTAAAGTTTTCCTCACAATGCACCTTTTCTTCCCAAACACACTCAGTGACTTGTCGTTGTTGACTTTAAGTGAAAGAGCAAGTGCAAAGGCAAGTATTTTGAGTTGGAAATAAAAGAGAAATATAAAGAGAACTTACAATTAATTTCAATGGGTTTCTACAAACTGTGCAAACATACTAGGAAACCTGGGCAAATGACTTAAACTTTGAGTGCCAATTTTTTTTTTCTGAAAAAAGGAACTAAATCACAGAACCTGCCTTATAGTCAGTTGGGAGGATTTAATAAGTATATATATATTCATAATGTAGAGAGAGAGAGAGAGAGAGAGAGACAGAGAGAGAACACACACACACACACACATATCACTTAGAATAATGTCTAGCACATAGCAAGCATTTAGAATTATTAATGAAAAAAATTAAAATGAACATTGTTTTCATAAATTACTCATGAGATAACAATAAGACAACTAATAGTGTAATGATGCCAAACTTTCAACCTGTGCAAGTTTCCTGCAGAAAATGTCCAAGGCTGTCTTAACTAAGCAGACGTTCATGGATGTCATGGGTATGGATAAGATCATTGGGAGATTATTATACCGGATTATTATGGAAGCTGAATTTAATAAAATGCATAGCTATGTCTACATGGAAGCTGCTGACACAGTGAAAGATTTAATGTTGTTGCTACAACGTTTATGGAGGACGAGCCAAGAGCGTTATACACACATTGTCATGCACGTCTTTGGGATTTAATGGTGTTGAGGTTTGTCGGGATATGAAAGAACTCTGCAGTGATCTCAGTACTGTCAATTCTTTGTATGATACTATTCATGCGTCTCTGAAAAGCTGGCAAATTTTCAAAACGTTTGTACGCGGAGTAAAGGCATAACATACAGGAAGCTCCGAGGTTGCTGAAAACATGTTGGATTGCTAGTTGTGATGGAGAGACTTCTGCAAATAACTCAAACATGGAAAGTTGTATCAGGCTACTCTTGAAATGCACAGATAGCTGGTGCAGTGAGGTCTTGGCTGACTTTGGTTTCTGAATTTGAAATTACCTTTTGTTTACAAATTTTAAACAATTTTAAGCATTGCAGGCAATTTTTTTTTCTTATAAAGAGCTTCTCATTGCTACCCTGACTGGTGTGGCTTGGTTGGGCGTCGTCCTCCAAAACCAAGGCCACTGGTTTGATTCCTGGTCAGGCCATATACCTGGGTTGCAGATTCGGTTCCTATTTGGACGTGCGTAAGGGGCAACAATGGTTATTTCTCTCCCTCCCTTTCTCCTACCTGTCCCCTCTCTCTAGAAATAAATAAATAAGTAAATAAATAATAAATAGCGAGCTTCTAATTGAAACTTAGACATTTTTCTCTTTGTCATCAAAGTTTAGAGTTTTATGGTTTATCAGCCAAGAGAAGCGATAAATATTTCAAAATCATTTGGGACAGAATAGAGAAATTATGCCAAAAAGTTATACCCAAAGGTTTTAAAGTTGAAAAAAATTATTTTAAGGAAAAAATGTTCACGGTAATTTAGGTAGTGTACTTCCTCAAATTACCTCAGAAAAACAATTTATAATACATTTTTATTTCCAATAAATAGTAGCCATATTACTGAATTTGTCTTTTCAGAAAACAATGACAACAAAATGAAAGAAATTTCTAAAACACTGTTTCGTGGAACAATATGTTAAATGAAGGAACAGCTAAATGTGCAAGAATTTTTGATGTGCCTGCCCACTGTGCCAATAGCTCCCACATCCCTTACTGTCCTGGCTGGACCACGTGGCCCTCCTACTGGCCACAGCTGATGGGATTGAGGTGGTCGCTGTGAATTTGCCTTGGTTTGGGGCTGGGCTCAAACAATGTGATTCTCTCTTAGGCATTTGAGCTGAGAGGACTCAGAGAAAAATGACACTGGGTAGTGGGCAGGGGAGCCGACAGTGCAGCAAACCAGAGAGGCAGGGACCGTGCCTGGAGACCCTGTGAGTAAGCTTCCTAGTGAACCCCAGGCAGCAGCCCCTTCAGAGAGGCCATCCTGGCTTCAATCTGAAGCCTCTCGTACCTAAGGTTAGGAGCACAGCCTTTATCATGGCACTGCCCTACCTGTATCTGTCTCCCCTGGGCAGCTTTTAAGTCTTTGAGGCTCGTATGATTCTTTGGTCTTGTTATCTCAGTCTCCCTACAGACGTTCACCAGGCTCCTTAAGAAACGGATGAATTAGCCCAAGAAGCCAGTTAGGAAATCCAGCCAGGTGAAGGTTATGATGAGTGTGGAAAGGACTCCAGCAGAGGACTCTTACTGGATCCCCAGAGTGTGGCGACACCAGTGTCTGGGCAGAGGCCTGCAGGGAGAGCCTAAGACAGCCCTGCGAAGTCTCAGGAGCCCAGTGTGAGGGCAGGGGCGTCATGCTATGGACACTCTCCTGCAGGAAAGTAGCTCATGAGCCCCCCAGTGCCTCAGTCCTGGTGCCTCAAAGACATCTGCCGTCTGGCCTCTCCGGCCCCTCTCTAACAGACCGCAGGCCACCTGGCTCCCTGGCGGCCGGTCCCCTACACCACGCGCACCCTCCCCTCCGTGCTTTGGCTCACGCCGTTTCTGCCACCGAGCACCATTTCCTCCTCTCCACCAACGCCCGCACTCACCCTGCAAGGCCTGGCCTAGTCTCACTTGTTCTGGGCAGCCCTGGCCACCCTCCCTCCCCTAAAGTTTGCCCTTTGGAGTCGTCAGGCCGCTTACATTTGGGTCACTCAGGAAAGGTATGTGGCAGGGGCCTGGGACTCCCCAAGACCATGACATAAAAAGAGCCAGACGGCAGCCACTGTCCTTGGTTCCGACACCAGAAATTCAGGCCGCTCCTCACTTCCTTTTTGCCTCATTCCATGGCCCACCGCTCCAAAGAGAAAGAAGAGGTTTCATTCTCCAACATTCCTGCCCGGATTTCTAGTACTCCTGATCCCTGTCCAGGGTGCCTCTGGTCTCAGCTGTTCTCACTCCTTCTGCTTCTCCCAGGCTATTGCCCACCACTCACCGTCCCAGCCCTGGGGATACCCCCGCGGTTGCAGTATCAGCCCAGAGCCCCCGGGCCCTGGCAGCCAACCACCCTTCAATAAGCACATTAGTGCTCAGGTGTGATGAGCCTAGGATTCTTCATAAGCTGGGGAGAGCTTCTTGTTATCCTAAGGGGCCTGCTGACAGTTATTCTGGACACCCTCCTTTCTCCAGGAACTACAGATTTTTCCCCTTGCCCTGCCCTTCCCATCCTGCTGCTATGCTGCCACCCACAGCTCAGGCCTCAATCTTGCTGCCCCCATCCACCGTCCTCAATGCTGACGCCATGGTTGGTGGACTTTCTGGTTCCTCAGGTATGAACCACAAAAAACGGCCAGGATGTGCTAAGCAAAGCAGTGGAAGCCCCATCTTGTGTGCTTCAGCTCAGTCTGCTCTCCCTCTAGGAAGCCTGACTACTCTAACTCACCTGGATCTTCTAGTTCCCTCCAGAGAAGTCTGAAACTCACAAATGATTCTATCAATGGTAAGAATGATTGTCATGGTATGAGTAAAACCTCCAAGGGACATAGGCCACGCAAGTGCACACACCATAGTGTGAGTACAACAGTAGAGATTTAGTAGAAACTTAAAACAGCAGAACTACATTTTCTTTGGATATTTGCCCTTCCTTCCTTCCTTCCTTCCTTCCTTCCTTCCTTCCTTCCTTCCTTCCTTCCTTCCTTCCTTCCTTCCTTCCTCCCTTCCTTCCTCCCTTCCTCCCTTCCTTCCTTCTTTCCTCCCTCCCTTCTTTCCTCCCTCCTTCCCTTCCTCCCTTCCTCCCGCCCTTCTTTCCTTCTTTCCTTCCTTCCTTCTTTCTATTATACTTTCTTTTTGTTACCAAGGAAATGCATGTTCACTATGGGAATTTTTTAAAATACAGGAAAGTGAAAAGAGCGGCATAAAAATTCTTCAAAATCTTGCCACTCAGATATCATTATTTTAAAGTCTTACTGTTATTTCCAGAGGCCTTTCCCCACACAGCAAGACTGTAATAAAACTTTGACTAATGAAATAGTCCTAACTGAAAAAAGAATCGTACTGTTATTATTATTAATAATAGCTAATGTTTAATGAGCTCTTCCTAGATACAAGGCACTATTCTAAGACTTCCCATGCATTACTTCACTTAATTCTCTTGGCCCTAGAGATGGATGCTCTTTTTAACTTCACTTAACTGAAGAGGAAATTGAGACACAGTTTAAGTAGGTGGCAAAACTTTAACTTGAATCCAGGCTGGTGATAACCAACTCAAGCACTCAGTAGTGTTAAATTTTTTATGTACATATGTATGGTTTTTCGAAAAGATCGTAAACTAACATGGACTCCTTTTCTGTTTCTTTGTACAAATATATTTTGAAAACATTTTAAGTAGTCATACTTTATATTGTTCAAGTAATACGTTTGTGCTAGAGAAAGTAAAAAATACAGATGATTTTAAAGAGAAAAACAAAAATGGTTTGTAATCTTTCCATCCCCAAGACTACTGTTTACATTTGGGAGCCTACCCTCCATTCCCAGAATGAATTTAGGACTCGGACCATAGATAGCTACAGTTCTTAAACAGGGCGACATCACCCAGAGAGTCTTTTAACGAGCTGCGAACATTCGGCTGTTGGGCGCACACTGGAGGATGTGACTCATGTTTGAAGGCCTGAAGAACGCTTCTGCCTGATGCAGGCGAGTTACGTTCCAGGTTGTAGTGTTCAATGCTGCGCAGAGCCTTTATAGATAGGTGTGTTGTGGTGGGAAGAGAACTGGGCCAGGGGTTAACAACACTGGACTCTCACCTGAGATGCTTGAGCTGGGAAAGTCATTTTCTGCCTGAGCCTCAGTTTCTTCATCTGTACAATGAGCTACTCCAACCCTGTGGAGCCTCATTTCTGGGTTACCTGCAGCGTTTTGGACCATTCCTGACACGGTTCCCACCCAGCCCTGGCAGGAAACCCCGGAGGGCTGGTACTGTGAAAGCTGGGGTCAGGGAACACCAAAGGCTTAAGGACGCCCAGAAGAGGGTGTGAGCTTTGTTTTCCTGCAGGGCTGGGCCAGCCGAGCCGATTAGGGGCCCGGAGCAGCTGTGGGCCCAGGGAGGCCACTGGGAGTAAGGGGATTCAAATGGATCTTTCCCACCCTCTCCCCCACCAGCCTGCTCTGTGTAAAAATTCCAAACTCCCAATCAAACCCCCTTCTCTTTTCTCCTTTCATTCACCTGCCCATCTTCCTCTCCTCTTCTCTCCTTTTTCTATCCAAACTCATAATTAATCGCTCAAGGCAAAAGTAATGAATGTTAATTGGCCATCTGTAGGAAGACTAATTAAAATCTACCACGCTGGGGTTTCAAACATACCTATAGCAACGGAGTGAATCGGGAATGAGGCGAGGAGGGACTGAGGTAACAGCTGAAAGACTGCAGAACACCATTGGGCTTAGGTGTGAGGGAACAATGCCAGAGAGGGGCCGAGATGCTGGGGAGGGCGGGGGGAGAGAGAGCGAGAGGCTTCCTTGATTTACTCTTACCACCGTAGGGCCTGGTATTTTGTCGCTCTTCTGTTTTGTTTAACGAACACGTTTACACATTCGCTTCTCACTGGACATGGCTTAAGTTTGTCCAGTGAGACTCTAGTGGCCGGAGTTTGTCAGCACACAGTTGTTGCCCCACAGTCCTGAGCCCAAACACACCCATTTATCCAGGAACACCTGCACCATGTCAAAACCACACCCAGACACACACACACACACAGACACACACACACACTGGTTAAATTGCATGCACAGATTTGTACAGGTTCATCTTGCAAGGCAATACCCTGTCGCCTGTGTACATATGCACACCCAGTTATAAACTGAGAGCAACCAAGGGACACAGCACGGGTTTACACACAATCACACATAATCACAGGTACGAACATTGTTGCCTCCATTCATGGTCTAAACACACAAACCCACAGTTATTCAAATGTTAATGCAGATGTGCACTCACATTCACACAATAGTCTCACAGGTATGTACATGTAGTTGCATGCCCAAACCCACGTTTGGATGCACACGCTGTTATCAGGCAATTTTACATCAAAGTGCTTATCTCTAGGTCCACACACAATTACACAAGCTCCCCCTCTAGGCATAAGCAAAGTTAAAGCACCTGGATGGTTAATATTAATGCTAAGGTGACAAAGAGTCACACACACACACACACACATACACACACACACACACCCCCCACACCACACAGCTGGGGCCTTGGGTGGTTCATATACATCCTCGTGTGCATACACAGATGCCAGCCCCAGGAGGGAGTACACTTCAATGACGGCCTCACCTCCTCCCTCAGAACATCCTGCTTTGAGCAATGCGAGAACCCACTCGTATGTCCTCTCCAACCTCCGGGCAGAAAAGATGGTGGATCTGAGGGGGTCGCGAGAGGAGGCCCGGGGTTGGGATGGGCTTTGGTGAGGCTGGGGTGAGGTGGCCGGCCCCTGGGGTGGGTGGCAGGGCCTCTCCACCCTCTGTATCTGGAAAGGGCCGGTTCCCAGGGTCGGAGGAGGCCCAGCCTAGGCGGGCGAGGCATTGTGGGAAGGGCCCTGGCAGAGGTTGGAGCCCTTTGGTCAGGGTCCCTGTTTTCTCTTAAATAGAGTGAAAAGTGAGGGGACTTTCTGGATAGTTTCCGGGGCCTCTCCCTCACTGCTGTAAAATCTCATTATGATCAGCCTAGATGAAAGCAGGAGGGAGTAGTAATGCACAAAAAACTTCCTGGAACACGGGAGATGAAAAGCTGGAAAGGGTCACCAGAGAGGAAGAGCTCAGGGTCCTATCCAAGGATCCTTATGAGAAAGGGTTCATTCGGGACTCTGTGACCCTGGGCTTTGAGCCAGACCTCTACACTTGGAGGCTCAGGTCTGAGGTTCTCGGGCCTCTACAACCCCGAGTCAGTGCCCAAGGCACATCTTCTGGTTCAGCGGGGAAAACAGCTGGGAGAAGAGTAGGCCAGAGAATGGCAATGTCCTCAGTGCCACTAGAGGCACCCTGGTGCCGGGTGCATCACTAGAACTCAGCAGCCAGACACAGAAGGTATTCCCAGCTGTAACAGGCAGGGCGCTGAGAATCCCTGATATCCCGGGGGTGACCAACATGCATGAGGCCAGGAGCTCATCACCTCCCCTCTGGGACCCAGTTGGCCTGGATACTTTATACCCTCACCTGACTAGGGAGGAGACCAGCTGCTCTGATTGCCCGGGGCCACATGGCTGTAAGTAGCCAAGCCGGGCCCCAGAAGCCGCATGCAGTGGGCTGGCTCCTGAGGCTGGACAGCCCCTGGGCTCTCCTGGGGCAGGACAGGAAGGAGCAGCCTCTGCTGCCCAGGGCGTGGCCTTCCTGGAGAGCCTCCAAGCCCTCAGGGACCTCCCTCTGCCCCGCTAAGGCCTCAGAATTCTCTGGGAGGAATACACACACACACACACACACACACACACACACGCACGCACGCACTCTCATACACACACACACAGCCCTGTGACAGCTTCTACATTTGGAGCTGACAGATGTGCAAGGTAACAGCTCGGCACCGCCTGTGCAGCTGAGGCCCCGCGTCAGGAGCGGGATCATTTCCAGCGAGGCTCAGGAAGGCTGCTTGAGCACACACCCGGGTGTGTGTGAGAGTGTGTGCGCGAGAAGAACGTGCATGAGTGTGTGAGAGTGTGTGTGGCTTCCTCTGCGATCTCTCTCCCTCCATCGAAATCTGTCTTACTCTATCTTCTTTTTTAAATTTATTTTTTGAACGTATTGGGGTGACCTTGGTTAATAAAATTATATAGGCTTCAGGAGGGGTCGGCTGCAGCCCTCTGTCTCACTATATTTTCTTATTTTTTCTGTTGCTGTCTGTTTCCCTGCCTGTGTTTTCTCTGTGTCTCCATCTTCCCCTCACTGTCCTGCTCATCCTGTGTGAGTCTCACTCTCGATAGGCCTGAAGGATGGAGCCCCCAAAGTTCAAGAGTAACTTTCTTCCCCCTCACTTCCTCCCATCCCCCAACCTCTCCCTGAAAACAGAAGTCCAGAGTTCTCCTTTTTCACACTACAGGCAGATAGGGCTGAGGGAGAGTATACAGAGTGCGGAAACAGGAGACATAGAGCAGGGTCGGGGGTCATGCTGGGATGTAACAATAATTCTGGGGTGGGATGGGGAGATGGGCTCTACTTCAAACACCGGGGACAGTCTCCAGGCTTGGCCCTGCCTCGCAGCACTGCAGGCAGGCAGAAGGACCTCAGGGTTGGGGTGGGGGAGCAAGGACAGCTCACCCCATCCTCTCCTCAGCCACCCTTTAACCCTTCTCCAGCTGGCCCGAGGCCCAGAGCGCTTTCAGTTAACTTGCCTGCAAGCTACCCAGTGGCCTGCTCCATTCCCACCTCCCCCACACCCCAGATCACAGAGAGATTCCATGGAGACTGGAGAAGTGTCACCCTGTGGGGTCCCCACTCTGGCAACCTCCCTGCTACCACATGGGGCCCTACTGGTGAGTGAGCACAGCTGGGCAGTCTTGGGCATGCGGCACAGGGGCATGCGTGTGCTACGTGTCTGGGCTGCACTGCAGACACGTTAGCATAGGAGGCCACATCCTGCAGGGAGAGGCTGTGGTTCACGTAAAGGAGGCCGGAGGGCAGTTTCCCAGAGCCCAGCCCCCCGAGATGAGACATGGGGAGATGCTAAGATGGAGCATGACCAGGAGGTGTGGTTCCGTGCGGGGAGGAAGGAGCAGCTGGGCACCTCCAGGCTTGGCTAACAGTGGGTTCAAGCACTAGCCTGCATTGTATTAAAAGGACAAAGGACAGGAATTAGGGGTGGCAGTGGGGGCATCTGTCCAGCCTAGTCCCAGCTGGTCATGCTTGTGGACAGAGGTGCTGGAGGTCCCTGGGGTGGGCCTCAAATATTCTCCTTACTCCCCTGCTCCTCACAGGCCAGCTGCTGGCCCCTAGCTCAGGGGTATTAAACACAAAACCAAAAAATTGCCCAGCTCATTCATGCCAAAGACAAAGAAAAGCCTTGTTTGTCTTTTGGCTAATCTGAGGCCCTGCTCGACCTGGCAGCTGGGCTCTGGGCATGTGCAGGCATGTATTGCGTGTACTTGCATGTGCCCTTGTGTGTAGTGGCCAAGGCCAGGCCATGCATTCTGGGAACACAGATTGTTAACCCTCTGGTGGGTGCCTGCTCGTGGCCCAGAGGCTGACAAGAACATCTCCCTGCCCCAGTGGCGGAGGACCTCGAGAGGCTGAGTCCAAGCCAAGGAGTGAGGCCTGGGAAATCCTTGTGACCAGTGCCCATGGGTCACTAAGGAGGCCCTGGGGCCTGCCAGGGAAAGCGATCCTGGCCCTTTATGATCTCCCAGCTCCCCCTAGAGCCCCTGAGAGCCCAGAATCCTAGAGGACAAGAAGAGAGACAGGTCTAGGGTCATTTCCAAGGCTCTTAAATCCTTGGAAGGGGGACAAGAGTCAGGCGTGAGAGGTTCTCGCCACCTTGTGGGCATGTGTGGTACTGCTCCCTAAATACTGGATAACCAGCCTGGTGGGGAGAGAAAACCTGGCTGGAACATCCATTAGGCAAGGGGATGGGCTGATGCTGACTGCCCCTAAACTTCCATGGGAGCAAGGGGCCAGGTGGAGAAATCCACCCAACACCCACCAGACAGAAGGGGCCACCGAGGCTGGCCCAGCCCCACCTGCAGAGGCAAACCGGATATCCTCAGATGCAGCCTGACCACGTTTGAAACAACTTGGAGAAAAGTTTCCAGGAAGGAGTGTTAGAGCTCATCTGTTCTAAGGAAAGTCCAGAAAGGGAGAGGACCTTCTCTCAGACCCCACAGCACCTCCATCACAGAAAGAAGTTAGACAGAGAGTTCTTGACTTCACGGTTCATTCATTTTCCCATGGGTCCATTGAGTCCAGAACAAACTGTCCAGGCTGTGAACCCCAGGCCTACGGAGGCCCAGAAAAGGAGCGGCACAGTGAGAGCTCTTGCCTCAGGTTAGCAAGGAGGGTATCTGGGCCATGGGGAAGAGATGAGGCTGCAGGGGGGCTTCAGCATGCTCTGGATATTGATATTAAAAGGCAATGACTAATATTAGCATCTATGGGGCAAATACTGTGCTTAACATTGCATAGAATGGGTTATTTAATACACTGACCCTTTGAGGAAGGCACCCTTATAACCCACATTTTTATTTATTTTTTAAAAAGTTTTATTTATTTAGAGAGAGGGGGAGGGAGGGAGAGAGGGAAACACAGATGTGAGAGAGAAGCATAGATGGGTTGCCTCTCGTATGCACCCTGACCTGGGACTGAACCCAAAACCCAGGCCAGTGCCCTGCCCTGGAATCAAACCAGTGGACTTTTGCTTTGCAGGGCAATGTCCAACCAACTGAGCCATACCAGGGCTAATCCACATCTTTTTTCATTTTTTATTTTTTTTTCTTGTTCAAATACATTTGTCTCCATTTTCCCGCCACCACTTTCCCCTGCCTCCCTACCCCCCCCCCCCATCCTTTCCCACTTTGGCTTTGTCCATGGGTCCCATCCATATTTTTTAGATGAGGAAATTGAGGCACAGAAAAAAGCAACTTGCCCTGGTTTACAGTTGGTAAATGGCAGAGCAGGAATCTGTGTATAGTGATTTTGACTCCAGTGAGTAAAAAGGCTCTGCTGAGTGAAAAAAAAGAGCATGAACTGCTTGGTCCCTTCTAGGAAACCCAGCAGGGCACTGCCAGCTCCCACCCAGGGCCTCCCTCCAGCAAAGGAGCTGTTTGGATTTCTCCAGGAGGCACGGCCCCAGTGCGCCCTCTGCTGCGCCTAAGGAGGAGCAGAGAGTTCCCTCCTGCATGATCAGACCCAGGGCTGAATTCTGCAGCTGGCTGGCAGGGACCATGCTCTCCTCCCAAATTTGGGCCAGGAAGGGGCTGGCTGGCTGTAGACCACCCCTGCAACGCTCCCAGCTTGCCCACATCTACCCACACACAAAAGGATGGGTTTGGTTCTACTCCTGGTTTCTCAGGGTTTCCCTCTCTCAGAAACTTGCCCACTTTTCCCTGTGGCATGTTGGTTCTAGGCCCACCCCTCTGAGGACCAGGACCATGGGAAAAATGGGTATTACTAGGACGGCCAACAACAGGCCACAGAGGAGGTGAGATCCATTCAGAGCATTGCCATGTGGGCAAGAGATAGAAATAGAAATCCAAGAGAGCGAGGAAAATGACCCCTCCCTGAAGGCTAGATACTATTTGAATAAGTCAAGGGTAAGGAAGGTTAGTCAAGACTAGGATCACTACAGGCAAAAGCATGAAGGAACAGGTGTCTGGGTATGCCCATCTTGGCCAACTTTGTGTGAACCTGCGTTGCCACTGGGTGGGACTCAGTGAGAAGAGGCACACAGGCCCTAGACAACTGCCCTGGAAACAAGGGCAGCATTTCCAAGTTTGGGTCAATTGCCTCAGGAACACCTCTGGCACCAACAAACCAGGGAGTTACTCATGGGCCCTGTATCAGAGGCATTACTGTGTCCAGGCATTAATAAAGGACAATTCACATTTAACTTGTATCTTCCTTTGACATGTACAAAAATGCTCAGCCTCCACTCCATCTGCAAAACAAAGAGTGGGTTCTGGTGGGAGAAGGCATTAGAATGAGGTCATGAAGTTCAACAGAAAGTCCTGCAACCCTGAGTAAAAAGCATCCCTGTGGGCCGAAACTTGCACTGTCCTTCCTCCCTGCCAGGTTATCTGTGAATCTACTCGTCCCTCCTATTTGAAATAGCTTACCCAACTTTCCCCATGGACTGGCCATGGGCATGAGACCCAACCCCCTCTCCTTAGTGTTTCAGCTTCTTGTCCTACTTTTTCCCACCCTTAAAATTATATTCCTAGAGGACACCGATACCCATAAGTTCTCTGTCCCAAACCTCCTAACTCAGCATGGTCAACACAAGACTCTTGAGAACTGGGCACCCCAGTGACCTCATGGCTGGCCGAGTCTGAGCGCAGGACAGTAGGCATGAGTGTTTATTTGTGTTAAGCAGGGTTGGTGGTGCCACCGTGACAGGATGTGGGGAGGCACGGGGCTTCTGGGGATGCCTGAAAGGGGAGAAGAGCGCCTCAGGAAGCCAAGGATCTGGGCTTATTTATCGTAGAAGTCAACATGAGCTCCAGACTCAAATATATCCTTTTGCAGCAAACTTAGCAGCTTCTGGGCTGACACCCTGCAATCCAGCAGCTCCCCCTTTGCCTTCAGCTCCTGCAGTGTTTTTCGCAAGTCTTCATCTACAGAGGTCTCTTGGGCCAACTGATACATGTCTGTGTCCAGGGGCCCTAAGGAATAAAGGGCAGAAGATGAAGGGAATAGCTGAGGCAGGGGCCCGGCTGTGTGTGTGAAGTGGGGTGGACTCGAGCCTGCCGAGGCAACAACTTCTCTTGGCTAACATGTGTGATCAGAGTCACCAAAGGCTCCACTTTGTCATGATTGAGCTCCAGGCTCACTCAAATTCCAGTGCCCACTGAATATGGGCCCTCCAGACCACCATATGTACAACAAGCCTACCATCTCCTGTCTAACCAGCGCCTCTTCCTGAGGTAAAGTCGGTGAACTGACAGCTACTTTCTACTTTTCATATAGGAACCACGGCACCCCAGAATTTGGAGTTAATGGGCTTCAGGGACAGAAAATAAAGGAATCTCAGGGTTGGAAAAATCAGCCTCCTGATCCTCAAATGTCTTTCAGCCACCTGTGCATCCTTGGTAAGTGCGGATTTGCTACCTTTCCAAACAGCTTATCCCCTTTTTGGACACCTGTTAGAACATTCTTTCAGAGATTGCAGTGAAACCATGATTGGTCTCAGCCTTCATTCAGGCCCTGGCAGCCTTGCAAAAAGTTCAACTTCCTCCTGCATCCCAGGCAGTCCCCTGAGATCTAGAGCAGTCACCTGGCATTCTGAAGTCTGCTCCACTCCTCGTTGTGGTTTTCATTTGCTCACTGCTGACTGAACAAATCCTAGGCTGAGCTCAGACCGGGTGCTGAGTTGAATGTTGGCTGGCAGAATAACTGTGCATGTCCTGGGAAGAAGTACTGGGGACTGGAGAGCATGAGGAAGTAGCCATGGCACTGATCATGAATTTGGAGACAAGGTTTGATCCTGGCTCTGACACACCTGGGCTTTGGTCAGGGCATTCTACCGCTTTGCCCCCAGGGTGCCAAGATGAATAGACTAGTGGGTCTCTAAGTTGCTCAGACATTATATAACAGCTGTCACCACCTTCTAATTGCAGCAACCTTAAGCCTAGAATAGAAGCTTTTAAGAGAGAAGCACAGCGGCATGATGGTAGGGTGGTTGGAAACCAGACCAAGCCTCGCAAGATCCCCTACCCTCTAACTTCTGTGTGGGCTCCATCTCATTTACTCAAGCACTGCCCCCTCGCCCTCCTCCCCGGCCCTGGCACCCGTGTTCCAGCACACTTGAGCCCCAAGGTGAATATCAGCATTACACAATGTCTGTGTGCTCTTGATTTAACTAACATTTTCTGTGGACTGACTCAAAGGGGCGCTTTGCTAGATGCTGGGGACATACAGGCAGAGTCCCTGCCCTCAAGGCTTTCCTGTCAAGAGAGGCAAGTACACATATGAAGTTAACTCAGCGTGGCAAATCTCACCTAACAATTAGAAGTGCTAACAATTAGAGAGCACTTCACAATTAGGGATTATTTTCACGTATACTACCTCATTCAGTCCTCCAAACTGCTCTGTGAGGCAGTTGGAATCATCTGTTTTACCTGAAGAAAAGGGGCACAGGTCTGAAACGCAAACCCTGACTGTCTCGCAAACTATAATAGCGTAGCCTTTCTGACCCCACCCTCCAGTTCAGGCGGCTCTCTGTCCCTGCCAGCTCTAACCTCCTTGGATCATGTATTTCCCTTAAGAAGTGATGTGTCAGGGGGCGATATATTTAGAGGGGACGGATGGAGGTACCTTGCCTGTCCCCCAGAAGGGAACCAGCTGGTTCTGGGGGACAGGGATGGCAGTAACACCCCACTTACCTGGGGCATAGCTGAGCACCCTCACACTAGGTTCCTCCTTGGCCAGGACCCGGAACATCATGTCACGGGCAGCCTTCCCTGAACAGTACAGTGCCCAGCCCTTCGTGGCTTCCAGTGCACAGAGGGACGAGATGTTAACCACAGTCCTGCTGAGGCCAGGACTGTCTGGGAAGGCCTTCAGGATGCTGGAAGTCAGGCAGAGCATAGATGTCAAGTTCAGAGCCCAGTAGCTGTTCACTTCAGCTGCGTCAGCTGTGTTAACGAAGCCTTTGGACACATCCCCAAGAGTACCTGAAAAACAAGTCCTTAAGAATCAGCCAGGGCAAGCTAGGTTTTCTCTTTCCCCAGCCCCCTCCAAATTCCTCGACAGCCCCTTCCCATCCAGACATCTAGGAGGAATGTCCCCAGTGCTTCTGAAGGCGCCTGTCTCTTGCCAGCTCTGCAGACACACACACCGGGGGCACCCACTCATCCCAAGTTGCAGCCTGAGAAGGCCCCGCTCTGGGATCGGGGGAGAACTCTGCAGCCCTTTGCAGAAGCAGAGACATTTACTTCTGCGGGGAGACCTCGTGCCCTGACTCAGGCCTCCGCCAGAGGGCGCGGAGCAATGCGCTCGGGAAAATTTCATAAGCGGTTTGGAAAACCTGGCCTTTAAAAGGAAAGGGCGGAGGGCAAAGGGCGCATGGAATGAGCACCAAGTCGTCCTCCCCATCTCGCTGAAACTAGGACCTTTCAGGCGTCTTCTCTAACTCCTAGCAGTCACCTTTAAAGTTCCAAGCGGTGAGGGCTGTGAGATTAAGGAGGGAAAGGGGCACTAAGTGAGTATTCCAAGCACTCACATGGGGAGTCCGTCTCCTGGCGACCGGCGTCTTACCTGCGTTGTTAATCAGCAGCACTCGCTGCAGCCCTTCGGGCCTGGGAAGCTGGCGCAGAGCGTCGAGAAGCCGCTGCAAGCCGGCCTCGGTGCCAAGGTCTGCGGGCACCCGCACCACGAACAGGCCGGCCCGCCCAGCGCCAAGCTCGGCCTCCAGCTGCTGCAGCGCCTCGTCGTTACGGGCGGTTAGAACCATCACGGAGCCGGGAGATAGCCGAGGGACCAGGAGCAGAGCCAGCACCCGACCAAAGCCGCGGGAGGCCCCGGTCAGCACGCACACGGCTCGGCCTAGGGAGTCCTCTTGGCGGCTGACGCCCTCCATGTCTTGAATTTTCGCCTCCTAACGCAGGAACCAGAAACCTAGCGGCGCGTAGGATCGGGAGGGGAATAGGCGAAGGCCCTGCCCTACGTGTGGGGGGAGGGGCGGGGGAGGAGCGAAAACCTAGGGCTTTGGGAGAAGTCCAACTGGACACTTGGGCACTCGTGTCCTCGTCCACAGGGGGCAGAAATGGAGGCACCTGCTCCCTAAGAGTCAGCGCGAAGAGACTAAACCAAAAGAGCCGGAAGGCGCGCCCTCCACGGGAAATCCTGGAATCCTAGCCTAGTTCGGAGCTGTACACTGCTGTATGTTCAGTTCCCCGCTGGGATGCGTTCTCCTCCAAGTCCAGACCCAAACTTGCACGAGTGACTTCCTCCTGCTCAGGCCATCTTGCTCCGTTACTAGCATACTTTTTTTTTTTAATCTTCACCCAGGGATATGTTTATTGATGTTAGAGATAAAGAGGAAGGGAGGGGGAGAGAGAAAGAAATATTGATGTGAGAAACATCCATTGGTTGCCTCCCCTACGCACCCCACCGGGATGGAACCCCGCAGCCTAGGTACATGCCCTGATCCGGATGAACCCGCAACTTTTTCTGGTATACCAGGCGTCACTCCAACCTACTGAGCCACCCTGCCAGGGCTGGCATCCGTTTTTAGCAAAAGCTCTGTATGAAGCCCATACCAGGTTAGGGCTTGGGGTCCCTACTGGCCTTGGGGAATTCGCCACCCTTAGGGTCAGAGGAGCACCTCAGGAAAAAACCACAGTGGCTCCTCTAAATGATGTAAAAACCTCCTCTTTTGCCTAAATTGGTGTGGCTCAGTCGATTGAGCGCCAGCCTGCAAACCAAAGGATCCCCGGTTTGATTCCCAGTGTAGGTCACATGCTTGAGTTGCAGGCCAGGTCCCCAGCAGGGGGCGCGTAAAATGCATCCACACATTGATGTTTCCCTTTCTCTTTTCCCCTCTCTAAAAAGAAATAAATAAAATCTTAAAAAACAAGCAAACAAAAAACCCTCTTCTTCTTTACCAGACTCTAAGCAACTTGGCGCTGACCCATATTTCTGACTCCTCCATTCCCTAAAGAGCTGTGTATCCCGGGACTCTGCATACTCTTATACTACACTCCTCCTAGTGGGCAATTGTGTCTACTCCCAGCTTCAAGTTTGCAGAGATGATCACCTAAGTCCTGTCCACATCTGTGCTTCAGAAAACGGCATTTATGTTTTTTTGTTTGTTTGTTTTTAAGGAGAGAGAGACGATGGGTAAGTTGGCTCCAAATCTCCTTCAAGGGAGCCTCTTCAGAGTTTAGCGCTAAGTCACCTCAGGAAGTCAGTCCAAGTCCCTATAGGACTGTTCCCTCTCCTGAAGGTAGACATCAAAGTTGCCTTTCAGAGCTCCTGGGAAAATGCATTTTTGCTTCCTTCTGCTGTGGGCTATCACAACCAACACCAAAACATTTTTCTTGGTGGTAGGGCTTTTCACTTGTGAACATGGGTGCCTTTACCACAAACATTTTGTAAAATGTGCAGTTCAGACTGTACATCTTTGTGGAATATATACTAATAACAAATGAGCCCTGGCTGGTGTGGCTTAGTTGGCTGGGGACATCATCCAATAAACAAAGTTCACGGGCTCGATTCTGGTCAGGGTATGTGCCTAGGCTGTGGGTTCGGTCCTGGTCAGGGCCTGAAGGACAGGCAACTGATAATTGTCTCTCTCTCACATTGATGTTTCTCTCCCTCCCCTCCGCTCTCTCTTAAAAAAAAAAAAAAAATCAATAAGCATGTCCTTAGGGAAGGATTTAAAAAACAAACTGAAACTGCAAAGAAATCTTAAACTTCATTGAGTAGATTATCATTAATATGTACAGTACTATTTTGAAATTATTTTATGTCAAGTAGGACAAAGAAAACAAGTATTATGCTAATATTGTTAGAGAAAAAAGATCAATTATGAATTTAAAAAGTTAAGGGAAAAATCTATAACATTGAATTTGAACTGAAAGCCAGAAAATTGTAGAGTTTATTGCAATCACTTTTACTTTTATACAACACCAAATGTCTCTTCCTCACATTTGGTACTCAGTATCTGTGACTACACTTTTGAATAGTTTTCCCTGCAGCAATGGCAGAGATTAAAGAGGTGCCCAGATAGAGTATACAGTTGTGTTTTGTTTGGGCCAAACAGGACTTCTCTTTTCTTTTTAAATTCAAAGTGACATTTCTAACGTGGGAGATTTTACACAATATCAGAATTTCTAGCTTCTTTTGAATAATGGGTGCATCTGGCAAATTGGGTGCAGACTGAGGTGAGCAGCAGCTGCCCCTTGGGAAGAAGATAATGTGCTCAGTTTGCCAAGACCCTCACCTCTCACAGGTGTAGACACTTTCCTACTCTTGATGCAAAGCTGAATTCTTATGCAGTGAGGAGAGTGCAAACGTTTAACAAGACAGGCATTGTATTGGATTGTGGAGAGGTGGGCTGAGAGAGAGCTGAGGAGGCTTTTGGTATTTTAACAAGGTGAGACTGCATGTATGTGTATGCCATTTGAAGCTGCCCTGATTTTCACTTATCTGATAAGAGTCAAAGATAAAGATCTTACAGGAAGTCTTCTCCAAAGCCAAATTCTTCTGTACTAGCCCAAGAGACTACTCTTTAAATAATTTTAGTAGCTTCTCCCTGCTCTCCAGGCCTCAGAAAACAGGTTGGTGAAAGCACAATCCCATTCATTCATTCATTTGAGATTTATCGAACTTCTTACCCTGTGTCAGGCATTGAAAAAAGGAGGGAACAATAAAGTGATGACTAAAAATCAGACCTAGCCTATTCTAAACTTAGCTGCTTCTCAGAGGAACTGTTTGGAAACAGTCCCCAAGGAGAGCGTAGTTTGCCTGGACTGCTAGAAAGCCTGGAAAACCCTTTTCTGAGGAGGAGGATGATCTACCCCTCCCCCCAATGCCAATCTTTGTTCAAGTTGTATTTCAGTAAATCGTGAGTAATATCTCAGAGACAACATTCTGTAGAATTCCTTTAACAGTAGTACAATGGTTTCCAAATTTGTCTGCACAATGGAGTCACTGGAGAAATTCAAAAATGCTGATGCCAGTGTCCTACAGGCCTGCACTTAAGAGTATTTTTAATTTATTTAAACAAAAAAAAGTTCATCCATTTCTCCCAACTGTCTTTTTCTGCCTCTTGCAACCACCAATCTGTTCTCTCTGTCTATGAGCCTGGGATTTTTTTTTTTTTCAGATTTCACATATATGAGAGATGACACAGTATTTGTCTTTCTCTGTCTGACTTATTTCACTTAGCATAATTCCCTCTAGGTCCATCCATGTTGATCCATGTTGTTGCAAATGGCAAGATTTCATTATTTTTTTATGGTTGAATTACATGTTTACACACACACATCATAATTTCTTTATTCGTCCATTCATCAGTGGACACTTAAGATGTTTTGATATCTTGGATATTTTAAATAATGCTGCAGTAAGCATGGGATGCATATATCTTTTCAAATTACTGTTTTTGTTTTCTTTGGATAAATACCAAGAAGTGGAATTGCTAGATCATAGGGTAGTTCTAAATATTTGGAAGAACCTCCATATTGTTTTCCACAGTGATTGCACTAAGTTACATTCCCATCAACAGTGCACAAGGGTTCCCCTTTCTGCACATCCTTTCTTTATATATTTTGGATATTAACCCTTTATCAACTATATCATTTGCAAACATTTTCTCCCATTCAATAGATTGCCTTTTCATTTTGTTTATGGTTTCCTTTACTGTGCAGAAAATTTTAGTTTAATGTAATTCACTTGTTTATTTTTGCTTTTGGTGTCAGGTTCAGAAAGGGAGTTTTATGGTTTTAGGCCTTGAGTTCAAGTCTTTAATCCATTTCAAGTTAATTTTTGTGGATAGTGTAACATAAGATTCAGTTTCATTGTCTAGCATGTGGTTGTCCAATTTTCTCAGCACCATTGATTGAAGAGACTCTCCTTTCTCCACTGTATATTTTTGTCTCCTTTGTCATAAATTAATTGAAAATATATGCGGGGGGTTTATTTTGGGCCCTGTATTGTGTTCCATCGATCTATATGTCTGTTTTTTATGCCAATACCATATTGTTTTAACCACTACAGCTTTGCAATATAGTTTGAAATCAGGAAGCATGATGCTTTCAACTTTGTTTTTCTTTTTAAAGAATTTTCTTTTGCTCTGACCAGGGTGGCTCAGCTGGTTGGGTGTCTTGCAAAGGGAAGCGTTTCTGCTTTGATTCCCAGTCACAGTGCATGCCTGGGCTGCAGGCCCAGTCTCCAGCTGGGGTATGTGGGAGAGACAGCTGATCCATGTTTCTCTCGCACATTGGTATTTCTCTCCCTCTCTTTCTCCCTCCCTTCCCTTTTCTCTAAAAATAAATAAATAAAGTTTTTAAACAAATTTTCTCTCGGGATTTTAAAAAGATTTCCAGGTGATTCCACTGTGTAAACTAGTTTGGGAACTACTGTCATAGCAATTAGCAGTAACATTTTTCTTTTTAAAGGTACACATGCCTGAAAGGTAAGAACTATATTAAAATAGATTTAAAAGCCTAAATCCGATAAAGGATATTAGAAGAAAAATTGATGAAATTTGAATAAAATCTGTAGATTAGTTATTGGTCTTATATCATTTCCTGACTTTGACCATTGAACTGTTGTTGTATAAGAGAATATCCTTTTTTTGTTTTTTGAAATACATCGAGGTATTTAGAGCCAAAGGGCATCTTATCTGCAACTTACTGTCAAATGTTTCAGAACAAAAATAGAATAAAATAAGTGTGGTAAAATGTTAACATTGAGGATATCTGGATTAAAGGTATGTAGGAGTTCTTAACATTATTTTTAAATCTTTTTAAAAGTCTGAAATGATTTCTAAATAGAAAAAAGTTTTAAAATTAACCATACCTCCCTGGCTGGTGTGGCTCAGTTGGTTGGAGCGTTGTTTTGTAGACCAAAAGGTCTTGGGTTTGATTCCTGGTCAGGGCACTTGCCCAGGCTGTGGGTTCATTCCCCAGTTGGCTAGTGTGAAAAAGCAATTGATCAAAGTTTCTCTCTTGCATTGATGTTGCTCTCTCTCTCCCTACGCAGCCTCACCCCCCTGCCATTGTCTCTCTCCCTCTTTCTCTCCTCTCTCTAAAAATAATGGAAAAAAAAATGTTCTTGGGTAAGGATTAAAAAAAATTAGCCATACTTACAACCCAAAGATAAAAAGACAAATTAAATTGAATAATAAATTAAGAAAGTGAGACTGCTACAGAACATTGATCAGTTCTCTGAGTCAGTGCCTGAAAAAAGGGTGGGAAGAACTGCTTTACATTAAAAACACACGATAATGTGTTTGCATTCTGAGTCAAACAAACAAATGTAAAAAACATTTTTTAGATAATTGAGGAAATTTCAATATGGATTGGTCATTAGATGATATAATAGGGGAAGAAAAGAGTAACATTACATGGAGAAACCTAACAAAAACTACCTCATTCTGGGCATCAAGGTTAACATCAAGAGTGATGAGTCAGGTTGACAGCATATGAGTGTGAAGCCTTCACAGAATATCATGAGACTATTACTTTGCCCCTGTGGTCCTCATCCCCAAAACCTGAAATCCCAGGAAACAAACTCAAACTCAGGGACATTTTACAAAATACATGGCCAGTACTCAAAAATGTCAAGGTTATCAAAACCAAAGAAAGACCAAATGTCATTGTCAAAAGGACACTAAGGAGACATGGTGACTAATTATAATATGGCATCCTGAAAGAAAAAAAAATTAAGTAAAACTAAAGAGATTGGAACAAAGTATTGACTTTAGCTAATAATATCAATATTGGTTCATTGGTTGTGAACAAATGTACTATAGTAATGTAAAATAATAATAGGGAAAGATGGATGTGGGTATCTCGTCATAATTTTTCTATAAATCTAAACTATTCTAAAAAATAATTATCCATTCATTAATATTTCTTTTTCTCATTTTCCTTTTTTAAAATCTTTCTTTAAAAATATTTTTGAATTTAGGTAGATATGTTTTCATGCATATATCTCTAATTTACTTTAAAATGCACCCCAAAATTAAATGGATTAATGAAAGAATAGAGGGATGGCTAGGTGGAATGATACATGATAAAGAGATTATAGTAAGTTGTTAAACAGTAAAATTTAGGTGGTAAACTGGCCATTCTGCTCCTAGGTATCTACCCAAGAGAAACAAAAACATGACTTGTATGCATCACATTAGCATCATTCACAACAACCCCAAACTGGAAGCAATTTGAATGTCGATCAGCTGGTGAATGGATAAACAAAAAGTGGTATATCCATACAATGGAATACTACTAAGCAGTATAAAGAAACAAAATCCTGATACAAGCTACAACATAGGTAAACCTCATGAAAGAAGCCAGACACAAATAACTGTCTATTCTATGATTCCACTTACATAAAATGTTTAGAAAAAGCAAAACAACAGAGACAGAAAGCAAATCAATGGTTATTCAAGATTGAGGGTAGAAACAAGAATTAGCTGCAAGGCAGCACGAGGGAACTTTTGGGCATGACAGAACTGTTCTAAAACTGGATTGTGGTGATGTTTGCACACTACACTGTAAGACTTTTATAGTGTTAGCTCTTAAGTTTTTGATCCACTTTGAATTACTTTCTGTATAGGATATGAGGTAAAGGTCCAACTTCTTTTTCTTTCTTTCTTTTTTTTTTTTTGCCTGTGGATATTCTGTTTTCCCAAAATACTTTGTTAAAGAGACTAACTTTTTTTCTATTGAAGGGTCTTGGCACCCTTGTCAAAAATCAATTGACCATGGATGTGAGGATTTATTTTTAGGCTCTAAATTTTATTATATTAGATTATATGTCTATCCTTATCCCAGCACGACACACAGACTGTTTTGATGACTGTAGCTCTGTAATAACTTTTGTTAGTCCTTCATTTTATCCTTCTTTTTCAAAAATGTTTTGGCTACTCACGGTCCTGTGAAATTCCATATGAATTTTAGGATATGCTTTATCTTTTTTTTTAAAAAAAGACATGGAGATTTTGACAGGAATTACACTGAATCTGTGTATCAGTTTTCAACCCATGAATGTGGGATATTTTTCCATTTATTTAGGTCTTTCATTTCTTTTGGCAATGTTTTGTAGTTTTCATTATATAAATCTTATGCCTTCTGAGTTAACTTTATTCCTAAATGTTTTCTTTTTAATTTTTTCTTTTTTTAAATCCTCACCCATGGATACGTTTTTTTGATTTGAGAGGGAGGGGGAGAGAGAGAGAGACATTGATGTGAGAGAGAGAGACATCAATCGGTTGCCTCCTGTATACACCCCAACCAGGGATCAAACCTGCAACCTTTTGGTGCACAGGATGACACACCAACCAACTGAACCATCTGGCCAGGGATAAATATTTTCTTTTTGATGCTATTTTATTTATGTATTTATGTATGTATGTATTTATTTATTTATAATTTATTTCATGTGTAAAGGCAAAAGAATTCAGTTCCTTTCCATGCAGCACATAATAAGGTCCCTATGTGTTGTCTTTTCCAAATCATCTGGGACAACCTTTGAGGATCCACTCATCCTCCATGGCAAGCCATCTTGGAATATGTTCTAGTAAGTAGTGTATGTAGGGGGGAAAGAATATTCTTGCTGACCTACAGATTAGTCAAATGGGGAGTGTTCTAGGAGGAGAGTTAATGGCTGTTGTCTCTTCCTTTGTTGTCATGAGGCTCACAGTAGGGCCGAATTAGTTTGTACCAACAGATGTGTATAGAAGCCATTCAGATATGTTACAGCAGGGAGGAAGGTGCAGGAGAAGAGGAAGAAGGAGAGGAGAGGATATGTCCTGTGATGGAGTGAAGAGGCTGCTGGTTGGAAAAAGCAGGAACAGTGAGTCATCCTCCTTAGGATGCCATGCCAAGCAGAAATCCTCCAGAAAATCCACCAGTCACTAGAACATTCTTCTTCACAAATGACACCATCTCCTCAGCTTTGCTTTTCACTTCCGTAGGTAAGTGGTTGCTCTTATGGATCTTGAGCTGTTCCTTGGCTTTCTTCATGCCCTTCTCTACTCATTGCCAATCAACTTTGAGGTGCCCAGTATGGTTTGCAAGCTGAAGGAGGAAAAAACCCTCCTCCCACAGCTGGCGCAGCCAACTTTCCAACCTTCTGGAACACGTAACCTGTGCACCATCCAGTGACACCTCCAATTAACAGCTGAGTTGCCATGCTGTGCTTTTCAGCTGAGGGCCCAGATTCCTGACCAAACAGCTTGTGACACCATGACTGCTTTTTAGCAAGTTCTGCAAGGTCCAGTGAGTCAAAATTTCCTTGTCTGGACATGGCCATTTCAGCAGTCTCCTCTCGCAATGACACCCGCGGAGGCTCATTGCTTGCAGTAGGACACAGAATGACATACCGTTTTTGCTGCAACCTTTTGATGCTATTTTTTAAAAGATTTTATTTATTTATTTTTAGAGAGAGGGGAAGGAAGGGAGAAAGAGAGGGAGAGAAACATCAATGCCTCAAAGATACATCAGTCTTTTGCCTTTTACATGCCCCCAACTGAGGACCTGGCCCGTAACCCAGACGTGTGCCCTGACAAGGAATGGAACAGACGACCTTTCCATTTGCAGGCCTGCGTTCAATCCACTGAACCTCACCAGCCAGGGCTTGTGATGCTATTTTAAATGAAATTGTTTTCTTAATTTCCTTTTTGGACTGTTCATTTCTAGTATGTAGATATGTAACTGGTTTTTATGTATTGATTTTGTGTCCTGCAACTTCATTGAGTTTATTAGCTCTAGCGTGTGTGTGTGTGTGTATTCTTAAGGATTTCTACAGATAAGTTCATGGCATCTGCATATAGAGATATGTTTGCTTTTTCATTTTAAATTTGGGTGCCTTTTACCTCATTTTCTTGCCTAATTTCTCTAGCTAGAACTTCCAGTACAATGTTGAAAACAAGCATTCTTTTTTTTTTTTCTTCTCTCTCTTTTTTGATGTTAGATGAAAAGCTTTTGGTCTTTTACTATTTAGGATGATGTTAACTGTGAGTTTTTGTATATGCCCTTTGTCATGTTGAAGTCTCCTACTCCTACTTTGTTGAGTGTTTTTCTCATGAAAGAATGTTGGGTTTTATCAAATAATTTTTCTGCATCAATTGAAATGATCATGTGGGTTTCCCCCTTCATTCTATCAATGTTGTGTATACATTGATTAATTTTCATATATTGAGCCAACCTTTCATTCCTGGGATAAATCCCAGTTGGTAATGGTTATAATCCTTTCAATGTGCTGCTGAACTCAGCTCACTCAACTTTGTTGAGGATTTCTGCATCTATACTCATAAGGGATATTGATCTGTAGTTTTCTTGTAGTCTCTTTGTCTGGCTATGGTGTCAGGGTAATAGTAAAGGAGATTTGAAGAACACAGTTATAAGTTTGAATATGTATTTGTCTGTGTGTGTATGTATATTGTGTGTATAGACAGAGAATTTTTCTATCCAATAATAGAGAACACCTGTTATACCTGTTCTTCAATTATCCAAAGAATACTTATAGAAATTCATCAGGTACATAAAGATCTCTGTAAATTCTCCAAATTCTCTTAATACAATGTAACAAATTGAAAAAATAGCAATAAAATTCACTTAACACTCTAAAACCATTTTTTCCAAAGAATGTAGTTCAAAGAAGAAATAAAAATCTATTCAGAAAATAATAACAGTGAGAGCACTACTTTGTATACCAACAAACTCTTCTCAAAGGGAAAAATATTTGTAAATATATTTTATTAGAAAGCAAAAAAAAAAAAAACCCAGAAAATAAATTAATCAAGTATTTGCCTTGTGTGAGTCAACTCAGACAAAACAAAACAACAAAAAAATTGAAAGGGAAAGATGAAAAATCAGGTCCAAAAAGGGCAGGAACCCCAGGTGGGTCTGAGGTTGGTTGCTTGCTGAAGCAGGTAACAAAGCACTGAATCAGATACGGGATGAATCAGCTACTAGATGAATCAGCTGCAGCTTTTTTCAGTCTTAAAATTTTGCTTAAAATCTAGTTACCATGGAACAAGCATAAAATTAGCCTAGGTCAGGTTTCATGCCTATTTTTTAATCCAGAAAAGTTCATTGCATCTTTATTGATGGTTTCACCAAGCAATATCCAAGAAGGAACAGCTAGTTCCCCAAGAATCACTGGGGTAGTGTTATCAGAAGAGGCAATGGATGTGGGGTGACCAAAACAAGAAAATGTCCATTATACACCTTTAGAAGCTAGATTTTTGCTAGAATGGTAACTATAGCATTTATTACAGTGCCCAGAAATTATGCGTGTGAGTGCTTTCTGCCTCTCCCTCTCTCTCTTCCTCCCCTCCATTCCTCTGCCCCTGTATGTATGTGTTCACATCCTAACACCTTATCAATACAACCTTATTTAGAAAAAGCATCTTTGTAGATATAAATGTAATTAAATTAATGATCTTGAGATTAGATCATAATGGATTATCCTCATGTGCCCTAAATCCAATAACCTTACAAGAGACAGGAGAAGAGAAGACACAGACATGGAGAAGGCCATGGCCATGTGAAGTCTGCAGTGAGAGTGATGCAGCCACAAGCCAACGAGTGCATGGAGCCACCAGAAGGTGTAAGAGGCAGGGAAGCGTTCTTTCCTAGAGCCTTTGAAGGGAGTGCAGCCCTCCTGACACCCTGATTTTTTATTTTTGCCCACCATTACTGTGAGAGAATCAATTTCTGTTGTTTTAAGCCACCCAGTTTGTGGTCATTTGTTATAGCAGCCCTAGGAAACTAACATATATACACAAATAATGATAATCTCTGTGCAGGAGATGAATAGAGAAAAATACATAAAATGTCTCCAAAATTTTCATATTTTTCCACAATAGTGCATATTATAAAATGTGAGTATAAAGAAGGCTAGCAAATTGAATGCCAGACACAATAAAATTTAAGCAAAAAAATTAAATGTGCCTGTATTTTCATGGGCAATTCCCTATGGTACTACTAGCTGCTGTGACTCACGGAGCTCCTCCAACCAGCTCCTCCAACCGTGCTTCCTGTTTTCAGCTTTGACTGTCCAAGCTCCTGTCTGGTTTTCTGACCTCCTTCAGGTTCTGTTTCTCTCTGCCTCCCACCTCCTCCATCCACTTCCCTTCCATATCCGGGTTGGCTGAGTAGACTGGTTGTGGGGTTGGATCTTGCTCATGCCTGCACTGAGCATCTCGGAACCCCCACTTGCCTAGGAGAGGGGAGTCAGACATTTGCAAAGAGGTGCTATTACCACCATAGCACATATGGAAAAATAACAAGTAAAAACCAACAGTAATTGCCCACATCACCTGGTGAATTCTAATGTGGTGATCGTCTCTGTTCTCTAAGGGCTGAGGTGTGGATTAAAGTTACCTTTATTAGTAAAGTAGGTGTGGGGGTAGGGAGAAGGCCACCATGATAAAAATGTGGGGTACTTTATTTTTGGAACAGAGAAGTGGGAGCTGGTGTCTTCCGTATTCTTGCTGACCATTATCCCAGGTCACCAACAAAGTATGGCCATCTAACCGGGTAGATCCTAGGAAGACTGTGGCTCTTTTGAAAGCCCGAGCCAGGTGGCAGAACACTTGCCCAGACAGCACCATCTTCCCAAACTGGGTTTACCCTCCGGGCTGTCAAATCATCACCAGGTGACACCAAAGAGCAGCGGAGACCTGGTGGATTCAAATCGCCCAGCTTCAGCCTAGAGATTTCGGGAAAGCAACCAAATCAAACACTGCGTGGGGGTCTCTTGAGAAGGAGCCCTGCTCTCTGCCCCCCACCCCCATAATGAAACTCTCCCAAAGTGGTATGGACCTCCCCATGTTCCCAGTCCCCAGTCTCTCCGTGAAATCCTGAACTGGAAGCTGCCTGCGAAGAGCAGGGAGCTAGCAAGCCTTGCAGAGAAGTCAGCCAACAGCAGTCTGGAGAGTATCAAGATCGTCAAAGGACTAGAGGACCAGAGTACGCAAAGGTTTCACAAAAGTGGCGGGGAGAGGGCTGGCAGAGTGGAAGCGGCCTTGAGGTCTGGGCCAGTTGTGCATCAGAAATGGCAAATGTGGGGAAAAGACCACTAAACTAATGTCAGCATAGTCTGTGGCAGGCGGCAGGCCTGGGAAAGGGAAGATGATATACATCTCAAAGGAACCCAAAGGGGCAGGCGATGACCGCAGAACATTTAGATGACCTGCCCTTAAGCTGCAGAAGTTCCACCTGACTTAGATGCAACCTCTGGTGAGAAGGTGGGAACGGGGAACTGTAACTGCCTGGGAAAATCCTGAAAAACCAGAAATAGCTGAGTTTACTCAGAGGTAACTAATATTTGTATGTGGTTGATGGGTTTTATTTTTTAATAGACATTAGGAGTAATAGATACTCAAAATAGAGAAAAAAATTGTAACAGAAACAGTTACATTTTGTTTTTAACATACATGGATCTGCAGCCTGTGAAATGCTTCTCAGCTACAAATATTCATAAAAGTTGATTGCATATGAGAAACCTTAATAAATTCCAAAAAGCAGAAATTGTATAGGATACATTCTGTAGCCACACTGTAACCGATAAGTATATAACAACAAACAAGAATACACAGCTACTTGGAAATCATGAAAGGAGAGGAAATGATCCTAAATAACTTTATAGTCATAGAGAAATCAAAATTACATTATCAGAATCTTTAAATAATAAATAAGAAAACAACATATTGAGTCTGATATATATGGATCAAGCTATGTTTTCACAGGAAAAATCATACCCTTTAAATGCTTTTGTTAGGTGCTAGCTGGTGTGGCTCAGTGGATTCAGCACTGGACTGTGAACTGAAAGGTCACCAGTTCGATTCCCAGTCAGAGCACACACCTAGGTTTGCGCCAGGTTCTTAGGGGGTGCGAAAGGCAACCGCACATCTCTCATACACTGATGTTTCTCTCCCACCCTTCCCCCCCTCAAAAAAAAAGTAAGTAAATAAAACCTTTTAAAAAATGCTTTTGTTAGCCCTGGCTGGTGTGGCTCAGTTGGTTGGAGTGTCATCGTGTAACTGAAAGGTTGCAGGTTTGACTCCCAGTCAGGACACATGCCTGGGTTGCGGGTTGGATTCCTGGTCTGGGTGCATACGGTCCCCAGCTGGGCGCATATGGGAGGCAACCGATCAATGTTTCTGTCTCACATAGATTTTTCTCTCTCTTCCATCCCCTCTCCTTCCTTCTTTCTAAAAGCAATGAAAAAATATCCTCAAGGAGGATAAAAAAATAAATAAAAATAAATGCTTTTGTTAGCTGAGAGAGAAAGGATTGAGCAACAGAATATTTTAGAATTTTAGGAAAACCAAAGTTCTTATAAAGGAGTAAAGACATAACATTGAAATAAATTAATGAGGAAAAGAACAGAGTTCATTATTTTTAAAAAATTAATGTGGAAATTACACTAAGAGACAATACAAAATATGCACTTACCTTGTCCTTCAGGAAGCATTTAGCCATCTGTCTCAGCAGAGGGCTTTTTGCTCCCTCCAAGTTGCCCACTGTGGCCTGCTAAGGAAAGTCACAAGGCACCCTTCCTTGTAGACTAGAGCCTACTCCCTCAAAATCTAAAGTAACTTTTAAAATGCTGAAGTCCCACACCTACAGAGCCCAGACTAGATAGGGAATAGTTCTCCTTCAAGATGACAGCAGCATATGAGTTACTGTGACCAGCTGGAAAGAACTTAACCCTATGCATGCGTAAGGCGGCAGGGGGGGGGGGTGTTTTCTTTCAGTCCTAGAATTATTCTAAACTGTTGAATACAGAGAGTCTCTAAGCATCCAGTTCCAACACACAAGCACATGTTAGGTTACACAATCAGTGATGAGCATGTATTATAAACCAAGGATCTTGGTTAACTCAAATTGTGCACCCAAACTTTTTTAAAGAGAAAAAGAATCTCCCAGAGAAGAGCCACCCTGAACTCCTTGTCCACCTTTATCAATCATCTGTAAAAACTGAGCACATATCCCAGGGACTCAGTACCAAGCAATCATCACCTCAGCTAACATCTCACTGTGTGGCGGTCCTGTTATTCTTCCCATTTGAGAGAGAAGGCTCACTGAGGGCGAAAGGCACTTGCCCTGCTTCACACAGCGAGCCCAGGGCTGAGCTAGATGAGGTTTGTATGGCACCAAAGATACTGGGGTTTTCATTATGCTGTAAAAACTATTCTATTTTATTGAAATTAAGTATTAAGTATTCTATTTATAGAAGTATTCTATTAAAGTATTTTATAAAAAAGTACTTTTTCCCATTATTGTATCCATATGAAAATTAATATGTATGTCTGCCTCATTCTATTTTGGCCCTAGAGTTGACCTGAGTCAGGAGCCCCAGCTTAGCCAGAGCATGCGCCACCGTGTTTTGGTATGGCCGCCATAATATGGAAGCAGAACCTGAAGCTTTTTCCACTGACCTGTAGTCCAGACCCCTTGCTGCTCCGTAATGATGTGCCCGGGTAGAAGAACCCTCCTTGTTCTCGTGACCCTTTGGGCTGTTGCCTGGCTTTAGTTTGCTGTCCATCATTCTGCTGCGCTGCTTCTCACAGCCAAGTAGCCAGGGCACCGACTTGCACTTAAATACCACTGTTGCTGGTACACAGTTTATTTTCTGTATTTGAGTCCTATGTAGCTGACATAAAACAACTACCTTTATACTGAGTGTTATAGAAATTGTCATTTTGTTTCACAAAGTGTTTATTTTGATTTGCTAATACTGTAAGTTTTTCCCAACTTGCCACTTCATCACTTTTGCCCATGTTCTGGCATCCGATCGTAAGGAAACTCCACGGACTCCCTAGAACAGGCTAAATCTGGGAGTAAAGAGAATATCTCAGAAGTGGAAAGACTAAACTTCCTACAGCTGCCCCGGCGCCACTGCAGTTTGGTAGGCGTGGCTCCACCTGCCCACAACTATCACCAGTTACCCTGAGATTCAGCATGAGTTGGCAGTTATTTGTACCTTTTCTTTTTGTTCTGTGTTTCATGGGCACTTTACTAGGAATGTAAAAGATGCTACTATGAGGATTGCTAAGCGGAACATTCTTCAAGACAGAGTTTAGCTCAAACTTTTATTTTTTAAATATATTTTTATTAATTGATTTTAGAGAGATAAGGGGGCAAGGTGGGAGAGAGAGAGAGAGTGATTTGTTGTTCCACTTATTTATGCATTCATTGGTTGCTTCTTGTATTTGCGCTGACTGGGGATTGAACTTGTTGCCTTGACTTACTGGGACAACGCTCTAACCAACTGCCCTGCCCAGCCAGAGCCTGGGCTGAATGTTTGACAGTCCTGTGCAACAGCCAGATACTGAATTTGAAGGTTCCTGGAGTTGGTACCAAGGGCAGTGGGATTCTCCCTGGTCCTTCCTCCTTCCCTCCATCCTCATGCTCACTTGTTACCATCTTCAGGAAGACGGGAAGTCTGGTTAGAGAGAGGTGTCTGCGGCTCTGGGAAAGACTCTTAAAAGTGTTGCCCCAGGAGGAGAAAGAGCCAGAATGGTTAACTAGACTGGTTCAAAAAAGATTCTGCTGCCTCTATGTTCAGTCGTGGGGGAGGGTAGGTTTCCCTGTGCCCCCTTCTCACCCACAATGCTGTTACTGACCAAGAGCCCTGTGTGCCTGACCACAGTGCTCTTTCCTGGTGAAGTCTTAATCTCACAAAGGTCTTTGTTGTCCATCAACTGCCCACTCAAGAGGTCTCAGATGGGGGGTAGGGTGTGGATGTATAAGGGGACTAAATGGTAATGGAAAAAATTACAATAAAAAATAAAAAATAAATTTAAAAAAGAGGTCTCAGACAAACATTTGGGAACTTCTGCTCTTGCACTGTAGGCTGGGTTAGAGAAGGGATGACCTGCCTCAGCACCTGGAGAGACTCCCACCACTGTGGGACCCTATCCCACCACCATCATCTAGAAGCTGGGAAAGTCAGTGTTCATGCTGCTTGTCAGTACCAGAACCAATAAGCAGAGACAAAGGTTGAATCTTTATGGACAGTTTATTCAGATGGCTGGCGATCTGAGAAGACAATGTATTATGAACCCTCAAAAACCATCTTAACATCTCATTTCAAGCCAACATTTTTATGAGAAGAAAGGGTAGGTAAGGGGCTTAAAAAAAAGTTAATTGAATAAGAGTTGGAGTCCAGGCAATTTTCCTAGTACTTATTTATCTATTGATCAACAATTCTTTATCTGCATCCCTGGCAGTCCCTTCCTGGAATACAATGGCTCAGATACCATCTCCATGTCTTGCAGACCCCCCTGGAGCACAAAGGGTGAATTGAGTCATGTAGGTAATGCATTCCAGTTCCTGGAATAATAGCTTTCCACATGGATTAATCACTTAAGCTTATCAATTAAGGCTAAAATCTTTACCTCTTAGGTTCCCCTATCAGTCTCCCCATAGCCAGTTGGCATAGCCCCTGACGGGCCTCTGGGGTGTTCTTCGCCTCTGTATTTGGCAGCTGAGGGAAACGACTCCACAGTCTTACATTCATCTTAATAGGCCACTGAACAATGAAGGAGAATGGGAGTCAAGAAGAGGGGTGGCAGTGGAGCGATGAGTATCCCACAGTAAGGGGCCAGAGTGAGGGACAGCTGTGGTGGCTGGAATTTGGACAGTGAGGATGGAGTGGTGCAGGGAAAGGTAAGGGATCTGTAGGGTTAAAATTCTTGGTCTTTATCATGATAGCAACGGAGAGCCATTCGAGGGTTTAAAATAGATTAGTGATATAAAATGATTTGTGTTTGAAAAGATAATATGGCCCTGAATGGTGTGGCTCAGTGGGTTGGGCATTGTCCTGCAAAGCAAAAAGTCACTAGTTTGATTCCCAGTTATAGCACATGCCTGGGTTGCGGGCCAGGTTCCTGGTTCGGGATGCGCAAGAGGCAACTGGTTGATGTTTCTCTCACACATCGAGGTTTCTCTCCCTCTCTTTCTCCCTCCTTTCCCCTCTCTCTAAAATAAACAAACAAACAGATAAATAAAATCTTAAAAAAAATAAAGATAAGCTGTCTGTAAAATGATTTGGAGTGGGATAAGCATGTTAGGAGGATAGAGCTATGGCCTAAGTGGGAGATGCTGGTGGCATGAAGGTGGTGGCAGTGGAGATGGAAAGAAAATCTATTTAGAGTCTGGGGAAGAGGAATGAAAGATGCAGGTGTAATAAGAGGATAAGGTAATTTTCCTGTGAATGTGCTCACCTTTTCGTACACACTCACATCAACATTTACACTTTCACTCCTCCTTCTCTACTCTCTCGGTGCTTTGCTACTTGCATAAATGCATGGTTACCAAAAGATACCCATATCCATGTTGTTCTTCCTCTGCCAGCCCTTGGAGGAAAAGTTTTCTCTGTCACACCTCAGAGGGAGAACTCAGCGGCAAGGTGGCTTTGAGTAAGGAGCTAAATATACAGCATTCCCCCCTTATTTGCAATTTTACTTTCTGTGGTTTCAGTGACTCATGTCCAACTGTAGTAAAAACTATTCAATGGAAAATTACAGAAATAATTCATAAATTTTAAGTTGTGTGTTTTTCTGAATAGCAAGATAAAATCTCTTGCTGTCCTGCTCCATCCATCCTGGGATGTGAATCATCCCTTTGTCCAGCGTAACCACACTGTACATATTGTACAAACATATTGAAAGTGTTCAGAGCACGCCTCCCCATGATGTGCTACTTTGGCATGTGAATTAGTTTGAACTGAATGCAACTGAGACCCTGAGGACTCATGAGAAACTCTTACCTACTTTAAAGAATTTAAAGTAGAGGGCTTGCCCATAATAAGAGTTATCACCAGAAATAACTTTCTGTGATCTATTTATAGGGCAGGGCAAACTTCTAATTACTGAACATCTGCTCTTACCATCCTGTGAATGGCCTTCCTCCCCTCTGTAGCCCCAGGTGCCACACCTTATTCTTGGCTCAGAATGTCATATACACCCCATTTTACTTTTCGGTCTCTGACTCTCTCATATATGTGGGATTTCCATATGTACATATGTAATTAAATGTTATCATATTCTCTTGTGTTAATCTATCTTATGTCTATTTGAGCATTAGACCAGCCAAAAGAACCCAGAAGGGCAGAGGACAGTTTCTTCCTCCCTTCCTTAAAGTACAATAAGATATTTTGAGAGAGAGAGAGAGAAAATTCACATAACTTTCATTACAATGTATTGTTATAATTATTCTATTTTATTAGTTACTGTTAATCTCTTAATATTCCTAATTTATAAATTAACCTTTATCATAGGTATCTATGCATAGGAAAAAAACATAGCATATATAAATATAGAGTTTGGTACTATCCCCAGTTTTGGGCATCCACTGGGGGGATTGGAATGCATCCTCCATGTGTAAGGGGAAACTGCTGTACGATAGGTGATATAGGAGGTAGGAGATACCCAGGTGTGGGTCTAGCTTAATAAAGCTATGACTTCATCTAGCCAGGCTTTCTCTGAGAACCCTGGAGTAAAGTTAGCCAGCTGTTCCCCTGTAGACCAGCCCCCTGAGTCCTGGTCCCTGGAGAAGATGCACCAGAATGCCATGGCTACAGTAGTCACGTGACAGATGTAGGCCCCCACCTCCAAGTCCCAAAGACCCAATGCACCACAGGTGGAAGGAGATTTGGGAGCAAGATCCCTGGGCTTTCATGCAGGGCCTCTTAATTATCTTGGGGACAGACACAGCTGAGGTGCAATGTTTTCTGACTTTAGCTCCCCACAAAGGGCCGTTCTAGCCCAGCCCAAGGGAAGGGATAGAAGAGCCAACAGGTTAAAGGGAAGAAAAAGCCAGAGACAAGTAAAGAAGGAAAGGAAACTAGTGGCTGGCCTTCAGGCAGTGGAATAAAAAAAACAACTATAGGATGGGAATGTATCAAAGGGACACAGGAATGAAACTGAAGGAGATCCCTGTGGTCAGAGCTAGGAAAATTTGAGCAATAAAATAAATAATGTAGTATCAGATGATTTTCCAAAACATAAAATAAATGTACACATGTCCACAGTGACAAAAATATATGTTTGAATAAATAAGTAAATGTGTGTATGTGTGTGGATCAATCTTCCTTGTCCAAGAATTTCATTGAACATACGTGAATATTCCCTCCTTTAGGAGTCAGAGCTGTTCCATTGATTTATGTGTCTGTTTTTATGCCAGTACCATGCTATTTTGATTTGGACAGCCTTATAGTATAGGTTAACATTAGGTAGCGAGATTCCTCCAACTTTGTTTTTCTTTGTCAGGATTGCTGTTGCTATATGCTATGCCTTTTGTGGTTCCATACAAATGTTTGAAATATTTGTTCTAGTTCTGTGCAATATGTCATTGGAATCTTGATAGGAATTGTGTTGAATCTATAGAGTGCTTTGGGTAGTATGGACATTTTAATGATGTTAATTCTTCCTATCCATGAACATGGTATGTACTTCCACTTATTTGTGTCTTCTTCAATTTCTTTCTTCAGTGTCTTATACTTTTCCAAGTACAAGTCTTTTACATCCTTGGTTAGGTTTATTCCTAGGTATTTTATTTTTTTTTGAAGCAATTGTGAATGGGATTGTTTTCTTAATTTCCCTTTCTGTTAGTTTGTTATTGGCATATAAAAATGCAACCGATTTCTGGTTATTAATTTTTTATCCTGCTACTTTGCTGAGTTCATTTATCAGTTCTAGTAGTTTTTTGGTGGAATCTTTGGGATTCTGTATGTACAGTACCACGTCATCTGCAAATAATGGCAGTTTTACTTCTTCCCTTCCAATTTGGATGCCTTTTATTTCTTCTTCTTGTCTGATTGCTGTGGCCAGGACTTCCAGTATTATGTTGAATAAAAGAGGTGAAAACAGATATCCCTGTCTTGTTCCTGATCTTAAGGTGAACATACTTGTATTTTTTTGCCCATTGAGTATGATACTGGCAGTGGGTTTGTCATATATGGCCCTTATTATGTTTAGATATATTTCCTCTATTCCCACTTTGCTGAGAGTTTCGATCATAAATGGGTGCTGGATTTTATAAAATGTTTTTTCTGCATCTATTGATATGATTATGTGGTTTTTATCATTAATTTCTTTAATGTGGTGAATCACATTTATTGATTTGTGAATGTTGTACCAAACTTGCAGTCCCAGAATAAATCTCACTTGATTGTGGTGTATGATCTTTTCGATGCATTGCTATATTCAGTTTGCTAATATTTTGTTGAGGACTTTAGTGCCTATGTTCATCAGGGATATTGGCCTATAATTTTCTTTCTTTGTAGTGTCTTTATCTGGTTTTGGAATTAGGATAATGCTGGCCTGGTAAAATGAGTCTGGGAGCCTTCCCTCCTCTTGAATTTTATGAAATAATTTGAGGAGAGGTGTTAGTTCTTGGAATGTTTAGTAAAAGTCACCTGTGAAACCAACTGGTCCAGGGCTTTTGTTTGCTGGGAGTTTTTTGACTATTGCTTCAATTTTACTAGGTGTCCCTAGAAGAATTTAAGTTAAAGACCTTGTCCATAAGAGGTTATTAGAGATAACTTCTTTTTATCTATCCATAGGTTAGGGCAAACTACTAATTCCTATAATTTGCTCTTCTTACTACCTGTAAATGAACTTCTGAAGCCCCCAAGCCACTTTACCTCATCCCTAGCTCAGGATATGTTATGTACCTCAACCCCCTTTCTATCTCTGAACCTTTTGGTACGTGGGTTTGCTGACCGTCTCATGTATGGAACATGACATTAAATTTGATTTTCTTTTATCAATCTGCCTCCCATTGATTTGAGGACAGAAGTGAATTTTTCCCCTTTCCCCACAATTCTGGTGCTTTGAACAGGATAAACTCACTGGCTGGAACCCCCCACATCTTCATGAGGCTGCTGTAGATGAGGAGATCCTGAGGCACCTCACATAGACCAGTGGAAAGTAAGGATTCTTGCCAGATCAGCATATCCGCAAATTTCTGTCTGTGAAAGTGGTGAGAATTATTTCCTCTCTTTTAAATTTAGATTGGCTAGAGAAAATATTTATGAAACTATTTTCTTAGGCTATCAAAATTTGATTATTTTATCTTCCTAATCTGTCTCATGTCTATTTGATTATTAGACCAGTCAGAAGGACCTTGAGGGTAGTTTGTTCCTCCCCAACACTAGCTGAGATTTTACTCTCTCTCTCTCTCTCTCACATTTTTTCCTCCTGTAACCATGTTGTAAGCTCCATAAGAACAAGGATCTTGTCTTTCTTGTTTAACACTGTATCTCCATCACCAAAGAGTGCCTGGCAAGTACAATAATATCAACAAAAACAATAATGACAACAGCTACAACAAATCCAATAGCCAAAATTGATCCAGCACTTATTATGTGCCAGGTGCTGTTTATAACAACAAAAAATTCTAGAGGAGAGGTATTATTATTATCATCTTGATTTTATAGATAGCAAAATTGAAGCACAGGGAATTGAGCAACTTGCTCAAGGTCACACAAGTATAACTGCAGTTGCTCAAAATACAGATTTTTTTAAATAGAGGAGCAAAGGAATGAGTAATGAGGAAGAAGGATTTTAGGAAAATGAATTGGTAGACTACCGTAAAAGTCCTGGTACAAGATGTTAAACCTTGACTTTCATAGTAGCAGTGGTGCCAGACGAAGGGTGGGGGCATCCAAGCCACTGCAGAAGTAGAATCATTGTCAAGATTTCATGATATAAATGTGTATTCAGGAATGTATCCTTAATGTACAGGAAATTAGATTGCCCAGGATGGGCCTATAGGTTGTGAAACAGGGCTTAGAGACAGAACAGAGGAGGTGGAGGAAAACAAACCCAAAACACTCCTGAGCATACCATAGAGTTTGGTACTTCATTATTTTCTACTTAGCACATTATTGTATTCTGTCTTTGTGAAGTTTTCTGTTTGGTGTAGAGCAGGATAATGCACTGAGCTTCCACTGTGTCTTTCATTCTTCGATATCCTTCTCCTATTATAAGGAGGCAGCCTGGCTTTAGTTACCATTGCCTGAGAGCCATTTGAATTGCAAGACAGAAATGTAAATAGAGGGAAGTCAAAGTTCTGTGATGAGTTGATCCTAGGCTATGGAAAGAGGGAACATGCTAGTGTCTGAAGGGATAAAGCTGAAGTGAAGACGGCAGAATGGAGGGAAGAGTTCTACAAAATTTGGGGGGTAACTTTGGGGTTCCCAAGCATGTATGAACTCAGGCCTGTCCCCTTGAGGCATCCTGCAGAAGCGGTGAGACAGTAGAGAGGAGGGGGCCCCACAGTGAAACCCAGACACCAGGGTTACTTCTTCCATACTTCTTAAGAAGAATGGTGTTTGGCAGGCTGCAGAGCTACTTCACAGGACCCCTAGAGCTGGGACAAGGAACATCTCAGTTGAGGGGCCCCCTGAATGTTCTGCTCCAGGATAGCCCCTGGGCCTTTGCTGAAGCCCGCATTTCTGCTAACCAGAAGATTAATTGTTTGGAGGTAGACTTAACTTGACTAAAGGGAATTAAAGTAATGCACCATTTCTTGCATACCACTTTGTACAGAAAAGTTTAAACCTGTTTTGTGTGTACTAGTGTGCTTCCCCAAATAGATGAAACACTCTCTAAATGAAGGGATCGATTTTTATTATTAATTTGGTCTACAAAGATTTATTATGTGCTGGGCACTGATAGGCATTAGGTATACATTAAACAAATTGAACTTGGCTCCTGCCCCTTTGGATTTACAGCTTAGTGAAGGAGAAAGAAAATAAACAACAACAACAATAACAGACAAACTGGTATATAATTATAAATTGGGACACATGCTATGAAGGAAAAGAACAGGGTCTTCATATTAGCAGCCAAGTGTCTAACTCAGGAGCTGGCCCCCTAACTCTGACTCATCCTGCAGGTCTCAATATAGACATAAATTTGAAGCCAGCAGATCTGGTGTGTTCCAGTGACTGAAAGATGGCCCATGCGACTGAAGAGGGTGACCACAGGAAGAGTCGTTCAAGATGAAGCTGGGGGTGGTCAGGGGAATGTGCACTGGGCCGTGGTTTAAGTTTGGGTTTGGATTTTGTTCTAAGTGCAATGGGAAGCACGTGAGCACTATAAGCTGAGGAGTACCTGTAAGCTGAGGAGTACCTGTCTAATTTTTGTTTTAAACCATATCCCATGGTGCCAGATATTCAGGTAAATGATTGTCTATTCAGTTGCTTGATAATTATTTGCCAAATTTGACAAATTGAATTAAATGCGGGGTTGGTGGATTGAGGGAGATAATCCCTCTGGGGAGATGGCTTTCTTATGGCTAACAAAGACTGGAAAGTTTAAAATCCAAAACTTCAAGGTTGAAGCCACTTCAAGTGTCCAACCATTTCAAAGGAAAACAGCCCAGTGACGGTCAGATCCTAGAAAGGCTGACAGATCACTGGAGGGCTTTGTTTTTGAATTGCCTGTGTTTCCTGATTTATTAGGAGTATATTGGTGTGTCAAAGATTATAGGCAGTATATGTATAGAACAAAACACTGAATATAGCTTAAAATCTTGGGGGACAGGTAAGTTTTAGGTGAAAGATAGGAAGGAAAAATGCCTACACATGAAAAGAGACTTCTGGGCAAAAGAAAGGATCCCCAAAATCATGATGACAGCATTTGTCTCAGGCAGGGGCATGTGGAGAGGGTCTGAGTTCCTTCCTAAGCCCCATGGAAACATGGGTGATGTCAGTGTGATTGTGGTCTCAGGGGCCTGGCAGAGCAGGAGGCTGACATCACTGCCCAAGGGACTCAGTCAGCCAGACCCTTGAGAGGCCTCCTCCCAGCCCCCAATGATGCTAGAGCAGCAAACATGACCAAAGGAGTCCTGAGACTCAGCTGCTTTCATCTGCTGTTCAACTATTGTCCCTTTCTTTCACCCTTGCCCCAGCACAGAATCCAACCTCAGTATGATGAAGAGACAAGAAAGGAGCACTGGGGCTCTGCACCCAGGAAACTTTAGTTCTTCTGGAGAGACTATTTCTTCCCCTAAGGAAGCCATAGGCTCCTGCTTCCCAGGGCCTCATGATAGAAGTGAAGAGACAGACCTGCAAAATAATAAAAGCAATAAAAAAAAAAAGTTTGAGCTGTGAGGTTAAGCCTAGCTACGAACCTCAGTCTGTCACTTAATAATATATTAGCCATCTGACCATGGGCCAGTTATTTAACCACACTAGGCCTCAGGTTTTTCATCCATGAAATGGAAACAACAATTTTTGTTTCACAGCAGGATGATTGTGTAGATTAAATGAGAGAAATCATATTAGGTTCCTGGAATGCAGCAGATATTTAATAAATTGTAGTTGTTATTACTGCTACTACTCAAGATCACATAGTGTGATAGGGCCAATGCAGAGTCGTATTAATACAAGATAGAGATGTTGACAAAAGATCCATTGATTTGCCTGTGTTTTGTCTTCACAAGAGAGGGTCACAGAAGCTGGATTATAAAGAATGATTTCACAAAGTAAGCAAGGAGGACAGGGGAAGAGTATTTATACAGAAGGAAGAGAATAGCATAACTGAAGACTAGAAAAAGGGACAAGCAGTTCAGTTCAGTTAATTTCAGCTCAAACTACATGAACTAAAAGCTTTCTATTCTAAGTCCTTTGCTGAAGTGCTGGGCACCCAGAGGAGAACAACAGTATGTTAATGTTAACATATTTTAAGTACTTTGTATCTATTAATTTAATTTAACCCTATGAGGTACTACTATTATTATTTCCATATTATGGATAAAGAAACTGAAGCATAAAGAAACAATTTGCCAATATCACAGCTAGAAACTGGTAGTCAAAATTTTAATCTATATTGTCTGAATCTAGAGTGTCCTAATTACTCCACTATAAGAGACTGAGCTATCCTGAGGGGAAGACAGTGGTAAAACTGTGTCATAACTCTTGGGACAGACACTTACACAGGAGGCTGAGAGCTGAAGTGGAAGAATGAGATAATATAGCAAAGATTCCCCATAGGAGAGAGTGACTCTGGAGTTAAGTCATAAAGAATGAGTGTGTTGTTCTAGGTGGAATGAACAACGTTAGCAAGAAAGGAAACAAGCAGATTGGTTATAATAGTCCTGGTATGAGGTACAAGGACCTGAATTAGTCAGGGCAGGGGTAGATGGGATAAATAAGAGTGAACAGATGAGTAAAATTAGCAGAACTCAGAGATCTATTAGATGTAGGATATGAGGAAAACGAAGGAATATAGAATGATTCCTGAATTTTTGGTGTAGGCACCTAGTACCATTAACAGGTAGATTTGAGAAGGGAGAAGAGTATAAAATTAATTTTGAACATAGTGAGTTTAAAGCACCTGGGAGATATTTAAGAGCAGATATCCAATCAGCAGTAACAGTTGGAGACTTCATTATCTTAATTTCAATAATGGATGGGACAATTAGGAACAAGGGAATAGAAGGTTTGAATAAGAGCAGAATACACATTCTTCTCAAGTACACAAGGGAAACTCTCTATGATAGACCATATCAATAAATGCAAAAGGATCGAAATAAAATAGAGTATGTTTTCTATACTACAATGGAATTCAATGAGATATCAATAGAGAAAGAAATTGGAGGATTCACATGTGAAAATTAAACATTAATAATCAGCATGTCAAAAATCATAAGGGAAATTAGAAAATATTTTAAGATGAATAGAAATGAAAGCACAACTTGCCAGAACTTATGGGCTGAAGCTAAACTAGCACTAACAGGGAAATTTCTATCTATACATGCCTATTTTAAAAATTAAGAAAGTTCTCAAAG